>NC_090025.1:105496996-106096996 GCF_037176765.1 Anolis sagrei
AACATTTCATTTGTAATAATAACAACAACAACTTCATTTATATTCTACCCTATCTCCCCAAGAGGACTCAGGGCGGATTACAAACACCTAGAGACAGACATTCAATGCTTCTCCACAAAAGCAGACAAGGATATAACTAATAACCCACCCAATCCCAACACCAATGGGCATCTATGTTTTGTAATGCTTCATCCACCCTCTTTCTTGAACTTTCGGTGATTTGGATTCAGCACTGTTTTTTCACCCGAAGCTTATAAACGGATCCCAAATGTAATAATAATGGATTGCTGTGAGTTTTCCGGGCTGTACGGCCATGTTCCAGAAGCATTCTCTCCTGACGTTTCGCCCACATCTATGGCAGGCATCCTCAGAGGTTGTGAGGCCTGTAGGAAACTAGGCAAATAGGGTTTATATATCTGTGGATTGTCCAGGGTGGGAGAGAAACTTTTGTTTGCTTGAGGCAAGTGTGAATGTTGCTGTTGGCCACCTTGATTAGACTTTATTGGTTCTGTAGCAATAATGATAATAATAATAATCGGTCGTTGTAAGTTTTCTGGGCTGTATGGCCATGTTCCAGAGGCATTCTCTTCTGACGTTTGCCTGCACCTAAAGCAGTCATCCTCAGAGGTTGTGAAGTCTGTTGGAAACTAGGCAAGTGAAGTGTATGCTGTGATCATTATTTTATGTTTAAATATTGTGATTTTATATTGTTTGATGGGTTTATTTATATTAGTGCTTTTATCTTCTTTATATTTCACTGCTGTGTTTTTGTTGTATATTGCTTTACTATATTGTAAGCCGCCCTGAGTCCCCTTGGGGAGATGGTGGCGGGGCATACATCAACATAATAATAATAATAATAATAATTATTATTATTATTATTATTATTATTATTATTACTAGCTGTACCCACCATGCGTTGCTGTGGCCAATCTACCCTCCCTCTTTCTCTCCTCCTTTCTTTCTTTCTGTCATTCCTTTCTCTCTCTCTCTCATTCTTCCTTCTCTCTCTCTCTCTCTCCCCCCCCCCCCTTTTCTTTCCCTCCCCCTTACTCCACTTTCTTCCTTCTCTACCTATTCTTGGACTGCAACTCCCAGCAGTCCTCATGATCGATCTACCTACTTATCAATCTCTATCTAATCTATTTATCTGGATGATTGCTGGGAGTCGCAGTGCAGGAATAGGAAATTGGAAATATGCAGGGATTGGGATGCCTTCCAAAACATCCAAGGAGGAGAAAGCTTCCATCTTGGAAGCGGTGCATTTGGATCATCCTCCTCTCCTAAAGGGCCTGGTCTAGAGGATGATGGGAGTCGTAGTCCAAAAGATGTGCTGTTGTGTGTTTTGTTTGCCATGGGGAGTTTTTGCACATACTCTGCAGCGTCTTTTTGCTTTTTTAAAAGTCCCTTCCGCTGTGTTTTTCAGTGTTTTTATGAGTGATGGTCACTCATTGGCCTTAGAGGTGTTTTGTGTCCAACTTTGGTGTCAATTCAACCAGTGGTTTTTGAGTTATTTTAATCCCACAAACGAACATTACATTTTTATTTATATAAACTAGCTGTGGCCCAGTCTGGTGATATGGAAAATAAATTAATTAGAAAGTACGGGTTTCTAATATATGCAATGTCTTTATGCTTGTGGGTAAACAGTATTTCTTGAAGTTTCTTTGACAGTGCTGTCGTAGGGATTGTCTGGTTTGCCTACTCTGGAACATGCAACATATAATTGTACATCTTTAGGAGTCCCTTTCAAATCTATAATACTTTATCTGTGTGTGTGTGAATCATATATATCTATCTATATCTATGGCTGGATGGCTCTCTGTCAGGAGGGTTTTGACTACGTTTTCTTGCCCTGGTGAAGGGAGTTGGACTGGATGGTCTTAAGTATTTTCTGTTGGTCATGGGGGTTCTGTGGGGGAAGTTTGACCCAGTTCTGTCACTCATGGGGTTCATTCAGAATGGTCTTTGATTGTAGGTTAACTATAAATCCCAGTAACTACAATCCCCAAATGCCAAGGTCTATTTCCACCAAACTCCATCTGTGTCCATATTTGGGCATATGGAATATTCATGCCAAATTTGGTCCAGATCCATCATTGTTTGAGTCCACAGTGCTCTCTGGGTGTAGGTGAACTATAAGTCCCAAACTCAAAGTCAATGCCCACCAAACGCTGCTAGTATTTTCTGTTGGTCATGGGAGTTCTGTATGCAAAGTTCGGTTCAATTCCATCGTTGGTGGAGTTCAGAATGCTCTTTGATTGTAGGTGAACTATAAATCCCAGCAACTTCAACTCCCAAATGACAAAATCACAAGTTTTTTGAGTGATGGTCACTCCTTGTGTAGTGAGACCTTTTGTTGCCAAATTTGGTGTGATTTCGTTCATTGGTTCTTTTCTTTTTAAGGTACTCATTATGCACAGAGCATTTATATATACATATAGATTATTATATAGCTGTGGAACAGGCATGTAGGGGGGGGGGGGCTTGAGGGGCTTCAGCCCCCCCCCCCCCCCACCGAAATTCTGATGGTGGTTCTCGAAAAGGCCTTACTGGTGCATTATTTAAAGTTATGTTTATTCATATCATGATCTGATCACCATACTCAATATATCCCATATCCATGGGTGTATTGAGGTAATGATACAGAAGGTTTGCTAGGGTAGACCCTCTTTCACTCAGACTCAGCCCCCGCCCGAAACTCAGCCCCCCCCCCCGAAACCCCCCTGAAAAAAAATCAGCCCCCCCCCCCCAAACGAAATCCTGGCTATGGGCCTGATTCCATCGTTGATGGAGTTCAGAATGCTCTTTGGTGGTAGGTGAACTATAAATCCCAGTAACTACAACTCCCAAATGACAAAATCATAATTTTTTGAGTGATGGTCACTCCTTGTCTTGTGAGACGTTTCGTTGCCAAATTTGGTGTGATTTCGTTCTTTGGTTCTTTTGTTTTTAAGGCACTCATTATGCACAGAGCATTTATATATATATATATAGATGATTATATAGCTGTGGAATGACCAGGGTGGGAAAAAAGAGCTCTTGTCTGCTTGAGGTAGCTGTGAATGTTTGGATTGGCCACCTCGATTAGCATTTAATGACCTAGCAGTTTCAAGGTCTGGCTTGTTCAGGAGAGAATGCTTCTGGAACGTGGTCATACAGCCCGGAAAACTCTCAACAACCCAGTGATTCCGGCCGTGATAGCCTTCGGCAATACATCCCAGATATAGACCAAAACAATACAATGCCAATCCCAAACTCATGATTTCAGGTTTCTTAATCTGAACGGATAAGGTTCCTTTGTTAATCAAGGCCTCTGTGTTTGGTTTCTTTTCAGCCAGCGACCGAGATTCTCCGGAGGTTTCCGACGAGACGATTCCGGAGGAGAAGAGGAAGCGGCGGCGGAGGAAGGCGGTGGAGGCCGGACCCGGCGGAGCGGGGAAAGGAGCGCCCGAGGAGGCGCCGGGCGTGGGGAGCAGCGTGGACGAGGAGCCCCCGACGGAGGAGCCGGACTTGAGCGAGGCGCGGGCCTCGTCTTCCTCTTCTTCTTCCTCTTCCTCCTCCTCGTCCTCCTCCTCCGCCTTGGCCTCCTCCTCGGGGCGGAAGAAGAAGACGCGCACGGTCTTCTCCCGCAGCCAGGTCTTCCAGCTGGAGTCCACCTTCGACGTGAAGCGCTACCTGAGCAGCTCGGAGCGGGCCGGCTTGGCCGCCTCGCTCCACCTCACCGAGACCCAGGTCAAGATCTGGTTCCAGAACCGGCGCAACAAATGGAAGCGGCAACTGGCCGCGGACCTGGAGGCCGCCAGCCTCCCGCACGCGCCGGCCTCTTCCTCCTCCTCGGCCCAAAGGATAGTCCGCGTGCCCATCCTCTACCACGAGGGAGCCTTGGGCTGCTTCCCTTTGGCGCCGCCGCATCCGGGAGCCGGCGGAGCGGGAGCAGGGCCTCCGTACCCGCTGGCCGCCGCCTTCTCGCCCTTCCTGAGGCCGCCCGTCACGGGCCTGGTCTGATCCACGCTCTTGCTTCCACGGATCGGAGGATTGAACCAGTGTTTACCGCCTCTCCGACCAAACTTGGGTGTCTAGAAGCCGAATTCCGGCCTGTTTGCCCGTCTGGGACTGGATCTAGGCTGCCAGATAGACAGTTAATAATATAAGACGCTTCTACACTGCCATATGATCCAGATTATGCGGCAACAATGGAATCAATACACACAGGCGGTCCCCAAGTTACAAACATCCGACTGTCAGCTACAAAGGGGGATGAGACAACCGGAAGTGGGAGAAATCCACTCTTAGGGAGGGAAATTCACTCCTGGAAGAGTTATTATCATCCCCTCCGAAGGAAATTCACTCGTGGAAGAGTTATTATCACCCCCGGAAGAGAGGTTCACTCCTGGAAGAGTTAATATCATCCTCTCCGAAGGGAAATTCACTCCTGGAAGAGTTATTATCACCCCAGAAGAGAGGTTCACTCCTGGGAGAGTTATTATCATCCCCTGCGACGGGAAATTCACTCCTGGAAGAGTTATTATCACTGGGAAAAGGTGTCTCACCAATCCTTGTTTCCACAACAAGCCACATTTTCCAAAATCCAATTCTCCCCAAGGCAGGAAGTGTTGGGGAATCTTCCAAACAGGGCCACAGGCAGCAAAACAGACTCCACGAGTGTGTTGACCCTACCCGATGCTACCTAATATTGATATATTTTGGCTGGAGTTACAAAATGGACCTGTTCCGGATTTACGAACAAAACGAGCTCACAAAGTATATCATGTTCGTAACTCGGGGACTGCCTATACACGGAGGACAAACTCGAGTTGTGAGGTCCCGAAGGAAGCCTGCACTGCCTGCTTTGGGGACACACACTCCCATAGACTACAAACTCTATCATTCTGCCTGGAATCGCTCCGAAACAGAACGCCTTCCTAAGCGAAATCCATCCCAGCCTTTTGACCCAGACTGTACTGTTGTGATGCAGATCCGACTGGATTATATAAGTCTACACTGGTGGTATAATGCATTACAGTATCAATGAGCATGGGTTTGACGAAAGGAGCTGCTTTCCTGGCCACGAAAGGATACAATTCTCCCGTTCCAGAGATACGAAATTACCGAATCTTTTTGAAAGCTGAAACTGTTTTAGACGCTTCGTGGATGTTCATCATTCCCCTTTTTATTGACATATCGATGCTGGATTCTGTTAAAACTCCTCTAAGAAACTTGGTTATTTGCCAATTGGGTTTTTAAAGAATATTCTCAATATTATTATTATTTGTATTCTCAGAAACTCGCTCACTTTCTACGGAAAGCGGGTGAATGGCCGGAAGTCTCTTAAGTCTTCACAGAGGGAGAACTTGGCGGTGGGTGGTCTCTTTCGCGCGACTGTCACGCGATATTAATTATGCTATGATGAAGTATTATGCATGCTGGAAAACTATGCCTCTTTAACTAACGTCTGTTCTCTCCCTTTAACATTTCCCACCAAATCGAAACAAAAGAATGATAAGAGGAGCACCGAATCACAGAATCGAGCCTAATAATAATATCAGTAATAATAATAATAATAATAATAATAATAATAATAATAATACATCCTGGATTTTGTCCTACAAAGCGAATGGGGGAAGAAAGGCCAAATTGGAGAGAGGTCAGTCGCATTGGCATTCAGGCCCTATATCCCAGGATCTGATCCCAGGTTTTGTTTATCCCGGATTATCTGGCAATGGGGACTCATATAATCCACTTTAAAGCAGAAAACATGGGATCAGATCCTGGGATATAGGGCCATAGATGCAGGCGAAACATCTCAGGATCTGATCCCAGGTTTTGTTTATCCCAGATTATCTGGCAGTGGGGACTCATATAATCCACTTTAAAGCAAAAAACGTGGGATCAGATCCTGGGATATAGGGTCTGTCAGGGTCCCCTTCCACACAGCTGTATAAAATCTCATATTATTTGCTTTGAATTGGGATATATGGCAGTGTGGACTCAGATAACCAAGGATTTTTTGATGTATTGTCGAAGGCTTTCATGGCTGGAATCACTAGGTTCTTGTGGGTTTTTTCGGGCTATATGGCCATGTTCTAGAGCAGTGGTTCTCAACCTGTGACCCCAGGTGTTTTGGCCTACAACTCCCAGAAATCCTAACAGCTGGTAAACTGGCTGGGGTTTCTGGGAGTTGAAGGCCTAAAACATCTGGGGACCCCAGGTTGAGAACCACTGTTCTAGAGGCATTTTCTCCTGACGTTTCGCCTGCATCTATGGCAAGCATCCTCAGAGGTAGTGAGGATGCTTGCCATAGATGCAGGCGAAAAGTCAGGGGTCATCTTATATGTGGGAGTGGTTTAAAAAGTACTCACTACCTCTGAGGATGCTTGCCATAGATGCAGGTGAAACATCAGGAGAAAATGCCTCTAGAACATGGCCATATAGCCCGAAAAAACCCACAAGAACCTAAGGATTTTTTGTCTTGATATTCTGGGATATTATTATTGGGGTTTCTCCCCTTTTGAAGAAGAGTTTGACTGTTTTTAAAGTATCTAATTTATATTTGGAAGACGAGAATAGAGCAAAGGATAGCCCGAATGTTTACACACACTGAGTGTTTTGTATGTTGCCATAAATCGCATATTTTGTCCGGATTCCAACATCTAGAACCAAAGTTAATCTCCGAGAAGCGGGCAAACTTGATCCGGGCTGGTATTTTAGTTCACAGTATAAACTAAAGCCCTTTTGGCAACAATGTCATCCTTGTAAACAAACCCACAAGTGTATCGAATTTGTATAGGCAGCATTCTGGTGAATAGGGACAACTAAAGCTAGAAGGAGAGTCCCTTGGATATGTATGTGAGAGAGATTTTTAGGCCCATGTCC
This sequence comes from Anolis sagrei, assembly GCF_037176765.1. Lineage (NCBI taxonomy): Eukaryota > Metazoa > Chordata > Lepidosauria > Squamata > Anolidae > Anolis > Anolis sagrei. The sequence continues at coordinate 105,503,873 of NC_090025.1, forward strand.
TTTTATGATGCTGGACTCCAACTCCTGTCTTCCTTGAGCGGATGGGAGTTGTGATACTGCCTCTCCTATCCCGCATCGCTGGTTTAAGAAGGGCCAGAGGGTCTGCTTCCGGTGGGCTTTGGCGGGACCCTTCTCCAGTGTTGTCTTCTTCAAGGGGGCTTCCGGGAGAGAGGAACTGACACTTGCTCCCTCCCTCCAAGAGGGGGCTTTAGGGGAGTTGGGCCTTTCCCAGGATGCACTTGCCTCCTCTCTTCCTTCCTGCCTCTCCTCCTCTCCAGGGCAATGCACTTGCTGGGAGAGGAATTCTTAGTATTTCTGAAGGCAGCTCCAAGTAAATAGGAAAAGGTGTTTTGTTTTTTAAAAATCTGTTTTTTTAAAAGGCGTTCTGATTATTTCAATAAACATTTGTTCATGTATTTCCGGTCTTGCATTTTGTCGTTTTGGCTTTTCCTATGTACCGTATATTCCGGCATATAAGACGACCCCCAACTTTTCCAGTTAAAATATAGAGTTTGGGATATACTCGCCGTATAAGACTACCCCTCTTCCAACACACACCAAATAATTTTTTTAAAAGCATCAGATTTGATTTCAATATGGTAATTTTTCTATTACTGTACCTCCTTCTCTGCCTCTCAGATCTCGCACATGCGCACCTGCACCGCTTCACTGCAGTCTTCAGGAGTGAGATCTGAGAGGCAGAAGAGGAGGGGCGGTAATAGGATACAAGGGCGGGCCAGACAGGTAAAAGAGTTGTGTTTTTCTGGCCATTTTTGAGCTCCTCCCACAATATGTAGCAACCACAGATTCTCCAATCCGGATTTGAAGTTTCAGCACCCGCTCTATAAGATGACTCTCAACGTATAAAACTATTCCTGCATATAAGATAACTCCCATGCATAAGGCTATTCCAGCGTATTATTATTATTATTATTATTATTATTATTATTATTAACCTTGTACCTCGCTAACATCTCCTGAAGGACTCGGTGTGGCTTACAAAGGCCAAGGCCCTCAATAAAACAACAGCATAACAAATACAACAATAAAACTCATAAAGCAAACCAATAAACATTAAAGCAATAACAGTAAGACATCAAAAACAATAGATCATGACACATTTAAAACTAGGGCCAGGCCAAATATAATGAATAAATTAAAAGTGCTGGACATGACAGGTGAAATGTAAGGATTTTAGGGTAGGTGCGATGTGGTAAAGTGCATTTGGGGCATGATGCTAGGAGTTTCCTATTCTGGAAAGGCACACTGGAACGGCCAGGTCTTCAAGCTCTTCCTAAAGACTGCCAACGTTGGGGCTTGTCTGATGTCCTTGGGGAGAGAGTTCCAGAGTCGGGGGGGGGGGGGGCGGGCGTATAAGATGGCTCCCGTGTATAAGACGACCCCTGACTTTTGAGAAGATTTTCTTGGTTTAAAAAGTAGTCTTATACGCCAGAATATACAGTATATATATTAGGTATTATTTATCGACAATCAGATTTCCAGGGCTGTACAATCAAAACAATATATTATTACACGCATTTTGGTGCTTGGGACCCCTTCTACACCGCTGTATACAATCCACATTATCTGCTTTGAGCTGGATTATATGGAATGTGTCCAGAGGAGGGCGACTAAGATTTCAAGGGTCCAGAGAGCAAAACCTATGAGGAGCGGCTTAAAGAACTGGGCATGTTTAGCCTGAAGAAGAGAAGGCTGAGAAGAGACATGATAGCCATATATAAATATGTGAGGGGAAGTCATAGGGAGGAGGGAGCAAGCTTGTTTTCTGCTTCCCTGGAGACTAGGACGTGGAACAATGGCTTCAAACTACAAGAAAGGAGATTCCACTTGAATATTAGGAAGAACTTGACTGTGAGAGTTGTTCAGCAGTGGAACTCTCTGCCCCGGAATGTGGTGGAGGCTCCTTCTTTGGAAGCTTTTAAACAGAGGCTGGATGACCATCTGTGGGGGGTGCTTTGAATGCAATTTTCCTGCTTCTTGGCAGGGGGTTGGACTGGATAGCCCATGAGGTCTCTTCCAGCTCTATGATTATATGGAGTCATACAATCCTCTTCAAAACTGCTAATGTGGATAATTTGCTTTGAACTGTATTATATGGGAGTCTAGATTGATATAGCCCAGTTCAAAATTGATAATGTGGATGATCTGATTTGATAATCTGGATATATGGCAGTGTAGAAAGGGCCTTAGATGTGAAAACCTGTTTCTGGATATATTTGACCTGCTGATTTCCAAAATGGTCCCCATGTTTCTCTATTGGCCCTAGTTTTTGAATTAACAGAACTTCTGCTATGTACCAGTCTTCACCTGCTTTCCCAATTGACATTCAGAAGAGAAACTATTCACATTACATTTGTACTGGTGTTCCCTTGAAAGGAACTAAGCATGAAGAAATAGTCTGGTGCCTCTGGCCCCATCTACACTGGCATATAAAACGCAGACTGTCTGTTTTGAACTGGATAATATAGCAGTATAGATCCAGCCCTAGATTATATGGCAGTGTGGATCTAAGACGCTTCTACACTGCAATATAATCCAGATTATCAAAGCAGATAATCAATATTCAACGATTTCATAGATACAGCTCTGATCATGCAACTGGATTATACGCATCTACACAGCAATACATCCAGATCATCAAGACGCATCTAACTACATATAATCCAGATTATCAACTGAATAAATAATGCATAAAGCTAACAAGCATAAAGCTACAGCCTAGATCATATGGCATTGTGGATCTAAGACGCTTCTACACTGTCATATAATCCAGATTATCAAAGCAGATAATCCACATTATCGACTTTGAACTGGATTATATGAATCTACACTGCCATATAATCCAGTTCAAAGCAGATAATGTGGATTTTATCTGGCAGTTTAGAAGGGGCCCCAGGGCTCTTCCACACAGCCATATAACCCAGAATATCAAGGCAGAAAATCCCACAATATATGCTTTGAAGTGGGTTATCTGAGTCCACACAGCCATATATTCCAATTCAAAGCAGATATTGTGGATTTTATCTGGTGTGGAAGGGCCCACAGTCTCAGTTTCAAAGGTGTATTAAAACCGAATTAAAACTAATCCAACAATTCATTACTGGGGCCCCTTCCACACAGCTGAATAAAATCCCACATTATTTGCTTTGAACTGGGATATGTGGCAGTGTGGACTTAGATAACCCAGTTCAAAGCAGATATTGTGGGATTTTGTGTCTTAATATTCTGGGTTATATGCCCTGGGCTATCTCTGTCAACATCCTGAAGACATTCTACCAATTCTATGTATAATTTATTGCCGAATTACTTTCCCAATTCCCAAATCATAGCAACCCAATTCTATGTTTATTTGTATGGACGTTTCAACCAACTCCATCCGAATGTATTATGCATAGAATCTCAGTACATTTTGAAGTCTCAAAAGGCCTTAGGTAAACATAGTTTGTCGCTGGCTTTGGGATGAAGCGAGAGAGCCAGGATCAGAGTCTGTGAGGCATCACATCCTTTAATAATAGCATCCAAATCCAAGTCTGAGAAGGGTAATACATAATATTCTTATGGATGTTCCTGCCTCTATTTTGGTACACCCTTCATGGGTTTACCTCCAGAGACGAGGTATGCATCCAAGGACTCTGGAGTCCATAAAGATACACAATTGGGCCGTTTACATTCGGACTTCAATGCAATCTTCTTCCCAGCAGAGGTTTATAAGCCAGGCTTTATGAGCTGGCAACTAAGGGCCCTTCCATACAGCCCTTTATCCCAGAATATCAAGGCAGAAAATCCCACATTATCCGAGTGTGGACTCAAATAACCCAGTTCAAAGCAGGTATTGTGGGATTTGTTGTCAAAGGCTTTCATGGCTGGAATCACTGAGTTGTTGTAGGTTTTTTTCGGGCTATATAATTATTGTGGGATTTTCTGCCTTGATATTCTGGGATATAGGGCTGTTTGGAAGGGTCCTTAGTTCATCGCTCTCTCTGTCTCTCCCTTGCTATTCTTCCATCCCAAAGAGAAGCGCCTCCTTTTCCTTCCCCATCTTCTCTCCTCTCCCCAAAAGCATTCAAAAGGGGGCGGGGGAACCTTGAGGAGGAGTGCCCCCGATTGACAGCTGGATGTTGGCCCCGCCCACCGGGAAGCTGCTTAAGTAGTGATCCATACTTAACGCAGGCTCCTCCTCTTTGAAATGTGTGTGTATGGAGGGAGGGGAAACTCCCACGCCTTGGTAATGGTGGAAAATTGGCTCTTAAGAGCCGGATTTGTCAGCTGGGAATTGCCTTCCATTCGGCTTCGACCTTCAGGGGAGTTGTTGTTGTTGTTGTTGTTACCCTGTTTATAGATTGTCCAACACAGATTGGAATGTCCATCTGTTGGGAGTGTTTTCATTGTGTGTTTCTGCTTGGCATTGGTTTGGGATGGCCCTTGTGGTCTCTCCCAACTACAGGCAGTCCCCAAGTTAGGAACATGAAAGGTTCTCTAGTCTAACTGGTATGTAAGTCGGAACAGGGACTTTTTAAAAGTGTAACTCCAGCCTCCGTTGGAGTTTGGTAATATCACTTTGGTAATTTGTAACGCTATTTATTAGGAGGGAAAGGAAATCTTTCCTTTTGTTATTTATGAATGCTCCCATTAGAAAATAGTATACATAAGGATGTGGTGAACTACAATTCTCAAAATTGTGGGTCAATCGCCCCCAAACCTCGCCAGTATTCAAAAGCTGGCCACATTGGGTCTATGTGCCAAGTGTAGTCCAGGTCCGTCATTGGTGGGGTTCAGAGCGCTCTCTGGATAAGGGTGAACTACAACTCCCATGCTCCAAGGTCAATTACCCCCAAACCCCGTCTATATTCACAATTGGCCATGTTGGATCTGTGCCCCTAGTTTAGTCCGGATCCAACATCGGCTGGGTTCAGTACTCTCTGGATGCAAGCGAAATACAACTCCCAAAAATCAAGGCCAATTCCCCCCAAATCCCTGCAGTATGTTGGAGCTTCTCTGTGCCAAGCCTGGTCCTGACCCATTGTTGGTGGGGATTACAGTATCTCAGGATGCAGGCGAACTACAACTCCCAAAAATCAAAGGTCAACCCCCCCCCCTCCCAAATCCCTGCAGTATGTTGGGGCTTCTCTGTGCCAAGTCTGGTCCTGGCAAATTGTTGGTGGGCTTACAGTATCTCTGGCTGCAGGCGAACTACAATTCCCCAAAATCAAGGTCAATTCCCCTCAAATCCCTACAGTACGTTGGGGCTTCTCTGTGCCAAGCCTGGTCCTGGCCCATTGTTGGTGGGGGTTACAGTATCTCTGGCTGCAGGCGAACTACAACTCCCAAAAATCAAGATCAATTCCTCCCAAATCCATGCAGTATGTTGGGGCTTCTCTGTGCCAAGCTTGGTCCTGGCCCATTGTTGGTGGGAGTTACAGTATATCTGGATGCAGGTGAACTACAACTTCCAAAAATCAAGGTCAGTTCCCCCCAAATCTCTGCAGTATGTTGGGGCTTCTCTGTGCCAAGTCTGGTCCTGGCTCATTGTTGGTGGGGGTTACAGTATCTCTGGATGCGGTTGAACTACAACTCCCAAAAATCAAGATCACCCCCCCCCCCAAAATCCCTGCAGTATGTTGGGGCTTCTCTGTGCCAAGCCTGGTCCTGGCCCATTGTTGGTGGGAGTTACAGTATCTCTGGATGCAGGCGAACTACAACCCCCCAAAATCAAGATCAATTCCCCCCAAATCCCTGCAGTATGTTGGGGCTAAGTCTGGTGCTGGGGCAATTTTTGGTGGGGGTTACAGTATCTCTGGATGCAGGCGAACTACATCTCCCAAAAATCAAGGTCAATTCCCCCCAAATCCCTGCAGTATGTTGGGGCTTCTCTGTGCCAAGTCTGGTCCTGGCCCATTGTTGGTGTGGGTTACACTATCTCAGGATGCAGGCGAACTACAACCCCCCAAAATCAAGGTCAATTCCGCCCAAATCCCTGCAGTATGTTGAGGCTTCTCTGTGCCAAGTCTGATTCTGGTTCATTGTTGGTGGGGGTTACAGTATCTCTGGATGCAGGCCAACTACATCTCCCAAAAATCAAGGTCAATTCCTCCCAAATCCCTGCAGTATGTTGGGGCTAAGTCTGGTGCTGGGGCAATTTTTGGTGGGGGTTACAGTATTTCTGGATGCAGGCGAACTACAACTCCCCAAAATCAAGGTCTACACCCTTGTGGTGTTTGTTTTGCTGGGGATGGTGAGTTGGATTTTGGAAGGACGTCTACTTGTATATTTTTAATCGTATTTTATTTTTGTATTATTATTTTTTTTGTATCTATGGCACAAATATTTCAATGTGTTTTTTAATTGCCGGTATTATTTCTGTGTATATGTATTACACTTGTTTTTGTGTTGAACCTCTTCGAGTTCCTACGGAGGGAAATGCATGATGAGAAGAAAGTAAACATATGAAACAGATCAATAATTCTGCCCCTGAACAATCCTGCATTTGGGCAGAAGCCCCACCAAGGGAAGCAGAGAGCAAGCCGAAGATCCCAAAGCATCTTGACGGCCTCAGTTCCTTCTTTTGCGACATTCATTTCCCTGGAATGCAAAGGCTTAAATAGGTAGACTCCACTCAGGCCGGAGCTGCTCTCCTGGAAGTAAACTGGACTGAAGTAGAGCTTTGTGCTCTCCCTTTCCCCTTAAAAAGCCCGATTCAGGAAAAGCGTTTCGGTCCTTGTCTTAAGCCGAAATGATGTATAGATCCAAAAAAGGCCCCTTGCGTGTGTTTTCTTGGCTGTGTGTGTGTCTAAACATTGGAAGACAAAAGGCGCCTACCCACAACTGTAATGCTTACTATTAATAATAACACAAAATTTAATAATAATCATAAATAATAATAATTATTAATAATAATAAATAATTGACAATACCTTGAAAATAGAAGTGCCAATATTATTACTATAAGTATATACGTTGTATTACTATTTTACTATTAATAATTAATTATTATATATTATTTTATAACATGATATAAATAACAATGTAATGTTCGTTTGTGGGATTAACATAACTCAAAAACCACTGGACGAATTGCCCTCAAATTTGCCCACAAGATACTTACTAACTCAAGGAGTGACCAACACTCAAAAAATTATGATTTTGTCATTTGGGAGTTGTAGTTGCTGGGATTTATAGTTCACCTACAATCAGAGAGCATTCTCGACCTCACCAACGATGGAACTGAACCAAATTTGGCACACAGTTCTCCCATGACCAACAGAAAATACTGGAAGGGTTTGGTGGGCAGTGTCCTTTGGTTTTGGAGTTGTAGTTCACCTACATCCAAAGATCACTGTGGACTCAAACGATGGATCTGGACCAAACTCTACACGAATACTCAATATGCCCAAATGTGAACACTGGTGGAGTTTGGGGAAAATAGAATCTTGACATTTGGGGGTTGTAGTTGCTGGGATTTATAGTTCACCTACAACCAAAGGGCATTCCGAACCCCACCAGCAATGGAATTGAACCAAACTTGGCACACAGTTCTCCCATGACCAACAAAAAATACTGGAAACGTTTGGTGGGCAGAGTCCTTTGGTTTTGGAGTTGTAGTTCACCTACATCCAAAGATCACTGTGGACTCGAACAATGATGGATCTGGACCAAACTCTACACGAATACTCAATATGCCCAAATGTGAACACTGGTGGAGTTTGGGGAAAATAGAATCTTGACATTTGGGAGTTGTAGTTGCTAGGATTTATAGTTCACCTATAATCACAGAGCATCCTGAACCCCACCAACTAGGCCAAACTTTCCACACAGAACCCCTATGTGGGCCACAGCAACGCGTGGCAGGGGACGGCTAGTAATGATAAAAAAAACCTATATAAATAAAAATGCAATGTTCGTTTGTGGCATTAACATAACTCAAAAACCACTGGACTAATTGACACCATATTTGGACACAATACACGTATCAGGCCAACAAGTGACCGTTACTTATAAAAAGACTGAAAAATACAGCAGAAGAGACTTTAAAACCCCCAAAATAAAAAATACATGACAACACATGCACAAAACCACACATACACATATATATGCAAACACACGGATATACACATATACACAAATATATACACACACATTTACACACATATACACACACAAAACACATATACACAGACTGGACGACAGCAACGCGTGGCAGGGGACGACTAGTTATTAATAAAATAGTAATGCGACGTATATATTTAATGGGATATAGTAATAATATATTTTCAAGGGTAATTTTCAACTGGGTTGCGGTAAGTTTTTCGGGCTGTATGGCCATGTTCCAGAAGCATTCTCTCCTGAAGTTTCGCCTGCATCTATGTCTGGCATCCTCAGTGAGCCAGTGGCGTTTTGAAAGTCCTCTTGGCTGCGAGAAATCGTGGGATATTATCTGTGATAAATCGTGGGATACTATCTGTGATAAATCGTGGGTTACTATCTGTGTTTCTGCAGCGTAGAAGGAAAATCAGAGAGCATAGTAGATGTGCTTTCCTGGTCCTTAAGGTAAAGGTAAAGGTTTTCCTCTGACATGAAGTTCAGGAGTGAATTTCTTTGAATGCAATTTTCCTGCTTCTCGGCAGGGGGTTGGACTGGATGGCCCATGAGGTCTCTTCCAACTCTCTGATTCTATGACTCTGGGGGGTGGTGCTCATCTCCATTTCTAAACCGAAGAGCCGGCGTTGTCCGTAGACACCTCCAAGGTCATGTGGCCGGCATGACTGCATGGAGTTTTTCCAATTTTCGTGTGCCTTGGAACAGTTTCTCAACATTTTTTTTCCTCATTTCTTTGGAGTTTTTGCAGGTTCTTCTCTCCCCCCCCCCCCCACCCCGACATATAGCCAGCAGTACCTGGAATTCGTTGGTGGTCTTCCCTTCCATCTCAGTGTGACATTTTCCTGCGTTACTGCTTTTAAAGGATTAAGTGGTTTTCACTGCTGGTTTTCAATTTGTTTATTGTTCAGGTTTTGAAATGATTTTTATATTATTCTAAAAGCTGCTTGGGGTCCCATTCGGGAGCCCCGTCTCTCCCTGCCGTGTAGATTCAGGATAATCCAACCCAGAGAGGCATTCCGAAACTGCATTAGACGGAGGGGCAGGAATAGATGGGTCCGGAGAGAAAACAATCAATACACCGATAATAACCGGAACTGTCCCAGCTTTACTTTCAAAGATCACAGGGGATCTGGCGCCTTTAAGAGCATTTCGGCAGTGTAGAAATCCTCTTTGAGAGGGCGGGGAATACTTCTCCAAGAGTTTCCTTCTGCAAGGAAATCGGTATAAGGACTAAATGCAACCTCAAGGTCAAGAGAACTCTTTCCAATCTCCATTTACGCACAGCGCGCGCCTTTGTTTATTTCAGGGTCCAGATTCCCTCGAGGCAGAGGGAGGGGCACGTCTATACTGACCACTGAATGCAGGGGTATTGCTGGACACCAGAAATCCTGGAACCAGTTTGAAACCCTTTATCCCAAAGCCAGCCCTTCTGTTTTGGCTTTAAAAAGGAACCAGTAAGAGAAGAAGCCGAGCAGACCATCCAAACTTCCAAACTTCCTCTTTATTTTGAACTCGCCCTCCCTTGCCACGCATGCCTTTATCCTCCTTTATCAAATCTACAGTGTAGATGCACCCAAAGTCACCCCCTTCCACACTGCCATGTAAAATCCAGAGTATCTACTTCGGACTGGATTATATGGCAATGTAGACACATGCACACATACACAGGCGCATACAAACACACACATATATGGATAGATGTTGGATCACTGGTTGGTGTGTGTGTGTGTATAGGTAAAGGTTGGTAAAGGTTGTCCCCTGACATTAAGTCCAGTCATGTCTGTCTCTGGGGTGTGGTGCTCATCTGTCTCTGGGGTGTGGTGCTCCATTTCTAAGCCGTTGTCCACAGACACCTCTAAGGTCATGTGGCCAGCATGACCACATGGAGCGCCATTACCTTCCCGCCGGAGCAGTACCTATTGATCTACTCACATTTGTATGTTTTCGAACTACTAGGTTGGCAGAGGCTAGGGCTGACAGCGGAAGCTCACACAGCTCCCTGGAATCGAACCTGCGACCTTTTGGTCAACAAGCTCAGCAGCTCAGTGCTTTAACCCACTGCACCATCGGGGCCCCGTGTGTGCGTGTGTGTGTGTGTGTGTGTGTGTGTATCTATATCTATATCTATCTATCTATCTATCTATCTATATCTATATCTATATCTATATATATATTGTTCTTTTGTTTTTAAGGTACTCATTATGCACAGTGTGTGTGTGTGTATAAATGCTCTGTGCATAATGAGTACCTTAAAAACAAAAGTGCACACACACACACACACACACACACACACACACTTTTGTTTTTAAGGTACTCATTATGCACAGAGCATTTATACACACACACTGTGCATAATGAGTACCTTAAAAACAAAAGAACCAAAGAACGAAATCACACCAAATTTGGTAACAAAACATCTCTCAACACAAGGAGTGACCATCACTCAAAAAATTATGATTTTGTCATTTGGGAGTTGTAGTTGCTGGGATTTATAGTTCACCTACAATCAAGAAACATTCTTTACTCCACCAACGATGGAACTGAACCAAATTTGGCACACAGTTCTCCCAAGACCAACAGAAAATACTGGAAGGGTTTGGTGGGCAGTGTCCTTTGATTTTGGAGTTGTAGTTCACCTACATCCAGAGAGCACTGTGGACTCAAACAATGATAGATCTGGACCAAACTCTACAAGAATACACAATATGCCCAAATGTGAACACTGGTGGAGTTTGGGGAAAATAGAATCTTGACATTTGGGAGTTGTAGCTGCTGGGATTTATAGCTCAATCACAGAGCATTCTGAACCCCACCAATGATAGAATTGGTCCAAACCTCCCACACAGAACACCATGTGGGCCACAGCAACGCATGGCAGGGGACGGCTAGTATATATATATAAATGTAATGTTCGTTTGTGGGATTAACAGAACTCCAGGAAATAAAGCCCGACTGCTCATTGGAGGGAAGGATACTAGAGACAAAATTGAAGTACTTTGGCCACATCATGAGGAGACAGCAAAACCTGGAGAAGACAATTATGCTGGGGAAAGTGGAAGGACGGCCGACAGTGAGCTCTGGCGTGGGCTGGTCCATGAGGTCAGGAAGAGTCGGAGACGACTGAACGAATGAACAGCAAGAACAAAAACCAGTGGGCGAATGGACACCAAATCTGGACAGCATACACCTAACAACCCAATGTATTTCCTTCACTCAATTTTTTTTATTTTGTCATTTGGGAGTTGTAGTTCTTGGGATTTATAGTTCACTTACAATCAAAGAGCATTCTAAACTCCACCAATGATGGAACTGAACCAAAGGTGACACACGGGACTTCCATGACCAACAGAAAACACTAGAAGGGTTTGGTGGGCATTGAGCTTGAGTTTGGGAGTTGTAGTTCACCTACATCCAGAGAGCACTGTGGACCCAAACAATGATGGATCTGGACCAAACTTGGCACACATCTTCCATATGCCCAACTAGGAACACAGATGGAGTTTTGGGAAAAATAGATCTTGACATTTGGGATTTGTAGTTACTGGGATTTATAGTTCACCTATAATCAAAGAGCATTCTGAATCCCACAAACGATAGAATTGGGGCAAATTTCCCACACAGAACCCCCATGACCAACAGAAAATACTTAAGGCCATCCAATCCAACTCCCTTCACCAGGGTAAGAAAATGTAATCAGAGCCCTCCTGACAAAGAGCCACCCAGTCATAAATATAGATAGATATGATTCACACACGCACAGAGAGATATAGTATCATAGATTTGAAAGGGACCCCTAAAGAAGGACAATTATATGTTGCATGTTCCAGAGTAGGGAAACCAGAAAATCTGCACATCAGCACTGACAAAGAAACAGCAAGAAATACTGTTTACTCACAAGCATAAAGAAATTGCATATATTAGAAACCAAGACTTTCTCATTACTTTATTTTCCAGATCACCAGACTGTGCCACAGCAACGCGTGGCAGGGGACGGATAGTCTATCATATACGTATGTGTGTGTGGGAGAGAGAATCTTATTTGTTTATCCATATCTATGGCTGGATGGCTCTTTGTCAGGAGGGCTTTGATGATGTTTTCTTGCCCATGTGAAGGGAGTTGGATTGGATAGCCGTCAAGCAGCATTCCTCAACCTGGGGGTTGGGGGGGGGGGGTCGCGGGGGGGGGGGGTGTCAGAAGGGTCGCCAAAGACCACCAGAAAACACAGTATTTTCTGTTGGTCATGGGGGTTCTGTGTGGAAAGTTTGGCTCAATTCTATCATTGGTGGGGTTCAGAATGCTCTTTGATTGTAGGTGACCTATACAGTCCAGTAACTACAACTCCCAAAGGTTAAGGTCTATTTCCCCCAAACTCCATCTGTGTTCATATTTAGGCATATGGAATATTCATGCCAAGTTTGGTCCAGATCTATCATTGTTTGAGTCCACAGTGCTCTCTGAATGTAGGTGAACTACAGCTCCCAAACTCAAGGTCAATGCCCACCAAACCCTTCTAGTGTTTTCTGTTGGTCATGGGAGTCTTGTGTGCCAAGTTTGGTTCAATTCCATCGTTGGTGGGGTTCAGAATGCTCTTTGATTGTAGGTGAACTATAAATCCCAGCACCTACAACTCCCAAATTACAAAATCCATGTTTTTTTGAGTGATGGTCACTCCTTGGTGTAGTAGTTGTAGTGTGTCCAATTTTGTGGCAATTTGCCCAGTGGTTTTTGTGTTATGTTAATCCCACAAACGAACATCACATTTTTATTTATATAGAAGATAGATAGATGAGCAAATTCTGCACCAATTCCTCATCCAGAATGAATCATAGAGTTGGAAGAGATCTCTTGGGCTATGCAGTCCAAACCTCTGTCAAGAAGCAGGAAAATCGCATTTGGGATTTGTAGTTATTAGGATTTATAGTTCATCTACAATCAAAGAGCATTCTGAACCCCACAAACGACAGAATTGAGGCAAACTTCCCACACAAAATCCCCATGACCAACAGAAAATACTTAAAGCCATCCAGTCCAACTCCCTTCAACAGGGCAAGAAAATGTAATCAGAGCCCTCCTGACAAAGAGCCATCCAGTCATAAATATAGATAGATATGATTCACACACAGAGAGAGATATAGTAACATAGATTTGAAAGGGACACCTAAAGAAGGACAATTATATGTTGCATATTCCAGACTAGGCAAACCAGACAATCCGCACATCAACACTGACAAAGAAACAACAAGAAATACCTTTTACCCACAAGCATAAAGAAATTGTATATATTAGAAACCAAGTGGGTACATTTCTAATTAAGAAAAGATAATGTGTTGACAATGACATTTGTGAGGAACCACATGGAGCAGCTGTAAAGGAAGCTACACTCCTAAAGGAAGTGTAAAGGGAAAAAATCCGAACCTTGTTTATACAGTAAAGATTATGAGTCGTATTTCATATATATATATATATGTGTGTGTGTGTGTGTGTGTGTCTGAAACTCTTACAATATAATATAATATATATTAATATTAATATAGTAATATACTATAATATATCTATAGATTTTAAATTGTATTGAAATACTTTTAATGTAAGCTGCTTTGAGTCTCCTTGTGGAGAGAAAAAGCGGGTTATAAATAAGAATAATAATGAGCACTACCTGGACACAGCATATTATTTGGGAACACAGAAATGCTGGGACTGCACAGAGAAGCTACTGAAATCCACAAGCTTGTGGACAATTTCAACAGAAAGGAAACGACCATGAAAATGAACTACCAGTATTTTTTCAAAAAACTGTAAAATCAGGACAGCAAATAATGAACAGCACCTCAAAAAACATGGAATTCCAGACAGGAAACAATCAGGGCCAGCTAACACATCCCAAAAAAGGGTTTCCCCAGGCAGAAAACAGCCAGATTTTGAAGCTGCTAGGCTATTCAATGCTAATCAAGGTGCAACATTTACACTTGCCTTATCATTATAATAATATAATATAATATAATATAATATAATATAATATAATATAATATAATATAATATAATATAATATAATATAATATAATATAATATAATATAATATAATATAATATAATATAATACATACAATAAACTACAATACAACTCAATACAATACAAAACAATATCATTCATGTCAAATAGCTTCCTATATAAATACTCAGCGCCCCCTGCAGGCCATCCAGTAAAGACACACTCCCTTGGTTCAATTCCAATTTAAGCTTAAAAACACTTGCATAATTCAAAAGTATACTGTAAGTAAAAAATGTACTTAAGTGTAATCCATCCTATACAGTAATTGTTGTAGAAACTCCTTAATAAAAAACAATAACATATAAGAGGATGGTGGTGGGAAGGGAGATAATGTGAATTATGACATTTTTCTCATCTTGGGTACCCTTTTGTATGGTGCATATAAACTATTAATGGAGAAAAGAATATTAGTAAGAGATATTACAAATCAAAACTGGGTAAAGCCTGAGAATACCTTATCTGAAGGGTTTGGGACCAGAATGTTTTGGATTTGAGAGTTTTTCAGATTTTTGGACAATATGAATTTGCATATATGTCTAGTCAAGTCTGATTTGGGGTGGTGCTCAACTCCATTTCTAAGCCAATGAGCCTGTGTTGTCCATAGACACCTTCTAGGTCAGTGCTTCCCAACCTTTTTTTAAAACCAGGGACCACTTTGATTAGGGACCACTTGACCAGGGACCACTTTGCCCAGGGACAAATTTGACCAGGGACCACTTTGACCAGGAACCACTTGATCATGAACCACTTTGACAAGGGACCTCTTATCTAGTGACCACTTTGACTATGGACCACTTTGATCAGAGACCACTCTCCAACATTAGTACCAAAGAGGTTACGAATTAGGTTTTGGCCAACTTTAGATTCAGTTTGGTTATTTGGGGTGCTGATTCAGAAAATTGCATTGGATAGAGCACATCAGCCCTAGTTTCTGATACAGAACATATGCCATCCAGTAGTTGCCATCTGCTCACCCACAGAAAACCATATTTAATAATCTAGAACTGATGTGGTCTATCCAATGCAATTTTCCAAATCAGCATCCCAAATAACCTCAAGAACAGGCCTAAAAACAAAGACACCAAGGCGCCCCTGCTTCTAGGTACCACATGGAACAGCTCCACTCAGGGGGAGCGAGGAGGAGGAGAAGCAGCAACCAGGAGGCTTGTTGTTGCTCTTTTCATGGATAGTCAGTCTCCCCGTTCCTGACATCCCTGTTGCCTCGGCACTATGAGAGGGTTTCACAAGACCAGTCACTCTCGTTGCAATGGTACAGTAATGGTGAGGCTGCGGACCATGTTTTAGTTTTTGAGGACCAATGGTGGTCCATGGACCACAGGTTGAGAATCACTCTCCTAGGTCATATAGCTAGCATGACTCATGGAGTGCCGTTACCTTCTCGCCAAAGTAGTACCTATTGATCTACTCATATTTGCATGTTTTGAACTGCTAGGTTGGCAGAAGCTAGGGCTAACAGTGGGCGCTCACCCCATCCTGTGAATTCTAACCCCCAAGTTCTGCAGCTTAGCGATTTAACACGCTGCGCCACCGCAGCCCCATTCTGTAAATTATATACAATGTAAATTACCTGGTTTGTTTCATATTATCCATTTCATGAGCATTAGTTGGCCAACAAATTTAGTGTATTTTTAGGAGAACAATGGCAGGCCAATCAATGCTCATGAAATGGATAATATGAAACGAAACAAATAATTTATGGATGTAGATTACATACAATGTAAATTACTTGTTTCGTTTCATATTATGCCACTGTTCCAAAATTCACTAAATTTGTGGTTACTAAATTGCTCTTAAATTCATGGCAGACAGTTGGCCAACCCTAGCAGTAGCAATGATAGGGGTTGACATTCATACACATTGTTACCCATTCTGTACACACAGAAAAACTAGACTCCCCTCAAGGTGTCTTTGTTTATTTCAATCTGCATTCTTCTGTCATGTGGAGAAGGCGGAAATCATAAAATGTTATGAGTGTTTGCTATTTAAGTATGGATTGTTAGATAGCCATGATTATATGTTGGGAATCACTCTCCTAGGTCATATGGCTAGCTCTGAGTCGCCTTTGGGCTGATATGAGCGGGGTAGAAATAATGCAAATAAATTATATGTCCATTGGTTACTTTGATATCAAGTACTTGGTTTTCAGCATTACATTCAGTCCAAATTTGACCAAATTTCAATATATCTGAAATTCTGAAAATGGTGCTACACACACACGTTTTTCATCACTTCTAAATGAGGATGGGGAAGGGATTTGTTCAACAACAGGCATATATTCCTGATTTTTCCTGGTTGCCATTGGGACCCCTGCCCACCTACTTTCTCCCTTCTCCGGCTCTGAAAGCAGACCTCACAATGTCTCCTCGACAACATGGCAATGATGGTGCTTTCCTGGTATCCTCTCTTCCCCTCATATCCATGTCACTTTTCTTTCCTGACATAACAGAGGGCCACCTCCCCTAGCAACACCCAATCCAATCATATCATAGAGGGCCACTTCACCTAGCAACAGTCATTGTGATACAAACTGATAGACAAACACAATACTTTACTTTTATACATATAGATGGAGCCCCCGGTGGCGCAGTGGGTTAAAGCCCTGTGCTGGCAGGACTGAAGACCGACAGGTCGCAGGTTTGAATCCCGGGAGAGGCAGATGAGCTCCCTCTATCAGCTCCAGCTCCTCATGCGGGGACATGAGAGAAGCCTCCCACAAGGATGACAAAACATCAGAAATCATCCGGGCGTCCCCTGGGCAATGTCCTTGCAGACGGCCATTTCTCTCACAACAAGAGCGGTTGCTCCTGACACGACAAAATAATAATAATATATAGATATAGATATAGATGGCAAATTACTGGCCCAAGATTTTTCTGTGGGCATTTTCACAATAAACCATAGCATTTGTCACTTGGCTGGCATTTCAAAATGAAAGGGAGTCAACTATTGACTTTAGAATGGCTGGATGACCTTGGAAGAAGATGTATAAGCATATTGCAATGAAAATACCCATTATGTGGATATAATGGAATTCCTGCTTCTGTACTCATAATGTGTAATGCTAGTCAAGAAGATTGACTATAATAAAGCCTCACTGTCATTCTCTGAGAAAGCCAAATAAATAAATAAATAAATAAATAAATAAATAAATAAATGCAAACGGGTATTTCTTCGTGGCAATCTAATCTTTCGCTTTGCAAAGCAAACAATAATATACGAGTGATTCAATTCATTCCAAAATCATTATGAAGTTATTCATACCTATCTTTTAAAAGCCACAACCATTTCTTGACAAGATCCAAAGCTGTGTCAGTTCTAAGAAATTAATTGAAAAAATTACTGGAGCAGAGCAATCATTTCAAAGGGACTGACCCAGAACCAATTAGAATTTTGTAACAATTGACCATTCAGCACAAAACAGTTGTCGTGAGCTTTGGCCTCTGAAGTGTGTGTTGGAAGAGGGGCAAGTGAGATTAAAGCAACTGTGTTTTGTTTCCTAACCGAAATAGCATTAGCTAAATTATCAAACAACTAATAGTTTTAAATGCTACATTTGAGCTGCAAGGGACGGAACTGCGTGTTATCTTGTCATTGGTTTCTGTGGCACACAATATAGGTTACCACTGAGAAAACAGGTCAGACACAGGGACTTTCTTTATCAAATTGCTGCTGACAGCCCAAACAAGGGACTGAAGGATACAACAAAAAGGTCCTTTCATGTAAATATAACATAGCTTATAATTGGTTGTTATTTCTTTTTTCCTTTCCTCCTTCTTTGCAGAAAGATGTCCCACAGCACTCTCATGAGCACCAGGATCCTCAAAAAAGTAGTATTGTGCTCAGACACGCGACGTCTTCGGAGTCTTGTGATACAGCGTTTGGAGATAAAATTGCATTGATTTTTTTCATGAGTTTATTGCAAGATAGCAGAAACGTTGAAGACTATTGCATTATATCAGCTCAACACACACACAAAATTCCAGGGGAGTATTTAAGGTGTTATAGATTACACTGACTATTAGTATTTTCAAGTAAACATCCACTGGTTATGTTCATATTCTGCAAATGCAGCCACTGATGTGAATAAACCAATAAAATTTTGCAATTTTGAATGAAGCTATAAGAAAGGAAAGGTTTAAAGTTAATATCAGCTATAAAGTACATGCTAACTTCCAAAAAGCAGACTCTTAATTAATCTTGATATAATTTATTTGATTTGAGTTTAACAGAGGCCCCTTCTACACAGATGTATAAAATCCAGATTATTTGCTTTAAACTGGATTATCTAGTAGTGTAGACTCAGATAATCTAGCTCAAATCAATGTGGATTATCTGCCTTGATATTCTGGATTATATGGCAGCATAGAAGGGCTCCAACTCTTCTGTTCCTCTTTTTGATTCTGTGCAATTTTATTTATTATCGAAATTATGAATGATAAATGTATGGACCAAACAATCCAAAAAATTATGTAACAAGTGCCAGAATGAACTTACAAAAAATTCAAATCCAACATTTCAGAACCCATCGTAGGCTCCTTCTACACTTCCATATAATCCAAATGATAAAACAGATAATCCACATTATCTGCTTTGAACTGGATTGATTGAGTCTACACTCCCATATGAACGTGATCAAAGCAAATAATCTGGATTTTATGTGGCAGTGAAGAAGAGTCCTGCGTTAATAAACAATGCAAAAATCACAAATACATACTAAGTCTTTTCGGGGAGAGAGGTTATAAATAAAATTATTATTATTATTATTATTATTATTATTATTATTATTATTATTCTTGCAGGCTGTGCTGGGTAGACAAATGGGATAATATTACCCTATTCTGATAAAAGCACTCTGTTTGGCTAAAATAATTCTGGCTTATCATAGTGTACAGTACAGCCGCTGTGTTTATGAGGGATCTCATCTATAAGTCTCACCACTATGGATAACAGAAACCATAGAAATCCCTAGATTTGGCCTCTCAGCTCCAGGGATTTCCAGATGAGATGGATTATCTAGATCCATTTCAATTTGGTTTCAGGCCTGGCCATGGAACAGAGAAAGCTTTGGTCGCCTTGGTGGATGACCTATACAGACAGCTAGACAGAGGAAATGTGTCCTTGTTGGTTCTCCTGGATCTCTCAGTGGCTTTCAGTACTATTGACCATGGTATCCTTTTGGGTTGTCTCATTGGGATGAGACTGAAAGGCAATGTTTTACAATGGCTCTTGTCCTTTCTGGAGGGCTGTACTGTGACAGTGATGCTGGGGGACTCCTGTTTGCACCCAGCTGTTGATCTGTGGGGTTCCTCAGGGTTTCATTTTGTCCCCTATGCTGTTTAACATATACATGAAATTGCTGGAGAGGTCATCCAGAGCTTTGGAGTTCAGTGCCACCTATATGCAGATGACTCCCAACTCTACTACTCCTTTCCAGTTAAAGCCAAGGAAGCTATTCTGACTCTAAACCAATTCCTGTAATGGACTGGATGAGGGCAAAGAAATTTAAACTTAACCTAGACAACACAGAGGTACTCCTGGTCAGTTGGAAGGCAGATCAGGGAATAGGGATCCAGGCTGTGCTGAATGGGGTCACACTCCCCTTAAAGACACAGGTTCACAGTTTGGAGGTCCTCCTAGTTAGTGTTGAACCTGGAGGCTCAGGTGTTGGAGGTGGCCAGGAGGGCCTTTGCACAATTAAAATTTGTGTGCCAACTGCACCCATTCCCTGAGAAGTCAGGTCTGGCCTCGGTAGTACACACTTTAGTTACATCCTGCCTGGATTACTGTAATGTGTTCTACATGGGGCTGCCTCTGAAGAGTGCTTGGAAACTTCATCTGGCCCAAAGACTCATAAATCATAGAGTTGGAAGAGACCTCATGGGCCATCCTGTCCAAGTGGTGCAGCCAGGTTGCTCACTGGGGCTGGCTACAGGGATCGGAAAGCCCCCCTGTTGAGCAGCTCTACTGGCTGCCAGTCTGTTTCTGGTTATGACATTTAAAGCCCTAGATGGCTTGGAAAAGTGTGTGTGCTTTTTTTTTTTTTTTTTTGAAACTGTGGATTCTGAATCTGTGAATAAAGGGAGAATTCTATTGGGTAACATCAAAGGAACCAAGAAACAGCTCCCCAGAACCACATTCAACAACCAACTCAATAGGTAGGACAAAAAACCAAATTGTGCCCCCTCCAACGGCTTTGACTTTCAGTAGTCACCCTACAAAACGTCACCTTACTGGCATCTGCACGTATTATTCGCTGATACATCACACAGTCCTGGACACTTCGGAAGTGTCCGACATGTGATCGAATACAACAGCCAGCAGAGTGATCTTGTTTGCTGTGGACTCATCTTGTTGTGTATCAAATAGTAATAATAATAATAATAATATACAGATTATTATTTCAACAGATTACTCCAGTAGGTAATCTATTCAGGTTAAGATGGATTTTATATTTGTATACTTCCTCACTGTATGTCTCATGAAGTTCAAAAGGTAATTTTAGGGATGCTGGTAAATTAAAATAACATCAAAAACAACAATAATTTGTTACCTACCTCTCCTCATGGCTTGAGGTGGATGCAACATAGTTAAAACAAGGAATAAAATGTAATACTAATAATGTCATATGTAACACTCTACAACAATTCAAATGTAAATCAACAAAGAATAATTTTCAAACCAGTAAGAAATTAGAAATTAAACCAAATTAATGTGTAAATCTACTACTTAAATTAACAAATCATAGCCAATCAGGATATTTAGACCCACTTCTTAAAGTTTATAAGGCTAAGGTTATCCTTATGGCAGGCCCGTAGCCAGGATTTTGTTTCGGGAAGGGCTGAGTTTGATTGGGGGGGGGGGGGGGCTGAGTCTGAGTGAAGGAGGGTCTACCCTAGCAAACCTTTTGTATTGTTACCCCAATACCCCCATGCATGTGGGATATATTGAGTATGGTGATCAGATCATGATATGAATAAACATAACAGTTTAAATAATGCACCAGTAAGGCCTTCACGCGGACCACTATGAGAATTTCGGGGGGGGGGGGGGGAAGCCCCTCAAGCCCCCCTGGCTTTGGTATTATATGGAGCTAAAGTTTGTGGCCTAAACCAGGTACCAATGTAAGAGCGATCACAATCACAGCAATTGCAAAGTTTTCTGGGACTGGAGAAAAGGATCCAACTGCCGCAGTCAAAATAGAATTGGGAGTATATACAGTTGATGTCTTATCCAAGATTAGGCCATACAATTACGGGGTAAAATTGAGCACCATGGCAAATGACAGACTACCAAAACTGTGCCTGTTAGAGCAGACAAGAAATCAACATCAGAACTCTTGGTAGTTCAATTGACAAAACACATTAGAAGTTGTGGACTTCCATTTCTGTATCCAAATCTCCTAGAAGAACTAGATCCCAAAATAGCCGCACAACGAATACTGGATATAGAAGCTCAGAAAGACATTGCTATCCTCAGTAAAGCTGGCTCATTGAAATGCCTAAGTAATTTTAAACATACTTTTCAAACAGTTCAATATCTAAAGACAGAAATGCCTAAACACCTCAGGAGGGTATTTACCAGAACTAGATTTGAACAGCTGGATACAATGGTCAAATATGGAAAGTTTAACCAAGTTCCATATAATGAATGGTTTTGTATCTGTGGAGTGTCAGAGACAGAAGACATCACACATGTACTGTTTAGTTGTAACTTGTACAAGAAAGAGAGAAACCAATACTTTGGGCCATACATTATGCAAAAGACACACTGCGATCCTTATACCGAAACTATATTTTTATTGGCCGGCCAGAATGCTAAAATAACATACAAAACAGCCCCTTTTGTAGTTAAAGCAACACAGCTGAGAACTGTGAGTCATGGGGATAAACTGTAGAGGTGATGCAGATATTTGATCTGGATCAGGATCTTGTTAACACCTTGCTTATTTTGACTTTGATTGTAATGTGAGTTGTATGCTGTATGTATTGAATGTGTTTGTTAAATGTTTTGAAATGGCCAATGTGCTAACTTTTTAAATAGAGGGCCAGGTCACAATCCCTCAAACTGTTGGAGGGCCAGATTATAATTTGAAGGAAAAAAAAGAACGAATTCCTATGCACACTGCACATATCTTATTTGTAGTGCAAAAAACACTTAAAATTAATACAGTAATTAAAATGAAGAACAATTTTAACAAATATAAACTTATTAGTATTTCAATGGGAAGTGTGGGCCTGCTTTTGGCTGATGAGATAAGATTGTTGTTGTTGTTGTTGTGTGCTTTCAAGTAGTTGTGTGCTTTTAAGTAGACTTAAGTTGACCCTGAGTGAGGGCCGGGTAAATGACCTTGGAGGGCCGTATTTGTCCCCCAGGCCTTAGTTTGAGGACACCTGTGCTAATCAATAAAATGTACAAGTGCTTAGTAGACCTAATGCTGGATGATAGCAATGGTGGCTCCAGTCAGGCCTCCAAAGTGAGTGCATTCCATAGATGAGGTGTCACAGCAGAAAAGCCCATACCCATGTCCTCCAATGGTTAATCACCATGACTTGGAACATATAGAAGAGCTCCTTCACTCAATCTCAGTTTCCAGGCAGCAGAGGCAGTTCTGTGTAGTTATTTCATTTTTTTTTGTCATATCAGGAGCGACTTGAGAGACTGCAAGTTGCTTCTGGTGTGAGAGAATTGACTGTCCGGAAGGACATTGCCCAGGGGACGCCCAGATGATTTGATGTTTTTATCATCCTTCTGGGAGGCTTCTCTCATGTCCCCGCATGAGGAGCTGATTTGTAAGCCGCATCGAGTCCTGCGGGAGATGCTAGCGCGGGTACAAATAAAGTTTAATAATAATAATAATAAAAAGCTCATCCACCTCTCCCCGGATTCGAACCTGCAACCTGTCGGTCTTCAGTCCTGCCGGCACAGGGGTTTAACCCACTGCACCACCAGGGGCTCCAGCAGACCCAATGAATCAATGGGAATTAATGTGTTAATATAATACTTATGTAATGTCTGTCAATTCAGTGAGTTAGGATTTACAGATAGTCCAAAGGTTTTGTTTGGGCCTCTTGTTAATCCTAAATGTAAGAAGATTGATGGTGCTATGGGCACACATAGTATGGAGGAACTTTCAAATTCTGAAATGGAATAATGTTTCCTCTGTAACAGCTACTAAAGGCAAAATCCAAATAGAGTAAAATAATAAATGTAATAATAATAATAATAATAATTAGAGAAACATTATAAATGTAATAATAGTAATGAATAGATAATATAATAAATATAATTATTTGTTATTATTATTATTAACTTTAGTTACACCCCGCCAACATCTCCTGAAGGACTCGGCACGGTCCACAAAAGGCCAAGGCCCACAACAAAACAACAGCACAACAAATACAACAATAAAACTCATAAAGCAAAACAAAAAAAGTTAAAGCAATAACAATAAACATCAAAAACAACAACACCAAGGCGCATTCAAAACCAAGGCCGGGGCAAATGCAATGAACAAAATCCAAAAGTGCCGGACATGAGAGGTGAAATGCACAGTTATTTCACAGAACCCCATTCACCAGGGTTAGGGGTACAGGAGCCCCATAAAAGTGAGGAAAAAAAACCCTCTGTGGATTTGAAATAAACTCTTTATCTGAAAAAAAAACCCCTTCTCTCTAGGAATCTCTAGGTCTTTTGATGCAACCCTATGCACTAGAGGACCTAGAGATTTCAAGAGAGACCATGTTACTCAAATCTGTGAAGAATCAAATTGACAAAAGTCAAACTCGTAAACGTGGAAGGTTGACTGTAGTTATTTCCTGTTGACACCACAGCTTCCATACGAGGCTTTTATATCTACCTGCCCCAGATCCTGTATAAGGAGAAAGGCAGGATAGTAAATAAATAACGATATATGTAATTGCTTTCTCTCATTCACCGAATTTCTTTGGGATGGGGGGGGGGGGGAGAGAGATGTGATTGCACATTAAGAGGCTCATCTGGAGGAGCCTTTAGTCTGCAGTGATATCAAAACAAAGATAACATGTTAGGACTGACATCAAGAGTACTTTCATGAACAACAAATACAAGTATTTTATTTCACCAATATTTCATGCATGAATTATTTAACCTGCTTCATTCCGACCCCTTCTTGGTTCTCAACAGAACAGCATTTGAATCAGCAGTGTAAAATAAAACATTGATTAATAATTCTGAGAGAGTGTATGTACAAATAGACTTAAGATTGTTCTCAAATGAGATCTCCAATGGTTTATTTCCATTACTCAGGCTCCAGAAGTTTTGACAGTTTGATCAAAGTAATGAACAGAGAAGTGACAGACATGCCAGTTCATTAATATTAGGTTACTATTTCCCCGCTTAAACTCCCATTAACGCTTTTTCCTTTGGCTGCTAATGCTAGAATAACAGATAGTGGCCAGACACTCTGGCTCTGCCCATGAACAAAGTTCTAAACATGGGACCTTTTTTTGTCTCCAGCTGCACTTTGCTATAAAACCACAAGGTTAACACGACCTTCTGCCCCAGACCATTTTGTGCCTTGTTTTGAGTCAAGCTTTGTTAGGGGACCAAAATCTATGTAATATTCCATCTGATCAAAGTACTCCTGATGAAGACACACCATCTGTAATCATTTAGAGATAGCTTAGACAATGGACCATTATAATGGTATTTTGTACATACTATTGATTGCCTTCATTTATAGCAATTATGGACACCGGATACTGTTCACATTGAAATCTAAGCATCCTATTTCCCATTTGCAATCTCTAAGCACTTTCTGTCTCAGTGTGTGTGTTTTTTTTCTTTTTTCAATAGCCCCCTGAGATAAGCAATAGCTTAAAAAGACATTCAATCAACTCTCCTTTAAAGTGCTGAAAATAGTTTAATGTGCACTGTTGCTTTTCTTCCAGAGAGTCTGAAGTGCACTGGAACTAGAACATACATGCATTTCCAGAGAAGTAGGCAAGTTCATGTGTTGCAACAGAAATAAGACAGAGACTTGCAGCACACAACAGATTTCTTACAAAGCTGTTTTTTTTTGGGGGGGGGGAGAGGGGCACATTGTATAGCAGATGCATGTTTGGAAATTGTTGGACTCCCAAAAACCATTACTTTCATTTTTTTTTGGTTGATACATTACCTGTATTGTCTGCAAGACTACTCAAAACTCACCAATATTTTAACAGTATTTGTGCACTATCCATATATATGTCCTTAACTTTAATCTAAATCTTGGATATTCAGTATGGAAATAATTTTTGATACCAACAGAACAATACTAAAGTGTTGAATTACTGTTACTCAATAAATTCAATAGGTCTACTTATAGTTGGGACTTGCAATTGGATTTAGTCCAAAAATGTTTTATAAAGTAGAGGAAAAAGTTGTTGGAAATAGCAACTTACTTCAAGCCTCCACTAGGTATTTGTTATGTATATAATTCAAATTGCTTACTGTATTGTACATGTGTGCATTGGTTTGCAGTTCTCCTTTGACACTTCGTTGTGGGAGGGACTGCAGACCATGTGATCAGGTCTGGGCTTGTTAAGGACTCAGACTCCATTTTAGAAACAGTTCAGTTTAGACTTCAGTAGGAGATGTTTGGGCTCAGACTTCAGCAAGAACAGTTTACTTTCAGATGCCACTAGGAACAGTATGCTATACCGAAGCCATTAGACTTTCTAAGTATGATGCTCTGTGTTACTTACACAGAGAAACTGCTTCAAATCTATGTGTAACTGGGTTTATATGCAAAGTACCTGTATGCTGAATACATGACGTTTGTGAGTAAACCGACTATGTTATTTTTAAAGAAGTCTACTAACTTTCATCTCTTGAGAGCATGATTTAAAGGCAAATATATTTTAAGAGATAGTAGATGTTTTGGGCAACTAAAAAGAACAGTTCTGAAACTCTGCTGTATACACACACACACACACACCGTATTTTCTGGCGTATAAGACTACTTTTTAACCCAAGAAAATCTTCTCAAAAGTCAGGGGTAGTCTTATACGTTGGGAGTAGTCTTATACCCTGGGAGGTATCTTATAGAGCGGGTGCTGAAACTTCCAATCCAGATTGGAAACTCTGTGGTTGCCGCATATGGTGGGGGGAGCTCAAAAATGGCAATGGCCGTGTCCCTGCCACATGCAGCGACTATATGAAAGCATTAAGGGCAATGCTGTACAAGTATGGTAGAAGAAAATCCATTCATCAGGATTCGTGGACTTAATGTGGTCCCGATGGTGAGTTGAAGGGGCGCCTCACCGGGAAGGTGTAAGTGAAGGGCAGAGCAAGTTGCAGGCGTCCAGGGTGCCCAGGGTATGGAAAAAAGAGATAGAGTGGCTCTGGGCACAGAAAAACACACCTCTTTTACTTGTCTGGCCCACCCTTGTATCCTATTACCATACCTCCTCCTCTGCCTCTCAGATCTCGCTCCTGAAGCCTGCAGTGAAGTGGTGCAGGTGCGCATGTGCGAGATCTGAGAGGCAGAGAAGGAGGTACAGTAATAGGAAAATTACCATATTGAAATCAAATCTGATGCTTTTAAATTTTTTATTTGGTGTGCGTTGGAAGAGGGGTATTCTTATACGGCGAGTATATCCCAAACTATATTTTAACTGGAAAATTTGGGAGTCGTCTTATACGCCCAGTCGTATTATATGCCAGAAAACATGGTATATGTTTGTTCATTGGCATATCTTTGTCTCTAACAGTTCACAGACATATCTAGGTCCATCAGTTTAACAGCTGAGAAATCTAGTTGCTGTGCATGAATGCTGGTGAAAGCCATTTTCCCCAAAAGGTTATGGCTTTAACAGGTTATGCTTTTGCCAAGATGTTATGGCATCACTTTTCAAAAGGTTATGACTTCTAACAAGATCATCCCTTTCCAAAGATCATAAAATCTCCAAAAGGTTCTGGAGATTTCCATTTTCCAAAAGGTTATGTGACCATAAATGATGCCTAAAATTATCTTGTTTCCTTACTTTGCTCTTGACTTTAAATGGATCTCAAATGTTTTCCCCACTTTCTGACATCTGGTTTATATGGATATAATGAGAAGAATTGTTTCAACAATGTGGATTTGTTATTATTTTATTATGTTTAGAAATGGGGTCAGGGTATTAAAGGATGAGCTACCAAGACTGCTATCCTCAGAAGCCCCTTAACTCAGATTGGCCAAGTAGTGCCAAGTGGAAAAGAAATGACTTAAAAATATCAGCTGGTAGGGCAGAACATCACCTGTATACTTCATAACTTGTTTTACAAATTCTATAAAACCTTTGGCTGTCAGATGTAGTTTGTGTTCTAGTTTATTTAAAAATGCCCTTAATTCTCTTGAGGTAACTTTAGGTGAGCATTCTCCACATCCAAGCCCATTTATGAAATACACTCTTTACTGAAAACACGAAGCAGTTCTATCATGGTATTCATGAACAAAGTACAGCTATTTTTAAAAAACAAAATTCTCAAACTTGGAAATGTTGCTGAAGTATTTGGAGATATAACTGTTAGGCTTAAATCCATAGTCTAGATTAGAACGGTTGAATCAATTGTTTTTCCATAAGTATTAGCTTAGCAATAATAATAATAATAATAATAATAATAATAATAATAATATAATAATAATAATGCCAGAAGGCCTGATTCTTGCAGCCCAGGAGCAAGTCATCAGAACCAATGCAATTAAGGCCAGGATTGAAAAATCAGCAGATGACCCAAAATTCAGACTGTGCAAGGAAGGTAATGAAACCATGGATCATATCCTCAGCTGTTGCAAGAAAATCGCACAGACGGACTACAAACAGAGGCACAACTCTCTGGCCCAGATGATTCACTGGAACTTATGTCAGAAGTACCACCTGCCAGCAATAAAGAATTGGTGGGATCATAAACCCACAAAGGTTGTGGAAAATGAACATGCAAAAATACTGTGGGACTTTGGAATCCAGACTGACAAAGTTTTGGAACACAATACACCAGACATCACGATTGTGGAAAAGAAAAAAGTCTGGATTATTGATGTCGCCATACTGGGTGACAGTTGCATTGAGGAAAAACAATAGGAAAAACTCAGCTGCTATCACGACCTCAAAATTGAATTGCAAAGGCTCTGGCATAAACTAGTACAGGTAGTCCCAGTGGTCATTGGCGCACTGCATGCCACGTCAAAAGATCTCAGCCAGCATTTGGAAACAATAAACATCGACAAAATCATGATCTGTCAACTGCAAAAGGCCACCTTACTTGGATCCGCGCACATTATTCGAAAATACATCACACAGTCCTAGACGCTTGGGAAGTGTTCGACTTGTGATTTTGTGATACGAAATCCAGCATATAGATCTCGTTTGCTGTGACATACTGTGCTTTTCTGTCAATAATAATAATAATAATAATAATAATAATAATAATAATTTTGTTTCTTATCCACCTCTCCTCATCACTCAAGGCAGGCCAAAACATTGCTAAAACACACAATTATTTCAAAACCCTTTGTTGAATGCACATATTAAAACATATTTCCATAAAATATATATTAAAATACACAAAACGAAAGTTATGCATAGAGTGGAAGTTAAAAATTCATCATTAAAATTGTCCATCTAATATTGAGCAATTAATTCAATTGGATATTTCATTGGGGAGTAGTCGTTGGATTTAGTCATTAAAATAATTCTACCAGTCTATCCATTCATGAAGAAGAATGGGAGTTGTAGTGCAATCCAACTCCTCCCTCCTAGTTCTAAAAAAAATACAGAGGGCAACGCGATTTTTCTCCCCCATTTCCAGAAGAGATGCCCATCAATGCTCCAGAGGTATAGGAGATCAAAAAAAAAAAAAAAAAAAAAAGAGCGAGAGAGAGAGAGAGAGAGAGAGAGAGCGAAAGGTGACAGGACAGCCTTGTCCTTGGGACATTTTTCAGCAGTTATTCCCTCATTCTGAATTTTCCAAAGTGCTCCAGCTTCTGCCAACCTAGCCATTCGAAAGCATCTGCCAACCTAGCCATTCGAAAGCATGTAATGCGAAGGTAAAGGGGCACACCATGCAGGCATGCAGGCAACACGACTGAAGATGTCTTTGGACAGCAGGTTCCTCAGCACTGAAAAATGGAGCGCCTCCTCATGGCTGGAGTTCAGCATCACCTCCAGACGCCAGAGATTGAAGGGGAAGGCCTTTACCTTTGTCTGTGTATTGTATGCCAAAGAAAGTGTATTATTATGTGCCCACACATGTTGTGAGTTACCTTTTAAACCCAAGCTGTAGAACAGTGCAGGAATGCCTCCACAAAACATATCTTTAACCTGCATTCATATTTGAAATAAAAGGATGAAGGAAGCCAAAGTGATTTATTACAATAATTTCAAGATCCAAATGACATTCATGATGTTGAGGATCTTTTTGTTAGAGATGACTGCAACGCTCCACGTGGACTACCCAGACAATTATTTCAGCATTTCCCCTTTATAATCTACTTGTCACTTAGAAGTGTAGGGAAGAGACTGTGTTAATTGTTCTCTTGTTGTGGCAGTCTTAAAGCCGTTTGGCCCCTTAGAGGGAATAGTTAGCCTTCACTCTCACAAATTGCTCAATACTTCCTGATCATGTGATGTTGATGAGCCAATCAGATTTGTAATAGGTGCCATCCTTTTTCAGTTCAGTCCTCCCAGGTGCTGAGCTGCATCATTTTATGGATGGCCTTTCTAAATTATTGATGATTGCTATCTATTATTGAAGATGGCTCTGTCCTACATTACTGCACACACAAGTAATAACTGATAATTTGCTGGTAATTTATGTGTCTCCAAACCAAGGGATGATACGAAATTGAAGGCCACATTGCCTTGTCTCTACTTATTTAGTTATCTGTTTTCGTTCTTGCTCGGCAGCTTCAAAATCTGGATCTTGAAATGTACTAATTTTTGGTTTGTTGGTCCACTTTTCTCCCCTTCCCCCTTTTTGACAGCAGCCATTCATCCTTTGCTCTCTGGACTTTCCAGGCTTTATGAATAAAAGCCATATCCTACTTGTGCCTGCCCATTCCCCCACCCACTCAGGACTTCGAGAATGGAAGCACAAACGTGACAGCTCACAAATGAAGTCAGGGAATCCTTTTCTGGCAAAATAGAGTATGAGAAAAGGAAAAGCGTTTTTAAAATTGAACAGTACAATGCACCGTTTCCGTTGATAAGCATTCGTGGGGTCATCTGAAAGAATGGAATGAGTCCTGCCTCAATTCCACAATGTCCTCTTACACAGAAATAATCCTGTAATCCTGGTATCGGATCCCCTGAGTCTAGAAAGCTGTGAGTAATAGGACTTGAGGGACTTTGAAATGGCAAGCCGAACAAAGTTACACAGCTCTGTCCAAAGATGAGGGTGACGATGATGATACTTCAGTTGCAGTGGCTCTGATGTACGATAGCAAATTAAGTGGCCCCCAAGGAGAGGGCTGTAAGAGAACAAGGAGCTTTGTGACTTGTCTCGGGTAAGTGCCAGTAGCTCTGATTAAAGTGTACATTTTACGTGCATCGCTGGCCTCAGAATGGCACGTTGGAGAGCTTGCTATGGGTAGTTTTTTTCTCTTTTTTCTTTTGGCTATGGACGGTTCACTTCATAGTTTGAAATAACTGGATTCAGATAATTGCAAAAATGCACCAATATGGAAATCCCCCATAAACATAATAATAATAATAATAATAATAATAATAATAATAATAATAATAACAATAACAACAACATTTAAAAATTTTAATGGATTTTTAAAAATATATTTGCTTTTTTATTGTAAACTTACAGTTTTGAACATAGGAAAGTGGAGGGTGAGAATGAGAATCTTTAGTAAATAAATACTGCAATAATCTAGTCTTTTCAGGGAGTCTTTGGACCTCATTACATTGATCAGGTCCCACAGGCTGATATGCCAGTCCCTGCACTGCCCCGTGGTTTGCAATGCAACACAGGAAGCCTCCCGTGTTCCCAGAGCAGTATTGTAGGACACTTGCACTCCAGTTGAACTATGGAGTCCCACTGAAAGTGAATCAGTGTTGTCCGATGGGCGGCATGCGTCTCCATGGCTCAACTGGGGTGAAAGCATCCTATGATGCTGTGAACGACTCATATGATGAAGTCCTTAGTCGGATTTCTTTATTTAGCCATGCATTGAACACAGGTTAAGCACCTGGTTTGTGTGTGTGTGTCAGGAGCAATTTGAGAAAATGCAAGTTGCTTCTGGTGTGGGAGCATTGGCCATCTGCAAGGATTTTGCCCAGGGGATGCCCGAATGTTTCACCCTCCTGTGGGAAGCTGCACTTATGTCCCCGCATGAGAAACTGGAGCTGACAAGACAGGAGCTCACCTTGCTCCCCAGATTCAAACTGCCAGCCTTTTGGTCAGCAGTTCTGCCGGCACAAGGGTTTAACCCAGTGTTTCTCAACCTGGGGGTCAGGACCCCTGGGGGGGGGTCACGAGGGGGTGTCAGAGGGGTCGCCAAAGCCAAATAGAAAACACAGTATTTTCTGATGACCGTGGGGGTTCCGTGTGGGAAGTTTGGCCCAATTCCGTCATTGGTGGAGTTCAGAATGCTCTTTGATTATAGGTGAACAATAAATCCCAGCAACTACAACTCCCAAATGTCAAGGTCTATTTAACCCAAACCCCACCAGTGTCCACATTTGGGCATATTGAGTATTCATGCCAAGTTTGGTCCAGATGCATCTGTATGTAGGTGAACTACAACTCCAAAACCCAAGGTTACTGCCCACCAAGCCCTTCTAGTATTTTCTGTTGCTCATGGGAGCTCTGTGTCCCAAGTTTGGTTCAATTCCATCCTTGGTGGAGTTCAGAATGCCCTTTGATATTATAGGTGAACTATAAATCCCAGCAACTGCAACTCCCAAATGACAAAATCAATCCTCCCTTCAACCCCACCAGTATTCAAATTTGGTTGTATTGAGTATTTGTTCCAAATGAATGAAAATACATCCTGCATATCAGATATTTAAAAGATAACTCATAACAGCAGCAAAATTACAGTTGAGAAGTAGCAAAGAAAATAATGTTATGGTTGGAGGTCACCACAACATGAGGAACTGGATTAAGGGGTCATAGCATTAGGAAGGTTGAGAACCACTGGTTTAACCCAGTGGTTAAACCAGTGCACTTGGTGGTGACAATGAATGTTTGGTTTGGTATTGTGATACTGCCTAAGGGCGAATCAATAAAATTATTGTTATTGTTGACTGAAGTGACTTCCATAGACTACCTTTTTAGCCAGGTAGTTTTCCAAGTGAAGGGTTTCTTGGGTGCAGTTCTGCAAAAAGAGATAGGGTTCATGAAAGTGGAGGCCAGGGTGTGAGTGGTCATACTCAACTACTGGTTCAGATTATCCCTTTCTCCCCTTCATCTTACTCCACTAACTATGAGGGATGATTTCCAGTCTACATGGAAACAGGCAGTAGCAACTGAAATCTTATCCCTGGGCTTTTCTCCATGGTTGCTACTCAGTATAGAATATGAGCAAGTCAAAGCACTCATTAAACAACATATATCAGATACAGAGTGCCAATTGGATCTAGCCAGCATCCCAACCTTTATTGTCAACAAAGCCAATAGATACCTCGCCTACCTCGTGAAGAGAAGCTGTTGCAGCAGAACCCCAGGGAGGTTACCCCAGCTTCCTGTTTGAAATGCAGATTTGGAATTTGGCATTGCAGATATAGCTACAATGAAGGAGCTTCTTTGTTATAGCATAGCACCTTGGCCCTTAAATGTAAAATTATCCATCTCATGAAAATCTGTAATATGTTCCTAAGTCGGGCAACTGTGTTAGAGGTCTTCAGCATGGCAAGCATGACATCACCTTTTAAAAGGGATCTGGGAAAACAGGAGAGTGGCAGGCCATGTACTTTATTTGCAATTACTGACAAGCTGCTGGAAAGTATTACACTATGTAACATGATTTTTGTTCCCGGGTTATAAATGTCATTTCCTAATTGGTTCTAACATAAAACATGGAAAAATTGTATTGAACTGCAAAAACTTTGTTTTTATGGGACATCCTGCTGCACATTTTTGCTATAGTTTTTCAATGAATGTCTCCTAGAGTCTCAACCAATTTAACACAGTTTGTAGCAGCCACAAAAACAAAATTCCTGGAATATAACAACTACTTTCAAACTAAGAACCACAAAATTGAACAGGAAATAACACTTGCAAACCAGAAACAGAACATTATTCAAATTTTGTTACATTATGTTATAAAGGTCATACAATCATAGAGTTGGAAGGAGTCTCATGGGCCATTGAGCCAAATCCTTTGTGCGGTGCAGGATTTCTATCAACAAGTATCTGTCCAGCTTCTTTTTGAAACTGCCCAGAGAAATAGACCTCACTACCCCTCTAGGCAGCTGGTCCCACTGTCAAACCACTCTGTCAAGACATTCTTTTTAGTGTTCAATTAAAATCCATTCTCCTGTAACATCAAACCATTCAACCTGGTCTTCCCCACCAGGGCAACCCTTGAGTTATTCAAAAAAGGACTATCACATCTCCTCTCAGTCTTCTCTTCACCAGTCTGAACATACTCAGTTCCTTCAACCTCTCCTCACATGTTTTCTTCTCCATATCTCTCACCATCCGTCCTGCCCTTCTCTGAACCCACTCCAACTTGGCTATATCTTCTTAACAGGAGGCATTCAGAACTGAGTGCAGTACCTGAGATGAAGACTGCAGGAAATAATGGGACTATTTCTTGAACTATGCTTTTGTTAATGCGAGGTAAGGTAACATTTGAATCATTAATTGCAGTATCCTATGGTTGGCTCATGTTCAGTTCGTGATCAACAATAATTCCAAGGTTCTTTTGCCATGTAGTACTGCTGAGCCACACAACCCACATTCCTAGACGTGCCTGTTTGTTTTTTGTGCTCTAAATGAAAACTATGCCTTTACTTCTATTGAATTTCATTGCATTAATTTCTGCACAATTTCCTACTTTGTGAGGATCTGCATTCACACAAGGCTATATGTCCAGTACACGCATTCTGATTTTCTATCTGCTAAGTATACATAAGTTTCACTTAAGTATGTGAGGACACATAACTTCCCTGCAAGTATTTGCATGCAACATACATAAAGGATAATTCCCAGTTATGAGAGTTCTGTAAGTGTACTCAGCAGAAAATATTTATAAACCCCTATAAAAACTTTGTGTACTGTGTAATATATGGTGCATATATTGTTACCAGCAGATTTACTGGCAATGGAAACTAGCCATTGGGACCCCTTCAAGCATTATGGGAAGGCTGGATGTAGGTGTCTTCTGCCCTGAGTTCCCCAGGGGAAATAGAATGGATTATAAATATATTATTATTTCAGAAAATTAAAATAATTAATTCTGTTTACTCATTATAGTGTTTGAATTGCATTCACTGTTACTCATTAAAACATTGCAAAGGCAAGTCATTGCATTACTCATAGCATTGCTTATTAATTTTTGACATGGCTGCTTTTTGATACTTATAAAAAGTTAGGCCTGGGAACAGAATGCCAAAAAAAGCTCTAAAATGTCTTCACATGCCATTTACAATTATTTTAAAAGATAACTATAATGCAATGAATACTATATTAACTTGTTAATGGCAATGAGGATATGTTGCCATTGTTATCTTAAAATATATCATGTTACAGGCAATTACATTACATGTGCTCTCTTACTTCCAAACTCTGCCCCCAAGAAGGGGCACTTCTAGTGCCATTTTATGTTCTTCTTTGACTTTCAGTTGTCTAAGGCTTGTTCTCTAAGGGTGGTAAATCCCAGCGAGTTTAGAGCAGAAATGATTCAGACTAGTCCCAGAGGCAGCCATACACAGCCAGCCAAACCCACTTGGCACCATGTTGGCATCCACATGGTCCAGCTGTACTGAGGCTGCATGGGCTCCATGAGATTATCACGACTGAGTCATCATCACCAACTTTCCTGCCATCTTCCTGGTAAATAAGGAGTCCACAAGGAGATCTGTACCTGGTTGAGAGTAGAAGCAGCAGTGTCATGCACCCAATCCATCCCTTTTCCCTGAATGAATGAGTGATTGCATTTGGACAACAGACCTGTCTGAATTGAATCTGTTCCAGCTGTCCATAATGCCTCAAAACCATGGAATACATAGTTTCCAACAAACTCCAGAAAATGCCCTAACTTTGTCAGAAGGAGGGCAAAGCTGCTTCAAACTAGAAAACCTGTGATACTCATTGGAAGTAGTAGAAAATTGTGGGGATAGCCAGAAGTGAATTCAGGCCAAGTACAGGGTTTTTTTTTTTGTCGAGGTAGACTAGGGGCCTCATCAGAAAGGCCAGGCAAAGCGTCCTAGTTCACCTGGATTCACTGGGAAAAAAAGAGGGACAAAAAGGCGAATCTGTCGTCTTGCATGCAGCTCCCTCTCAGCAACGCTTTCCCCATCACACGTGAGGAGTGTCGCCCTTCTGCAGAGTATCCATGCTGGCTCCATTGGAACTAGCATGACACGAGAAGCCTTCCGTGTTGTGCGGGAAGCATCCAACAACGTTTTCACCCCAGTTGGGAGTGGGGCCTCTGCCGGAAGTCACACGATGTCATGTGATGACCGGTGTCGGGCTCCATCCCCAAGACAGAGTGGAAGAGTCCTAGGATGCTGATTTAGGTGAGTGATGATATCGTAAGAGAGAAATATCACACTGGTATTTTGAGTAAATTTGGGGGTTTTCATATATCATTAATTTTATGAATATTCTTATATTGCTTAGCTGTATATATTAAAAAAATTGGTATTCTGTTTTTGGGTCATTTAGCTTCTATGTTTCCACATCCCTGAAAACCAAAATAAGGAAGAGTTAGTAGTACTGCTGTAGAAAGACCTAAGCAGACATCAATAACTAAATTATTATAAATGATGGTAAACTTCCAGGCAATCAATTCATCCAGCAGTTTTATTTGAGTCTGGATGGCTTCTTCAATAGTACTTTCAGATTTTACATCATCGTGAAGCAGCACTGACTGAAAGCTGGAAGAAAGATGACACTACAAAGATATTTATTTCAAAGTTCAGTATTGAAAACATGCTTTGATCAGACCAGGGATAACAATAACAATTTATTCTAGACCATAAAGGATTAGCATTAACTGCATTTTTGCATAGTTAATCATCCTAT
This sequence comes from Anolis sagrei, assembly GCF_037176765.1. Taxonomy (NCBI): domain Eukaryota; kingdom Metazoa; phylum Chordata; class Lepidosauria; order Squamata; family Anolidae; genus Anolis; species Anolis sagrei. The sequence goes on from NC_090025.1 coordinate 105,540,267, forward strand.
TTCCATTAACATTCTGCATCTCGTGAAATGGCTTGACCCTCTCTGGTCATATTGGTATGATCTTTCACCCTTTGGTTTGGCATTTGAATTTGTTGTCGATGAGGATCACATTTCTATTTTCCCATTGTGTGTTATTGATTTTAAAGAATCTGTTGAGTCAATTTCCAACATGTGGCTTCTAGTCTATATTTAAAGTGCTAATTCCCCCCTCCCCACATATGCTTCTTCCAAGAAATACTTTTAAATAACCATTATTTCCTTTCTGAAATTTGACTTAAACAACAATTAGGTTCCCGCTGTAAAAGTAGACACGGTAAAGGCAGACATGAAACCCAGTTTCTAGGAAGTTAGTTGCAATAAATGTCCTTGAGGCAATAATCAAATCTTCAGAAATATGCCACATTTTAAAGTTTATAAATAACAGATTGGATAAGAACATCAGATTCATGAAAATGAATGAAACTGAAGCACTTTTCTTTAAACTCTTGTATCCAAGCAGGAAAAATTATCTACCTTTTGATTTGGACTCTTGCACAACGGTCATTGATATTGTCTCTGTGCTGGTCAGGAGGGGTGATCCTGGATGAGCCATCTACTATTTTCGTCCCCTAGCTTTCTTATCTATCATGGGCTGACCTGGACACAGGTCACCAGCTATCAGTTTCTTTATCACGTCCAGGTCTTCTCACTAAAAACCCTGCTCGCAGAAATCTGATACAAAATCCATAACAATATTTTATACATTTACAGAATGATTTAATGGCCACCTATAAACCCAGTCCGTAATATAGTCAAAATGAGTTCATCGGTTTAAATCCCATAATGGGTATCTTGGAGGCAAATTGAAAAGACCTATTCAACTTTGACCTTGGGCATATAAGGTTCATACTTACCATTTGTATATGCATCTCTTGGGACCAATATGCATGAAAAGGAAAACATAGGATTTCTCTCTCTACAATAACTGTTCACATTGAGTAGAACTGCAGAGAATGAAGCTTATCTCCAATAAGGTCTTATCATCATCATTCTTTACATGCACCTACAGATACCTTTTTGGGTTGTTGTAGGTTTTCCGGGCTATATGGCCATGTTCTAGAGGCATTTTCTCCTGACGTTTCGCCTGCATCTCTGGCAAGCACCCATAGATGCAGGATGCTTGCCATAGATGCAGGCGAAACGCCAGGAGAAAATGCCTCTAGAACATGGCTATATAGCCCGGAAAACCTACAACAACCCAGTGATTCCAGCCATGAAAGCCTTCGACAATACATAGATACCTTTTTGTTTTGTACATGATTCACTTCATATTTTATTTCATTAATATCTTGGATTCTTTCCACTTGGGTTTTCTATCAGCTATTGTGTAGCTCTGTTTCCTCAGATGATAGTATGATTTATATTTATGGTTGGGTTGCCTATACGTTGTATTAATGCAGTTTGACACTATGTGAACTGCCATGACTCAATGCTATGGAATCATAGGAACTGTGGTTTGGTGAAGCACCAGCCCTCTATGGCTAGAAAGGCTAAAGAGCTTAGAAACTACAACTTCCAACATTCCATAGTATTGAGGCATGGCAATTGCAAGTGGTATCAAACTACATTAATCCTATAGGGCAGATGTACCCTACTAGGCTGAAGAGACTTTCCACACCACACAATCCTGGAAGTGGAAGTTAGGGAAGGCTATGTAGACTTCTTAGACAGAGGAATCCACTGTTGCACCAAAGTCCCAGGATTCCATAGGATACAACAATGGCATCTAAGTGAAATCATACGAGGGTTGAATGAAAAGTAATGCCTCCACCTTTGTAACTCCTCAACAGATGGCAGTACTGGTATGCAGCAGGTACTGGCTTGTTCAGTAGACTCTATGGTTCCATTTTGGTGGGAAGCCTTAGCATTGAACAGTTGTGTTGTTAAAGTGTGAAGTATTGAACCCGGCACAGAACATCGGTCAATGCAAAGTGCCGTCAATGAATTCTTGACAGCAGAAGGTGTCACCCCAAAGGAGATTCATCAGAGAATGCACGCTGTTCATGATGATTGTGTTGATGTGAGTACTGTGCATTGTTGGGTGAGAAAGTTTAAAGATGTTGAGGTGGGAACATCTGACTTGTGTGACAAACAAAGAGTTGGATGTCCTGTGACAGCAACCACCGAATTTCACAAGCAAAAGGTTGATAGATTGATTCAGGATGATTGTCGTATCACTCAGAGAAAAATTTCAAGCATAAGCGGCATTTCATAAGAACGTGTGGGTCACATTATTGCTTTGCTTGGCTATTGGAAGATCTGTGCACAATGGGTACCCAGGATGCTGATGCCTGAAATGAAAGCGCACAGACTTGAAACTTCAGAGACTGGATCTCACCACCATACGACATCCTTCATACAGTCCAAATTTAGCACCATCTGACTTCCATCTGTTCCCGATAATGACAGAAGATCTGCGGGGACATCATTATACTTCTGATGAAGACGTTGAGAGAACTGTGAGACTCTGGTTGCGGAAATAGAGTGTCAACTTCTTCCATGACGGCTTCAGAAAACTTGTTCATCATTGGCAGAAATGTATCTAATTGTCTGGTGATTATGTGGGAAAGTGAATGGTGGTAGTTTAAGAGCAAATTCTAAGGATTATTTCTGCGTTTGATTTATTAAAATATTCCCATCAAAACCCAAGTAATGAAGGTGGAAAGATTACTTTTCATTCAACCCTCATAGCACTACAACTGCACAGCAGGCTTGTGCAATCTGAGTAAACCTTGACCCGTTACGTGTCCTGGCTTTCGGTGGGGGCCCCGATTCATTTTTTGGGAGTTTCCTGAAATTGCTAGGGCAGAGACCTGTTTTCACTCTGAAGTGCTGAAAGATCAGTTTTCTATCAGCCCAATTCTGCTTTGGTTAGACCACATCTAGAATATTGTGTCCAATTCTGGGCACCACAATTCAAGAGAGATATTGACAATGCTGGGGGCGGAGGGCTTACTGTTACGTGCTCCTGGAGATACTGAAGGGAAACAATACCAAAAAGAAAAATGGCAAGGAAACTAGTCCAATGTGGGCTAGGCAAAACTACGGTGAGGTGGATCTGTAATTGGTTAAGTGGACGAACACAGAGAGTGCTCACTAATGCTTCCTCTTCATCTTGGAAAGAAGTGACGAGCGGAGTGCCGCAGGGTTCCGTCCTGGGCCCGGTCCTGTTCAACATCTTTATTAATGACTTAGATGAAGGGCTAGAAGGCATGATCATCAAGTTTGCAGACGACACCAAATTGGGAGGGATAGCCAATAGTCCAGAGGACAGGAGCAGAATTCAAAACGATCTTGACAGATTAGAGAGATGGGCCAAAACTAACAAAATGAAGTTCAACAGTGACAAATGCAAGATACTCCACTTTGGCAGAAAAAATGAAATGCAAAGATACAGAATGGGTGACGCCTGGCTCGAGAGCAGTACGTGTGAAAAAGATCTTGGAGTCCTCGTGGACAACAAGTTAAACATGAGCCAACAATGTGATGTGGCGGCAAAAAAAGCCAATGGGATTTTGGCCTGCATCAATAGGAGCATAGTGTCTAGATCTAAGGAAGTAATGCTACCCCTCTATTCTGCTTTGGTTAGATGTGGTTAGACCACATCTGGAATATTGTGTCCAATTCTGGGCACCACAATTCAAGAGAGATATTGACAAGCTGGAATGTGTCCAGAGGAGGGCGACTAAAATGATCAAGGGTCTGGAGAACAAGCCCTATGAGGAACGGCTTAGGGAACTGGGCATGTTTAGCCTGAAGAAGAGAAGGCTGAGAGGAGACATGATAGCCATGTATAAATATGTGAGAGGAAGCCACAGGGAGGAGGGAGCAAGCTTGTTTTCTGCTTCTTTGGAGACTAGGACGCGGAACAATGGCTTCAAACTACAAGAGAGGAGATTCCATCTGAACATTAGGAAGAACTTCCTGACTGTGAGAGCCGTTCAGCAGTGGAACTCTCTGCCCCGGAGTGTGGTGGAGGCTCCTTCTTTGGAAGCTTTTAAGCAGAGGCTGGATGTCCATCTGTCAGGGGTGATTTGAATGCAACATTCCTGCTTCTTGGCAGGGGGTTGGACTGGATGGCCCATGAGGTCTCTTCCAACTCTTTGATTCTATGATTCTATGATTCTATGAGGGGGGGTGTCCCAGGCACCCTTTCTCATAATTTTAGGCATTTAAGCTGTTTCTACTGTAGAGGAGAGGTGCTCAGCTGCAGAAAGGTACATGCTTCAAGAAGGCTTCCTACCTGTTTCTCAACTCTACATAAGAGGTGCTTGGGTGCAGGCAGGCATGCACACTTTCCCTCCCAGGCCTGCACACCACACACAAGCTCTTTTCAAGGCAAGGAGGCAAGTTCTGTTTCTTACTCTAGAGGAGGCGCTCAGCTGCAGGCAGGCAGGCAGGCACACTTTCTGGGCTTGCACACCACTCACACACTCTTTCCAAGACAAGGAGGCTGTTCACGAAAAGCAAAGGAGGACCTGATATTGAGCCCCGCTTGCTTTCATGCTGGGGTGTGTGTGTGTTCATGCTGGGGGCGGAGGGCTTACTGTTACGTGTTCCTGAAGATACTGAAGGGAAACAATACCAAAAAGAAAAATGGGTTCCCCTGAAAATGTGGAGACCTGACCAATGGACTTGCTATATTAGTAATAGGTTGAGTTATTTTGATCCTATACTCGCCACAAAATAAATCTCCTTGCAGGGTATATTGCTCAACAAAGAATAGCTGTGAGTATTATATTCTTTTTGTTTCATAGATATTATTTCTCTATGTATGGTTTATAATTCGTCACAATGTACCTTTAGCCACTATCTATGTCCCCTTAGGATCCACCCCTCCAGAAGACTTTGGTGAATTTCTCAACTCAAAAGTTGAGCTTTTTTTTTTTGGGATAATTTGAGTAAGTAGAGTGTCTGTATATATTCTTACAAACTTGTTATAACAAATTGTTCAATTGTATATGTGCATTTATGATATGTGTTGTTTGTAGATCCAACCGCCTGACGAAGGCTCTTGTGAGTCGAAACCGGTTGCAGGTTGGAGTCAATTCATGTGACTACTGGAGTCTACTCATATGTAATAAAGAACAGGACATTTTCTCAAACGAAGACTTTGTTTTATACTTCAAGAGAAGAACCAGTTGTTTCTACTTAATGTGAATGTGGCAGTTTTTTTTAATATGTGTATTTGTAATATATACATTGAGTTAATTTAGTTAACTCTGAGGATGCTTGCCATAGATGCAGGCGAAATGTCAGGAGAAATGCCTCTAGAACATGGCCACATAGCCCGAAAAAACCCACAAGAACTGAGTAATTTAGTTATTTTCATATTACCACAATCAGGGAAACAATACCGCACACATGTCTACTGCATAGTATGACAGGTCACCTCACTAAAGAAGGGTTTCACTTCTTCAATGAATGCCTAGAATAAAGAAGCGTTGCATATTATTCTGGCTCTCATGTACAACATTTAATTACACGTAATCCTTACAACAATCCTGTCAATTAATTTAGTGTTATTATCTCCCCATATTGCAGATGGGGTCAATTGGAGGCCAAAGCAAATATCTTGCCTAAAGCTTTCTGGTGACGTCACAACAGAGGCAAAGATTGGAATCAAAGATGATCTGAATCATGCTGCTGCTGCGAACTTTATGTTAATGGCCTTCATAGGAACCAAGGGTAATGGAAGCATTTAGTATCAGAAAGCATGTAGGACACAGAATAATTAATTCAAATTCTGTGATAAAACTCCTGTCTATTGATTTACAGCCCCTTTTGGTTAGCAAGCCCTTTGGTAGAAATCTGATTCTTAATTATTGTCATAGGAACCCCTTGCTTGTCAGGAAGTGATTTCCATCAAATTGATGAGCGCTTTCGCTGCTCGGAGCATTTCTCGTGCCATATTTAGCAGCTGCTTCACTGTTCATTACCTTTTCCATTCAGCAGGGTGTTCCTGCACCACCCAGAGGAGAAACACATACTTAACTACCACCTAACAATGAAGATGGAAATGCTCTTTCCTGTGAGCTGGCAGAAGGAGGGCAAATGAAATAGCTGTCATATTGGCAAATATTGATATAGTAAATAATCCACTGTAATAGAAAGACCTTTCAAAAATAATTACCTCCGTTATTTCAACAATATCCCATTATTAAAAATTATGTAGCGTGATGATTTTTCATTCTCAGTTATGTTCCATTTTTGTAAAGAAGAATTTCAAATGGTTCTTTGCAAGTTGTTCAGTAAGAGCATGTATTTTGATCAGTTGCCTCTGCTAACGTTTAAATTAACCTATTTATTTTTTCCATACTGCTCTTTTTTTTGTAGGGCAAGTCTGACATGGTTTTTGTCATGTACGGAGGGTTTGGGCTATGGCAGGGAGGCACAGATGACAACAGTATTCCAAAGGTTTGATGTTGGCATTAGCAACAGGCCCCATCTGCATTGGAGGATAATGCAGTTCAAAACTGAAAATTTTAATATGATCCAAAAATTGTACCTGTACTTTTAAAGAGTTGTATGGAAAAGTCCAGACTACCTCAAGAATCACATCCAGTTATGGACCAACAAAAAGTTAGGTCAATACGCGGTGAAACACACATACACCTTACCTGTGTCCTTTCTCATACAACTGAAGAATGAAATACCGTATATACTCGAGTATAAGCCGACCCGAATATAAGCCGAGGGACCTAATTTTACTACAAAAAAACTGGAAAAACATATTGACTTGAGTATAAGCTGAAGGTGAGAAATGTAGCTGCTACTCAGTAGGTTAAATGTTTTTGAGTATTTACACAAAACTGTAATTTAAGATAAGACTGCCCAACTCTGATTCAACCATTATTCTAACCTCCTTCAATGTAAATGTGCTTACCTATTACTTATAATGATAGAATAAAATAATAAATGTAATAACATGTAATAACAATAACAACCATTATTCTAACCTCCTTCAATGTAAATGTGCTTACCTATTACTTATAATAATAATAATAATAATAATAATAATAATAAAGTAATAAATGTAATAATAACAATAATAGAGTAAAATAATAAATGCAATAAATATAATAATACAGTAAAATAATGTAAATGTAATAATAGAGTAAAATAACAAATGTAATAAAAGTAATACTAGAGTATGGTATGGGGACAGGAGGAGGGGTTCTTTATTTAAAAACTGCACAAACTTTTGCACGAGTAAAGAAGACCACAACTTCATAAGTTACATCTTTGTATAGGGTTGGCCAAAGCACATGGGCACTACATCCAGGGATTGACAACCTACTTCTTGATTGATGAGCCCATGAGGCAAATTCCCTAGGCAATGGCATAATCCTTCTCTAACATCAGGGGGTGCCAGAAACGTATCTGCCTCCACTTACACAACAAACACTTTGAGTCCAATGAGGGAACCCTCATATGTCACCACTGCCAAAAGGCACTGGTAATCACTCTCCTGAATGCAGGACCCATGCCATTCGTATACCCAAAAGTTATGACAACAGCAAAGCAAACATAATGGCAAATTTCCAGTGTACAAAATGAGAATAATTGTAATAAAGTGTGAGAGGATGGGATGACACTCAGAATGTATCTGTCCTGTGAGCACACAAATGGGCCTAAATTCCATGCCATCCGACTCGAGAAAAGCCTACATCTTTTATGGTCTAATCAGGTCCACCACCCAATGAGCTCAAAACAAGTTCAAACACATTGTTCTAACTTTTCCCAGGGTCATGCAAGAGCAGACAAGCCACTGGGAGGGAGACAACAATGCCATGCCAAGGTGACTTATACCACCATGCACCACCATGCTACCCCAATGCAAGTAGCCCCTATTACTTCCACCCCACCTTGACCCGCATGGAGGATTATGTAGTTCCCTTATTTTTGTAAACAATTTCATTCCTCCAATGCAGAAGACACAATAATATTGCACCCACGCAAGAGGAAAAAGAACAGAAAAACTTTTATCAGCAGAGTTAAAACATAAACTTGCAATGTTACAAACAGTGCAACAAACTTACACAGTCTTTGTAAGCAATGCAGAATAAGGCATCTTCATCCATATGAGAGAGCAGTAGAAATAGTTGAGCAAAATGCCTGAACAAAGGCTCCTCAGAGCAAAAGCTGAATTGTATTCTAAAAACCATACAGTTATACCCTACCAGGTGTGGTCCAAACTTACTAGTTGACCTACATTAGCAGCTGCACATAATAATTAACAGCATAAGGTTTTCTTTAACACACACACATACTTGATCCTGTTACGACTTACTGTAACACACCAGAGCAGAAGCCACTGGCAGGGAGACAACAATGCCATGCCAAGGTGACATATACCACCACGCACTACCATGCTACCCCAATGCAGGTGGCCTCCTATTACCTCCATCCCATCTTGACCCGCTAAATTCTTGCATGGAGGATCATGTAGTTCCCTTATTTTTGTAAACAACTTCATTCTTCCATGTGTCCCAGAGTCAACTTGCCAGTGTGTAGTAGTACAGCAATCTAGATGGTAACTCAACACCAAGCATGGTGTCAGCTTCTAACTTGTTGGTTACTCTAACTCAGGGGTAGGAAACCTTTTGATGTTGGAAAGCCAACATCAAGCAAGGCTGCATTCATGAAACTTCAGTTAGATATACTTCAAGATGTACATTATTTTGTAAAAATCTAACTACTATGTACTTAACAATTTCCAAAAAACGAAAGCTACTGTATTTCTTCAGTTCAAAGATGCCATTGACTGTAAGACACACACATGAATTAGTCCTGTCAACAGAAGAAAAAACTAAAGTGATTACCATGCCATGTTGTATGGCTCCGAAAGTTCTGTTCCAAGCTGTGCCTACATCTTTCTCAAAGATTTATCCAATTTCTTATTTCCCCTCTCTCTTCTGTTCCACCTGTTTCTTCTCTGTGGTTTTCTGGGTCCCTGGCTCCTTTATTTTAGACTTGCCCATCTCTTTGGAGCGTTTTAGCATTTGTTTTATCATGATGAAGAAACCAAGACACATGGAAATGTGTACATGTTCTTTATTCCGTTAATCTGCAAGCTGTGCTCCGTTGTTCTGTAGTCTCTTCAGCTGCTCATATTTCCTGGAAAGCCTCTGGGAAGATGTGATATCATTACGTCCTCCTGTGGCTTTTATAGCACTTTCCCAGTTGCTACTGTGGAGATTGAATGTGATGTGCCTGAAATCAGGAATTTTTTTTAAGATAAAGGACTTGACTTTTTATTTATAATACCATAGTGTTGCTATAGGTCTGTCTGTGAGTGGAGAGGGTCTTGAAGGCAGCAACATGGAGCAGAATGTTTGACAACTCCCCTTTCAATTTCTTCTGCCAGAGTAGTCTGTGCTCTTGCTGGAAAAAAAGGGAGTCCAAGGAAGAAAGCTTATGAAGGGGAATATATATTTTAAAACTCAGGTCTTTCTCCTCACAAGAGTGACTTATTTCTACCTAACTCTGGCTAGTGAAAAATGAAATAGAAACCACAGTCTTGTCTATGCTTGATCTGAACCATAGGTTCTCAAACCTTTTCAGCCATTGAGCTCTTTTTGAATCAAAAGTTTCTTGTGGAGCCCCAATAACTGTTTATATATTATATTATCTATAATGTATAGTTTTGTGCCTTAGCCTTCAACATACCCCTGTTTTCTAGCCTTTTAGATTTCAATGTACAACTTCTATATGGGACTGTAACCCTCTCTCTTTATGCTGGTATAATGATCGTAATAAAGATTTGTTTGTTTGTGTGTGTGCACACGTGCATTTTGACCAACATAAACGTAACAATATTTCAGTGGAAGATTCCAGGGGCCATCCAGTCCAAACCCCCTTCTGCTATGCAAGAAAAGTACAATCAAGGCACCCCCAAAATATGGCCATCCCATCTATCTATCTATCTATCTATCTATCTATCTATCTATCTATCTTTATTATTATTATTATTATTATTATTATTATTATTATTATTCTGACACAAAAACATAGTATGTCACAGCAAATGAGATATATATGCTGGATTTCGTATCAAAAATCACAAGTTGAACACTTCCCAAGCATCTAGGATTGTGTGATATTATTATTATTATTTGAAACACAACAAGATGAATCCACACCAGACAAGATCACTCTGCTGGCTGTTGTATTGGATCACACATCGGACACTTCCCAAGTGTCTAGGACTGTGTGATGTATCGGCGAATAATGTGTACAGATCCCAGTAAGGTGGCCTTTTGCAGCTGGCAGCTGGCAATTTTGTCAGCGCCGATTGTGTTTTAAGCGCAGGCCAAGGTCTTTAGGCACTGCTCCCAGTGTGCCGTTCACCACTGGGACCACCTTTACTGGCTTCTGCCAGAGTCTTTGCAGTTTGATCTTTAAATCCTCATATCATGTCAGCTTTTCCAGTTGTTTCTTTTCAATCCTGCTGTCACCTGGGATTGCAACATCAATGATCCATACTTTGTTTTTAACACAATAGAGAGGTCAGGAGTATTGTGCTCCAAAACACTGTCTGTCTGAATTCGGAAGTCCCAGAGTAGTTTGACGTGCTCATTTTCTGTAACCTTTTCAGAGTTGTGATCCCACCAGGTCTTTGTCGTAGGCAGATGGTATTTGTGGTACAAATTATTATTATTATTATTATTATTATTATTATTATTATTATTAGCCCTAGGGGGCATCCAGTTCAACCCCCTTGTGCCATTCAGGAAAAGCACAATCCAAACACTCCCTGAGTGGTGAGAGGGAAATAGGGTTTTGGAAGCAAGGAAGGCAAGGGGGAAAGAATCTGAGCATCAAGGAAGGTGAAGAAAAAAGGCTTTTTGGGGTAAGAGAAGCAAAAAAAAAAAAAAGGCTTTCGGGGTGAGGGAGGTGGGGGAGAGGAAGGAGCAGGAAAGAGGAAGAAAAGTGTGGAGGGGAGGAGGACAAAAGCACAGAGCCCTTCAGCATGTTCCGTGGAGGCCCAAGAGCTCCGTGGAGCACACTTTGAGAACCGCTGGTCTAGACTGCTACAATTCTCACCATTGGATCTATGCTGCAATTTTCCTTTAAATCAGAAAGATGAAACTGAAAACAGACTCACTGCACTTGCCTTCTCTAACCAGAACTTGGCCGTGCAAGCCATGCCCTCTCCTCAGAGCTGTCTAGCATGATAACTACTTTCCCATGATTCCACCTCACATTTAACTTCAGCACTTGCTGGTATGAAGATCCAGTGTCACAGTGAGTAAGATGACATTAGCCAAGGAAAGAAACAAAAGAGGAGAAAGTCCAGCATTAGACATAACCAACTCACCCAGATCTCACAGAGTGAGTATTCTCATGCTGGGCATGTCTTTTCTTGCCCTCAGTATCATTCACACTGTGGAATTGTAGCAGATTGAATCACTTTAAGGTAGGTAGGTAAAGGTAGTCCCCTGACATTAAGTCCAGTTATGTCTGACTCTGGGGTGTGGTGCTCATCTCCATTTCTAAGCCGAAGAGCCAGCATTTTCCATAGGCACCTCCAAGGTCATGTGGCCGGCTTGACTGCATGGAGCGCCGTTACCTTCCCGCAGGAGCGGTACCTATTGATCTACTCACATTTGCATGTTTTCGAACTGCTAGGTTGGCAGAAGCTAGGGCTGACAGCGGAAGCTCACACCGCTCCCCGGAATCGAACCTGTGACCTTTCGATCAACAAGCTCAGCAGCTCAGTGCTTTAACCCATTGCGCCACTTTAACTGCCATAAATTGATCCCATGGAGTCCTGGGATTTGTAGTTTGTTGTGCTGCCAGAGATCTCTGAAAGATGAGTAAGTGTCTCACAAAACTACACATTCCAGAATTCCATGGCATTGAGCCATTGCAATTCATGTGATATCAAACTGCTGTAATTCTGTAGTGTGGATACAAGACTTTACAGTTGCCATACCTCCCTGTATACAGATAATTTGTCCTCCTTGTGCATAAAAATTTCAATATTAAAGTTACAATGCTTGCTATTTATTTTTGATATCTCTGACTATAGTTTTGAATGCTGCAGAGCAAAAGTCTACCAGAGGGTTTTCTGGTTCTTTTGTCTTAATCTCTGCTGTTCACTTGTAAGTAGAATATGACTTATTTTGGCAGAGCTCTTCTTTTGTATTACATTTTGAAACAAGATGAACTTTATAGAAGATAACCAGCCTAGCATAATTTAAGGCCCTGGTTTTGGGCTTTTGCCCCATGGGTTTTCCCACCTACAAATACTGTACCTACTTTTTGGTTTCAGATTTCTTATTTATTAGGAGTAGAGCGCATCAATGAGCCATCGCATACAGTTCAGAAGTAGCATTTCCTTTTCCACTTATTAATGCGCACACTACTTAAAATGTAAATAAATTAAATGAGGAGCAACAACAGTTCATTAACTAGCACTTGAGTAATGCTAAATTACAGTGACGTTCATGGTGCTGCATCATAAATTCGTTATGATGTAGATAATTACAGAGAATACAAAATGACCTGCAAAGAAGCATGATTGCAAGTTGTAATTAACAGCACTAACAATCAAAGACAATGCAGAAAAGAGAAGCAAATATAATAATAATACTCTTTACTTATATTGCATTCTTTCTCCTCAAGGGGACTCAGAATGAATTACAGTATACACATATGTAGGCAAACATCCAATGCCTTTTATACAGTGAAAAATGACATACAATACACGAACAAAGGAAAAGGTTTCCCTTTCCATCTCCGGTGTCTGGAGGTGATTCTCAACTCTGGTCATGGGAAGGTGCTCTTGTTCCATTTTTCCATGCTGAGGAGCCTGTTGTCTGTAGACTCCTCCTGGTCATGTCGCTGGCATGGCTGCATGGGCATCTAATACCATCCTGCTGAGGTACCTATTAATCTATTCACATTACATGTTTTTGAAGTGCTAGGTTGGCAGGAGCTAGGGTTAACAGCTGGAGCTCACCCCAACCCGTGACTTTGAACTGCTAACCTTCTGGTTAGCAAGTTTTTCTGCAGCTAGCAGTTTAAACCATTGTGCTACTGTGACTCCAATATACAGCAGACTGAGATTGAGTACACTCTTGTATCAGTCTGTACTGCATATAATAATAATAATAATAATAATAATAATAATAATAATAATAAACCTTTATTTATACCCCGCTACCATCTCCCGCAGGACTCAGTGCGGCTTACAAGAGGCTGAGCCCAAATACAACAACAATAAAACACGACAATAATACAACCGTAAATAACTCAAAAACAAAGCAAAACAATAACAATAATATCACAACGCATTTAAAAACCTGTGGCAGGGCCAAATGTAATTATTAAAATTTTTAAAATGCTGGGCATGTCAAAGTGAAATAGGATGAATATTTTAGGGATAGGTGGGCATGCAGACAAACCTAAATCTCTCGTAAAATGCATTTGGGACATATTGCATGGGATTCCTATGAAGAAGTTTATATCCATGAAAACTTATGCTAAAAAAATAATCTTGAGATGGTAACTAGCTCAGAAGCAGGATCATCACCATTAATATTGCATGGCATTGTGTGAGACCAGTTGCCAATCTTTCACTCCCAGAAATGAAGATATTGATGGGTAAAGCCTGATCACGTCACTCATCTGGTGTGATGATGTCCAAGTACTTCTACAGTGGCATGCTGTCTTCTCCTTTCACTGAAAAAAGTTGGGTTTTTTTTTTTTTGCACAACACTTCTCTCTTGCAAAGTGTCTAAAACGTTTTTAAAAATGGAGGTGGGGAGGGAGTAGTGCCATTGCAAGAGAGCAGAGATCTGCCATCCACCTGGATGACCAGCCTCACACTGTTAGGGTGTTGCACTCACATAATGCCAACAGCCATTAAGGACAGTGATCTATATAAATAAAAATGTAATGTTTGTTTGTGGGGTTAACAGAACTCAAAAACCAGTGGGCGAATTGACACCAAATTTGGACAGCATACACCTAACAAACCAATCTATGTCCTTCACTCAAAATTTTTTGATTTTGTCATTTGGGAGTTGTAGTTCTTGGGATTTATAGTTCACGTACAATCAAAGAGCATTCTGAACTCCGCCAATGATGGAATTTAACCAAAGGTGACACACAGGACTCCCATGACCAACAGAAAACACTAGAAGGGTTTGTTGGAAATTGACCTTGAGTTTTGGAGTTGTAGTTCACCTACATCCAGAGACCACTGTGGACTCAAACAATGATGGATCTGGACCACACTTGGTATGAATATTCCATATGCTCAAATATGAACACAGATGGAGTTTGGGGAAAATAGACCTTAACATTGTAGTTACTGGGATTTATAGTTCACCTACAATCAAAAAGCATTCTGAACCACACCAATGACAGAATTGGGGCAAATTTCCCACACAAAACCCTCATGACCAACAGAAAATACTTAAGGCCATCCAGTCCAACTCTCTTCACCAGGGAGGGAATGAAAATCTAATCAAAGCTCTCCTGATAAAGAGCCATCCAGACATAGATATAGATAGATATGATTCACACAGAGATTGATTGACTGACTATCGGAACACGGAATATCGGATAACGAGTTTGGATTCTGATTTCATTGATGAGACCTGATGGATTTGTTATATTGATGTAGTGATGTATTGATATTGATGTTTAATGATTTGTGATGCTATTGCTTTTAAATGCTTAATGATTTTGTATTGTGTATACCTAAATTGTTGTAAACCGCTCTGAGTCGCCTAAGGGCTGAGAAGAGCGGTATACAAATAAAGGAAGTAAGTAAGTAAGTAAATAAATAAATATAATATCATAGATTTGAAAGGGACCCCTAAAGAAAGACAATGATATGTTGCATATTCCAGACTAGGCAAACCAGACACTCTCCACATCAACACTGACAAAGAAACAACAAGAAATACTGTTTACCCACAAGCATAAAGAAATTACATAGATTAGATACCATTACTTTATTTTCCAGATCACCAGACTGGGCCATAGCAACGTGTGGCAGGGGACAGCTAGTAATGTCAATATAGTTGCTACACCAGAACAGCAGTTTAATGTGGTAATAATGTTCTTAAAATGCTTCCACGTCTCCTTTTTCCTCTCCTCCCTTTTTTTATGCTGCAAGAGAGTAAACAGAGCTACTTCTCTGAAAACTCTGGTACTCAGATCCTTATGATTCTTTACACATCTTGTAGAGATCCATGAATCTATTCCTGACACATAGTGCAGTGAAGTTACTATAGTGGTCACTTAGAGTCTGAATTGTTCACATTTGTTCTGCCTTGCTTTTTGTCATTTAAATGCTTTTAACCTTATGCCTTAATGCTGCACTTAACAGATTTGTTCCTATTGAAGAGAGTACTTTGGAGTGAGAGTCCTAGATGTTCTCTGAGGCTGCAAAACTGTTGTAGGTTATGCAGGGCAGATCTCCTTTTCTATGAATTGAGTCTAAAATGGTTTACTCACAGGGCATAAAGAACAATCTTCCTTGTATCGGATACAGACATGGAAATCCACAAACACATACTCAATTTTTTAGAGGAATGTGCTGAGCAGATTACAAGTATTTTGAATTACTTCAATGGAAGAGAAACAGGTTCTCTTCTTATCTAATAAATGCAGGTTGATGTAAAGGGGAAGCTTTTGAAGCCACATGGTGAGAATACTAACCAATCAAACCACATTTAAGTTCTTAAGATACATATTATTAGAATCATGTGTTTTTAAAACTGAGGAATGATTAATGCCAAAGTTTCATTAGCAGGCTTGCTAATTCAGTTTCGAAAACCATCACGGAGCATCCTTAAAATGGTATTTCTCTTGCATTTTACATGACTTCAGGGCTTGCTGTTCTCGCCTGTCAGGTCTTTTCAAATCACTTAACATTTACTGGAACAATTCTGCACTGCAGGATTTGCTGTTCATCCAGTGTGGTGTTTGGATCACAGCTGCTACACTCTTGTCATCTCAGCAAAAGAAAACATTTTGTACCACTTAATCAGAAAAGAAGAGTTCTTCATTTTCTGAATTAAGATTCACACACTCAGCTAAGCATACCTGTTATTCATATAACAAAACCAAACTGGGACACAAGAACACAGTCTGCATGTTTATTTCAAAACAGATTTCTTCAACATCAGGTAAGAACAGCAAATAAAAGATACAAATATCCCATGCTAGGGATTTTCACTGGCAACGAAGATCCCCAAAGTTAAAGCAATGGTATTCCTCGTATTGGAGAGGGTTTGGCTGGTGTCTGCCAACCCTTCTCCAATGCCAGCGATACAGCTTAATGGTGTAACTTTAGAAAATGTTGATCATTTCCGCTACCTTGGCAGCCACCTCTCCACCAAAGTCAACATCGACACCGAAATACAACACCGCCTGAGCTCTGCGAGCGCAGCATTTTTCCAAATGGAGCAGAGAGTGTTTGAGGACCAGGACATCCGTAGGGATGCCAAGGTGCTTATTTATAGAGCTATTGTCCTCCCAACCCTGCTATATGCCTGTGAGACGTGGACTGTCTACAGACATCACATGCAACTCCTGGAATGATTCCATCAGCGCTGCCTCCGGAAAATCCTGCAAATCTCTTGGCAGACAAATGTCAGCGTGCTGGAAGAAGCAAAGACCACCAGCATTGAAGTGATGGTCCTCTGCAATGAACTCCACTGGACCGGCCACATTGTCCGGATGCCTGACCATCATCTCCGAAAGCAGTTGCTCTACTCCGAACTCAAGAACAGAAAACGGAATGTTGGTGGACAGGAAAAGAGATTTAAAAATGGGCTCAAAGCCAACCTTAAAAACTCTGGCATAAACACTGAGAACGGTGAAGCCCTGGCCCTTGACCGCTCCAGCTGGAGGTCAGCTGTGACCAGCAGTGCTGCAGAATTTGAAGAGGCACGAATGGAGGGCGAAAGGGAGAAGCGTGCCAAAAGGAAGGCACATCAAGCCAACCCTGACCGAGACCGCCTTCCACCTGGAAACCAATGCCCTCACTGCGGAAGAAGATGCAGAGCAAGAATAGGGCTCCACAGCCACATACGGACCCACAAGAATACTGGAAGACAATCCTCCTCGGAAAACGAGGGATCGCCTTAGTAAAGTAAAAAGTTTAAGAATTCCTCGTAGTAACCTATGGATGTGAGAGCTGGACCATAAGGAAGGCTGACGAAGGAAGATAAACACTTTTGAACTGTGGTTCTGGAGGAAAATTCTGAGAGGGCTTTGGACCGCAAGAAGGTCCAACCAGTCCATACTCCAGGAAATAATGCCCAGCTGCTTACTGGAGGGAAGGATATTAGAGGCAAAGATGAAATACTTTGGCCACATGATGAGAAAACAGGAAAGCTTGGAGAAGACAATGATGCTGGGGAAATTGGAAGGAAGAGGGGCTGACCAAGGGCAAGATGGATGTATGGTATGCTTGAAGTGATGAGCTTGACCTTGAAGGAGCTGGGGGTGGCCACAGCTGACAGGGAACTCTGGTGTGGGCTGGTCCATGAGGTCACAAAGACTTTGAAACGACAGAATGAAAAAAACAACAACAACAGGGATGTTCAAGCTGGATTTCCTGCATTTAGCTGAGGGTTCGACTTGATAGGCTATGGGCCCCCCTCCAACACTATGGTTGGTTGTAGGATTCTGTAAGAAAAATGTGTTCCACAAAAGCAACAACTTCTTGAAAAAAAAACCAGTTTGTGGAGGAATAATCCTATTTTGCAGTTCTAGTACTAAGGAGAAGAATGTATTGTTGAAGGCTTTCATAGCCGGAATCACTGGGTTGTTGTAGATTTTTTCGGGCTATATGGCCATGTTCTAGAGCCATTCTTTCCTGACGTTTCGCCTGCATCTATGGCAAGGTAGTGAGGTCACTACCTCTGAGGATGCTTGCCATAGATGCAGGTGAAACGTTAGGAGAGAATGTCTCTAGATTACAGTGGTTCTCAACCTGGGGTCCCCAGATGTTTTTGGCCTCCAACTCCCAGAAATCCTAACAGCTGATAAACTGGCTGGGATTCCTGGGAGTTGTAGGCCAAAAACATCTGGGGACCCCAGGTTGAGAACCACTGCTCCAGAACATGGCCGTATAGCCCGAAAAAAATCTACAACAACCCAAGGAGAAGGATGTCGTGGATCAGTGAGCCAGGATATGAATGCATACAGATCTTTAATTGATATAAAATGGTAACAACATTATTCCCAACAGCTGTATGGTGTTGATGTGGCATTATTCCAAGTTTTTCCTATTTTTACTAGGAGCATGTTGTCACGTGTGCATATCTAAAATTGTTGATGCTCCTTCCTCCAATTTTCTCAATGTCTTCTTCCAGGTGTAATCCTTCTTTACGTATATGTTCAATTTACATGTTAAACAGATGGGGTGATAAAATGCAGCCTTGCCTGACCTAATTGCCAATTGGAAACTATTTCATTTCTTTGTATCCTGGCCGAACAGTAACTTCTTGTCCTGACCACAGGGCATTCAAATATTGTGGCACATCTATTTCTTTAAGAACAATCCAAGATTTTTCATGAGCTATATAATCAAAATAGTTGCTATAATTTATAAAATACAGACTGTTTTTCTTCAGAAATCATTTGGCACACTTCATTGTTCGACATGTTCCTTTCGTGAACTTAGCTTGGATGTCTGGCATTTCTCACTCCATATATACAAAAGTATTTATTGCAAAATTTTGCACAAGTCACTGAACAGTTGCATTCGGGGTTCTGACTCTCTTTCTGTCACCTTTACTCTTGCATCTTGCCTCTCCTTATCTGCTTGAAGAGTTTCATCTGTCATCCATTAAGCTTTCTTTTTGGCTATAGATAGTGTCTTTTGCATTCTTCCCTGACAATGTTCCTGGCTTCAGTCCAGAGTTTTTCTGGCTTTCAACCAATTAAGCTTAATAGTAAAAAAAATCTTCACATTATCTTTAAAATTTACAGGAACATTATTTGGCTTGTATTTTGAAACAGTGATTGGCTTAATGTTCTTCTTTAGCTATAGTCAGATTTTTTTAAATACCATCAGTTCACAGTCTGTATCACAATCTATTCCTGGTCTTGTTTTTACAGAGCTTCTCCATCTCCCCAATTTTTAATTAACTTTTCATTTCCTGACTATACTAACTGTGTAGTTATTGGACATCATGTCTGTTTTGTTGCCACTGGGCTTGAAACGAAGTGCTTTTAAAACAGGACGTGCAACTTTAGCCCAGCGGGAAGCCAGGGCCCCCGAAGAGAAGCCCTTAGAGAATTTCCCCCCATTAAACAGTCTTTAGAAGGCTTGAGCTTAAATACAACAAAGTCTTTTATTGATGAACAATTAAACAGAAACTTCTTTTGTCTTCAAAGGTTAAACAAATGCTTCCAGGCTTCAAACAACTCGTGGCTTCTAACTGTTTCTTTGCTTTACTTTCAAGGAAAAATCCCTTTCTAGCTCCTCCCAGGCTAACTGTGAACCTAAACCTGACTGATGTGGGTCCACTACCGGGCTGAACTGCGTCTCAAAACCGAGTGGACATACCAGTAGGCCTGTAGTCACTTAGCTGGAGTTCTTGATGTTTAAAGCTGTTATTCCCTCCGAAATTCCTCAGGGCTGTAAGGCTGTTTCCCTGGAACCTTTCGGAATCTTTAGATGCTCTTAAGACTGTTCTCCCCTGGGAAGTCTTAAGGTTTGAAGCCTTTGTACAGGAGAAAGTCTGTACACGTCCTGTAGATTGACTTCCTAGCTGAGACTAACTGAAAAATGGCCCCCTTCCCTTCCCAATTACCCTGAGCAAGGGACGGGACCAAACTCAACGATGATGAACAGGTGGCTTGCCCTATAACTGCAACCAAAAGAAACCACCTATCTGCAGAGTCTCTGAAACTTAGGACTGCAAACAAACATTCAATGCAAAGCAAACAAAATTGGAGCTCCTGGTACAGCCATACCAGAACAATGTCAATTGAACAGCATCTAAATGCTGTTCAATTGATATTCTTGGCCTCTATTGCCAATTAACATTATAATAGACATGTCCACGTGTCCAGGAAGAGGCATGTCACTATGAAATTTTCCTCAGCATCAGAGAAAGCAGGGACTGACTTCAGGTGAAAGAGAAAATCACACCTCAGAAAAAAAAATTGCTGTCCTCCTTAATTCAGTTTAAGCCCATGGCCAATATTTTCTTTTCCCGATGCAACTATTAATGGCTGTATTGAGATCAAATAACAGAAATGTCCCACCAGATGAATCTCTGACATCAAAGGTGTAGACTTACACATCATCCAATATGTTTAAGTCTGGTATATCAGGGCAACTAACTTCAATCTTTCAGAATCTACTTATGTGGCCTGTCTTGTGAAACAAAGTGTGTTCAATTGAATAAGCAAGAGTAGAAATTCAAGATCTATTATCTATCACCATTAATTTGAGTGACAAGAAAAAAAAAAACATTAGAAAAAGCAGGACTTGTCCCACTCATGAACCTTATCAATTGATAAACATACCACCTCTGACAGTGATAATACCTTAACTCGCTGTGTAATCCTCACAGACTTTATGCCATTTTTTTTGTGCAAAGAAGTGGGGTGTGATCACTTAGTGACTGGTCTAGTGAATGAATTCCTGACTTTGGCTTCACCCCTCAGCCCGCCTCCTGCTCTTTCTCCTCTCTTCTTCCCTCCATTCACTACTGAAAAGCAAAGTGCCACACCAAGGGTCTGCATGGAGGAGTGGAAGAGCAGTTGTAGAAAATGAACTTGCATAGTGGCTTTGCCTACTCACCTGCTCCCCTTGCTCCTATGGCTCTTCATTGAGTTGAGTAATAATATCAGTATTTGGACTCAGTTCAATGAAGAGCTCTAGGTGCTGCCATGGGTAAGTCATGTAATATGGTAAGACTTTCATCATATTAGCTAAACCAGGCATGGGCAAATATCGGCCCTACGTGTTTTGGACTTCAACTTCCAGAAATCCCATGCATTTACTGTACATTATGATGTAGACAGGCATATTCAAAATATGAGGACCATCGCAGCTAAAATTCAGTAAGCATAACAAAAGCAATACCAAGCACATCAACTATGCATATATAAAAATACAATATAAATACAATAAAAATCTGAATGACAGAAACATTCAGATTTATGACAACTTCATTTCTGCTGAGTTTTCTGGTTGATGTTTTTAGTGAGACAAATAGATTTTCAACAGATGTAAAAATGTATCTTGTACAGAATTAATGAGGGGTTTTTTTGTGCCTGTGGACAAATCTTGGATAATTAAGACATTCCTAGTGACAGCTTCTGGTCTTCATTATATGAACTCTTGCTGGTCTGGATAATGCGTGTGTATCCTGTGGTATTATAACACAGGATTTTGAATAAAAAAATTAAAAATATACAGACTTTTCAAGAAATTGTTTTGGGGATTGTGATAAATAAAGAAGCATAGATTACTCTATCTGTGCTTAGAAGGGTCAAAATAAATAAAGGCAAGCAGGTTATGATGGCAAATTTACCTTACTTACTCAAATCTAATGCTCACATTTTTTGGCTAAATTATCTTGCCAAAATTAAGGTGCACATTAGGTTTGTGTCATACAGTAATCTTAGTTCTGAGCCAAAGGAAAAAGGGAAGCTGCTTCAGGAGCACCTGGAGCTCCTAATTCTGTTGTAGCCCAGCTGCCTACTTGACCCCCTTTTCACCCAAACACCACACCGAACATTGGCTCCAATTCCTTAAGAGTACTCCCCCTTGCCTATGGCACCACCCTTTCTCACACCTGGGTTCCCTTTGTTTATCGTTCAGTCTCTGGGAATACTGGACTTGTCTCTGTTTTGCATTATATCTTCTGATCTATAAAATCTGGGTTATCTGTAACCCTCCTCACTCCTCCACATTCCTTATAGACTCAATCCTTGTCCTATTCTTCATTAGAATCACTCCCTGTTTCTCCAACAACAGATCTACCCAAAAGTTTCCCATTGTCTCAAAAAACACTTTCGTTTCCTCCCACAGAAATACCAGGTTCAACCACAAAATCCTCATCCTCATTGGCTTCACAGGCCTCAGCACATTTGATAGGGAATGCATTGCTACACTGGAATAGTGCATAGGGTAAAACAGCATGGGGGGATGACCTGTGCTAAGGTCATAAGAGCTATGAGAGAAAGAGAACATCACAATGAACTACATCCTGTGTCAAGCAAGTAGAATGCAATCCTAAAAAAAATCATATTACCGGCATGGTTTAAAAAAAAAATCCTGTAAAATTGTTCAGATGAATTTGGTATCTTTGGAAACAAAAATTACAAATGCCCTACAATGTATCCTATAAAGATGAACTGTATTAATAGATTTTGAATGTACCTTAGGTTATGACATGTTTATGAAATGTATGATATACCTCCAGTCAGTAACTGTTGGGACTCAGCCTGTGATTGAACCTGAGCCTGAGCTTGAATCTGTGAATGTGTTTCAGTCTCCTGATGTTTCCATGTCTGATGTGGGTAATGAGGAGGGAAAGCAGTCTCCTGTTGCTTCTGATGTGGGGGATGCTGGGAATGACTTTGAGGTGCAAGATGGAGACACTTTGGTCAATGAGTTTCATGCAGACACTGACAGAGAGGTTTCGGTGCAAAGGGCAGATTCTCATGAGAATGTTTCTGTCAGGCCTTCGAAGAAAGGTTTACTCCCTAAGTCTGTGAGCTCTCCAGATTCTAGTTTGGAAAACAGTCTGGCACCTGCTAAAGTTAATGAGGAGTCAGATAAGCAGAGTCAGCAGCTGGAGATTAGCCATTGAAGAGGCCCAATGTTTACGTAGATCCAAAAGAATGCATCAATTAAAGTCAAAGACTGGGGGAAAACGAAACCAGTTTTTGGGATTTAAGGTTTGCCTATAGAAAATCTTGTCAGATCAGGCATCATTTGGAAACCAAGTTCTTCTGCCATAGAAGTCTTGTTCAAAGAATCTTGTTCCTGTGGAGTTTTTTTTTTTTTAGCCTTTTGAATTGTCTTTGCATCCTGCTTGATTCCTGTCTGGATTAATGCTGTCTTGGATTGCCTGTATTTCTTGTGTGGACATTGCTTTGGGTTACTACTGTTTATGGACTAATCCTTTTTGGAACCTTCTGATTTTCTTACAAGCATTTATTTCTACTCGCTATTTACTAAGCTAAAAGAAGATTTGATTCTTCACTCTTGATGTGGTGTGTTTTAAGTCAGAGGGCTTCTTCTGGACCTGGAGTGCAACAGTAACTTATTAAATCGGTTATTTTTTCTATAGAAAACAAAGTATTACATTTAAAATTGGAACTTTATTGGTTATTCATGAGTTATAAATGTCATGAAATTTCCAATATTTAAAATAAAAATATAATTTTAAACTACACTATTTACTAGAATCTATAATTATGGAAGCATAGGTGACCACAAAGGTACATCAAGAAGGAATTCCAAGTAGATACAAGTGAAGGCATTTGTGAAAAGAACTTTCAATCTTCTTCTGTTCAGAAATGGTGTAATGGATGGCAAGACATTATACTTATTTCAGGGGGAATAATAAGGGACTGAGGAAAGATATGTGGGTGTTCTCAAGGGTTAGAGGGAAATATTGAAGAAGACGGGTAAGAATGAAGATGAAGATTAGAAGACAGGAGGTAATAGTATCTCAGGGAATCAAGAAGAAGGTTTATCTACTCAAGGTAATAATTGATATCAAGGACACAGAGAGATAGGGGACAGAGGTTTTTTGTGAGAGCAGTGGGCAGAAAATGAAAAATGGAAAGGACTCAAGAGCAGTGGATGAGAATGCCAAAGGAGGAAAAGTTATACTCCCAGAATATGGAGGTAAGCATAGAAGGAACTCTGGATGGTGATTCTAAGTTCAGACCTCCATTCAGCTATGGAAACTCACTGGGTGATCTTGAGCAAGTCCCAATTTCAGATGAAGACAAAGAAAATCCTCCTCTGAACAAATCTTCCCAAGAAAATCACATTGGATGCCAAAAGTTGGAAATTACTTCAAGGCACACAACTTCATTCCCACTTTACTCATTTCTGACTCTGCAGGGAAAAGGCAGTGCAATATAGGGTGGGAAACTGCAAACATGTTGACTCCCCATGAGATTTCAGAGAATAATTTCTGTTCCTTCTTATATCTCTCTCTATTTTTTTATTTTAGTATTTTTAAAAAACTTCAAACTGTATTGTCGAAGGCTTTCATGGCTGGAATCACTAGGTTCTTGTGGGTTTTTTTTGGGCTATAGGGCCATGTTCTAGAGGCATTTCTCCTGACGTTTCGCCTGCATCTATGGCAAGCATCCTCAGAGGTAGTGAGGTCTGTTGAAATTAGGACAATGGGTTTATCTATCTGTGGAATGGCTGGGGTGGAGCAAAGAGCTCTTCCCTGCTGGAGCTAGGTGTGAATGTTTCAACTGACCACCTCCATTAGCATTTGAAGGCCTGGCTGAGCCTGGGAAAATCTTTTGTTGAGAGGTGTTAAGATGTGCCTGCTTGTTTCCTCTCTGCTGTTTTGCTGTTGTAATTTTAGAGTTTTTTTTTAATACTGGTAGCCAGATTTTGTTCATTTTCATGGTCTCTTCCTTTCTGTTGAAATTGTCCACATGCTTGTGGATTTTCAATGGCTTCTCTGTGTAGTCTGACATGGTGGTTGTTGGTGTGGTCCAGCATTTCTGTGTTCTCAAATAATATGCTGTGTCCAGGCTGGTTCATCAGGTGCTCTGCTATGGCTGACTTCTCTGGTTGAAGTAGTCTGCAGTGCCTTTCATGTTCCTTGATTCGTGTTTGGGCGCTGCGTTTGGTGGTCCCTATGTAGACTTGTCCACAGCTGCATGGTAACTTCAAACTGTCTCCACACCCTAGTTTTAAAGCTAGGAAGTAAGCTAGTTTAAGGATCCTCGAGGGCCACAATAATGCACTTGACGTGCTCTGGATCTTATACCTAAAATAGATCTACATTTACATATGTTTCAATAACAAATAAAACAACTCTAGAAGTGCAAAGGGTGCATGGTATTTTTTTTATTTCAGGCAAAGGATGTTGGCTCTGGCACATTCTGAAGCTGCCCACTGCTGAAATCCATCTTTAAGCCCTCTTTCTTAAAAATAGTTTTCCTAAGACTTGCCTTCTAGGACTACTAGTTCTCTATGTATATTTCATGGGCTATGTTGGGGACAACTTTTTACACTCAACTATGGTTCTTTATCTTGTGAATGGAAAGTGAAAATGTAAGACCTCTGTTTCTGGTGTGTCAGTGTCCGTTGTTATGAATCAGATGTCAAAATGGCAACTGTTTTAGGGATCTGGGCCATGGTGGACTTGCTCAGACATAAGGATGAAGCTAGCCATTAAACAGCCACAGTTACATTCAGAAGTTCTAAATTATGTGCTCTCACCAGAGATGGTGTAATGAGAAAGATCTACACTGCCATATAATCCAGAGCTGTGAAGGTTTTATCTTCCTTTATCACAGTGTTTCTCAACCTGGGGGTCGGGATCCCTGAAGGGGTCTTGAGGGGGTGTCAGAGGGGTCACCAAAGACCATCAGAAAACACAATATTTTCTGTTGGCCATCAGGATTCTGTGTGGGAAGTTTGGTGCAATTCTATCATTTATGGGGTTCAGAATGCTCTTTGATTGTAGGTGAAGTATAAATCCCAGCAACTACAACTCCCAAATGTCAAGGTTTGTTTTCCCCAAACTTCACCAGTGCTCACATTTGGGCATATTGAGTATTTGTGCCAAGTTTGGTTGAGATCCATCATTGTTTGAGTCCACAGTACTCTCTGGATGTGGGTGAACTACAACTCCAGAACCCAAGGTCCGTGCTCATCAAATCCCTCCAGTATTTTCTGTTGGTCATGGGAATTCTGAGTGCCAAGTTTGGTTCAATTCCATCATTGGTGGAGTTCAGAATGCTCTTTGATTGCAGGTTAACTATAAATCTCAGCAACTACAACTCCCAAATGATAAAAATCAATCCAGCCCCAGACCCCACCAGTATTCAAATTTGGACGTATCGGGTATTTGTGCCAAATTTGGTCTGGAGTGTGGTGGAGGCTCCTTCTTTGGAAGCTTTTAAACAGAGGCTGGATGGCCATCTGTCAGGGGTGATTTGAATGCAATATTCCTGCTTCTTGGCAGAATGGGGTTGGACTGGATGATGGCCCAGGAGGTCTCTTCCCACTCTAGGATTCTATGATTCATAACAGTAGCCAAAATTACAATTATGAAGTAGCAACAAAAATAATGTTATGGTTGGGGGTAACCACAAAATGGGGGGCTGTATTAAGGGGTCATGGCATTAAGAAGGTTGAGAACCACTGCTTTATCAACTTTAGGTAACCATAGTGTTTGAGGATCTACCTTCATTGAAAGTGAACTTCCATCAGGTTGATCTGGTCTTTATGGTGGACCTTTATAATATTTTGTTTCATTCAGTTTGAGGATAGATCAGTCTCAGGAAAAACAAGTGCATTGTCTCCAGAGCGTTCTTTCTTCACCCTCTTTGATCTTTTTATTTTATTGCAATCAGATGAAAGGCAGGACCCTGAGATGGAGGCAGTGGCCAGGGGCCCAATGATTAGATATACACGGAATCCAAAAAGGGTGCTGGTAACATTTAGACTGCTTTCTCGGTGATCAAAGCACAGGAGGTGCCGTCTAGACAGCCTAGGTGTGGACTAACAAGTGGCTTTCATTATGCACTGGTGCCATTCCATTGTTTTGGAGCCGCTCCGGAGCTCTGCTCTTCTTCACGCCAATCTGTGATTGATTTCAGGAGAGGTGCCCAAGTGCCTGTGGCCATGGGATAAAGCTTCCAGGGCTCTGCTTGTTCTGACAGGGCAGCGTAACTGCCTATCACATTAGCTGAAAGTGACACATTCATTTACTTTCACCCTTCTTTGAAACAAATACTTTCAGCCACAGCAATTGCCCCTTGAAGCTTAAGTTCTTAACTTAAATGCTTATGCTCCAAAGGATAAAATCTCATGATATTATCTACTGCTATAATTCGGAGTAAAATTCGTGTTTTACTTGACAGCATATTTTTTATGTATAGCAACGAAACAATGAGATCAGCCCATATGATGCATCGATTGTACTTCGGGTGATATGATATCTTTAGAATAAAAGAACACTTGGATGATGTGTGTTGTTTTCTTTAAATGTAGTTCAATCCTAAAATCTTGTATACTAAAAATAGTACTGGGCAATGTACTGATTTTTTTTATCCTTATGTTTGTGCACAATCTAGTATAAACAAAAATGTTGAGCTTAAGAGTTAAAGCCCTGTCCAACTCATTTTCATTGAGGGCCACATCAAGAGTTACAATTGTCTTCAAAGGCCCATTGAATCCATGGATGGAGAATCCATGGATACAGAGGGCCAACTATGATTTTTTAACAGAGTGGTTAGTGTTCTTTAGTTTTTACTCAATTTGGGTCTCCAGATGTTATTGAATGACAATTCCCACTACTTTTATCCACAATGTGGACTGGGGATAATGGGATTGCAACCTAATAGCACTTGTGAATCTGAGGTTGGGGAAAAGTTAAATGACATTTCAAAGTCTAACATCATGACCACAAGCTGTTTATCTAACTTTAAACGCTATTATCCTGACTAAACAGAACAAACCATAGTCTTCCAGATGTTACTGTATCACAACTAGTCTAATGAAGAGGAATACAGGAGTTGTAGTCAATCATCTGGAGCAGTGGATCCCAACCTGTGGTCCGTGTACCATTAGTGGTCCGCAAGAATGAAAATATAGTCCATGGCCTCACCATTACTACACCATTGCCTCAAAAGCTCAAGGCAACAAGAGTGACTGGTCTTGCAAAATCGTCTTATAGTGCTGAGGCAATGGGGATGTTGGGAGGGGAGAGTCTGACAACCCACAAAGGATTACTACTACTACATCCACTTTAGATTATTAAATATGGTTTTCTGTGGGTCAGCAGTTGGCGACAACTGGATGTCATATATTCTGTATCAGAAACTAGAACTGATGTGGTCCATCCAATGCAATTTTCTGAATCAGCACCCCAAATAACCAAACTGAAGGGATTTAGGAGTAGGATCACAAGTAGCATTTTCAGTTATCTCAAATCAGTGTTAGTTTTACTGTGGATATTGGGCACAAAAACAGAGGGCGGAAGGGAGAAACGTGTCAAGAGGAAAGTGCATCAAGCCAACCCTAGTTGTGACTGCATTCCATCTGAAAATTGATATCCTCACTGCAAAAGAACATGCAGATCAAGAATAGATCTCTACAGTCACCTACAGACCCACCGCCAAGACCCTATACCTGGAAGGCAATTATACTCTGTGATAGCCTATGATGATCAGATTAGTGTAAGGCAGGTTGAGTGTTAGGAACATTTTTGGAACCACCTACACGTAATTTGAAGGTGCTCCCTCTAGAGTAGTGCTAAAAATGCCAGGGAATACATACTTATCTACTATCTTTCATAAAGTAGAAGCAGTTCAGTACATGATGCCATCCCTTGGGTGGCCTGCTCAGTGAGGTACGTCTCATTGGATAGGCAGTGTGCTTGGTGCAAGAATGTGGTCCTGGAGTGCTGATGGCTAAGTGCAATATCCAGTCAGTTTTCAGGTTCCTGCCTGTTTACCCAAAGAATTATTCCTACTTGGGCTTTAAATTCCAGAGGCAATGGTGTTATGACAAAGTTATAACTATGAGGTCTGTTGTCAACTGAAAAGGTTTTGAATAATTTTGTACTTTCCTTGAATTGGTAGGAGGTATGGTTGCTTTTTGTGACTCATTGTGGGCAGGGAAGATTGTGTCTTGTTGATGCAAGGTTTTCAGGAATTAGCAAGGAAATTAGCTAGTGACTGAGAAAGGCCATCTTCTTCCTTGTCTGTTGATGGAGAAGCTACATAGACTGGAGCAGTTTCAAACCTGCACCTGGCAGAAGAAAGTAACCTTGAAGGAACTGCAGCTTTGTTTGCAGTATAGTGTCGCTGGGTAGAGCCTTTTGTGCAAAGATAGCCAGGATTATGGCCCGGTTCAACATCCCACATTACCATATTTTCATTATGGTTGTGGGAGGACTTAAAAGTGGGGTTGAAATTCCAGCAGAGATACAATGGGGGTATCAGTGAGGCAGGACACCTGAGAACCTAGGACCTCATCATATTACCTAAATTCCCTGTCCTACGACACTTAATGCAGCCAGCATGAAGCCTGCCAGATTTCATCCCATGATGTAGGGGAAAATCTAAACATGGGAGACTACCCATTTCATGTTAGGTATCATGGGAAGTATGTGGGATCATGCCAGAAAGCGCCCCTTTCCAGGGTGATGGGCAAGTGCAGGGTGCCAGGTGATAGATTTGCCACACTGTCCCACAATTTGACTTGCTGCTCTAAGCCACCCCCCTCTGCTGTCCCCCACATCAAGGGCCTCAATGTGATGAGGTCTCTAGTGAGGGTTTTCAGGTCTAATCAGATGAAGCAGGGGGTTTGGGGTTTAATGTGTATTTCCAAGAACACTGATGTACCCAAAAGTGGCCTGATTCTTGGCCTGATTCTTGGCAGATGGAGCTATATTATGGGATCTTACTTTCCTGGAGTTCTTCGTGATACTGATGGTAGTTTTCATTTGCACATCATGTTTCAAGCGTAAAAGGTCATGTTTCTAGTGTGATAACCATAATGTCGGCAGTCTTCTTGTTCATAGAGGGTCATGCGATTGGTGAAAAGGTTTGTCTGGTTTGCTTGTTTGTTGACATATCTTGTTCATGTTTGAATAATGAAATTTCAGACTCATTGTCTTGGTTTCAGGAGGACAGGTGTTGTGCATGGCAGTGGAAGCAGACAAGCACACCACAGAGTTCCTGGAAGAGCTATGGCAGTTTGAGAAAGATCCCTAATTCAGGGAGCATTGAGCTCAGGCCCCTTCTACATTGCCATACAAAATCCTGATTATCTGCTTTGTACTGGATTATATGACAATGTAGAGACATATAATTCATCTCAAAGCAGATAATATGGATCATCTGTTTTGATAATCTGGATTCTATAGAAATGTAGAAAGAGCCTTGGTGGCATCATACACTTTGGGGGCCTACAGCCAAGCAGTACTTAATTTTGCTGCATTCAGTTCCAAGAAAAATATGGGATAGAGTGAAAAACAGGTGTTGCATTACTTATCCTTTTTGAAAGATACCACCCTGGCACCTCGCATCATATCCTTCTACTTTGCAGGTGTAGCATTCTTCAGAAAGGCCAAGGACTTTAGGGACTCTTGCACCTCCTTCTTGATGAAAATGGCAGTGGAAGGATAGAAGCGAATAGAATGTAGGGGACTGAACAGCAGAAGGCCCATCACATTCTGCTTGCTTGGGAAGCTGCTTGCTGTTATTAGGGTCACCTGCAATTCTTAAGTGTGAAACTTGGTAGTTTGATGCAGCATTTGTGATGGTATTTGGGGGTGGGGGTGGGGGGGGGGTGGGGGTTCAGAGTAAGCAAACTTGTGGCTGGCTTTACAGTTGGAGGGTGACTCTACAGTCAGACAAAAAGTCCATCATTCACTCAAGGGGTTTGAGAGAGGATCACCCATGGTCAGTGGAAGCAATGCATAGATTCTTGAAGTTGCACTCAACCATTTTTATGCATATTGGCAGGTCTTATTTCTGACCACACTGTTTTGTTCTCAGTAAGGGACTTGACTCTGAAGGAGCTGAGGGTGGTGACGGCCGACAGGGAGCTCTGGTGTGGGCTGGTCCATGAGGTCATGAAGAGTCGGAAGCGACTGAACGAATAAATAGCAAAAGGGGACTTTCATCCAGTACCTGATATACAGCAGAATCCATTTCCATCATGAATTATGGACTACCTGAATTAAAAACAATAGGAAGATATAGATATGAAGAGAAGAAAATGATACTTTAAAGGAGGGAGAGGAAAAAAGCAAAAGAAAGAAGGAAAGAAGGAAAAGGCATAAACCTCAATAAAGACACTGGCAGTCAAGAAAAGCTTCAACTTATTTTTAAATCATTTTTTAAAAATTTCTACCACAGTTATGACTGCACTTTTTTTGGTCCAAAGACCAATTTTTTTTATTTTATCTTCTCTTATTCCTCAATAAAGATTTTTTTTTTAAAAAAGAACCCATTTCTTAGGTCCCAAACCCATGCCAACTGCCACAAAAGGAACCACAGGGTGCTTCTTCCAGTGTTACTTCTGTCAATACCTACCCACCTGCAACCAATGCTCTTCCTGGTCTTCCCATTGTCCGGTGCCACTCTTTGCCATCTTCCTTTTCCTTGCTACCAGTGGCCCCAGCAGCCTGACTATATTCCTCCTGCCTGCTCCTCCACTGTCTCCTCAAGATCCTCAGGCTGTGTACTTCCTCTTGTATCTGCACACTGGTCTGCTTCCCTTTTGCAATGTCTCTATTCTTGCCGTGTAGTTTGAACAAAACAGGGTTTCATGTCATGCCTATCACTGAGGAGGAGCCTCTTTTGACCCCAGTTAGCAGGGGAGAGTACACCAGGAATGTTGGTGTGGTACCTATTCTCTCGTCCCAGGGTGATTCTGGCAACGGGTCAGATTTGGTAGCTCATCAATTAAAAGGCAGGCTGGTCAATGCTTTGATTCAAGATCCATGCAAATGCAACCCTAATCATCAACTGTAACCAACTGAAGTTGTGGCCTGTTTCCTCCCAGAATATTACTACATGTAACCTTAACTAGGAACTGATCTGAATATTTTCTTGCAAAGTTTTCTGAGGCCCCTTCTACATTGCCCTATATCCCAAGATCTGAATGTTTATATTATATAGCAGTGGAGACTCATATAATCCAGTTCAAAGCAGATAATCCGGGATGAGATCCTGGGATATAGCGCAGCATAGATCCAGCCTGAGTCTAATAAATAAGACTTAAATTTACTGTGGTCAACAACTGACTAATCATTTTTTCTCAGTGCCTAGTTTTCTAAAACTTTCTTTTAAATAAAAATTAATAGCGTGTACAATGCTGAGGGTTGCTTTCTCCAAGAACGCAGCATAAGGGAAGATTGGCCACATTTTCCCATCTATAGCCTGAAGTAACTATTAATTTTAATCACTGAAAGGTTGACTGCTTTGAAGGGCAAATGCACATCCTAAGGCAGTGGCGCTGATGAATGCAAGGTTTTTTTTTTTTTTTAAAAAAAACTTGTCATCAGTAATTGAGGGTAAATTAATATTTACTAAGCAGAGATCATGGAAATGCTTGTGCATAAGAAATTGAGGTGAAAGAATGCCACAAGAAAAAAAGCACAGCCTTTCCAGTACTTTGAAGTCAATGGCAGCAATTACAAGAGTCAGTGGAAAGAAATCAAATTCAGCTTAAACATACCCACAAATCATCATTGGTCCTTTCCTTGCAAGGCTCGCCTGAGACTCTTGAAATATTTCTACAGATAATCATCTGGAAGAGCAGCTATCCACATAGTAGTTAGTTACGGTAGAGTTGTAGCCATATTAATATTACTCAGTACCCATTCTCACAGCACAAGAGAAATATGGTAGTATATTTGAACAC
Organism: Anolis sagrei; assembly: GCF_037176765.1. NCBI lineage: Eukaryota > Metazoa > Chordata > Lepidosauria > Squamata > Anolidae > Anolis > Anolis sagrei. The sequence continues at coordinate 105,572,902 of NC_090025.1, forward strand.
ATTTAAGCCAACCTAGCAGTTCGAAAACATGCAAATGTGAGTAGATCAATAGGTTACCTCCGTTACCTCCGGCGGGAAGGTAACGGTGCTCCATGCAGTCATGCCGGCCACATGACCTTGGAGGTGTCTACAGACAACGCTGGCTCTTCAGCTTAGAAATGGAGATGAGCACCACACCCCAGAGTCAGACATGACTGGACTTAATGTCAGGGGACTACCTTTACCTTTATCTATGTTGTTGTTCATTCATTCAGTCGTCTCCGACTCTTCGTGACCTCATGGACCAGCCCACGCCAGAGCTCCCTGTCGGCCGTCACCACCCCCAGCTCCCTCAAGGTCAGTCCAGTCACTTCAAGGATGCCATCCATCCATCTTGCCCTTGGTCGGCCCCTCTTCCTTTTGCCTTCCACCTTCCCCAGCATAATTGTCTTCTCTAGGCTTTCCTGTCTCCTCATGATGTGACCAAAGTACTTCAACTTTGTCTCTAGTATCTTTCCCTCCAGTGAGCAGTCGGGCTTTATTTCCTGGAGGATGGACTGGTTGGATCTTCTCACAGTCCAAGGCACTCTCAGAACTTTCCTCCAACACCACAGTTCAAAAGCATCTATCTTCCTTCGCTCAGCCTTCCCTAAGGTCCAGCTCTCACATCCGTAGGTTACTACAGGGAATACCATGGCTTTGACTAGGCGGATCTTTGTTGCCAGTCTGATGTCTCTACTCTTTACTATTTTATCGAGATTGGACATTGCTCTCCTCCCAAGAAGTAAGCGTCTTCTGATTTCCTGGCCACAGTCTGCATCTGCAGTAATCTTTGCACCTAGAAATACAAAGTCTGTCACGGCCTCCACGGTTTCTCCCTCTATTTTCCAGTTGTCAATCATTCTTGTTGCCATAATCTTGGTTTTCTTGACCTTTATCTATACCAGCTGATAAATCCTGGGCTTCCATTCCAGAAATACTTTGAATTGCCACATGCACCCTTCCTAATTTACTGTGGTGGCAAGTCAGAGTCCATATGTTCCAGCCACACCAAGACTACATCAGCCCCATTGAAATGTCACCTTACCATCAGTGTCACCAGCACTGTTTCCAGAACCACACCAGCAGAGGAGCCCATGCGACTAGGAAGAAGGATAAGACATGGGATACTCTGGAGTTTGCTGGAATGAAAAGTGTTACAGACCAAAGTAGTACAAAGTTTAAAAGCACTGCTGAGAAATATCATTAGTGAAGTTTGTGCTCCTCCTGGAACTTGACAGGCTAGAATCTCTGTGAGAAAAGGAACTTCTGTTTACCATCTAAAAGACGTGGGATGGCTGGACCTTGTTGGTATAAGACAATGTTCCCACTCTTCCAAATACTTTCCCCTGCTTTTCCACACTCCCCTCCTGCCTATGGGATAATGTCCTTAGTCAACTGCCAGCTCAGTTGCATTGCACATGGAATGGAAAAATAGAGACACCACCCCATATGCAAAGTGCCCCAACAAGGGTACTTCCTTGAGAGTGAGCTTTCTTCAGAGTAACAACTTGATTTTTCCTTTTTAGGACATCGGTTTTTCCCCTGACAAGGAAGACACGCTCCTTATCAAATTCAGACATATGTATGATGGATGTAGCTGGCTCCTCCATATTCTCTTTGGCCAGTGTATTGAAAGTTCAATGCCATGCCCTGAAATTCAGTGAGGAGCCAATCACACATCCTATCCCAACCTATGAAAAGGAAATCATCCAGGTAATGAATGATGGACAGAGAACTGTCCTATACTTGACCACTGATTTTAAGACAGTACTGAAAATTTAAAATGCCAAACAGCTGATCACACATGCTATAGATATGTGCTTATCAGGGGTGGCTCAACCCATTACGCAAAGTAAGCATTTGCAGTATAGTTGATTTTGCCCAGGGCCGCTCTTGAGGCGCTCTTAGGGGAAAATAGACCTTGACATATGCGAGTTGTAGTTACTGGGATGTATAGTTCACCTACAATCAAAGAGCATTTGGAACTCCACCAATGATGGAATTGAACCAAATATGGCACACAGAACTCCCACGACGAACAGAAAATATATATCAGTGATTGGTTGGCGGGGGGGGGGGGGGGAGTGGGGGGCGGGACAAAATACTGTTTGCTTACCGTTGAAAATTACCTAGGGCCATCTCTGGTGCTTATGGTAATATTTCTCCCCCCTGGACTTGAAACAACAATAAGGAATAATCCTTAGGATGAAAGATGACTGGCTGTTGCACTGTTCCTCTCAATGCTGATAAAAATAGAGGAACCCTCTTGGAGTGGGGCTCGACCAGGCCTACACAATGTGTGACCCTCCAGCTGTTTTAGACTTCATCTCTCAGAATTCCTGGCCATTGTACAAGCTGGCTAGGGCTTCTGGGAGCTGGGGTCCCAAACATCTGGAGAGCCAAAGGTTGTGCAGGCCTGATGTAGACTGTACAATTAATGGACTTTAACACCACATTAACTGCCATGGCTCCTTGCTATGTGATCATGAGATTTGTAGTTTGCATTTAATTTATGGTTAATACTTATGGTTCCAGTAGTGTAGGTGTCAGCTGGATAGATAGCAATGCTTCCTATCTTCAATCTAGGGAATCCAAAAGGAAAATGTGGCAGTCATCAGATGTTGGGACTTTGGTGAGCAGGGATATTGCAAATGGTATGTCCAGCTTTTGCCCAAATGCCAATCTTGTTTTACAATGTAAACAAGAGATGTTAAAGTCATGGGAGAGATTTGGAGTTTAGCACTAATTCAGATTGCAAATTCTACCATTAGTTTAACACCCATTATTTGTTTTTCTTGTGCATTGTTTACTTTCTTTTGCCATTTTTCTATTTTCAGAACATACACTATCCCGCATGGGAGAAAGGATGCTTCCTTGCCCAGTTCCTTGCTGTTATGAAACTGGTCTAAGCAACTCAACATTTCTCCACTAACACCAGCATCTCAGCTTTTTCTATGTCTAGTTCATCAGTCACAGCAGCAGCAAAAGATGTTGTAATGTTTAAGAGCCTCAGTTAGCCCTCCAAGTTTGACTTTTGAGGAATTGATTATTTATGGATTTGATTAAAATGTTATCTCTAGGAATCTATAGGTCCTCTAGGATTCAATTGCTCAATTGCTGCCAGAAGTTGACCACAGAGTTAAACTGGAGAACCTGGAGATACCTAAAGAGAACCTGTCTAGGACACTCTAGGTCCTCAAGTTGTCAGGTTCCAATAGGAGTAAACCATAGAGTTATGTTTGAGCACTTAGAAAGTCTAGCAGTTCATCACACAAGTGGCTGCAAGTGTCATAGGATGCTTGCAGCACAGTTGTTCTATGAAGCCTCAAGTTGCCAATCACATAACACATACTAACTTCCAGCAGGGCTCTATCGATCAAGTGTGGCACAAGCATTCTACGACGCTGTGCCCAGAACATAGGACACTTCCTGTCCTTTGTAGGGAACAATGAGGCCAGCGTGAGGGGAAGCCGCACGGTGACACTCCCCCACATGTGATGGGGAAGCATCGCTGTAGGCAAGGTAGGGCTCCTGGTGCCAGGATTGTCACACTGCCCCACTGATTTGCCATGGTTGGCAAACTGCCTAGCTGTTCCTCATCAATGTGATGAGATACCTTGAGAGGCGTTCTCTTAGGTGAAAAGTAATTTCTTTCATTTGTGTTTTTTCTACTTTTGTGGCTGTCCTGTGCCCCTAACCCTGTATGGTGGTTTGACTGTATTGTGATACTTGGGACCGGGACTTGTACACTGAAGTCTTGAAAGAATAATAATCACCACCACTATTTTCACCATCCTCTTCCTTCTCAGGTGAAGAAATAAAGTTTCTGAGCTCCAATGTCACTGAATACTAGGGACTGCTCACATTATGCAAGAAAAAATATGGTTGCTACTGAACTTGTATTATACAGTACGTATATCATACAGACTCCTCTCTTGATACTCCTTTCCATATTGAGTTCAAGTGAACAAAAAGTGTTTACTTCGAAGTAATTCCCAGTTAGTTCAGTGTGGCTCATGCACATGTTAGTGCTAAAACTCTAGCTTCTGAATTGTTCTGCCTGCTTCAAATCCAAAAAAAGGAAAAATGTCTTTGTTGCAAAAACTTCAGTAAAACTAGAACACATGGTTGACAGTAGAAATTTTCAATCACTGTGATGAATATTTGCTTTATTCGGAAATCTTAGTCTTCATTCTAATTAGTTCTAAACATTTCTCAATAATTTCCTATCAGATTTGTGTTTAAATTGCTTTCAGTGTTGTATGTGTGTGTGCATGACTACATGCACATAGGAAAAAATACTGCTGAGGAAACTCAATAAACTTTTAATAATATCCATATGCACAATGAAAGTTTCTAGCACCTCAGGCATATCTATTTCCTTTTGAATTGGTGAACAAAAATTGATCCAAGGTGGAGAATTTGTAATCATTTATGATTGATGAGCAAAGACAATGGTGTGTCATGTATAAACCTTCTGTGAACAAATATGTTTTCATTTATATGCCGCAATCAGAAAACTGTAGGCCTGGAACAAAAACCATTCAAACAAACTCAAGTGTTTAACCCTTTTATATAGTATGAATGATTTTAAAATAATGGTATCTTATTATAGCATTAATTAAATAAAATGTTTTTAAATGGTCCATTAAAAGTTATAAATTATAGGACATTTTAAGTGCAGCTTAGACCAAGATATATCATGATCTTGAAATTAATAGTTGGGGTTCAGAAAATATGACACAATTCAACAGATATTCTGGTGGAATATCACGGTTGACAAATATAGCTGTAATTAAAGGTTTGTTACTAAAATACTTTTTCTACCAAAAGCAGGAAATATGTTTGTGTTTCGGGGACAAATACTATACTTGCAAATGGAAACTGGCCCAACTTGACCTGGGAAAAACAGTAGTCTGCAATGTTGAAGGGGAAGAATTGAGATGCTGGCCCTGGAGAAAGGTGACAAAGGACTTTATCACACACCAAAGTAGATAATTGGAACATTGTGAAATTGGAAGCTATTGATGGATTATTTATTTATTGTGTCAGGGGCAGACCAAACAGTTGCATTGCATTTTTTAAACAAACAAACAAACAAAACACAAAGTTTGCGAGCTTGGTAGTTGATTAAATGTCCTTTGACCAGTAGCTGGCCACTTCGAGTGCCTCTGGTGTTGCTACAAGAAGGTCCTCCATTGTGCATGTGGCAGGGCTCAGGTTGCATTGCAGCAGGTGATCAGTGGTTTGCTCTTGTCCACACTCGCATGTCATGGATTCCACTTTTTAGCCCCATTTCTTGAGGTTGGCTCTGCATCTCGTGGTGCCAGAGCACAGTCTGTTCAGCGCCTTCCAAGTCACCCAGCTTTCTGTGTGCCCAGGGGGAGTCTCTCATTTGGTATCGGCCATTGGTTGAGGTTCTGGGTTTGAGCCTGCCACTTTTGGACTCTCGCTTTCTGAGGTGTTCCAGCGAGTGTCTCTGTAGATCTTAGAAAACTATTTCTTGATTTTTTTTTTCTTGATTTAAGTCGTTGACGTGCTGGCTGATATCCAAACGTCGGATGAGCTGGAGATGTCTCTGCCTTGGTCCTTTCACTATTGGTTGCTACTTCCCGACTGATGTCAGGTGGTGCAATACCGGCTAAACAGTGTAATTTCCCCAGTGGTGTAGGACGCAGACACCCCGTGATAATGCGGCATGTCTCATTAAGAGCCACATCTACTGTTTTAGCGTGGTGAGATGTGTTCCACACTGGGCATGCGTACTCAGCAGCAGAGTAGCACAGCGCAAGGGCAGATGTCTTCACTGTATCTGGTTGTGATCCCCAGGTTGTGCCAGTCAGCTTTCGTATTATTTCTAGCGCCCACTTTTTGCTTGATGTTCAGGCAGTGCTTCTTGTAGGTCAGGGCACGGTCCAGCCACATGCTGGGATGCTGGGATAAAACCCATCAATAGCTCCCAGTTCCCACAATGTTTTGCTAGGTACAGGAGAAGAATCAGGGTCGGGGGAGGGGGGACACCAGTTGTGTGGTATAGATCTCAACATGTGATAGGTATCATCATTAAAGGTGATAGCCCAGCTTCAATGCTGTCTTGCTTGGCTATGATGATGTGATTTTAACCCTTTTTTCCTCACCAGTTTCTTGCAGACTTTTTCTCTAGGGAAAATATCAAGTATGGCTAAAAAGTGGAGTGCACTGAGAAAATAAACATGGAAGGAATTTACAATGGTTAATGTAAATTCCTATTAATTCCCCACACATTCTATATATAGTTAGGTTATGTATATCAAAATGAATTATGGATTCCACATATACGGTATATGTGATTGTGTGCATAAATTGTCAGCTTTCTATGTTTGGAGAAAACTAATGATTGGAATCCTAACATGTCATCAGCAATACATTTTATGGATTGTAAACTGCTGGCACTAGTTATCAGTGTTTATACAATCATCCCAATGTTTTCTTTTTCTGTTGTACTTCAAAAAGTTGAAAAAGCAACACTGACATACATAGTAAATAGATGTTGTCCCCATTTGTGTTATTACACATAAATTAAAGAAACTTATTTAAAACTTCCATGGTCTATTGTCATTAGTGTCTCTACACCAGGGGTCCTCAAACATTTTAAACAGAGGGCCAGGTCACAGTCCCTCAAACTGTTGGAGGACCGGATCATAATTTGAAAAATCATGAATGAATTCCTATGCATACTGCACATATCTTATTTGTAGTGCAATTTTTTAAAAAATAATAATACAATAATTAAAATTAAGAACAATTTTAACAAATATAAACTTTTTAGTATTTCCGTGTGGGACTGCTTTTGGCTGATGAGATAGGATTGTTGTTGTTGTTGTTGTTATGTGCTTTCAAGTAGTTTCAGACTTAGGTTGATCCTGAGCGAGGGCTGGGTAAATTACCTTGGAGGGCCATATCTGGCTCCCGGGCCTTAGTTTGAGGACCCCTGCTCTACACTAATGCAGAGAACATGGGAAGAAGAACTAGAACTGTTAATACAACTAAGCAAATGTGATACAATTGGCATCACCTAAACCCGATGGGACAAGTCTCATGACTTGTGAAGAGAGCCATGATGTAAATCCTGGAAGCTAGGTTGAAAGTATCGGAATAAAAACTAACAATGACTCATTCTGAGGTAGTCCTCAGTAGTTAGTCCTTCAAGCTTGTGCATTTCACATTGGAATAATACAATCATAGATTTGGAAGGGACTTTATGAGCCCTTGAATCCAACTCCCTGTCCAATGAAGGATCTCCAACTAAAGTATCCCAGCATGTGGCTGCTCAGTCTATTTTTGAAGATGTTTGGAGAAGGAGACCCCATCATCTCTCCACGAGTTATTTCCATTGCTGATCTGTTCTTGCAGCCAAGGAATTCCTTTTAATGTTCAATCAAAATCTACTTTCTTCTAGCTCATCTACACTATTCCCATGGAAGCCTGGCTTTAACATTATGAAAAGTCATCACATTACTGTATCACTAGGTTGCGGTATCTCCTACAGTATTTTCAGCACTCGAAATGCAGCATCTTTGACATACTGTAGGAACTGAAGCACTTTCCAAGGAGGTTAGCATCTGTGTTTAATAATTCTCAAAGGAGAGGGATTAACTTGGCAAATGACATAGACATCAAAGAGGATCAACTAGCTCAACAAAAATTGCAGCAAAGGTAATATCTAATAAGTGCTGACTTTCCTTTTGTTAAGACAATCTTCCCTCCCACTGGGACTTTAGGATTGTAGCCATTTTAAAAAATGAGCTAATTTGTTCAGCTCAGCTACAGCAGGTCATGATACTGTTCTGGTGACCTATTAATAAGGTGATACTTAATTGTCTACCAGTCCTAAACTGTTTCAGAGCTTGGCAAAGTATATAGCTGGGTGGAAAAGGAACCTTTAACAGATGGGCTTCAGTATTGAAGATCTAGCATAAACTGATGCCAGATAATTCTGGGGAAAAGGATGCTATGACTCCATGGAGTCTTTTGCAGATAATTGCAAGAGCTATTGAGAAAATTGTGGGTGGTTCTTCATCCTGGAGGAGCACAACCAACCAGTTATCGATTGCAGAGAAAATCAGTGTCATGAGCTCATATAATAATAATAATAATAATAATAATAATTTTAATTTTAATTTTGTCGTGTCAGGAGCGACCTGAGAAACTGCAAGTCGCTTCTAGTGTGAGAGAATTGGCCGTCTGCAAGGGCTCCTGGATGTTTTGATGTTTTACCATCCTTGTGGGAGGCTTCTCTCATGTCCCCGCATGAGGAGCTGGAGCTGATAGAGGGAGCTCATCCACCTCTCCCCAGATTCGAACCTGCGACCTGTCGGTCTTCAGTCCTACCGGCACAAGGGTTTAACCCACTGCGCCACCAGGGGATCCATAATAATAATAATAATACTTTATTTATACCCTGCTACCATCTCCCCAAGGGACTCGGTGCGGCTTACATGAGGCCAAGCCCACAGTACATCAATAACAAAAGCAATAACAAAAACAATCAATACAATACAATTAATATAAATCACATAAACAATAAACAGTAGCACACAAGCATTTTAAAACCTATGGTCGGGCCAAATGTAATAGTTTAAAATTTAAAAAAATAACGCTGGGCATGAATGAGGTAGGATATAACTGGTATAGAGTTTTCAAAGAGAAATGAAGGAACGCAGTCAAATTAGTGGTAAAGTGCATTGAGGGCATATTGCTGAGAGTTTTCCATATTCTGGGAAGGCACACTGGAACAACCACATTTTCAGGCTCCTCCTATGACATTGGAAAGCAAACCATTATAGGGCAGTAATTCTGAAGGTAATTGTTTAGTTGTAGTCATAAGATTTTTTGTACAGTGCAGCTACTTGCTGTGAAAAATAATAGTGGCACACTGCTTTAAAGAACTGCAACCAAAAGATGGCTTTCCTGTCACTAAAATCATAGAATCAAAGAGTTGGAAGAGACCTCATCCAGTCCAATCCCCTGCCAAGAAGCAGGAATATTGCATTCAAATCACCCCTGAGAGATGACCATCCAGCCTCTGTTTAAAAGCTTCCAAAGAAGGAGCCTCCACAACACTCCAGGGCAGAGAGTTCCACTGCTGAACGGCTCTCACAGTCATTGTTTCGTGTCCTTGTCTTGAGGGAAGCAGAAAACAAGCTTGCTCCCTCCTCCCTGTGGCTTCCTCTCACATATTTATACATGGCTATCATATCTCCTCTCAGCCTTCTCTTCTTCGGCCTAACATGCCCAGCTCCTTAAGCCGCTCCTCATAGGTCTTGTTCTACAGATTGTTTTCCTTCAAATTATTTCCAATGTATAGATTCTTTTTTTTTCATGTCAGGAGCGACCTGAGAAACTGCAAGTCGCTTCTGGTGTGAGAGAATTGGCTGTTCGCAAGGACGTTGCCCAGGGGACATCCAAATGTTTTGATTTTTTACCATCCTTATGGGAGACTTCTCTCATGTCCCTGCATGGGGAGCTGGAGCTAACAATGGGAGCTCATCCCCACTCTCCCCAGATTCAAACCTCTGACTTGTCGGTCTTCAGTCCTGCCGGCACAAAGGTTTAACCCACTGCGCTACTGGAGGCTCCTGTTCTTCCAATGTATGATGATCCGAAAGCAAACCTATCAGGCTGGATCTACACTGCCCTATATTCCAGGATCTGATCCCAGATTACCTGCTTTGAACTGTGGAGTAAAAGGCAAGGGTTTTTTTGAACCAGATTAAAGCCCAAGATATTTGTCAAGAATGTTGTGTGTCAGGAGGTGAATACAATCTTTTCCCATGGCGTAGAGAAGCCTGTACATTAACATTTGCTGTAATTGAAGGTTTTTCTTAGAAAGATTGGGTCACTTCTGTTCCAACTACCAATCATACATACCTTTTGTTTGAGATATGCTATTCAGCCTCAGTGTTGATCTCTGGCATAAATGAATAACCAGGAAGAAAGGCAGCAGAATTGGCTTAAGTCATGTTATTTTCTCCTGGATGGCTCTTGGGGTTTGTATATCCACTCATTCCACTCAGATAATAAGTTCACCCATTCATGCAATTTTACTGTCAGGAAATTAAGACAAGTCTCATGTCACATATGCTATAGGAATGACTTTTGTTATCCTTTGTATAATCCCAAATGCATAAGTGTTTTGAATTTCTTTTATGATGAATAAATAAAAAAATATTCCAAAGAAATGTTATATTTATTCATATCTAGCTTGCTTATTACTAATGCATTATATTGTCTAATGCATTGTCTAATGCATTATATTGTCTAACAAAGGGCTAAATTTATAATGATATGTTTCTTATGCTCCAGAAAATCCAGTGATTTTTTAAAAAAAACATGTTAAAGTGGTTCATTGCCACTTCAGTAATTTTAGCTAATAAAACAGATGACTCGCCTGCATGAATACACCAAACCATCAGAGGTTGTTCCTAGTAAAAACAAATTATTTGTAAAGAAGTTGTCTACATACATGGTTGCTTACATGGCTCATTGCCTGGATCACATAAAATAAGCGATAATCCCAGTGAGGCCGGGCAGAAGAGGCAGACTTGGCACACCTTCCCCACCAATCCCCAGTCAGTAGTCTGTCATGGGAATGATCAGCTGCATATTCTATGCATGCTTGCACTTTACTGCCTCAAAGCACAATGCAATAATGTGCGCTGTTCAGATTTTGTGTCCTTAGTCACTTAATTGTGGAAGAGCAGCCCTTCGTTTTTGGCTGCTCTCAGCTATAAATATCAGAGTATCTTCAGCGAAGTCCATTGTCGTCCGTACTGTTCACGACTTCAGCTATAAATCTATTGCTTAAAGAGTTAAAGAGATCTTTAGTTTGCCATCTTTATCCTCATGGAATGCACTGGGCTTCCCAGATTCTGCTGGAGAAACGTGTCTTCTATGGTGCGGATGAAGAACTTGTGCCCTATGAGCCACAAGCAGCTCTTAGCCTAGGAACCGCCGGTGGTGCAATGGGTTAAACTCTTGTGCTGGCAGGACTGAAGACCAACAGGTCAGGTGTTCGAATCTGAGGAGAGCGTGGATGAGCTCCCTATGTCAGCTCCAGCTCCCCATGCGGGGACATGAGAAAAGCCTCCCACAAGGATGGTAAATCATCAAAAAACATCCGGGCGTCCCCTGGGCAATGTCCTTGCAGATGGCCAATTCTCTCACACCAGAAGTGACTTGCAGTTTCTCAAGTCGTTCCTGACATGTCTAATTTCATGTGGGGTGACAGGAAGGGAGCAGGAGTGGGAGCTATGCAATGGGGCAATGTCTACACTTCGGACTCTGACTCCACTCACTGTCAGATCCATTTCTTTCTGCTGGAGTGGAGTCTTCCACTGACGTTTTGTCTTTCATAGGAAAAAGATTTCCCAATTCTTTGTGAAATTAAGTTGTGTCTTATATTGGGAGAACAAAGGAGTTGTATACGTAATGCTATTTCTAAGTGATGATTATATTAATCAGTGTGGATCTTTTGTTTTCTTTTCAATTTGATTGCTCAGATATTCTTTGTCTGCCAGTGACTGCTGAAGGCAGACCAACTGTTCTACAATTACCCTGTTATAAAGAAACTTCAATCCATCATTAACTTGTTTCTTTTTTAGTATGGGATCACACACAGTATATCCCTAAATCCCGAGGCAGCTCTCCTAAAGTCTAGAATGCAAAGTCTGGCTTCTCTTACGATCTCATCAGATGGGCCGCCGAAATTGCCATGCGTCATGGTGAATCCAGTGGTGTCTCTCAGGGGGTGTGGGGAACCCATTGCCCCACACCCTGTCTTGTTTGACTCACTGATTGCCCCATCTCATGGGAGAAGTGTCAGCTGCCCAGCTTCCCCCCATTGTTTCACAGTGAATATGGGAATCTTCCCATGTTGCCGTGGTAGCGGCATACACCAGATCTTCTCTAGTTTTATGATGGAGCCCCAACAGAAGTGATTCTACGTTATGGGAGCTGGCGGGCTCCATCATAAAACTATAGAAGATCCAGCACATCCCACTGAAAGTAAGTCTATCTGATGAGGTTGTTCATTTCCCTTTCCCTCTGTATCACAAACTCCAGGAGAACATGGTCACTCCCAGCTAAGGATCCCACCACTTCCACTCCAATGACCTGGTCTCAGTGTTGGTTAGAGTCAGATCCAGAACAGTGGATCCCCTTGTTGCTTCTTCCACCTTCTGGACAATAAAATTATCTGCAAAGCAAGTAAAAAAATTTTTGGATATTGTATTCTTGGTAGAGTTTGTTTTCCAGCAAATATCAGAATAGTTGAAATGACTCCCATTACTACTTTATCTCTTCTTTTTTCATGCTTTCTCAGCTGTTCTAGGGAGGCTTCATTTGGGTCTTCAGTCTGACTTGGAGGTCTTCAATAGACCCTCACAACCAAATCTTTTTCAGGTCTCATTCCCTCATTTCTTATCCAGATGTTCTCAATGCAGGATTTAAGTCCTGCATCTCTCCACAGGTGTAAACATCCTTGACATATAATGCTATTCCACCCCCTTTGCTGTTAAAATTAAAAAGTTAAAATAAAAATCTTCTGTGTTAAGAGATAAACTATTCTGTGGCATTTTTAATAAAGCAGAATGATTTTGCAGCTGTGGATTCTGATACTGATTGGTTCCGCTCTTCTAAACATTTCTACTGAAGCGGAACCCAGCGAGGAACCCAGCGACAGTGAATTCTGTAAGCGTTTCTAATTTCTAGTAGAAATCATGCATCTCATACAGCCTTAATGGAAAGCATCTTCAAGCATTTTTTGTCACCAGTATGTGGAGATGGGAATAAATCAGACTTCTTGGCTGCTGTTGGACTGATTTTTCCCATTAACATAATAGCTTCAGTTCATTCCTGGAAAACTATTTCTAGGAGAGAGATAATACCAAAATAATAGAGTGAAATGGGGGGTGTGGACTAGAAGGCTAAACTAGATCCTGCAGCTGCATTTTTTTCCCTTTGATTATTAGCTTTTGTGTGGCTTTGTCATTTTAGCGCATCAGGATATTGCTCAATTAATCCAGTAGAACAAGAATAAGAGAGCTTTGGCTGCTCATGAGGTCACTTCTTGCAGGGACTGGATTACAGCCCCAAAAGCTGCCTGAAAAGCATGTATTGATCTGTTCTGACAGTTGCTGCCACATTAAGCCTCACCACAGCTGTGATATAAAGGTGCTTTGAGCTGTTATCATAAATACCATCCACTATCTTTAAAGATCATCAAAACAGCTTCACATTCTATAAGAATGATTGTCATCTATTGTGTCCAATACATTTTAACAACACAAATTGCTTTAACATTTTAATAGTAGCTTAAAGGTCAAATGCAAATCATTTAAACTAGCACTTATCCTATGAAATTTATCGTATAAGCTCAATTTACAGCTTATGCGGCTTGCAAAAACAAAAATAGAAGCATTTAAAATGCATTATTCCCTTTATTTAATTCCATTTTATTTGAGCAGAAAATCTCTATTATATGATTAAATGTTTAAAGTTAACTATGCAGAGTAGAACTGTAAATTCAATAAAGCACAACAGATTGCCTCAAGAAATGAACTATTAACATATAGCAGCTTAGCTTACAATATTTATCATGACTAAAAAGCTATGGGCAAGGAGAAATGCTATGAGTGTTTGCAGAAGTCTAGGAAATTTGGTACAGAAATACATTACTTTACATGCTGAGGGGTCTTGAAGTGTTGGACAAAATGGCAATATTTTGTAGCATCTTAAAGACTAATATAGTTATCATGATATTGCTTTGTATGGGATCCAGTCCACAAAAGCGTATTTCTCAATACTGTGCATCTTTTGTCTTTAAAATACCCACCAAATGCTTGGTTTTGCTAAATTTAACTAACAAGGACATCCTGCTGGAATATTATGTAATATTTTGGGGGAAATTCTTTTAAAAGGTAAACTACACTAAGGACTTTAGAAGGAACACCAGGAGTGTTTTAGGAGAGGAAATAATTTTTTTATAAAGATTTTGAGCTAATGAGGAAAAAATGAGAAGACTCCAAACAGCAAGTATATAAGCAACTATTTTTGCTGGGAACTTACTAATCTAGCCATTGTTTACCCTAGAAACCCCCTTTACTGTTGAATGCTCTGTTTAATGACCTAGTTCTTTTCAGTTACAACATATAACTTAAGAGCATAGAGTAAACCTCAGGGGTGATTAGTTTTATGACATTTTTGAGGACTGCCCTAGCACAACGTTGTCTTGTTCCATTGGTACCTTGCTGTATATTTCATACTGTTTGGGTGAGTTTCACGGGAAGGGAAAGACATGGAGTGTCCTAGTTGATTTGCTCTCGGGCAGAAGGAAGTGCTAATGGGTAGGTAAAGAGATATTTGACATTGGTTATGAGCTTGGTACTTCTACTAACCTGCAGAATTCACATTGCCCTTTTAGCCCACTGTCTGGTCTTTTAGTGCTGCTGCTTAAGGCCAGGTCATTCCAACACATGGAAATAATATTCAATGACTTGGAAAAACCTTGATGAGAAACACTTTTTTTTATTTTTTTTCCTTTGAAGACTTCCAATAACTGAAGCTGACTATTCTCACACCCTAACTAACATTCATTATTTTCTCCATTCTTCCAAGGATGGAGGCAGTAAGAGATTGTCCTACTATGTTCTGATGACCATCACATAATAACAGTACCATCCTCCAGGATCTACAAAGAACCCCAGACCTGCATCATCTTGTGTCAGCTGTCATAAAATCCTCAGCTCCTCACTGCCCTGTCCAAATCAAAACAGGCCTATGTTGGAAGATGAGGAGGAAAACAGAGAGTCTCAGGGGAGGGGACTTTCTCCTCACTTTGAGAATGTTTTCAAAACTTGAACAATTTTGAAGATGTTCTTACAGTAATAAAAAAACGAATACATTTATTTGTTTTTCTTTGAAGGAGCTAATTTTAAGAAGAATTGTATATCTAGTCCATTCACAATTACAACCCATGACTTGGTGAATATTGCCAAGATATGGGTCAATGAGCTGGATAAGGGGTAGTAGGCCTCTCCCATCTTTGTTCACTCGGTTAACCAGTGCAGCACCAGTTTAGTTTGGAAGGAAGGGATGGGGGAGTTTTTTGTCAAGTCCTAGTTACTCAAACAGGTTTCATGAGCAACAGAAAAACAAAACAAAGCCCCAGCTTGTTAACAGAAAAGTCCCAAATGCTAGAGTCCTTGAAGGCTAGCCATGTTAGAGTATATATACACACAAGCTGTTGAGAGTGAGATAAAGCCAAAATCCTGGAACCAATTTGCTATGATCACTCCAGAGGAGTTTCAAAGTTCAGTCAGGAAAAAACACAAGCCACAATCCTAATCCTAGGTCAAAAAAGTCGGTAGTCTGGAAACAGCAAAGTCATAAATTCAAGTCTGGAACTAAAATACAGTAGTCAAAGTAACAGTCCAGGATCAACAAAGCTGATAATCCAAAGGACAGCTGTCAATATTTTCACTACAATGCTTCACCTTGAGATCCTTTTATCCTATGTGCTTAAGGTAGTTCCTATGTAAAGCTAGTTTTTCTGCTAATTGTGCAGACCTGCACGCATCTGCATGCTGTTGTCTGCATTCTAAAAGGGACAATGCATTTAATCCTTCATCAGTTTGCTTTGATATACTGTTTTTTGCTGCTGCGAAGTAGCAACTACTGCTGAAGGCTCCCCATGATAAGATAGGCTGGTGGAGGGTGGTGGTGCTGGGAACTTCTGGTTTCCTTGGCCCTTCAAGCAACCCCTTGTTCTCACTCTTAGAGTTGACAAGAACATGATTACCCTACCCATTATCTATTTCTACTTCCCAAAGAGGATCGGGTCTAGCAGGGTAGTCGCAACTGAACTGATCCACCAAATCAGGAGTATGAACATCAGTAGCATTCTCCCAGTAGTGCTCCTCTGGGCCAACCCAACCCAGTTAATCAGATATTATAGACATCTCTGCCACTGCAAATCAAGAATCTGAACCTCAAATTCCTCCTCCCCATTCACAAAAATAGGAGGTGGAGGTGCTTGTTACCTGCATCTTCACCACAGACCCCTTAAGAGCTCCTAATTCAAAAGAGCTCCCCTAGACTCATCTTAAGCATTTCCAAAAAGTGCAGTGTAACAAGGCCCCACTCTGGTATATAATTCAATCATATGCCAGTATTTCATAACTTCTACTGGGAGCTTCCCTTTGTCTCAGAGATTATGCATAATGCCGCACCAATTGGAATCAGTGATATCCAGTACCTGACCCATCCTTCTGACTCAGGGGCTCCTCATCTAATACATACCTCTCCCATGACCAGACTCGAAGGCAGAGAGTAAAGTCACCTTTCTTGCATGCTGTGCTATGTTCTGATGAGGTGGCTGCGAGGAACCTAGAGTAGGGGGGAGGCATATAGCAAATCCCAGACAAGAACTCCTAATTCTTGGGTAGGACCAAAATATTGTCCTTATTTGATTTCCAAAGTGAAATATGGAGCTGAAATTAGCCTTGAAACTTGTGTGATCTATATGAGGCACTTCTGGTTGTGAGAGGTGATTGCCCCGAGCTTACCAAATCAGTTTCATGGTTTGATAGAGACTTGAGCCCAAATTTCCTTAATTCTTCTCCCAACAATATACTGGGACGGTGACTTTGTGGAGAGAAAAAGCAGGGCATAAACAAACAACAACAACAACAACACACAGTCCTAGACGCTTGGGAAGTGTTTGACTTGTGATTTTGTGATATGAAATCCAGCATATACGAGGGGTATTTTTTAAGTAAGGTCCGTTTTGTTGTAGACACTAGTAGTTTGCACACATACCGTAACGAGTGCATGTGTCGTGTACTGGCATGCCTCGGGAACAACTGTGCTCAGTTTCCGCTCTATAGCTAACCTGTACGGTTCTGTTCTGTGCTTTAAAAATGTTTAAGACTATCAGCTCACCCTCTGCGTGTGAGGTTCGTTCAGTGATACGGTTTTTGTCAGCAAGGAACCTGCCTGCTGCAGAAATTCATCGACAGATTTGTGAAGTGTACGGTGATACTGTTATGAGTGAAAGCAAAGTGCGCAAGTGGGTACGACAATTCAAAGATGGCCGTGACAACGTCCATGATGAGGACCGTTCCGGTCGCCCTTCGACGACGTGAAAACAGCAGTAAAATCTTGGTTATCGGAGCAGGCGGCAAGTTTTTATGAAGAGGGTATTTTAAAATTGGTTCAGAGGTATGATAAGTGTTTGAACAAACTTGGCAACTATGTCAAAAAATAGAGTGAAGTATGTACTTTGTGAAAATAAATTTACTTTTTTGAAATAAACTTTTGTTGTGTACTTATGTTCAAACGGACCTTACTTAAAAAATACCCCTTGTATATCTCGTTTGCTGTGACATACTGTGTTTTTGTATCAGTAAAATAATAATAATAATACTCTATTTTTTTTAAACACCCAAATTATCTAATGGATGACTGTTTATTAGACCTGGGTATAACCAATGAATGTTATGCAACTATCCATTCAAAAAGTCCTATTACTTTTCTAGCTGTGCTATATCAGAGACTAATACTTGCAACTATATATGGAACTATGTTTGTGTTGGAAGCTATATAAATTAATATTCTTACTCACATTGTGAAAAAGACACACCACCAAAGCAAGAGCTGATCGAGTATGTTTAACTCATCTTTATTCAATTCATGAGCAGGGAGGTAAGTAGGCAACTAATAACTCTGTTCCACATGTGTGTTTACATTGCATCATTGCTTTGTCCAACATTACACAGAATTGGTTTTTCATAAAGCCAAACAGAACCAGTCAAGACTACGGTTAAGGAAAGTGATGTAACATCAGCTCTCTCAAAGTAAGATTAGTATCTGGCTCCTCATATTTGGCAATTTGATTAGGTAACCTGAAACCTTTAAGACAAAGAGGAATTAGTCAGATTAAAGAGCCTCTTCGCTTTTGACAAAATAGCCAACTTTTTCAAGCTGACAGGCACAATAAAGAACCCTGTGTTCTCTGTGATATACTCTCTGATACTGTCCTTAGCCAAAAGCCTTCAGGCTTTCTTCTACATGCTTAGTTAAACAGTTTTTTTTATCGTACATACAATCTAGCAAGCTACTTTAAGAGCTATCAGACTACCTTGATTGTGATTTAAGTGGGTTCTTCTCCCACCCCACCATTGCGGCTCATTCTAACTGCTTCTTGTTAAATACTTTGACATTTATATGTCTAGACTTGGATTGTTCTGATATTGATTTTGTACATAATGATAATGGAGCACAAGGGCTGCATCACTTTAGCCATTTCTGTTAATAATATATCTTCTGGCATTTAGTGTTGACAGCAAGATCTGGTAGTATATCTGTCTGCATACAAGTCCATGCTAAGGCTTGGATCTCATTTTAATTGTGCTTTTCTCATTTTCATTTAGAGATTCTAAAAAGGTTGAGAACATCATACTGAAGAGTGGCAGAGAAGTCCTGCAGCCTAGATCAAAAACACTTAAGCAGTATTTGGGACTAAGTCCTGCCCTCCAGCTAGGGAGTAATGGGGAAATGAGAAACATGGTAGTGGAGCTTAGCCTCCTTGCTCTGTCTTGTCTGCCTTTCACAATGCATGATAGGAAGAGGGAATGATATATACCTACTTTGTATGAAGAGAGACTCAAGTCCAATACCCAATTAAAGGATAACCCATGAAATGGCTGGGAAATAGGCTTCTCTGATTGAGTACTCGGCCATGAGTTAAAAATACCTCACTCCCAAAAGAGAGGAGGAAATCAATTCTAACACTTGTGTTTTCTATTGCTAGAAAATTTTATATATTGAAATAGATGTGTTGAAACAAATGCAAGCCCCGAATAAAGCCCCTCCCAAATCTACAATTTAGATGGGAAGGGAAGGAACCATAAACAAATATTTATTTATTTATTTATCTGTGACATTTCTCAAGGCCGGAGGAGACTCAAGGCAGCTTTATACATAGATAACTGTTGTGACTCTGGCCCCAAAGATTGTCAAACACAGCAGATAAAGGGTTAACAAAAGTCTTTAATGAGTCTTTAACAAGCTAGCAGCACTTAACCAGCAGTGCTACTTAGCAAAACAAAAGGACCTTCGTGCAGGTAAACAAAAACAGAGATAAACCGGATTATCCCAGGACTCAGTCTCAGGAAAAAGGAAAGCTGGAGCAAAAACAAACAGTGGCAAAAGCGGAGTCAAAACAGTCCTTGGTCGATAACGAAAACAGGCAACAAACTAAGTCCGGCAGGCAGATGACGTGGTCCAGAGACGTTCCAAAAATCAGGGGCAAGGCGAAGTCACTTACGTAGTCCAATCCGAAGTCAAGGTACACGAAGACAAGATAGCTGGATTCCCAGGACCCAAATGGAGGTTAGGCAGAACAAGACACCCGATTCAATGCTTTGCCCTCTGCAAAGCTAAACATCCCAGAACCCCCATTTTATTAGCAATCGCTATCGCTAGATTGATCCTCATCACTAGCATCTGGATCATTTCCTTCAGCTGCTGGCTCGTTACTCCGCCATTTCTGCCAGCGTTGTTCCAAATCAGGATCCTGCCAAGATGTACCTGCCTGTCATGTATCTTGGAATCCCTCAAACTCGTCACTAGACATGGGTTGTGTACATATGTCCTGAATTTCCCTAACCTGAGTCCAGTCCAATTCCTCCTCCATTTCCTCATTACTGGCTTCCAGTTCATCTGAACTGGAATTGTCAGCTGTATCTTTAAGCCGTTTACTCATAGTTTCTTCATCACTATCAGACTCACTGGCAACCCACTTTACTCCCCAGTAATCCCATTCTTCCAAATCCTCGGGTCCAAACCCTGCAAAATCTTCCGAGTCGCTAGGTGCCAAAATAATATCTCGAATACGCTTCAGCTAACGCTGATCCAGCTCTGACTCAGCATCACTCCTCCTTCTCCTACAACCGGTAGTAGTTTCACTGCCAAGACGCTGAGCCTCAAAAGACAACTATTGGATGCCTTGAAATAAACAATGAGAATAAAATAAAAATACATTAAAACAATTAAACATTTAAAACAATATATTGTCGGACTTCCGGGTGAGCCACGATGGCGGCAGGACGGGTGCTCTGAGAGCTCCAAGAGTGCCAACCGCTCCTTCAGTCGGAGGGCGATTACGCCCCCATCCCTGGGATGGATCGAGGTCCTGGGGGTCGCTAGACCTGGCAGCGGCAACCGACGGCCTCATAAGACCCCTTCCCCTCAAGGGCAGGGGCCGAGTGGGCCCGGTAAAACGCTGCGGTAAGCGGACTGGGGAGACGGGAAGCTGGCCGACAGGCCAGCAATTAATGCCAGCCCTGCTCACTTTTTAAAAAATAAAGAAGAACTGAAAACGAATGCTGGAGAAGGAGACCAGCCACAAGGAAACGTAAGTTCCCAAAGAAATAATCAATTTCTCGATGGAGAATAACTCTTACCTCCAAGATAAGAGTTCGCGGATGAAATAGAGAAGCTAAGCAAAGCAAAGAAATCAAATTCCTTTATTGCTCCCGACCCACTGGGGGAAAGGAAAGTAAAGAAAGAAGGAAAAGAAGGAAAAGAGGGGCACAGTCTTAAAGACAGAACTTTATATTGCATGGGACTTGAACCAATTGGAATTAGAAGCGGCTGATTTGGCTGATTTGGAAAAAAAAAAGAGAAAAAAGAGAGAAGACAACGTATGTATCAACCCAAGACTTAAGACTTAAGATAACTCAGGACAATTTTAAAGCAATTTTAAAGCAATTTAAGATAATTTAAGACAATTTAAGACACTTAAGACATTTAATATATTATAATACTTTAAACAGCCCCCGGCCCTTTGGCTCTTCTAAAGAGTATCGGGTAAATAACTGAAAGAGACAAGATTAATAATAACAATAATAAATAAATAAATAATCAATTAAATCAGAAGCCAGAGACTTCGCATGGCAGAGTAAAGAACCTACTGACCTTGAAGTGGAGATTGTTGTGTCTTCGGCTCCGACCCTTCCATAAACAAAGGAGCATCGGTGGGAAAAGCAGAGAGAGAGAGGGAGGAGACAGAGAGCCACGCGGAAGAGGTCGGAAGAAGAAACCACGAGGCGGAGAAAAGAACGCGAGAACGCGAGAAAAAGGAAGGGGGAAACGAGAAGACAAGATAAGCGCGCGAGAGAGCGCGAGAAGAAACGGGATTTAGACAAAGAAGGGCGGAAGTACAGACAAAGAAGGGCGGAAGCAGAGGAGACAGGGAGACATAGATCTAGGAATCACAAGAGTGACGAACTCAAGAGGAGCTGAAGAGAAAGTTGCGGAAGTGGAATAAGCAAAGACCCATAGAGAGGCGAAATCCAAGAGGACAGAAAGAAAGAAGGTTAACCAAGGAAAGGAAAGAATCTAAAATACCACGAAGAGAAAGAAAAGCGGAAAAGCGGAACCCTGAAAAAGGAGAAGACATTTGATGAAAAGAAGAACACAATAATAACAAAAATAATAAAATAATAATAAAAATAAAAATAAAAAACAAAAATAAATAAATAAACAAATAAACGAATCTAAAAATATAAGATTAGAAAACCAGAGTTTGTAAAACAAAACAAAACTAAAGAAATAAAAACCAAAGCATACTTTCTACAGCATAAGAAGAAAACCAAGAAGAAAGATGGCGACACCGAAAGCTAAAATGGAAAAGGAGTTGAAAGAAGCAAAAGAAGTAAAGGAGCTGAAGGGACAACAACAACAAAGAAAAGCTTCAGGTGCAGAAGAAAGCATATTAAGCCAACTACTAAAGGAAATCCAAAAAATATCAGAGAAACAGGACAGTTTACAAAAGGATTTTGAAAAGAATACGACAAAACAGGAAGAACAACAGAAAATATTCAGAGAAGACATGTTAAGAATGAACAAAGAATTAAATGTAGAAATAGGATCAGTCAAAGAAGAGATGAAACAAATACACAAGGAGATCAAGGAGATAAAGACTGATAAAGCAAAAATAGAAGAATCACAAAAAATACTTGAGAAGACGATTCAAAAGATAGAAACAAAGAGTTTAAGGATGGAAGAAGAACAAGAGAGACAAGAACTAAAAGAGATGGAATTCCAATTACGATTTAGGAACATTGTGGAAGAAACCAAGGAAGATATTAGACAAATAGTAATAAACTTGGTCGCTACACTGCTCCAATTAGAGCAAGGAGAGGCGGACAAGGAGATTGACAGAGTGTTCAGGGTAACTACGAATTTCTCTAAAAGAAACAACACCCCAAGAGACACCATAGTGAATTTTGTGAGAAGGAAGACCCGTGATGACATTTTGAAAGAGAAAAGCAGAACACCAGTACTCTATAAAGACAAGAGAGTAATAATATTGAAGGAATTCCCTCAATCAATTCTAGGTAGAAGAAGGAAGTATTTCTTCCTAACTGAGGAATTGAAAAGAAGACAAATAAGATTTCGTTGGGAGAAAGTAGAAGGACTGATGGTGACTTACAACGGGAAAAAATTATGGCTGACCTCTGAAGAGAAAGCACAACAGTTCTACAAGGATCTGAGAAAAGAAAAGGATGATTCACCTACAAAACGCAATTCCACAGGAAGAAAAAACAAGAAAAGACGTTTCTCATCCCCGGAGGTGATGATGAAGGCCCTAAGACAACAAGTACTTGACCGTGACAGAACCGAGACAACTGAAGATGAGTCAGAAGAACCATGAGAATCTGAAAGTGAAGAAATTAACTAAACAAATAAAATGTATCTCTTTAAATGTGAATGGTTTGAATTCTTCTGCTAAAAGGAAAAAAATATTTAATCAAATTAAGAAAGGAAACCACGATTTAGTGGCATTACAGGAAACACACATCTCCCACAGACACGTGGCCCATCTCACCAATGAGAAATTAGGCAAAGCTTTTTACTCTTCTACATCGGAAAAGAAAAAAGGGGTAGTAATATATGTTAAAGATTATCTAAGACCAGAAATAGCCTTCAAAGACTTAGAAGGTAGGATTGTAGGAATATTAATAAAACAAGAGGAACAAAGTCTATTAATTTGTAATATATATGCCCCAAACGGCCCAAAATGTAAATTTGCCTCGGAACTTAAAAACAAAATTGAAGACATAGAATTTGATCATTTGATTATCATGGGAGATTTCAATGGTGTAATAGATAAATATCTAGATAAGACAAAAATCGCAAAAAAATACGGAAAAGATTGCATAAGCACACTACCCCAAAAATTTTTGAAATTAAAAGGAGAATTCGATTTAGAAGATGCGTGGCGAATCCACAATGGAAACAAAAAAGATTTTAGCTTCTACTCCCATAGACACCAAAGCTGGTCTAGAATAGACATGATTTGGACGTCAAAAACATTAACACCCAAAATTGCAGATATAAAGATATTACCAAGAGAATTATCAGATCATGGGGCTCTAGAGATGACTATAAACAAGAGACAGACCCCGAAAAGATGGAGATTGGATGACAACCTCCTAAAAACAGAAGACGATATTATGAAAAATAAAAAGTTAATTAAAGAATTTTTTGAAATTAATAACACACAAGAGATAAAAGTAGAGATTCTATGGGATACGTGTAAAGCGGTAATGAGGGGGAACTTCATTCAGCAACAAGCAATCAAAAACAAAATAAGAAGACAAGAAATGAATAGAATTGAAAAGAAATTAGAAGAAACAGAGAATAAATTAAAAAAAAACCCAAAAGATGAGCAAATTAAGAGCCAGATTGTAGAAATAAAAAAACAAAAACACCATCTAGAACTAGACCGATGGGCAAAGAATCTAAAATTCTTAAAACAGAAGGAATTTCAAAATGCGAACAAACCAGGGAAATGGTTATCAAGAAAGCTGAGAAAGAAGAAACAAGCAAACCAAATCACAAAAATCCTTACAAACAATAAACTAAGTACAACGGACCAAGAAATAGGGAATGATTTTCATGATTTCTACAAAGACCTGTATGCAGAAGATCTGACTGGATTAGACGAGATAACAGAATATATCGGCAGGCAAAAACTGGAAAAAATAACTGACCACCAGAGAGAAATTCTAAATAAGGAAATAACAACTGAAGAGATACAGAAGAAAGTTGAAGCCGTTAAAAGCCCCGGGCCCTGATGGCTTCACAGCTATTTTTTACAAGACAATGATGGAGGAGATTACTCCCTATCTGAAAATTTTGATGAACAAGATCATGACAGATCAGAGCATCCCGGAGACTTGGAAGAAGGCAAACATAACACTTATACATAAAGAAAGTACAGATGAAACAAATATCAAAAATTACAGACCCATATCACTTCTTAATTTGGATTATAAAAATTTTTCATATATACTGGGAGAAAGACTCAAAACTTTCCTGACGAATTGGATAGATGAAGATCAAGTGGGTTTCCTACCAGAACGACATATAAAAGAAAATATAAGAAACATATTGAACGTAATTGAATATTATGAGACACATCACGAAAAAGAATTGGCCTTAATGACAATTGACGCCGAGAAGGCTTTTGATAATCTAAATTGGAATTTTTTTAAAACTATATTCAAAGAATTAGATATTGGGTACAATTTCCAAAATGCAATTAATGCAATATATAACGAGCAAAAAGCGACAATTTGGGTGAATGGAATGCCATCCAAAGAAATCACAATTAAGAGAGGTACAAGACAGGGGTGTCCTTTATCACCCCTCATTTTTATCATGTCATTGGAAATATTATTGAGAAATATCAAAGGAAATGAACAACTCAAGGGACTGAATATTGGTAAACAAAAATACAAATATAGGGCATATGCGGACGATTTGATTTGCATAATGGAAGATCCAAAAGAAAACATATTAAATTGGTTGAAGGTTATTGAAGAATTCGGAAAGGTGGCAGGATTTAGAATGAACAAGGGAAAGACAAAAATATTAACAAAAAATATGTCCAAGGAAAAGCAAAGAACAGTGGAAGATCTGTCAGGAATTCAAACCTGCACAAAAATGAAATACTTAGGAATTTGGTTAACGGCAAAAAACTCTCAACTCCTAAAAAACAATTATGAAGCTAAGTGGACTGAAATAAAGAAAGATTTGAATAATTGGAAACATCTAAATTTATCATTATTGGGGAAAATTGCAACAATAAAAATGAATATTCTTCCAAAAATGCTTTACCTCTTTCAAAACATACCTGTAATCAGAAATAACAAATTATTAGATAATTGGAAAAAAGAGATTTCAAAATTCATATGGAATGGTAAGAAACCAAGGATCAAACACACAAATATGATAGATCAAAGAGCGAGAGGAGGAATGGGTCTACCTGATTTAAAATTATATTATGAAGCAAGCGCACTCTCATGGGTAAAAGAATGGATATTATTGAAAAAAGAAAGAACTTTAACAATTGAAGGTTTCGACCTTAGATTTGGTTGGCATTCGTATTTATGGTATAACCAAACATTAAAAGAAAAGAACTTCAATAATCATTTCATTAGAACTGCACTAATAAAAATTTGGAATAAATACAAAACAAGAATGTACTCTAAAACCCCATTATGGGCGTCACCATTAGAAGCGAAACAAAGAAGACTGCTGGGATGGACTAATTGGCCGACATACAAAGATGTACTAAAGAAAGAAAACAATGAACTACAGCTTAAGACGAGAGAGGAGATAAATATTCAAGTCACAAAGGTATCATGGTTCCAGTACATACAACTCAAAGAATACTATAACCTAGACAGGAAAGTAGGCTTCATGATAAAGGATGATATGTGGGACCAAATTTTAGGAAAAAAGAAGAAAAATATAACAATAATATATAACAAATTATTAGAATGGGCTACCGAAAAAGAAATAATAAAAGAATGTATGACTAAATGGGCTAAAAATATAGGAAGACAAATACAATATAAAGAATGGGAAGAAATCTGGAAAAAAAAGATTAGGTATACATACTCAACTGATATGCAAGAGAATTGGCTAAAGATGTTTAACAGGTGGTACATGACTCCACAAAAATTAGGCCTGATGTACAACACCGCAAGAAATAAGTGTTGGAAATGTGAACTTCACACCGGAACGTTCTACCATGCTTGGTGGACATGCCCCATGATCAACACATATTGGAAAATGATAGATCAAGAATGTGAAAAGATCTTAAAAACAAGGATACATATGAAGCCTGAATATTTTCTATTGGGAATAACGGATAAGGAATTGGAACTAAATCAAAACAAGGATATTTTATTTAACTACTGTGTTACAGCTGCAAGAATAGTTCTGGCAAAAAAATGGAAACAGAAAGAAACAGCTACAAAAGAGGAATGGATAAGTAAGATGAATGAAATCAAAGATATGGATAAATTGACGTTTGCATTAAAAGATTCATATGGAAAACCTATGAGAAGAACGGATTGGAAGCCATATGAGGAATACCTAATAGAAGAACAAGAAAAGAAAGATACAAAAAAAGGAGGAAGAATGAATTCGACAGAAGAAGGAAGAAAATAAAAAGACATAACCAAAGAGAAGGAGATTATGGAAGTCAAAAGACCCTTTCACCCCCCCCCCCCCTCACCCCCTATCCCTACCCCCTCCCCCCTGACCCCCTCTACCCTCCCGCCTCTTTCCCTAACCCACTTTCTCACCCCTTGACCCAACCCAGACTATCCTATCAATAGACCCAGCCTTACCTAACCCCTTCATACCCCCCCTCTCTTTTTTACCTATATACCTGTATGAATATACCTCAATAAAAATATATATATATATAAAAAACAATATATTGTCGAAGGCTTTCATGGTTCTGTCAGGACATTATATGCTAATCAAGGTGGTCAGTTGAAACATTCACATCTAGCTCCAGCAGACAAGAGTCCTTTGTCCCACCCTGGTCATTCCACAGATATATAAACCCCTTTTTCCTAGTTCCAACAGACCTCACTATGAGAATGCTTGCCATAGATGCAGGCGAAATGTCAGGAGAGAATGCATCTAGACCATGGCCATATAGCCCGAAAAAACATACAACAACCCATTTAAAACAATACATTCACAGTTTGATCACATTGTGCACAAGCATAATCCAGGCCGTTTCTATGGTCATTGCGCATCAACCCATACCGAGCTATTGCACGGAATTACCAAAGGCTTGGTCACAGAGACACGTTTTTACTCTTTTATGGAAGGTCAACATTTCAGAGTCTATGACTTCATCGCAGAAAATGTTTTCAAGGAAAATGAATTCCAACAATTTCTGAACATTCCGTTGTGAAGTTTCTAGTTGAGATGAATGTAAATCCCTTTTCTTTTCTTTTTTTTTTCTGAGAAAAGAATAAGATCAAGCATCTATAGGCAGCAACATCTATATCATGAAACATCCCAGGCTGACTCTTTTCCTTCACTGCTGTCCTGCCTTTACATAGCAGTTCCCATCAGGTCACAAGATGGCATCATCTCAGACAATGATTTGCGCCACTGAGGAACTTCTCAATAAGCCAGCTGTAATGGAAAAAGTTCCATTTTATTTAGTTAAATTAAACAAGTAAGAAAAATTACTGTATTTTACGGTGTATAAGATGACTTTTTGACCCTAGAAAATCTTTTCAAAAGTTGGGGGTCATCTTGTATGACAGGTATAGGTTGGCCGGGGTGGAGGAGAGCCCCCCCAGGGCCCAAGGGGACAGCAGCGACCTAGCAGCAGACCTGCATCAATCTGGCGGAAGAATGCCTTCCCGGAGTGGCAGCTACGGGGGCAGTTGTAAAGCTCGCCGGGCATGCATACGCAGTGGCATGTTGCTGGGCTTTCGTTTGGCTGCTGTTCCTGTGGGCCCGGGAGCGCCTCTCCTCCACCCCGCCAACCTGCCATTGAGAGACCAGACCCCAGGACTCCTACCTGAATTGTAACCAAGTAGAAGCTATTATATGACACCAAAGCAGAAGGAGAGATGATAAGAACAACTGAAGCAGTCCATAACCTTCATTTTCTCCACCAACTGTTTCCATACTGGCTGGTCATTTCAAGAACTATATATTTAACTGCAAGGATTAGCATCTTGAGTTTGCTTTTCACTTCTTTCACTTCCATGCCCTTTATTCCTTTTGCATTGTGGTTTTTAGATTATAAGGCTGTGGGCAGGGACTGTCTTCTTGATTGTATTTAAACCAGTCTGAAAGGCTTTTTGGCTGAAGAACAACGCTAATATGTTTTAAATTAAATACATTAAGTAGCAACCTCTACTTGGTGTTTGTGAATCATAGCAGATAACTGTTTCAAAATAAATAAATAGGGTTGTTCCAGAAAGTAAAAACAAAAACATTACATATTACTACTGTTGCTAATTTCAAAATTAATTTTGTCTATTCTCTTCTAATTGCAACTATGGTTTTAAATTCTGATTGTGTTAAGTCTTAAATTGTTTACACCATTGTCTTAAACTGTGGAGCATTAAAAGGCAAAAGAGTGTGGAAAGGGACAGAACAAATCCATATGAAAAATGCAGTGGCTAAGGTAGTTGGGGTAAGAAGAAAACTCTTTTGCTAGCTGAATTGCCCAGATGCTGGATATTCCCCTGATGACAAATGATCATAGAGAGCAAACAAGAGGGTTTTATGGGAACACCTAGAAAGGCAGGAGAATGATGGAGAATTAGATCTGCTCCTGACCTCCTGGAAGAAACTTAAATCCTGGCTATGGGATCAAGTGTTTGCGGAATAAACCGATTTATTGGTGAAGATAAGGCTTTATTTGACCGCAATGGACTGATTTGCATGATGATTTTAACCTGGTGAACTTTTTAAAATGTATATTTATAACTGATTTAATGTATATGGTTGTATTTTATGATATGTTTTATATTGTGTTGGCACTTAATGGTTGCCTATTGGAAGCCATCCTGAGTCCCTCTTTGGAGGTTGAGAAGGAGGGGTATAAATATTCAAAATAAATAAATAAAATTTGAGGGGTGTTTGATCCCCTGGTGTTTGATCCACCGGAGCCCCCGGTGGCGCAGTGGGTTAAAGCACTGAGCTGCTGAGCTTGTTGATCGAAAGGTCGCAGGTTTGATTCTGGGGAGCGACGTGAGCTTCCGCTGTCAGCCCTAGCTTCTGCCAACCTAGCAGTTCGAAAACATGCAAATGTGAGTAGATCAATAGGTACCGCTCCGGCGGGAAGGTAACGGCGCTCCATGCAGTCATGCCGGCCACATGACCTTGGAGGTGTCTACGGACAACGCTGGCTCTTCGGCTTAGAAATGGAGATGAGCACCACACCCCAGAGTCAGACATGATTGGACTTAATGTCAGGGGACTACCTTTATCTTTACCTTGATCTAAATCTCCCCAGACAAGAGATACTATCACACTATAATGCTATATTTCACATTAACTACCATGGCAACACATCCCAGGAGTCAGGCATGTAGCTGGGGGGGGGGGGGGGGGAGGGCCTTGAGGAGCTTCAGCCCCCCCCCCCCCCCCGAAATTCTCATGGTGGTTTGCGAAAAGGCCTTACTGGTGCATTATTTAAACTGTTATGTTTATTCATATCATGATCTGATCACCTTACTCAATATATCCCATATGCATGGGGGTATTGGGGTAACGATACAAAAGGTTCACTAGGGTAGACCCTCTTTCACTCAGACTCAGCCCCCACACTCTGAAACAAACTCAGCCCCCCCCCAAACAAACTCAGCCCCCCCCCCCCAATCGAAATCCTGGCTACAGGCCTGCCAGGAGTCCAATGACGGCATGTACTGTTTTAGTACTACACACCTTCCAAGCCAGCCAGCTGACATCACATGACATTGGCATGGCTCCGTGGGTGGAGGAGGGCAGAGCCAGCACATGTCATCTTCAGGACAACATGGGAAGGCTCCTGTGTTGCCATTGGAATGCATGGGGGGAAGCCACACACACCATGCATGCTCACGCTTCATCCCATCTGGTCACCCTCGGCTGCAGCCAGGCGATTTGGGGCGTGGGGTATAGGGAAGTGGAGCACCTCTGGCAGCCGTCTGATGAGGTTGATAAAGATGTTGTCATGGCTATCATGTAGTGCTAAAACAGGGTACTGTAATACGGCTCTAGAAATGTAGCTGTTATGCTGACATAAAACCAAGAGAAAGCCAATTTAGTCCTAAATAATTCAGCACTGGATTCAGCACTGCTTTAGTTAGCTCAATGTTGGTTAGGGGCACATTTACACTGACCACCCAAGGAAGGGTAAAGTCGGAAAAAACAATTTCAAGTTGGAGCTAATTATACAGGAAGTTCTGGAATTGGATCAAGGCCTGGATGGTACATATACACACCACAGAGTTCAGCTTTGACCTGGTTGCAGGATCCACAGGATCCATGGCTTCATGGCTTTGGAGGATTTCACTTTGGATTAAAATGCTTGTGTGACATTTAAGGAGTCAAATCTATGCAATGGCGCTGAGATCTAGCCTCAAGAGTCTGAGTGACTAAAAATTGTGTTCCAAGTAAAGAAAAAGCATAATATTAATATATGGATTGCCAGTCACAGGTGTCTTCTGTTTGGCTTCTTTCCTGTTTGATTAGTTAAGCCAGAGGAAACTGTTATAGCATCCCTTGCCCAGTAGTGCAGAAATGTTGGTCAGAGTCATGGACAAACCTGTTGCTTGTAATTTTCACCCAGATTGGGTGGAAGACCTCATACTCTAGAGCTTAGGAAAATGAGAACACAAATTATCCTTCCTTGTTTTTTGGTTTTTTTTTTGTAATTACTAAGCTCATTGACATATTTCATTTTGAATCCTAGACTCAATATTGGAGTGCATGTCTAGTTGGTTTTAGTTGGCTCTTAGATCTCAATTGGTTTTAGGTCTTTTGGATTAAAACTTACACCAGTGGTTCTCAAGCTTCCTAATGCCGCGACCCCTTAATACAATTCCTCATGTTGTGGTGACCCCAACCCTAAAATTATTTTTGTTGCTACTTCATAACTGGAATTTTGCTACTGTTATGAATCGTCATCTAAATATCTGATAGGCAGGATGTACTTTCATTCTCTGGATCTTGGGAGTTGTAGTTGCTGGGATTTATAGTTCACCTACAATCAAAGAGCATTCAGAACTCCACCAGAGATGGAATTGACCCAAACTTGGCACATAGAATGCCCATGACCAGGAAAAAATAATGAAAGGGTTAGGTGAGCATTGACCTTGGGTTTGGGAGTTGTAGTTCACCTATCTCCAGAAAGCACTGTGGACTCAAACAATGATTGATCTGAACTAAACTTGGCACGAATACTCAATATGCCCAAATGTGAACACTATTAGAGTTTGGGGAAAATAGACCTTGACATTTGGGAGTTGTAGTTGCTGGGATTTATAGTTCACCTACAATCAGAGAGCATTCTGAACCCCACCAACGATAGAATTGGGCCAGACTTCCCACACAGAACTCCCATGACCAGCAGAAAATACTGTGTATCCTGATGGTCTTTGGCGACCCCTCCGACACCCCATCGCGACCCCCCCCCCAGGCGTCCCGACCCCCAGGTTGAGAAACACTGA
The DNA here is from genome assembly GCF_037176765.1 of Anolis sagrei. NCBI lineage: Eukaryota > Metazoa > Chordata > Lepidosauria > Squamata > Anolidae > Anolis > Anolis sagrei. The sequence continues at coordinate 105,604,524 of NC_090025.1, forward strand.
TTTACACAATCTGTGACTATTTATCATGCTGGATGATTTCCATTATGCATTATCTTGAAGGCACTGCTTGTTCCTTTACGCAAAAGAATCTCTAATTTAGGTGTGTGCTTATAGAGATATGGGAAGCACTTCTTTTGACCCCAAAAACCTTCTCAAGATGCTCCATGACCCAATAAATCACCCGATCATCATCTATTAGACCAGATAAAATACACCTTACACTTTATGCAGATGAAATTAACCATAACAAGATTATTGTCCAAACAATATATTGTATTTTATGCTTGGGAAATCATGAACTCCTTAATAATACAGAAGAAAAGAAGCTTCCTGGACATCCTGTTATAAATTAGAAAATAAACTGAAACTGAGCTTTGTTACATCCCTTGCTCCCATATATACTTAGGGCTCAAGGGATGTAATTCTCATAAAAGATCTAGCTTCTGTGATGTTGATGCTACTGAAATGGCAGAACAACATAAAATTGAGTACATTCTGATGTTTAGGCTCCTGAGGGGAAAGACTGAAAAATGTTTAAAAATGGGTACATCATTTATGGTCAGGGATATTGCTGAGGGAGTAAAGATGACATAAATCTGTTCACTGGGGAATAGCAGATGTTGTCCCTCAAGGGCATAGCAGAACTAGTAGTATCACAGGGGGAAATATTATAATTCCATTAATAAAAACAACAACACAACTCTTTCAGTTTTATTCGATGTGTTTGGTCTCTTTTTCTCAGTCAAGTGTCAAATGCCAAAAAAATACTATAGCTAAGAACCACACCCTTAACAAATGCGTTATTTAGGTCATGTTGATTCAGTGTAGGATCCTGCTGTGGGATTGCTTATCTAAGAATGGCAGTGTGAAAGACCAAAGTCACGGAGTCTATGCATTTCACATTACTCAACTGGAAACCAATTCTATCCGTATCTACTTTGTCAAAGGGTGCATCTCAGGGGCAGCTCAACCCATTACACAAAGTAAGCATTTGCAGTATAGTTTTGCCCAGGGGCGCTCTTGAGGCGCTCTTGGGGGAAAATAGACCTTGACATATGCGAGTTGTAGTTACTGAGATGTATAGTTCACCTACAATCAAAGAGCATTCTGAACTCCACCAATGATGGAATTGAACCAAATATGGCACACAGAACTCCCACTACGAACAGAAAATATATATCAGTGATTGGTTGGGGCGGGGGGGGGGGGGAAGGCACCAAAATACTGTTTGCTTACCGTTGAAAATTACCTAGGGCCACCTCTGGTGCATCTACACCAGGGGTCCTCAAACTTTTTAAACATAGGGCCAGGTCACAGTCCCTCAAACTGTTGGAGGGCCGAATTATAATTTGAAAAAAAACATGAATTAATCCCTATGCAGTCTGCACATATATTATTTGTAGTGCAATAAACACTTTTAAACAATACAATAATTAAAATGAAGAACAATTTTAACAAATATAAATTTATTAGTATTTCAGTGGGAAGTGTGTTCCTGCTTTTGGCTGATGAGATAGGATTGTTGTTGTGTGCTTTCAAGTCATTTCAGACTTAGGTTGACTCTGAGCGAGGGCTGGGTAAATGACCTTGGAGGGCCGTATCCGGCCCCCGGGCCTTAGTTTGAAGACCCCTGATCTACACTGCAGAATTAATGCATAATAATAATAATAATAATAATAATAATAATAATAATAATTGTATTACTTGGTCACCTCACAACTTGAGGCTAAGTGCAAGACAGTAAAAAAACATCAACATTAAATATGTATAACAAACTACATATATCAAAACATATCTCTATGAAATACACACTAAAACACATGGTACAACAATCAAAATACACCAGCAATAGAATGCAAATCCAAAACTTGTGGTTCAAAGATGATCGGGTAGAGCTTTTGGGAGAGATGGGTCTTTAATTATGTTTACATTTTGACAGCTTATTTACCTGTTGGAACTCTTTCGGCAGGTCATTCCACAGTCTTAGGGCAGCTGATGAAAAGATACGCTCGGTGTCAGTTGCCAGTTAGGTTTTGGCTAGATGGAGTAAAAACTGCCCATGCAGAAACTTAATGAATTCATATTTGCTAAGCCACCTCTTCCCGAGCAGCAAACTCTCAGCCTCAATTGAATGGGCAAACATGATGAGCTCATCATGGTGACAAAGGGGATCATCAGTCTTGCATACATACACAAATGTTCTGATATTATCTGACTTGGGAAATAGCTGGAGGGATCCTGACCATGATCTTTTCCCAAGGGATTATGTAAACTGAGGACACAGAAAGGTAGCTTCCTTCAGGATACATTTGAAGAACTTTACACATTTTAAGAATTGACACAGTACATAAATGATACAAGTTACAGATAAAACATCAAGCTGCTAGGTCTTTCTGAAGCCTTTAGCGACATTGACATTGTGCAACTCTGGAGCCTTGGAAAATGTTTAGAAAATAAAAGAAAAAAATCACGTATATTGCTTACAGTCTCTTTATTGTATTGTCGAAGGCTTTCATGGCCGGGATCACTGGGTTGTTGTAGGTTTTTCCGGGCTAGGAGAAAAATTGCCTCCAGAACATGGCCATATAGCCCGGAAAAACCTAGGAGAAAAATTTCCTCCAGAACATGGCCATATAGCCCGGAAAAACCTACAGGAGAAAAATTTCCTCCAGAACATGGCCATATAGCCCGGAAAAACCTACAGGAGAAAAATTGCCTCCAGAACATGGCCATATAGCCCGGAAAAACCTACAACAACCCAGTCTCTTTATTGTTCATAAACCTCTGGGGAAGGGGTTGCCACGAATAGACAACAAAGTCATGAGATTTTTATCATGCAATTTTGGGGCAATCTGAATAGCAAGATTGGGTCTGATTCAGATTGATCCACTGTCCAGAAATAACACTGGTGCAATCACTCTCTCCTTGTGCTCTCCCAACCAGCAAAAAGGAGAGGAAAATCTCCCTCCTTTCTTGTTAAAATAGGGCACCCATGATGGCCTGGAGCTCAGATAGAGTTCTATGGTCAACTGGGAGTAGCAGTGACATGGAGGGCGAGGTAATGGCCCAGCAATGCCAATGTGATCTTGGCCCAGGTGGACTACATGGCTGACAATGCAACACCATAGTGGGTTGAGCTGAGTGCATCGGGATACTTCTGTGCCCAGTCAAAAGCACTCATTAGGCTTGGGCGGTTTCGTTTGTTAATTTCGTAATTTGTTATTAATTCGTATTTAAATTAGTTTACGATCCAATATTGAGCCATGCAGGAATAGTGTGAGGAGTAAATTAGATTTGAAACAATTTTTTCAATTTATTTCGTAATTATTTCGTAATTATTTTGTAATTATTTTGTAATTATTTCGTAATTATTTCGTAATTATTTTCGCATGTCTGGTGCAAGTTTTATAGTTGTTGTTTGTTTTATCACACCAACAGTCAACAACAGAGGGAGAGGGAAGCTTCAGAAGTTCCCCCTGTCCCATTTGGAGGTTTTTTTAGCATATTGCGCAATCACGTCCGCCATTAACGAATCGATTCGTAATTATACGAAATTTCGTATATTTCGAAATTTTTAAAAGGAAAATTTCGGAATTATTAAAAAAAACAAAATGCAAGGCCCCCCTAAAAACAAAACGAGTTTAGAACCCAATTTTTCCGTGGTTACCCAAGCCTAGCACTCATGCTTCGGATCTAATGGCCAGTATAGACTTATCCTTAGAAAATCAGAAAAGGGGAAGCATGTTTTAATTACTTATGTCCTGGTTCTGTGATAACAGAGATGTGGAAATTTCTGTTGATTAGTCTAAAAGAGCTACAAATCAATCAAATTAAAAGGAAAAGGAACGTATTCAGATCTGCAAGATACAATAAAAAGTGATACGTTTTCCAAGTCTTCGAATTAGAATATAGAAATCAGCCTACTCTAAGTTTTGCTTACCAGTTTAATGATACACATTGTTTCATTTAAGGCCCATTGCCCTGGGATAAATAACAGAAAGGTTATTTTTTTAAAAAAAACCAAATATATAGAAAAAGTTCCAAAATACATAAATCAGTTTAAAGCACAACTTAATAAACTGATGGAGAATTTTGTATCCAAGTGAAAAAGATGGCCCACACCAACCTTTTAGTAAACTTGAGAGTTATGTTAGAATTGACCATTCCTCACCCCTGAAATCTGGAAGTATTACTTCCATAGCAGATGTAAAAATAGGGGATACACTATTTTCAGATAACTGGGACAAGACCATAACTAGATCACATTTACAGCAGAACATTTAAATTAGATTTTTTAATGACTGTAAATTTAAAGAAAGTTAATAGGATACTAAAAATGTTGGGTTTATTGGAGGATTTAAAACTGTTCTTTAAAGAAAAATAAAAACAATAATCTAATATGAAAAGAAAAATGAAATTTGAAACATAAACATAAATCATAGGAAGGCAAGTTTTAAAAAATTGTATAAAAATTGTGGGGGGTTTATGGCCAAAAATATTATTATTGTGGCGGTGTAATGGGCTAAACACTTATGCTGCTGAACTGCTGACCTGAAAGTTGGCTGAACTACTGACCTGAAGGTTGGCAGTTTGAATCTGCGAGACAGGATGAGCTCCCGTCTGTCAGCTCCAGTCCCTCCAACCTAGCAGTTCGAAAACACGCAAATGTGAGTAGATAAATAGGTACAGCTTCTGCGGGAAAAGGCAAAGAGATGCTCTAAGCAATTTTGCCAGCTACAAGGGAGAAAAAAAGCACCTCCCAAAAGAAAGCCGGAAATGAAAGGAGAAGCCTTTGCTTGTATGTCTCATTTGTATTTGACTATAAAGGCATTGAATGTTTGCCTACGTAAAATGCTGTAATCTGCTCTGAGTCCCCTAGGGTGGAATATAAATAAAGTTTTCTTCTTCTTCTTCTTCTTCTTCTTCTTCTTCTTCTTCTCCTCCTCCTCCTCCTCCTCCTCCTCCTCCTCCTCCTCCTCCTCCTCCTTCTCCTTCTTCTTCTTCTTCTTCTCCTCCTCCTCCTCCTCCTTCTCCTTCTCCTTCTTCTTCTCCTCCTTCTTCTCCTCCTTCTTCTCCTCCTCCTCCTCCTCCTCCTCCTCCTCCTCCTCCTCCTCCTTCTTCTTCTCCTTCTTCTCCTTCTTCTTCTTCTTCTTCTTCTTCTTCTTCTTCTATGTGTGTGAATAATATGTATGCATGAATACTGGAATTAATAATGATAAGCAAGGCATAGACTAAATAATCATTAATACATACAGATGTACACATTTGTTTTATATTAAATTAAATATATTAACTAACAAATAATATATTAATCAGACACAGCTGAATACATTTGTCCATCTTGTAACTACACACTGACTAGGGGGCAGTATCCAAACAATTATTTTTCTCAACCAAACAGTTATTCTGGGAGGAAAATGGGTTTATCTATTTGTTTCATTTTATTCCTCCTGGACATCCCTTACAGCTCCGTGTTGAATTGACAAGAGCAAATGGGCAAATTGGAAAGGAGGGTGAAACTAGAAAAATACGTAGTTACAAGACAGACAAATTTAATAAAAACAATATCCTTGGGGAGACATTTCTTTTTAGCATCATTCTGTCAGTTGTCATTCATTCACTTTTACTATCCACGTTTGATTTTGGTTTGACCTCTATGAGATTTATTTGGAGACATTTTTCTCTGTTTCTTTCATCTCATGCATAATTTCACAGATTATGATGGCAAAGGACCACAGTTCTATTCCTTTATATAAGTCAAGCCACTTTTCTACTCTATACTCAATGTCCTTGTTACTTTACATGTTCTCTTTTGTCACTCCTGTTTCACCAATATCCTAGAGACCTGAAATACATTTCCATTTTTGTCTGAATTAGCCTTGTAACAAGCTGCCAAAAGATTTTTCTGGTTCTGTGCTTGACTTAATAGCCATGTCTTTAAACTGGAGAACTATTCAATTAACTCTGACTAAATGCTAACAGTTTTAGGGCATATTTGAATGCATGCCTGTGTAACTCATTTTGCTTATGCCCATTTTCCATTACATTTACGCTACAGAGCATGGAATAGTATGTGTTTTGCCTTGCCTAAGTCTACACAATACCTGGAAAAATTTGCCTGCAGTTATTATAATTCAAAGGCAGTTTTAAGATCAGGTGTTAAATAACTTTTGTCCTGATCCACAAAACACACATAAAAGCAAAACATAATAGACCAGATACCTTATTAATCTTATGGCATCGTCCTAGAACTAAATCGTCCTAATGTTAAGTTGTCCTAGAACTAAATCAAGAGTCACGAAGAGTCGGAGACAACTGAACGAATGAACAACAACATACAATGCACATAATATGTACAGTAAGATTATTATTACTAACATTATTAGTATTATTAGTAGACCACCAACTAAACAGTGCCATGTGGCAGCTAAAAAGTCCAAAGATAATTTAAGTGAGAGTGACATGTTCAAGGTCACCCAATGTATTTCCATGGCTGAGCAAGGATCCAAACTCTGGTCTCCATAGTCACACTCCAGTACTGAAGTCATTACACCACACCGGCTCTCATGGGATGCAGTTGTACTACTTTGTTCTCTTTTTTGTCAGAACACATGTGGACAGAGAGTATTCTTTCCAGTTCTGGGCATCACGGTTCAAGAAGAATATTGACAAACTGGAACACGTCCAGAGGAGAGTGATCAAGACAATAAAGATCTAGATATCAAGCTCTCTGAGGTCCAGCATAGGAATTTATTTATTTATTTACAGTATTTATATTCCGCCATTCTCACCCCACAGGGGACTCAGGGCGGATCACAATGCACATATACATGGCAAACATTCAATGCCATAGTCACACAACATATATAGACAGACACAAAGAGGCTATATGCTTTTTGAATTCTGGCCACCGGGGGAGCTGCCGCTTCACCATCCACTTGTGACACCAATTGAGTACTTCCTCATTCTTTTGCACGCTGCTGGAGAGTTTTATGGCATCGCAAATTAGTTCAATTAGCCTCCCCACATAAGTGGTACCTAAATTTTCTACTTGACAGATGCAACTGTCTTTCATAGTGCAAAGGTTGACAGCAAGCTAGACAAATGGTCATGAGCTCACTCCGACCCGGGCTGGCTTTGAACTCTTGACCTTTCGGTGAGTAGTGATTTTAATGCAGCTGATTCGCAACCAGCTGTGCCACAACCCGGTCCTGGAAGCTGGAATTGTTTAGTTTGGAGAAGAGAAAATTGAGTTTTATTGTAATAGTCATATTTTAACTGTCTGAAATAGTGGTTCTCAACCTTTTTTTGACCAGGGGCCACTTGACTAGGGACCACTCTCCAACATTAATACCAAAAGGGTTACGGATTGGTTTTTGGTCAACTTTAGAGTCGGTTTGGTTATTTGAGGTGCTGATTCAGAAAATTGCATTGAATAGACCACATCAGCTCTAGTTTCTGATACAGAACACATGCCATCCAGTAATCGCCATGTGCTCACCCACAGAAAACTATATTTAATAAGCCTTGACACTATGAAAGGGTTTCGCGAGTTCAGTTCCTCTCATTGCAACCGTGTAATACCGGTGAAGCCACGGACCATATTGCAGACCACTGTTGGTCCACGGATCACAGGTTGGGAACCACTGGTCTGAAGGGATGTAGATGATGGGGCAAACTTTTCTGCTCCTCTTGCTGTAGAAACTAGAAAATGAAAGCTTCAAATTACAAGGAAAAAAATGTTTTCCTATTAGTATGGACTGCTTAATGGTAATATGTGCTGTTCAACAGATTAGACTACTCTTGAAGGTAGTGGAAAGTACTTTGCTGAAAGTTTTTAAAAGGAGATTGTATGGTTTGAGCTGTGGATTGCTGAGTGTTTGAGCTGTGAATTGCTACGTGGCATAACAGCTTCCCAACTCTGTGATTGTCTGACCAGAACCTCAATGTTCTTGGGTTCAAGCTACGAGAGCCCCTTAGGTCATGGCTCCTTAGTACACTGAAAAGCTAATCACAGTGATGGCAACTCAAGCTGACTGCTTTCTACACAACTGGATTGTGTGGCATTTGAGAGATAGCACAGTGCATGACTGGTTCTGGGCTTAGAGCCAGGTTGGAGTTGGGTGATGGGTCTATTGGCGAGTGAGATCTGTGATGCCAGATATAAGGAGCATGTTCCAAAAGAGTAAATGATTAGATTGTTTATGTATTTGCGTATTTATTTATTTTATTGAAAGGCTGGTTTTCTTCCAGCATGGGACCAAAGACTGCTGCAAAAGGCTAAAACATGATAAACCAAAAGCCTAATCATAAAAAAATTAAGCACTATTAATCAGGGTCACACTGAAATAGCATTACGTTTTTAATAGAGTAAAAGCATTTATTCCTTTGTAGACTGAGAAAATACTAAAATAAGGCTGTGGTCTCAAGCTTATTTTCTATGCAAAACAAAGATGCCCCCTCTGTATAAAATAGTCTCATTGTGTAGTGGTTCTCAACCTTCCTAAGGCCGCAACCCCTTAATACAGTTCTTCATGTGTGGTGACCCCCAACCATAAAATATTTTTGTTGCTATTTCATAACTGTAATTTTGATATGGTTATGAATTATAATGTAAATGCCTGATATGCAGGATGTATTTTCATTCACTGGACCCAATTTGGCACAAATAGCTGATATGATCAAATTTGAATACTGGTGGGGTTGTGGGGGAGGGGGGGGGTATTGATTTTGTTATTTGGGATTTGCAGTTGCTTCGATTTATAGTTCACCTAAAAAGAGCATTCTGCACTCCACGAACAATGGAATTGAACCAAACTTGGCACACAGAACTCCCATGATCAACAGAAAATAATGGAAGGGTTTGGTGGGTCCTGACCTTAAGTGTTAGAATTGTAATTCACTTACATCCAGAAAGCATTGTGGACTCAAACAATGATGAAGCTGGACCAAACTTGGCACAAATACTCAATATGCCCAAATGTGAACACTTGGTGGAGTTTGGGGGAAATAGACCTTGACATTTGAGAGTTGTAGTTGCTGGGATTTATAGTTCACCTACAATCAAAGAGCATTCTGAACCCCACCAATGACAGAATTGGGCCAAACTTTCCACACAGAACCCCTATGACCACTGTGTTTTCTGATGGTCTTTGGCGACTCCTCTGACATCACCCTCACAACCCCCCAGAGGTCCCGACACCCAGGTTGAGAAACGCTATCATTGTGCGTTTTAAGGGAGACTGTGCCTGGGGGTACCAGTCATTGTCCACATCTGATATTTTCCTCTTTAAAAGGTTTTGATAATAACTTTTTAAAAGATGTAAGGGAGAAATGTGGAAGTCTCATAAATGAACAACTTCATTATGCCCTTCAATAAAGGATATATTGAAGGAGAAGCAGTTGCTTAATTAAAGAATCGTTGAATAATAGAGTTGGAAGAAACCATATGGGCCATCCAGTCCAACCCCCTGCCATGAAGGAAAAGCATCATCAAAGCATCCCCAACAGATGGCCATCTAGCTTCTGCTTAAAAGCCCCCAAAGAAGGAGCTTCCACCAGACTCTGAGGCAGAGAGTTCACTGTTAAATAGTTCTGATGATCAGGAATACCGTAAATTCATCTGCAAGTTCTCACTGTCTCTGTCCCGCTTTATAATCAAATTGGGATTAACTATGCCAGCATTTCTCAACCTGGGGGTTGGGACCCCTGGGGGGCCGCCAGGGGGTGTCAGAGGGGTCACCAGAGACCATCAGGAAACAGTATTTTCTGTTGGTCACGGGGGTTCTGTGTGGGAAGTTTGGCCCAATACTATTATTGGTGGGGTTTGGGATGCTTTTTGACTCTAGGTAAACTATACATCCCAGAAACCACAACTCCCAGATGGCAAGGTCTATTTTCCCCAAACTCCACCAAGTATTCACATTTGCCAAGTTAGGTCCAGATCCATCATTGTTTGAGTCTGCAGTGCTCTCCGGATGTAGGTGAACTACAACTCCAAAAATCAAGATCAATGCCCATCAAACCTTTCCAGTATTTTCTATTAGTCACACGATTTCTGAGTGCCAATTTTAGTTCAATTCCATCATTGGTGGAGTTCAGAATGCTTTGATTGTAGGTGAACTATGAATCCCAGCAACTACCAACTCCCAAATGTCAAGGTCTATTTTCCTCAAACTCCACCAGTGTTCACATTTGGACATATTGAATATTTGTGCCAAGTTTGGTCAAGATCTATCATTGTTTGAATTCACAGTGCTCTCTGGATGGAGGTGAACTACAACTCCGAAATGCAAGGTAAATATCCACCAAACCCTTCCAGTATTTTCTGTTGGTCATGGGAGTTCTGTGTGCCAAGTTTGGTTCAATTCTATCCTTGGTGGAGTTCAGAGTGCTCTTTGATTGTAGGTGAACTATAAATCCCAGCAACTACAACTCCCAAATGATAACATCAATCGGTTATGGGAGTTCTGTGTGCCAAGTTTGGTTCAATTCTATCCTTGGTGGAGTTCAGAATGCTCTTTGATTGTAGATGAACTATAAATCCCAGCAACTACAACTCCCAAATGATAACATCAATCGGTTATGGGAGTTCTGTGTGCCAAGTTTGGTTCAATTCTATCCTTGGTGGAGTTCAGAGTGCTCTTTGATTGTAGGTGAACTATAAATCCCAGCAACTACAACTCCCAAATGATAACATCAATCGGTTATGGGAGTTCTGTGTGCCAAGTTTGGTTCAATTCCATCATTGGTGGAGTTCAGAATGCTCTTTGACTGCAGGTGAACTATAAATGCCAGCAACTACAACTCCCAAATGACAACATCAACCCCCTCCCCAACACCACCAGTATTCAAATTTGGGTCTATCGGGTATTTGTGCCAAATGTGGTACAGTGAATGAAAATACATCCTGCATATCAGATATTTGCATTACGATTCATAACAGTAGCAAAATTACACTTATGAAGTAGCAACGAAAATAATGTTATGGTTGGGGGTCACCACAACAGGAGGAACTGTATTAAGGGGTCACGGCATGAGGAAGGTTGAGAAACACTGAACTATGCGATTAAATATAATATGGCTTTGATATTATTTTTTTAAAAGCAAATGGCGACCTGTTTTAGAGGCAGAAATGCTGTGGAATAAAAGCATGCCCCTGAATTTGGCTCATTAAAGAAAAAAAATTCTCTGCCGAGCACAAAGCAATTAAAAGAACACCAATGTCATTGAAGCAACCGAAATCAGTATAATGAGTTTCACTAGTAAAATCCTACTGTATATTAGAACCGCCTGACACAGGGAATTGATAGATAAACGTCTCATTATTACTGTCTCTCAATCAGCAGCCCAAAGCAGAGGCTTGCAACAAAGCGCTGACCGCTAGAGCCTCCCTCCTCGTTCCCCAATGCTAATTTGGAATGACAGGGGAGAGCAACTGCTTACAACTTTCTTAGCCTCTCCAACTAATTGGTAACCTTTCACCCCATCCCATATTAGCAGCTGGGGGAACAGCTCCTAGCCAAGGCAGGTCACGTCAAAGTCCAACAGCTAAGGCTTCAAGCATGAGACCTTCTTCCTCCAATTTTCTTTCTCACACCTAATGATCAGGCTGTTGGGCCTTAGATGTGCACTTTGATCAGGATTCTGAATGATTTGTTTACCTAATATATTAGCCCAGTCAAATGTACTTGAACTGTGCGGTATCATTTTACTTATCTTTGCATGAAGAAATGCTGAGAAATCCCCAAGTTATTTAACACATATCTTGGATCTATATATGGCTGACAACATTTAGCCCTGTTAAACGTTAGCTTTCAGATGCTGAGACTAGATGAGGTTCAGCAGTTTGCAATGCTTCTCTTCCAACCAGTTGAATCTATCAGATTGTTGTTGTTGTTATTTGCAACAATTCCTCACAACACAGTTCTATGGTTTTATGCACTGATATTTTAAGGCAGAAGAAGAGCTAAAAATGAAGTTAAGATGCACCATAATTTTGTGTGTGTGTCAGGAATGACCTGAGAAACTGCAAGTCACTTCTGGTGTGATAGAATTGGACATCTACAAGGATGTTGCCCAGAGGACACCTGGATGTTTTGATGTTTTACCATACTTGTAGGAGGCTTCCCTCATGTCCGCGCATGAGCAACCGGAGTTGACAGAGGGAGCTCATCTGCGCTTTCCCTGAATTCGGACCTGTGACCTGTCGTTTTTCGGTCCTGCTGGCACAAGGGTTCAACCCATTGCGCCACTGAAGGCTCCATCATAAAAATGAATCTTTGGGGGATAGGTTCGTTCATAAAAAGATTGCTTTATTTCGTTTTGTTTAGTCAAGGGACTACAACAGAAACCCCTTTTCTAGAAAATTATGTTGCAACAGATATTTAGTAAAAATATTCCAGAATGTATTGTCGAAGGCTTTCATGGCTGGAATCACTAGGTTCTTGTAGGTTTTTTCGGGCTATAGGGCCATGTTCTAGAGGCATTTCTCCTGATGTTTCGCCTGCATCTATGGCAAGCATCCTCAGAGGCAGTGAGGTCTGTTGGAAATAGGAAAATGGGTTTATATAACTGTGGAATGACTGGGGTGGAGCAAAGAGCTCTCTGCTGAAGCTAGGTGTGAATGTTTCAGCTGATCACCTTCATTAGCATTTGAAGGCCTGACTGAGCCTGGGAAAATGTTCTGTTGAGAGGTGTTAAGATGTGCCTGGTTGTTTCCTCTCTGCTGTTTTGTTGTTGTGATTTTAGAGTTTTTTAATACTGGTAGCCAGATTTTGTTCATTTTCATGGTCTCCTCCTTTCTGTTGAAATTGTCCACATGCTTGGACAATTCCAGAATTCCAGATATTCCAATATTCCAGAATATTCCAGAATGCCAGAAACAGGATTTACCTTTTACAGAGTATTGGAAATAGTTGTTTGGAAAAGATTAATTTGTCCATAAGGAACTTGTAGAAGACACAGCCTTTTCATTACGAATGGACTCTTGTTGTGCACAGTCATCCCATTTAAAGGAATTCACCAGTCACAAATTTAATCTATATTTTGTGTACTTGTGTGCATGGTATTTTTAAATTCATAGAATGAATGTACAAGAGAGAACCACACCTTCAGTTATGATATGGCTGGACTCCAATTATTATTATTATTATTATTATTATTATTATTAAAAATATTTATATTCTGCCCTTCTCACCCTGAAGGGAACTCAGGGCAGAGCACAACATATATACGGCAAACGTTCAATGCTGGAACATAAACTAAACTATAAATATACATAACCACTAAAATCAATTATCTCCACTTTAATAGTACCATACTTCTTTTTATTTGTATTCTGAAATACCGGAAAGACCTTTAAGGGGGAGAGTCTTAAAAGTGTAGTGTTGACAGCACTAATTTTAAGATAAAGGTCTTGCCCAGATAAAAATCAGAAATGGAAAATCTGTAATTCAATTGAAATCCTGGGGAAAAGCAACCCCAGTAATCGGGGCTGGGTTTGTTTGGCAACTATCATGACAACTATTTGGCTCATGCTGGCATTTAACATATACTGAATCTAGATTCCAAGCAAACCCTGCAAAATTTGAACTATTGGGAGGAAATAAAGGTAGGTCTCCTAAATACAGGATACCCCATGGATCAGATCTTAGACTTTTAAAAGTACATCTGATTGATTGTAAGGGTGAAAAATATATCTCAGGCTCTCAGTCAACACAGAAATGCAGTGTGTGCCAGTCGTCTTAGATCCATTTTAACTCCAGTCTTCCACTTACTACATTTTTACTGGTGTATGGATGGCCATTCCATCATCCCCTATTAGCCTTATTATCCAAACCTCACCATTATTTTACTTTGGATCATAAAGGGTATGTATACAAGGTTTGGTCCAGATCCATCGGTAATGGGTAGGAAACACATGGCTCTTCTGATGTTGCTTGATTTCAACTCTCAACATCCTCTATCAGCTCCCCTTAACTCACCATTATTTTAAGCCATGAAGGAAGTGTGTACCATGTGTGATCCATGCGTGGGATTCATGCAGCTCTCTGGATTTGGCTTGACTACAACCCCTACTATCTTCTATCATTTCCTACCAAATACTGCCAATATGTTAACTGAGATCATGATGAGTATGTGTATCAAGTTTAGTTCAAATCCATCAAGCCATGTAGGTTACGAATCAGTTTTTGGTCAACTTTAAATTCAGTTTGTTTATTTGGAGTGCTGATTCAGAAAATTGCATTGGATGGACCACATCACCTCTAGTTTTTGATACAGGACATATGCCATCCAGTAGTTGCCATCTGCTCACCCACAGAACACCATATTTAATAAGCCTCGGCACTATAGGAGGGTTTTGCGAGACCAGTCACTCTCGTTGCAAGGGTGTAGTAATGGTGAGGTGGTAGACCATATTTTTGTTCTTGCAGACCACTGGTGGTCCACGGATCACAGGTTGGGATACATAGATAGATAGATAGATAGATAGGGAGATAGATAGGGAGATAGATAGATAGATAGATAGATAGATAGATAGATAGATAGATAGGGAGAAGAAAGGAGGGAAGATAGATAGATTTTGTTTATGGAACAAAGTTGGCATCCACTGAATCAACTGAAAGAAAAGTTGTTACTATTTCTGCTACTCATGTTTTGGATTTTGGAATATTTCCAAAATTCAAATTTTGGATAAGGGATGTCCAACTTATGCCTTAAAAGTGTATCTACTTCTATATCTCAGAGTAGTTCTTGCCTTTTTTAAAAGAAGAGATCCCTAACAATGTCATGAACACTTAGAATTACCCTAGCGATTACTTACTTACTTACTTACTTACTTACTTACTTAGGTGATCCCTCGTTGGACGAGTAGGATAGTCTTCCAGGATCAGTATTCTTGTGGATCCGTAGGTGGCTGTGGAGCCCTATTCTTGACCTGCATCTTTTCCCACTATGAAGGCATTGATTTTCAGGTGGAAGGCAGTCTTGGTTGGGGTTGGCTCGATGTGCCTTCCTCTTGGTACGCTTCTCTCTTTCACCCTCCATTTGTGCCTCTTCAAATTCTGCAGCACTGCTGGTCACAGCTGACCTCCAGCTGGAGCACTCAAGGGCCAGGGCTTCCCAGTTCTCTGCCTATTGGCTTTGAGCCCATCTTTAAATCTCTAGCAATAATGGTAATATCATAACATATCATAATGGTAGTGTAATATAAATCTCTGGTTTCTAATTCTGAGTAAAATATAATGTTGGTTCCCCTTTAGAGTAGGATGCAAATAATGGGTTCTCTTAGTCACAAGTAACTTAAATTCTGCTATTTAAATGTGTTTACTCAAGTTACAACCAGCACTGCATTTAGCCTTCTGCTAATTTTTTGCACAAAATATGCAATTGTCCTGGTCCTCATAGAATGCCCTACAATGCTTTATTAAATAAAATAATACATGCTTTTGACTAAATCCGTGTTCCCATTTAATAGCACTAGTCATGTCCTACTTAGTTTGGGATATAATTTGTACTGCAGTTACCCTCTGTTTTATTGTACAAATCAATTTGTCTCCACTGATGGAAGATAATTGCAAAGTAAACAAATTATCAATGCTCCATTGAAGTTCATTCACGATGAGATGAGAAGATTTTCCTCTGTTCCTAACAAAACAATGATTGATAGCAAAGAGCTGCAAAGTTTTCCTCAGGTCATTGGCTCTAGAGTATTTGTATTTAACATGGTAAAAGGTGTGCATGTGTGTGTTTCGGGACAGAGTATCATAATAAAATAGGAATTCAATCCCAAATGCTGTATTTGAGAAAAATATGATTTTATTTCAAAATACTAGGTTATTCTGTGCAAGAAGAAAGAAATGTAATTGTTTTTAAATGCAATTGCTCCACTCTGTTGTGTGGGTATTTTGCCCTGCAAGTCAGAGCCCACTTGCAAGTGTGCAAAGAAACTAATATATTTTGTTCAGTTAAGTGCATGGATGTGCATCAGCTTTATGCTAACTTTGTCTAGCATTTTATAGTGAAATCTCCCTTAGTGATAACCAGCATTTCATAACATCATTGTTCCAGTATTTGCATATTTTTCCTGCTGCTGTTCTTTTCTTTGCCTCCAAGAAAAGTCCCATTTTAATCTATTCAAGATGGGCAGCTGGCCAGGCCTGGGAGTGCCGGAGACAGCTGTGGCAACCCCCTGCTTCTCATGGCCTTTGGCTTTCCTGGCACTTTTAAACCACATCTTGGGGCCACATGGATCTGCTCCCTCTCTTGACCCGTCTGCTTCCAGGCCAGAGAAAACACCATCCATATGTGTTCCTTTTACTTTAGCAGTAATCTCAAAAGGTCTTTGTGGGTTTTCCAAACTAAGGGGTCTCTATGATGTATGTGACGCTATACGCAAGTTTGCATAGTCTTTCCTCCTTTCTTCTTTCTTTCTTTCTTCTTTCCTTCCTGCCTTCCTTCTTCCTTTTTTTGGTTTTGATTCTTGGCCATTGGTATGTATAGGATTCAGTTTTCCTATCAGCTATGATTTGTCTTCAGGGACCTTTCATATGGAGCCATAACTGCCACACATAACTGTGCTGTCGCACTCTGGGCCTGTGCATTAGACTGTAGACAGGACATAAATTCTGTATGCCCAACAGGACACCAGGGCTGCCTCAGATTAAAGGCCCTTAGATTCCCCCAAACAGAGTCTTTAGATTGCTTAAAGTAAGTCCAACAAAGTTCTTTATTGATGAAAACAAACAGGTACTTTCAAGCTTTCTTAACAGTCTATTGGCTCTTGCAATCTTGTTCACTGGGAACAGGCACTATCTTCTTAACTGTAATTAACTAATGGGGAAATCCTTAACTTCTAATCTGGGCAGTCTGTACTTGCCTCTGTTGGCGTGGAGCCCCTGCACCCGGTACCAACTGTGTCTGGCTTCCGTGAGTGACCCTTACCAAGCAGAGCTTTGTAGACTTCCAGGGGGAAAGAGTTCAGGTTTCGGTGATGGCTGGCTGAAGTCCTTCAGCAAAGGAGCTGTAAGGCTGTATGATCCTCGGCCAAGCTGTGGGCTGTATAACCCCAGCCAAGCTGTAAGCTGTATATCTCCCCGGCCAAGCCGTAGAGCCTTTTCTCCCCGGCCAAGCTGTAGAAGACGAAGCTTTCTACAGGAGCTCTTGGTTTCATGTCCTGTATGGAAAGCTGCTCTGTGTGGACTGAACTCAAAATAGCTCCTATTCCCTCTAAAACTCAAAAGGGGGGCGGGACCAGGGAACCTAACTATAATTGACAGGTGGCTTGCCCTATGATTGCAGCCAAAAGAAGCCACCTATCTGCAGAGACCCTGAAACTTAGGACTGCAACAAACATTAAATGCAAAGCAAACAAAATTGGAGCTCCTGATACAGCTGTACCAGCACAATAACTGACTACCAAAGTCTGCAAAACAGCAGATTTGGGTGAAGGTGGATGGCAACTGAAATCATTGCTGCTCTGCACCCTGCAACCTCAGGCTGGATCTACACTGCCCTATATCCCAGGATCTGATCTCAAATTATCTGCTTTGAACTGGATTATATGAGTCTACACTGTCAGATAATCTGGAATAAGAAATATTGGTTAGCGTAGAAGGACCCTTCAACCCAGCCCAAAATCTGTGATGGATTGCAGATTAAACTGAGGCATCTAAACGATGCGTCAGGTTAATCCAGATTAATCCATAGTAAACTGGGATTTCCCAGTACTCTGGATTAAAAAAGCACCTGTAAAGATCCGGACTGTGCTTCAAGGTCTGGATCGTTCCAGGTGTTGGGCCTGTGGGGATTGACACTCTGGTTCACCTACCATGATCCCAAAGGACCACAATGGCACCTTACCCTTCCTTTCCAGCCCCCGTTTTCCCTCTAAACTTCCTGGAGGTGTCCCGCCTCTATGCAAAGCTCCCAATGCATCTTTTTGACATGCCAGGAGCTCTCCCCAAGGGGTCTGAGCATATAGCCAGGTCCCTCTGGTAAGTTTAAAGAGAAAATGGGGGCTGGGGGCTGGCTAGATACGTTATCCTGTGGTTTGCGGCTGCTGTGAGGCCTCAATCCTGAAAGGAACTGGCATCTGAAGTCCCAGTTTCTCTAAGTATTTGGGCCTGTCTGAAAGGGCCCTGAAGGGGCCTCATATAATCCAGTTAAAGCAGATAACCTGGTATCAGATCCTGGGATATAGGACAGTGTAGCTCCAGTGTGAGAGCCAGCATGGTGTAGTGGTTTGTGTGTTAAGATTACAATTCCGGAGACCATTCTTTGACTTCTGCTCAGCCATGGAAATCCAATGGATGAGCTTGGGCAAGTCACATTCTCTCAGCCTGGAGGAAGGCAAATGCAAACCCTCTCTGAACACATATTGCCTAGAAAACCCTGTGACTTGTGCTCCTTCTGCACAGACCTTAAATTCTGGAAGAAAGTGGGATAAAGGGGGAGGTGAATAGATAATGCGCACTGAGAATGCGCACTGGATCACAGGATGGAATGAAAAACACATGATAAAAAGGTTCACTTAAAATCCATGATTGGGCAAAAAACATGCTGCTAAAGAGTACTTTATATCCCTGCACTTAAAAAAACAACATGAATTTCTTGTGATACACTGGTGTATCTTTATCCTCTTTTTATAATCCCAAAACAGCTGATGAGGGATGTAAACAGATGGAGCCAAATAGAAGCATGAGGAGAAAGCAATTCTCTTGAGAACTCTCTCCAACCATTCCTTTATTCTCATATTTCTGAAATTAATCAGAGCTTGAATTTACACAGTGGGCACCAGCATGGTAGGCAAGTGACCTCAAAGGGAACTGGGGTTCAATAGGGCAAATTTAAAGGCACCTGGAAGGTGAGGAGAGATGACGACAGGAAATTTGCTTTTGTGTACTTTGTTATATCTGCATCAGAGCTTATGAGGTGCAGTGCATCTTGGAAGGCCAATAAGCAAAAAAAAAAGTACAAGAAAACTTCTGGCGGATGTCCCGTACCTCTTGAACACCTCCCTCTTGAACACCTCCACTAGTTATTTGTTATGTGTATAATTGCTTACTGTATTGTATATATGTGTATTGGTTTGCAATTTGACATTAACTCTTTGTTGTGGGAGAGGCTGCAGACCATGTGATCAGAGCTGGGCTTGTTCAGGACTCAGACTCCATTTTAGAATAGTGTTTGCTTTTAGATTTCAATGCAGGAGCAGTATGCTGTATGCTTTACATTTCAGTAGGAACGGTATGCTATACAAAAGCCATTAGACTCCATTGGACTTTCAGACTAGCCAGAGACTCTCAGATCAGAGAGATGCTTTGGACTATGGACTAATGATTCTAAGAGAAAGATGTCTTGTGTTACCTACACAGAGAAACTACTTCAAATCTATTTGTAACTAGATTCATATGCAAAGTATCTGTATGCGGAATACAGTAAACATAGTTGAGTAAACCAACTATGTTTGTTCCATATTCCAGGAGCATAGTTTGCTTTACCTTTAGTTGCATAGGATAGTGTTCTTTTGCATTTCCCCAGGGTTGCTACAATCTTAGCTGCACTCTGAAAGTTAACATTATCAGAGGCTGGAAAGCCAGTCTGCAGGCCTCCTTTGCTGCTATTGGTTCAGAAAGGTATCTCTTTGGGTCTAGGGACCACCTTTTCTCCTGGGTTGAGATCTCCATTTTAGAATCTCCCCCGCCTTGTTCAGTAGAGAAAGAAAGCTTCAGATGTGCTGTTGGTCAGCAGGTAACTCTGAGAAAACCATTACAAGAATGATTGAGATAGGATTGAGAAATAGATAGATAAATTTAGGATTGAGAAATAGATATAGATAAATTTAGTATTGAGAAATAGTAATTGAGTTATATAGAAGCATATTGAGATTTAGATAGAGAAGCTATTGAGTACAATAGAGATAGATAGATAGATAGATAGATAGATAGAATAGGTATTGAGTTATATATTGAGCATTACTTCTTCTCCAAAGCTAACCTTGAGCTATAGATAGGGGGAAAAAACTGCTTTTTTCTAACCATAACAGCTCAGGGTTAGGGTGAAAACGTCCCAGGAACTTCTTCTGCCATTTTGGGGAAAGGTTGCCTCAAGGAAAGGAAAGAAAGACCATCTCTACTGCTTCATCAATTGACTGTTTTGTTTGCAACTTTGCCAAGCTGTGCCAAGTCTGCGAGGACTTTGAGAAATAAATATTCTGTTTTGATGTTTAAAGACTGAAGTAGCCTCAATTGCTGAAAATCTCAAGCTTCTAAAGAAAGACCCCAGCGGTCCGCCCAGACAAAGAGAGAAGCACATCTTAGTTTATTTTTATAGGGTCTGGGTGGACGGCACAATGTTATTTTTAAATAAGTTTGCTTATTTTTGTCTCGTGAGAGCATGATTTAAAGGCAAATATATTTTAAGGAAGAGTAGATGGTTTTGGGCAACTAAAAGTCACTTCTGAAACTCTGCTGAATATAAATATATATGTCTGTTTATTGGCATATCTTTATCTCTAACAGTTCATTAGAGGGAAGGATATTAGAGGCAAAGATGAAATACTTTGGCCACATCATGAGAAGACAGGAAAGCTTAGAGAAGACAATGATGCTGGGGAAAATTGAAGGAAAAAGGAAAAGGGGCTGACCATGGACAAGATGGATGGATGGCATCCTTGAAGTGACAGGCTTAACTCTGAAGGAGCTGGGGGTGGTGACGACCGACAGGGAGCACTGGTGTGGGCTGGTCCATGAGGTCACAAAGAGTTGGAACACTTCTGAATATATATACGAATATATCTTGTATGTTTGTTCACTGGCATCATTTTTCAAAAGGTTATGACTTCTAACAAGGTAATGATTTTCCAAAGATCAGAACATTTCCAAAAGTTCCTAGAGATTTCCATTTTCAAAAGGGACGGCACTGCTGTGGCCAGGTAATTTTCAACGGTAAGCAAACAGTATTTTGGCGCCCCCCACCCAGTCACTGATATATATTTTCTGTTCGTCGTGGGAGTTCTGTGTGCCATATTTGATTCAATTCCATCATTGGTGGAGTTCAGAATGCTCTTTGATTGTAGGTGAACTATACATCCCAGTAACTACAACTCTCATATGTCAAGGTCTGTTTTCCTTCAAGAGCGCCCCTGGGCAAAATCAACTATACTGCAAATGCTTACTTTGCGTAATGGATTGAGCCACCCCTGGCTGTGGCTCAATCCATTGAACCAATTAAAAGTAATAATAAGTCATTTTTCTTACCTCTTGTACCATTGTGTTTAGAATCGCTGTTGGGGAGTGTTGTTTCCTTTGGACATTTCTTCTTTGGTTGAAGAATGACTTTTTGGCTCCAAATTTTTGAGGGTAGCTGCCAGAGAACTTCAGCGATCAGCCAGGATCCTGAAGACAATACTTGATCCTACAAAAGGATGCACAACTTCCATCCTTTCTTTAGAATCTAAAGTGCAAAACTAAGGAATGTTGGAAAAGCCTGCCAGAACAGCAAAATTGTAGATACAGTCCTTCTTCTGGGGAGAACATCTCACTAGTCAATTCTATCCTTTTTGAAATCAAACTTGGTTCTCTCACTCAATAGTTATATTTGATTTAGTTATCATGTCATCCGCAACCAGAACATTGTATTACATTTCTAACAGAACAAAACAAACAAACAGATAAAAACAAAATGAAAAAAACACACATTTTGCAAACTTGGTAGCTGATTAGCTGATTAAATGTCCTTTGACCAGTATCTGGCCACTTGGAATGCCTCTGGTGTTGCCACAAGAAGGTCCTCCATTGTGCATGTGGCAGGGCTCAGGTTGTATTGCAGCAGGTGGTCAGTGGTTTGCTCTTCACCACACTCGCATGTCGTGGATTCTACTTTGTAGCCCCATTTCTTAAGATTGGCTCTGCATCTCGTGGTGCCAGAGCGCAGTCTGTTCAGCGCCTTCCAAGTCGCCCAGTCTTCTGTGTGCCCAGGGGGGAGTCTCTCATCTGGTATCACCCACGGATTGAGGTGCTGGGTTTGAGCCTGCCACTTTTGAACTCTCGCTTGCTGAGGTGTTCCAGCGAGTGTCTCTGTAGATCTAAGAAAACTATTTCTTGATTTAAGTCGTTGACGTGCTGGCTGATACCCAAACAGGGGATGAGCTGGAGATGTCTCTGCCTTGGTCCTTTCACTATTGGCTGCTACTTCCCGGTGGATGTCAGGTGGTGCAATACCGGCTAGACAGTGTAATTTCTCCAGTGGTGTAGGGCGCAGACACCCTGTGATAATGCGGCATGTCTCATTAAGAGCCATATCCACTGTTTTAGTGTGGTGAGATGTGTTCCACCCTGGGCATGCGTACTCAGCAGCAGAGTAGCATAGCGCAAGGGCAGATGTTTTCACTGTATCTGGTTGTGATCCCCAGGTTGTGCCAGTCAGCTTTCGTATGATATTGTTTCTAGCACCCACGTTTTGTTTGATGTTCAGGCAGTGCTTCTTGTAGGTCAGAGAACGTTTGATTTAGTTATGGCATTGCTTTGAACCAGTTTGATTTAGTTATGGCATTGCTTTGAACCAGTTGTGATTGGAAGGGAAGCCCGAGACTAGCCTCCTTTCCTAGGTCAGTTATATCACCACTAGCCCCACTCCCTCCCAGTTCTAGTACCAGTGTTAAATGTAGCTTTTCAGCCCTATTGGCATATTCAAGTTGTTGGTACCTTAAATATAAACCGTTTAATTCATAGTTCTTGGCAGACTATGTGAAAATCAACCTAAACAATAAGTGATGTTTTTAAGAAACCATCTGAGATGATAAAATTAATGTACCAAGTTGTGCAGAAGTAATGTATATAGAAGAAAAGGCTTTTCCAATTTTTCCTAAAGGGTGTTTTCACTTGCAGTAATTAATGTGTTAAGACATGTATGAAAATGCATTAACAGATCAGAAGGATTTCTCTTCAGGTACTTTAGATTCCAATAAATAATGCATCTGATGATTAGCAACCCTGGCACGAGGGAAGCAGAGTGTGGGGGAACAACAGTGACATAACATCCAGCTTGAAGAGAGTACTCATTTTAATATGCAAAATGTTGTATGCAGAGAAGTAAAACACAGACAAACAAAAGCAAAACTGTGGCATATTCATTGATGAATCCTATTTAAAGACTTCTACGAACATCCAAAAATAGCTTTGGGAATACAATGAATTGCGAGTGTGACCAGGGCGTGAAGGGTGCAACGTTTAATAGTTCATTGGTACTTAAGCAGCCACAAAGGTCTGGGCTGATTTAGAGAGCTGAAGTAAGACCACCACCAGGGCTTCTGCCTTGGTTGGAGAGATCGCCTTCCATCTCCTCTCCGTTCATGCTGAGCATGTTGCGTGTGAGGGTCAAAATGTTCCAGTGGATTATATTGCTCATTTGCAGAGTCACGGACAAGGTGAGGTTTACCATTGAGGGGCCTCAAGACAAAGTCCACTCTTCCAGCCCTTCTCATCTTGGCAGGCAAAGTCACTTTCTTCAGGAGTTTACTATAACCACGAGCTTGGGCACTGACAATGTATGTTCCAGGAGGCAAGAGTCTCCAATAATCTCCGTCAGCAGCTAAAAGAAAACATATATTTCTACTAATACAAAGCTGTATTACTACACATACTTAACAACATATCCCTTCAAACTGGGGTATTCTGATAAAATGGTGTGCTTCAGTGATTGTTGTGAACCTTTGCTGGCTGTTGTACACTGATATGGATGTTTTGTTTAGATTTATGTTATTATAGAATTTTACCTGTTACTTGTAGCTTAATTTATTGATGCCAGGTTTAATTTATGATGTTAGGTTTTTAATTTGATGTTAGGTTTTAATGCTACTTTTATATGGGGGGTTTCCTGAGATTTTATGTTAGTATCATGTGTGTTCTGGAACGGGTGTTCCAGGGGCTCCAAATTTGTGTTTTGCACTGAGTGTTTGTTCATAGTCCTAAGTTGCAGGGACTTTGCAGATAGGTGGCTTCCTTTGGCTGCATTCATAGGGCAAGCCACCTGCCAATTATAGTTAGGATTCCTGGTCCCACTCCCTTTTTGTTTTTTGGAGGGAAGGGGCCATTTTTCAGTTAGTCACAAAAAGGGAAGCCAAGGCAGAGGATGCGTACAGACGTTCCTCCTGTGCAAAGGCTTCGTCTTTTAAGAGTTCCTGGGGAAGAACAAAGGCCTGTACGGATTCCCAAAGGGTTCCAGGGAACAGCTTCACAGCCCCGAGGACCTCCGGAGGGAATAACAGCTCTTCATTTTCAGCTAAGTGATTTCAAGCCTGATGGTACGTCTGTTCGGTTCTGAGACGCAGTTCAGCCGGTAGCAGACTCAAACCAGTTAGGTTTAAGTTCACAGCAGCCTGGGAGGAGCTTTAAAGGGGAATTTTTCTGTTAAACAAAGTTTCTTGAAGATAGTGCCTGTTTCTTGTAAACAAGACTGCAAAATCCAATAGACTATGTAGAAATCTTACAATTCCTGCTTGTTCATTAATATAGACTGTTGTATTTAAGTTCAAGTCTCCTAAAGCCTGCTTAGTAGGGAAAGTTCCTCTAAAGGCTCCTTCTCGGGCCCCTGGGCTTCCCACTGGACGCAAGCCTTGTATCCTCTCTTAGAAGCATTTAATTTTAGCTCCAGCGGTGACAGAACAATGTATTTTATGTAGGGCATTGAATGTTTGCCATTGTTATGTTGGAATCTGCCTTGAGTCCCCTTGAGGAGATAGGGCGTAATACAAATAAAGTTTGTTGTTGTTGTTGTTGTTATTGTCAGACATGGAGGGCGAGTGGGCAATTCAAAACCACACTCAATGAAACCCGGTCTACCCCAGTTTACCATTGTGCAGTTGGGGAGGGGGTGGATAAGAGAGTTGACAACTCCCCTGAATGACTTTGAAGAAAGGTGGGATACAGATGTAAATAAATAAATAAATAAATAAATAAATAAATAAATAAATAACAACAGCAGATCACCCACAAGGCATCGAAATGAGATTTTGTCCCACATTAGCACTGGTAATTTTGAGAGCATGACCAAAAGTAACAAGTGATGACCAGTAGCTCTTCTGAACTTCATGCCTGCTATGATGATGGCATCAAGATGACAAAGATAATAATGCCATGTCCTGCCTCCAAGCCATGGATCCCAGGGGAAAGCAGGATGGCCATGCAAACAGTGGCACCCAGTTCTGATTCAAACCTGGCCCTGTTTATAAGTCTATAAAACGCGGGGCTCCAGATCATTCCCCAATTTTGGCTAACATGGGGCTAAGTGACATATAAGACCTCACCACATGTGGTCTAGGCTCCATCCTAGAATGCTTCCTGGACGGAGCCCGATGCAGTCATCACATGACACAGGGCTACTTTCAGTGGGCTCTGTCCTGGAAGTGACCTAGGATGGAGCCTTGAGGACACGGGAGGTTTCCTGTGTTCTCATAAGTTAATCTGTGGAAAGT
This sequence comes from Anolis sagrei, assembly GCF_037176765.1. NCBI lineage: Eukaryota > Metazoa > Chordata > Lepidosauria > Squamata > Anolidae > Anolis > Anolis sagrei. The sequence goes on from NC_090025.1 coordinate 105,629,998, forward strand.
GCTGGGGGAAGCTGGGCAGTGACGGTTTCCCCTGTGGGATGGAGAAGCAGGCAATGCGAGTTGTGAGAATGCCGCTGCTTCCCCTGGCTTGAGGATCTCAATCTGATGAGGCCCTTAGATGATAAGAAGGGCCCGTGCATCATGTGGATACCATGGGGCTGATTCTCACTCACTCTGCGTTATATAGCCTATATAGATGTGCCCTGAGACACAAAATGCACAGATCTTTCTCCCCCCCCCCCCCCCCGCTTTCGTATAGAGCTCTGTTAGCAACCTATAAGGGCACATGATTGGTTGCCTTTAGCAGATCTCTACTTTTTCTCAGTTATATTTTCCTGCAGTCTGAAAGCCAAGCTCTTCTCTTCTGTCCTTTTCTCATTTTATCGACTTTTTCGACCTCCTGCTGTCACTCATCTTAGCATTCGCCTGCTATCCTTTTATGAACTGGTGTTAGAGTTATACAATAAAATTAAGATTTTATGTACTTTAGAGTGGTTGATTTGGATAGACATTTGGCAGAGAGAGTAGAAATTCTAATAGAGGGAAAATCTTTTTTCTACAAGTGTCCAGACTACCACTCAAACTAAAATCATTAGTAATTGTTATTACTAATGCATTAATATTTATTACTAATAAATATAACTCATATAGTTATTAATAAATAATTATTTATTGATAGGTAATTGTGCTCAATTAATCAGTGAACAAATCTTAATTGAGTCTTAAATGAGTCTGAAAGTATTCATATTTTTTACCTTTCTGGGCACGATTTAAACAGGCTGAAGCTGTCCATTCCATACCCACTGGACTCACTATTAAACTGCTGCAACTCATACTGCAACACACATACTACGCAAGCTGTTTTCGTATGAACGTGTTAAGTGTTGTTTTAACTCTGTGGATTGGGAGATCCAAGAAGCACTTGGCTGTGTTCTTCAGAGGTCTCAGAAGATGACATAATTATTCTGTTTCTGGTTACAGGGACACAGCCAGATGCAGCTATGCAGTGGGGGATTTGCTATGGCCATTTTGGAGACTAGAAAGACAACTACCAAAGGCATATGCAAACATAAGGTGGCCTTGTTCCTTCACTTGCCATAACAAGTAGCCAGCCATTATGTGTTTTCCTCTTCACATGTAAAATCAAGTGGAAAGGATTTGCTTCTAGTTACAGTCTTTTCAACTAGGAAAATGAATTCAGTGCTGACACCAGGGCCGTTACAAAGGGCACTCAAGGATTTTATCACCCAATAGTACAACTGTCACTTTTTAAAGAACTTCACTAATACATCACCATTTTACGTTATGAGAAACCATGCAAACCATGCAAACTATTTTTGGATAAACGTTTTAACTCTTCTTTGGTGCATATTTTAAGATCTTAGATAGGAGCATACAACTCCTCTGTTGCGACAGCTCCACTGGCTGCCAATTTGCTACCGGGCACAATTCAAAGTGCTGGCTTTAGCCTTTAAAGCCCTAAACGGTTCTGGCCCGACCTGCCTGTCCGAACGCATCTCCTCCTATGAATCAGTTAGGACATTAAGATCGTCTGGGGAGGCCCTGCTCTCCGTCCCGCCGGCTTCACAAGTACGCCTGGCGGGGACGAGAGACAGGGCCTTCTCAGTGGTGGCCCCTCGGCTGTGGAACTCCCTTCCTACAGATATCAGATCGGCCCCCTCCCTATTGGCATTCCGGAGGAGAGTGAAGACCTGGATGTTCGAACAGGCATTCAATCAAGCAGTATAATTGAGTGTAATTGACTATTGGAACACGGAATAATGGATAATGAAATTGGATTCTGATTTTATTGATGAGATGTGGTGGATTTGTTATATTGATGTATTGGTGTCTAATTAATTGCTATGCTACTGTTTTTAAATGTCCAATGGTTTCCTGTTGTGTATACTGAATTATTGTTGTTAACCGCTTTGAGTCGCCTTAGGGCTGAGAAGAGCGGTATACAAATAAAGTAAGTAAGTAAATAAATAAATAAATATTCTACAATAATGTTTCAATTACTCTACAGGTTGTTGTTGTTTTTTAAAAAATTGTAAGCTGATTTGATGGAAGGAGAAACCCGAGAGGAAATGTATCAATCATTGAAATATTTATATATTAAAACTGAAATCAAAACCATGTAACAGTCAAAGGGGAAAATCCAAAATCATTGGTTTGTTTTTCTGGTTTCGTTACCTGTAAGAATATCATGACGGATGCCTTTGACTGAAATTCGAGCATTCTTTATTGGATTTCCAACTTTGTCAGATACGACTCCTTTTATTCCACAATGAACCTATCAAGATGAGAACAATATTAATCAGAGGTAATATATTTAAGCCCATGTCTTTTGGTTTACCTATTGACCTCAATCGTTCTGGTTGGTCCTATCTAAAGCAGTCTAACCGAACTGTGCGGTAACACATAGGCAAATTCCATTGATTCAATGAGTCTGCTTACATCACTGCTACTGCTCTCCTGTCTGTGAAGTATTGAAATCTTATAGGCTGGCTCTCCCAACTGGACAGCTGGAACATTGATCCCCAGGTAATATTCTAAAGGCACCCTATCCTGTTTGATTTTACAAGCTAATCATGTTCAGCTCTTATTAGTACTTGGATAGGAGATTGCCAAAGAATACCAGGTGCTGTAGGCTCTATTTCAGAGAAAAGGGGTAGCAAAGCCACTGCCGAGTACTCCTTGCCTAAGAAAACCCTATGAAATTCATAGTATCGTGCTAATGATGAATGAGGTGGCAATTAGTGGAAAAATTCAAAATAAAATAATGCAAACTAAACAGGAAGATTATAAGCATATACATTATAAAAAGAAAAAGAAAAGAAACGATTCTGAAAATAGAAGTGAGCCATGCCATGATTACTGATAATGAGAAAATATGGAAAAGGTTTCATCAGTTTTATTTCTTGCTATACAAACAAGAAATTCCAAGGGACAAACCAGAATAATATATGGCCAAAAAGAACTCATTCAACGTTACAGAATAACAGAAATGATTTATTGATGTAGTAAAAGAAATTTGTGATGTTATAAACAAGATTGCCACAGCCAAGACACCAGGACCAGATGTGGTATCCATGATACATTACAAATATTTTGAAGAAGAGCTTATAATACAATTGCATCAGACAAGAAATTCAATTTTAAAAACTAGCACGATCCCTGACAGTTAGAAAGGTTGATAACTTTAAAAAACTAGGATTTGATTTTGATTTTTTTGAAAAACTACCAACCAATATCATTGTTGAATAAACACTGTAGATTGTTCACAATGATTTTGGCAGACAGATTGAAAACAATTCTTCAAGATTTTATATATGAAGATCAGTTCATGAAGATCAATCCATTTTTACCTAAAAGATAACCAAGAGACAATATTAGAAATGTATTAATTATACAGAAATGTTTAGAATAAAATAATGCGAAATAGGTCACTTTTTTAAAATGCAGAAAATGCTTTTGATAATCTAAACTGTATGTGTTTTTAGAGTGGTGGAAGAGATGTCCTTTGGAAACAAAATTATGACATATTTTAGATCAATATCTAACCCATGTAAGCTACAAAAAGGAACTAGACGAGGATGTTTAGTGTCACGTAAGTGAATTTTAGCACTTGAGGTCTTGAATAAAGATATCAGGCAAGATGAAAAGATTACAGGCATAAAGTTTAAAAGGTTATCACATGTTAAGGGCATTCGCAGATAATGTGGTGATTATTTTGACAAATCCACCAACAGTGCAGAAAAATTGATGATAATATAAAATAATTTGGAGATTTGGCAGGTTTTGAAATGAATAAACAAAAGACTGCAATGCTGACTAAAATATGAAGATAAAAAAACTATACACACACACATATTTGAAACAATGGAAGAAGAATTTATCGAGATTTAACTGGCAAAGGAAAAAATGAAGATTAGAATATTGCAAGATGTGAAACAATGAGGAGGACTTGGTCTACCAAACTGGAGATTCTATTTTGCTGTCTATTGTTCACTGTGGTTCAAGGAATGGATACTGTTGAAAAATAAAAGAATTTTCGAAATTTTAGAAAGGCCAACACCTGGTTTGGATGGTATTAATATTTATGACATAATAAGATTAAAGTGAATGCAGATTTTAATAATTATTATGTAAGATGTGCCTTACTGAGAATAAGGATCAACTTCAAAGAAGAAAATGACACTATAGGTATCAACACAAGAAAAATGTATTGGGGAAAAAAACAGTAAAGGAAAAGGTAAAAATATCAAAATATGTTGAACAATTGCTGCGGGCAATATGGTATGAAAAAGAAAACAAAAGCTATTGAGAGAAGATTATACATTCCATATATTTATGTACAATTGATTGAAAGATTTAAATTAGACCAAACTTGAAGGCCAGTTCTGTACAAATAATAAGCAGGTAATTGGTCAAATGTTGACTTTTATTAAAATTTGAGATGGAAGGTGAATAGGGACAGTGCATGGTAAAATGGGTTAGAAATGTTGATATAACATACAAATGGAACAGTGGGAAAAGATATGGTTAAAAGGCTTGAAATTCACTCTATGTTTTGACCTTAAAGAGAAATTTCATATAATTATGTACCATTGGTACATGACATCACAGAAATTTTCTAAAGTATTGAAAGAAATATCAAATACATGTTGGAAATGTAAGAAGAGTATTTCTGTCATATGTGGTGGACTTGTAATAAGGCTAAAAAAATATTGCGTCCAAATACAGAGTCTGATGCATATATGCACAAACACACAAAGACCAATCTCCAATTAAATCCTGAACTTTTTCTTTGGGGACTGATGCTTGATTAGAATATCATGTAAGAATATTTAATATTTGACAAAAAGTCCAAGAATATTATAAGCTCAGAAACAGAAGCAAGACTTAGTACTGACTACAGATTGGTAATTAAAATTGACTGGTTTAACAAAAACGGTCAAATAGTCTATTTCATTTTTTTTTTAAATTAATGTTTTTGATAGATTGGAAACCCCTAATTTACTTTGGGGAAAAGTTGATGTTGAATTGATTATTGATTTTGTTATTTTGTTCTTTTCCAGTTGTAAATTGTCCAGTTTGGGGTCAGGCGACAATCAGAACAGTGCAACATACTCCACATGTGCTTATACTATTTGTGTGAAGACACATTGATACTTGCAGTTTTATTTTCGCTTCCCTTGTAAGTAGGCTGCTCTATAACTGATAGCACTTCCATCTTGTATCTAGATGAAGATTGATATAACATGCACATGGCAGCACGTTTCAATGGCAAAACAAAAAAACGAAGGCTATCGTTTTGAATTAAGATTGCTTTTATTTGTTCAGGTGATTCTTTGCTTTAATGTCCTGTTGTGTGTTACCGTATTCAGTAATCTTCCCTGTCATTATTACATGAAGTCAGTGTTTTGCTAATGTTTAGCCTATGGCTAAATACAATAAGGCTGACTTGACTGAGCCGTCTTTATCAGAGGGCCATTTCATCTCGAAGGTTTCAAGACCCTTTTGGATTCACTCAAATAGATCAGCTGTAAAACTAAATTAACTTATGAGCATGGACTGCACCTTTTATTGAAGAGTTATTCTGGGATTGCTTAATAAAGAGTGACTCTTAAAGCTTACAAAGAGAAACAGGCATATTCCTAACACATTTAAATCACTGTTATGAGTGGGTTTCTTAGATAGTTATCTGGCAATAATGGGGAAAGTGATATCTTCGTTGTTCCTAGTCTTTGGATGCGTTTTCATTGGCTACATAATTCCTCTGTGGCAATTACGCTTGAACCACATTAACAGAAGTTGCTGGATACTCCAGAGATTTTGCAAAACTCCAGAGCAACCAACAACTTTGGACATGTGATTCAGGAACTGACCTCAGTTCAGGAACTGATCTCAGTTGAATTCATCACCATCCCACTTTTCCTGGGCTTGGGCAGCCCAGGGAAAGGAGGTGGCACCTATTTTGCCCCCTCAATCTGCCATTTGCAATACCCAGGAATGAACATGGTGCTGTTCATTGCTTAGCACTGACATGACAATATTTGGAACGCCAAGGTGATCAGAGAAAGGAGGTGGGAAAGGAAGGGACGATTCCTCCTCTCCTCCATCCCTTTTCCCCCATCACTTCAGCACTCTAGATATCATCTCTTCAGGCACCGAACAATGAGCAGTGTCATTTTTGTGCCCAATAGGCACCACAAGCAGCAGATTGAATGAGGGGAGCCAGGTAAGGGTTGCGGGCGAGTGGCGCTGAACCATTTCTAGCCCCACTCAAACCATGCACCTGCTATCCAACCACTGGGAGCAGTTCTCAAACATGGGGTGCATCTTATATCCAGCTCCCAAGATTGTTCAGAGGAAGGCACTCTGTTCCCCAGTGATGCTGATCCGGATTATCCCACTTTGGATTAACCTCACCTTTTCCGCTCTGTCAAGATGGACACTTTGGTACAGTAGCTCTTTGTTCCTGAGAAGTGTGTTGTTTTTATATGGGTGTCCTGGGCTGGTAATTTAAGAAGCATTTCTTTGAAAATTCTACTTGTATTCTTTACTATACTAGTAAAGGAAGGATTTAAGAACAGGTTTAAAACTAATAGCACTAAAACGATTCTGTAAATCATATCAGAAATCTAATATTTAATATTGGTTTTGCATATCACAGACCTCTGTAAGTGTAATTGGCATCAAATCCATCAGAGTTGAGTGAAACGTTCTACTCTGTTTTGTGCATAAATCTACAACTTTTGCTTCTTTCTAAAATAAATAATATTGACACAATAATTCTCCTTTATCGCTCAGTGATTCAGGGTCCTTCCACACCGCCATATAACCCAAAACATCAAGGCAGACAATCCCACAAGATCTGCTTTGAATTGGATTATCTGAGTTCATACTGCCATATTTTCCAGTTCAAAGCAGATAATGTGGGATTTTATTCAGCCCTGTGAAAAGGGCCTAAGCGATAATAATAACATAGCAATTCAGTGACTAAGAAATTGTAGTTATGCTGCTTACTCCATTCAGAACTTGATAGTAATATTTTATTTGTAACTAACAAAGTAACCAATTTATATAAATCAAAATGTCATGTTTGTTTGTGGGATTAATATAAGTCAAAAACCACTGGACGAATTGACATGAAATATGGACACAATACACCTACCAGGCCAACAAGTGACCATCACTCATAAAAACACTGAAAAACACAGCAGAAGGGACTTGAAAAGCAAAAAAACATAAATGATGATACAGTGCAGGTGTAGAAACAACTCCCTTGGCACCGCCCCCTCCTGTGCGAGGGAAAGAGCTGGCCATACCAGCTTTGAGAGCCAAGTATGTGTACATGTGAAGGAAGAAGAGAAAGTAGAAGGGACAGAAAAAGGGAAGGATAAGGAAGGAAAGAGGTAGAGAAGGAAGGAATCAGACTTTTTTTTTTGTCGTGTCAGGAGCAACTTGAGAAACTGCAAGTCACTTCTGGTGTGAAAGAATTGGCCGTCTGCAAGGACGTTGCCCAGGGGACGCCTGGATGATTTGATGTTTTTATCATCCTTGTGGGAGGCTTCTCTCATGTCCCCGCATGAGGAGCTGGAGTTGATAGAGGGAGCTCATCCGCCTCTCCCCGGATTCAAACCTGGGACCTGTCGGTCTTCAGTCCTGCCGGCACAGGGGTTTAACCCACTGCACCACCAGGGGCTCCTAGGAACCAGACTGAGGCCACAGCAAAGCGTGGCCGGGGACAGCTAGTGTAATATAAAGGGGTAGAACCCTTTCTTTCTGTATAAAGTAAGCCACTACTTTACAATATAATATAACGAAGTTATACCTCATTCACTACTAGCTGTAGGTTTTATTGAGTAAAGCAGGCAAACCAGCATGAAGAGATTGCTTTTATATTTAACTTATAGTCATATTAAACTTATTGCATTTTAAAAAAGCTGAATTACACAATTGGACTAAAACTAAAAAATTAAGGAACAGCAGTAGTGCAGGAAATGCAGAAATATAATTGCAGGACCACAAATGCACAATTGGAGAGAGGTGTGATATTGAAGGTGCTCATCCCAATACATATCCACTATCAATGTCAGTGTGACTGCAGTGGAATGACAGATCAGTGCAATAAAGTTCTTGGTCTAAACCAGTGGTTCTCAACCTATGGGTCCCCAGATGTTTTGGCCTTCAACTCCCAGAAATCCTAACAGCTGGTAAACTGGCTGGGATTCCTGGGAGTTGTAGGCCAAAAACACCTGGGGACCCACAGGTTGAGAACCACTGGTCTAAACAATAAGAAAGGGGGAGAAAAAAGTGGGTGGTTGGCTACCTTTGTAACCCTTCTTTAAAGGCTATTGTGAAGGGAGCGAGAAACAGATAGGCCTGCAAGGAGGAATAAAAAGGAGGAGCACACATTGGAACCATTAGCTGTTCCTGATACTTAGGAGAGATGCATTTTTTGAAAAGAAAAAAACTCTTTAAACTTTAGTCTGTCATTTCTATATTATTCCACTTTGCATGAATGAGAGAGATTGCTGCCACAGAGAAAAAGAGAGAGCCCATTTGAGTGCATTAGAGTGGTGGAGGAGTGGTCTGCTTTGCCAGACTGACTGCACCAAAGAATGGCGGATGAATGGGCTGAAGTGGTGTGAGCTATATGAAAGAATACAGAGGAGCAGAGGTATGCAACATCAATGCATAATAGTAATGCAGCAAAACATTAGATGCAATTAATTCAGGGAGTTACTTTCTGAACTGCAGCAATTTATGTTGGGTGATTAGCCTAATAAGTAGCATAACTAGGTCTTGAACTGTTATCCCCCCCCCCCCCCAAAAGTATCGGTACATTCAGAGTGGACATCTGAAATCGGTCTTACATGGAAACATCTGCAAATAAAGCCTACATGCTCATGTGCTACCGTTTCTCTTCCGATGTCCATGATCAGTATGTACCCTATATCAGGGGTCCCCAAATTAAGGCCCACGGGCTGGATGTCTACACCAAGGTCTACACCCTAAACTTAGGATCACAACTTGAAGGCACACAACAACAACAATCCTAATTAACTTGACTATCTCATCAGCCAAAAGCAGGCTCATCGTGAAAGAACCTAAAAGAAGAACCACCACTCCTCTAATCTCTCCATTATGGCACCACCTCTGGCTTTTCTGAATGCCTAAATAGGTAAATGGTGGCAGCGGCAAAGGGTGGCTATTCTCCTGAGACATCATGGGTGCTTTTGCCTCTCTTCAGAACATCCCTTGACTTTCTAAGTGCTTATAGATTGTTTGTTTAATGATCTGCTCTAGAATCTTTCTTGGTATTGATATCAGACTGACTTGTTGATAACCGCTTAGGTAAAGGTAAAGGTTGTCACCTGAAATTAAGTCCAGTCATGTCTGACTCTGGGGTGTGGTGCTCATCTCCATTTCTAAGATGAAGAGCCAGCGTTGTCCATAGACACCTCCAAGGTCATGTGGCTGGCATGACTGCATGGAGCGTCGTTACCTTCCTGCTGCAGCGGTACCTATTGATCTACTTACATTTTCATGTTTTCGAACTGTTAGGTTGGCAGAAGCTGGGGCTGACAGCAGAAGCTTACGCTGCTCCCTGGATTCTAATCTGCGACCTTTTGGTCAACAAGCTTAGCAGCTCAGTGGTTTAACCCACTGTGCCACCGGGGGCTCCACAATAACTGCTTAGCAACTCTTTTTGAAGATGGGGATAACATTTCCCTTCCTCCAGTCTGCTGGGACTTTTCCTGTTCTCCAGGATTTATCAAAGATCATTGCAATTGGTTCTGAAATTACTTCTGCCAGTTCATTTCATATGTTTGGATTGAATGCATTTGGCCCCTGGATGTAATGCATTCAGATTAGCCAGATATTCCTGTACTGCCTCTTTACCCATTCTGTGCTGCATTCCTTTTTCCTGACATCACATCTTTCCGATATCAAGAAAGAATATGAGGCAAAAGAACCATAATTGAGACAGTATGTAAAGAGATAGGCTAGACAAAACATAGGGAAGCCAGTTTTCAAAGAAAATAGCAAACTGTGTATATGCATGTCAGGAGCTTAGAATCATAGAATCATAGAATCATAGAATCATAGAATCAAAGAGTTGGAAGAGACCTCATGGGCCATCCAGTCCAACCCCCTGCCAAGAAGCAGGGTAAAGGTAAAGGATTCCCGTGAACATGGAAAGAGAGGGACATGCTGGGGATGGATAGTTTGGACAGTTGTGAGAGTAAGTCTTGGTACGGATTGGTATGGATTCAGAAGAAAATGTGAAAAAATAAAGAACCTGGAATTAAAACATATGGTGAAGAAAGTAAGATTGTGTAAATTAAATATATTTACCTAGTGCCCTGAATCTAAAAGTTGTAACATTCCATTATTAGTAATACCCCAGGTCCTAATTGTTGTTGTTCATTCGTTCAGTCGTCTCCGACTCTTCGTGACCTCATGGACCAGCCCACGCCAGAGCTCCCTGTCGGCCGTCACCACCCCCAGCTCCTTCAAGGTCAGTCCAGTCACTTCAAGGATGCCATCCATCCATCTTGCCCTTGGTCGGCCCCTCTTCCTTTTGCCTTCCACTTTCCCCAGCATAATTGTCTTCTCTAGGCTTTCCTGTCTCCTCATGATGTGGCCAAAGTACTTCAACTTTGTCTCTAGTATCTTTCCCTCCAGTGAGCAGTCGGGCTTTATTTCCTGGAGGATGGACTGGTTGGATCTTCTCGCAGTCCAAGGCACTCTCAGCACTTTCCTCCAACACCACAGCTCAAAAGCATCGATCTTCCTTCGCTCAGCCTTCCCTAAGGTCCAGCTCTCACATCCGTAGGTGACTACAGGAAATACCATGGCTTTGACTAGGCGGATCTTTGTTGCCAGTCTGATGTCTCTATTCTTTACTATTTTATCAAGATTGGACATTGCTCTCCTCCCAAGAAGTAAGCGTCTTCTGATTTCCTGGCCACAGTCTGCATCTGCAGTAATCTTTGCACCTAGAAATACAAAGTCTGTCACGACCTCCACGGTTTCTCCCTCTATTTTCCAGTTGTCAATCATTCTTGTTGCCATAATCTTGGTTTTTTTGACGTTTAGCTGCAACCCGGCTTTTGCGCTTTCTTCTTTCACCTTGATTAGAAGGCTCCTCAGTTCCTCCTCGCTTTCGGCCATCAGAGTGGTGTCATCTGCATATCTGAGGTTGTTAATGTTTCTTCCAGCAATTTTCACCCCAGCTTTGCATTCATCCAGCCCCGCACATCGCATGATGTGTTCTGCATACAAGTTAAAAAGGTTGGGTGAGAGGATGCAGCCTTGCCGTACGCCTTTCCCAATCTGGAACCAGTCTGTTGTTCCGTGGTCAGTTCTTACTGTTGCTACTTGGTCCTTGTACAGATTCCTCAGGAGAGAGACAAGGTGGCTTGGGATGCCCATCCCACTAAGAACTTGCCACAATTTGTTATGATCCACACAGTCAAAGGCTTTAGAATAGTCAATGAAGCAGAAGTAGATGTTTTTCTGAAACTCCCTGCCTTTCTCCATTATCCAGCGGATATTGGCAATTTGGTCTCTCGTTCCTCTGCCTTTTCTAAACCCAGCTTGAACATCTGGCAACTCTCGCTCCATGTATTGCTGGAGTCTTCCTTGCAGGATCTTGAGCATTACCTTACTGGCATGAGAAATAAGGGCCACTGTACGGAAGTTTGAGCAGTCTTTCGCATTTCCCTTTTTTGGTATGGGGATATAAGTTGATTTTTTCCAGTCTGATGGCCATTCTTGTGTTTTCCATATTTGCTGGCAAATGGCATGCATCACCTTGACAGCATCATCTTTTAAGATTTTAAACAGTTCAGCTGGGATCCCGTCGTCTCCTGCTGCCTTGTTGTTAGCAATGCTTCTTAGGGCCCATTCAACCTCACTCCTCAGGATGTCTGGTTCTAATTCATTCACCACACCGTCAAAACTATCCTCAATATTATTATCCTTCCTATACAGATCTTCTGTATAGTCTCGCCACCTTCTCTTGATCTCTTCAGCTTCTGTTAGGTCCCTGCCATCTTTGTTTCTTATCATACCAATTTTTGCCTGAAATTTACCTCCAATGTTTCTAATTTTCTGGAAGAGGTCTCGTCCTTCCTATTCTGTTGTCTTCTTCCACTTCCATGCATTGCTTATTTAAAAATAGTTCCTTATCTCTTCTGGCTAACCTCTGTAATTGCGCATTTAACTGGGCATATCTCCCCTTTTCACTGTTTCCTTTTGCTTTCCTCCTTTCTTGGGCTACTTCCAGTGTCTCAGCAGACAACCATTTTGCCTTCTTGGTTTTCTTTTTCTTTGGGACGTACTTTGTTGCCGCCTCCTGAACAATGTCTCAAGCGGCGTCGGTGGCTGAAAGGAGGAGGAGAAGGGAAGCGGGCGCAACAGCAAAGGATCACCGCCTTGTCGGGGCGCTGGAGCTTGAGCACCTCAATGATGTCATGAGTGAAACCGTGAAGGGCCACCCAAGACGGGACGGTTGTGGCAGAGAGGTCAGACCAAGCGTGATCCCTGGGGAAGGCAATGGCAAACCACTCCAGTATCCTTGCCAAGAAAACTAAATGGACCAGTACAACCAGGTCCTAATTAAGTAATATATTTGTCAATATCTTTAGTACTTTATGAAACTCCAGAGTACAATTTGCAATGAGAAATGAACACAAGAAGCAAGTTAGATAGCGGGAATTTCAATATATGTTATAATCTCCAATATGGTCTAGGGCTAAATCAGAGTCATCTGTGAATTGCCACTCAGAGAAGCTGCCTTCAAGAACTACTGTCTTAATCCACTTCGGGTGAACAATTCAATTAAAGAAAGATTAGAGAAATGACATGAGACTATACCATTTCCATGAACCTTAGAAGGGCTTCCTTGTTTTGCTGCCAAAGTAAATGAAGTTCATCTTCTAGAGGAAACTTCTCACAACCAAGCTCCAAAGTAATTTCAAAACAGTTGGTATGAAGGTAATTAAAATCTGCCATGCCTAGAAAAGAAGAAGAGTGAAAAAACTACTCTTTTTAAAATTAATATTTTGCATTCATTCATCCAAAATAGATTTCATGCATTATACACAAGCATTTGAAATTAATACAACACAGAATTAAAACAATGCAATTGTGAAAAGTTAAAACTGCAGTCAAGTGGAGCATACATAAGTGACACATAGGTGGTGCATGGAGAATAGCCTCCTTCCATTATTTCAATATGCAGACAGATATTTGGACCTCAAGCTGTTTAGGCCTTTAAAGATAAGCAACATCACTTTAAATAGGAGTCTTTCAGCTTTTTCCTATCTCATGCTCTCCAGAAATTTTGGACATTCACAATCTCTAGAAAATGCCCCCCCCCCGCCCCCCCAGCATCACTCTATAAACCAATGGTGGGCTTTCAGTCAAGGGATGTTCCACATTGGTAATCCTTCCTAATGGAGCACTCCTTTGTGGATATTGAATTGATATCTCCACCCCTGCTTTTTGTAGCTTACCAAAGACTAATTTCTCTCTTGAGAGGAACATGTTTGCATAGGAAATATGGAGTAAAGCTAGCTAGAGTGTCCACAGTCTTGCACCAGGAGTGTCACTGTACTATGGGTGTAGTTTAGTGAGTCAGAAAAGATAGATACCTATATTAACACATCTAGCTGGGCACTCCTCTTTTTAATTATACTGCCTTGATTGCATATTTCCAAAGCATTATCACATCAGTTTAAGGGGGGAATATGGTGATTTTTAATGAAAATACTGTGTAAGAGTCATAGCTTCTCCATCTTTACCATCCCCCCCCCCCCCCCCCCCCCGCGTAATGAGAATTAATAGTAATGAGTAGCAATGTCAGGCTATTTGTTGTGTTACCAAATATCTAAAAAAATTACCTCCAGCAAAGCTGTACCAATCAGCACCATTTATGATGCCCCCTCGTTTCACAAAATTTCCACCACAACGCATTTCTGACTTGTCTGAGATGCCAGGGTGTGCATTTGCATAGGTTTTAGAAAGCAGCTTGAACATCTGGGGGAAGAGAAATAAATGACATAAATATTGTTGTTGAGTATGATTTTTGTTCCTCTTAGTGAAACTCTAGACCAGTTGACACATGCTAATTATCATGCACAGTTATCCAAAAGCCACATAGGATCCCCTGAAGACTCAGTTCATTGATGGACCATGTTCAAAAACACACATCAGGATGTAAGATTCTTCACTTGTTAGGCCATAACTGCACTGTGAAAAAAAATACCTGAATTCCTCCAAATGAAATGTTGATTTTTAGGCATGTATAATTTTACCTGCTTATTTCATGCTGCCTCGTTCAAATTAATTTTTTGTGCTTTTCAATTAACTTACTGGTATAACAAATGATTCTCAATACTTATCTGACTACTACTTAGAGTTCATATTTGTGTGTCTGAACCATACATGGTAATTGATGAAGCTTCTGCTAGTGGCTTCCCTTGCTCTCCTCCCAAAAGTGATAAATGCTTTGAGGCTCATTGTAGGAGCTTGCAAGATGAAGCAATGCATGTCTATTCCAGGGCAAATCATTTCTCTTAGAACAAAATAAAAGTGCTTATATCAGCCCTTGTTTAATGTCAGTAGTACTAGACTGCAGATATTCTGCTAACAACAGTTGATCAACCATCCAGAAAAGCACTCAGCTGTGCATGTGCCTAGCTAAAATATTCTGGTATAAAGTGTTCTTCTGCAGCAGAGAAACCAGCAAATGCTATAAAGCCACAAAGGCACACATGTACCATCAGAATTAAGAGGGGAAGACAGCAACGCCTGGACTACTTGTGACTGAGCAGTCAGCAGAGGGACCACCGCTTGGAAGAAGCCTCTGGCGGAGGGCGAAGCAGGCTGGAGCATCAAGACAGGGAAAGCCAACACTTGCATGCTGCATTTCACTCTGTTGGGCCTGAATGTTCAGAACAGAGTTCCTGGCCACAAAGTGACAGGGACATGTGATAAAACAGGCTGCAAGGCATTTAGTAATGTATTACTATGTATTACACTTCTTCCTGAGTATATGTTGAAGTTCTGATTCACACTCCACCCAGAACCTTTCAATAGGGATTGTGTAAGTGATGGGCACATTTTTCTTCCTTTTCTTTCTTCCAGTTCTTTTGCAAAGAAGGACACAGTACCCTTTGCATATGGCCAGTGGCAGGCATTAAACCATAGTAGGTATTGAGGATGCTGGACAATTTATGAAATAGCAGTAGGCATAACAATATTAGATTTATTGTCGAAGGCTTTCAAGGCCGGAATCACTGGGTTGTTGTAGGTTTTTCCGGGCTATATGGCCATGTTCTAGAGGCATTTTCTCCTGACGTTTCACCTGCATCTGTGGCAAGCATTCCCAGAGGTAGTGAGGTCTGTTGGAAGTAGGAAAATGGGTTTATATATATGTGGAATGACCAGGGTGGGGCAAGGACTCTTGTCTGTTGGAGCTAGGTGTGAATGTTTCAACTGACCACCTTATTTAGTGTGATGGCGCGAGTGGCGCCACCTATGTATAGAACTGTTAGTTGTAAGATTTAAACTGTTGTATCATGCTTAATCCTGCCCCTTTTTACTCTGCTTATGTATAGTTGTATAGATTGCTTGCTTGTAGCTGTCAATCAGTACTGTTTGGCTCCACCTCTTCCTGCAGGAGGGGAGAGCTTCCTTTTTTCTTTTCATTCTGCCATCAGAGTTCATACCACATGGACGTGAGTAAAAGACTTCATTCTAAAGGACCCTGATTTAAGTTACCCCTTAGCACCAGTTCTGAGGTTTTTTACCCTTGGGACTCATGCTTTATGTACAGATCATCCTGGATAACATTGAGGAGATCCCAAGCACCTTCAAGCCGGTTCTTTTGGCACCAGAGGAAGATCCTGAGTCTTCAAATCATAGGCCATCTGAACTGGGGGTTATGGTTTGCTCCGGCATTCACAGCCATTGAGGAAAGAGGAAACTTGGTGAGGCTTCTCAGCTTCAAACCCCTTGGTCCCAGGACTGATTGAGACTGTAACGTATGTTTTCCTTCACCCCTCTAAAGTTTTCCAGCTCATTGCTTTGAAGAAATGGCTTTGTGATAAATAAAACTTATCTTGAGCTATTTACAGTGTTTTGGGTTTTTGGGAGTGCCAGTTTCCTATAGGAGGGCTAGAAGCAATCCCTTGGGGAAAAGGTGCCATGTCCATCCCTCCTTCATTAAGACTAACAGCCAAGCGCGATGGCACATTTAGCATTTGATGGCTTGGCAATGCCTGGGGGAATCCTTTGTTGAGAGGTGATTAGATGTCCATGTTTGTTTCCTCTCTGTTGTTCTGCTCTTCTAATTTTAGAGTTTTTTAATACTGGTAGCCAGATTTTATTAGATTTTATTAGATTTTATGAATATGCTGAGAAAGTCTGAGAACTGACCAAACAGCTCAGATAGAAGGCTATCAAGACTTCATTTCAGTCTGTGCCTCAGAATCTACTTGAGCCTAGAAAGATTTCATTTAGTTAAAAAAACAGAGAAAGAGAGAGAAAGGCTGAGCAAATATAGTATAATCCAACATAATTTAAGCTTAGGATGCAAGATATTCAGGTTAAGTGATAAAGTCCCATTTTGTGTGAACGTCAGCAGTCATCCCATGCTCAGATTTCTATTTAAAGATCCTGGCTCCAAATTCACCACACCCTGTCTTTTTGGATGTCTTTTTGAAGACATTCAGAGAAGGAGACCCCACCACCTGTCTCTAGCCAGTTATTTCAGAACTCAACCATTCATAACATCAACATGTTACTTCTAATGTTCTATCAGAATCTACCTTCCTAAACTAAAAAATTATTACACCAAGTCCTTCCTGGGATAGGTGTATCCTCCTCACCATGACAGGCCTTTAGATATTTAAAGAAGGCAACCATGCCATCCTTCAGTCTTCTCTTCAGGATGAACATATCCACCTCGTTCAACCTGCCCTTGTGTGTTTTGTTCCTTACCTCTTGAACAGACTGCGCTCTGGCACCACGAGATGCATAGCCAACCTCAAGAAATGGGGCTACAAAGTGGAATCCACGACATGCGAGTGTGGAGAGGAGCAAACCACTGACCACCTGCTGCAATGCAACCTGAGCCCTGCCACATGCACAATGGAGGACCTTCTTGCAGCAACACCAGAGGCACTCCAAGTGGCGACATACTGGTCAAAGGACATTTAATCAACTGCCAAGCTTGCAAACTTTGTGTTTTGTCTGTCTATCTGTCTGTCTGTCTGTCTGTCTGTCTGTTTGTTTGTTTGTTAAAAAATGCAATGCAACTGTTTGGTGTGCCCCTGACACGATAAATAAATAAAACCCTTATTTACAGTTCTCTGAACTTACTCCAACTTGCCTATATTCTTCCAAAAATAAGCCACTCAAATGGGCCTGAATAGTGCAAAATATAGTGGGGTTATTATTTCTCTCAACTTGTACCATAATTCAGGCTACATTGCTATTTAAAGGGCAGTGTAGTGTAGTATAGTGGTTTGAGTGTTCAACTAGGACAATGAGAGACCAGGTTTCAAATTCCCACTTAACCATAAAACACTGGGCAATTTTGGGCAAGTCATACTCTGTCAACCTTAGAGGAAGTCAAAGACTAAAACTCCTCTGAAGAAATCTTACCAAGAATCCCCATGATAAGGTGACCTTAGGGTTACTGTAAGTCAGAAACACTTTGAAGGCACACACATAAAATATTATTTGCCTTCTTTACTGCATCGTTATACTGTTGGATCATATTCATTTTATGATCAATAGTAATCTCAAACTTTCATTTCATATGTACTGCTGCTACACCAATTATCTTATATCTTTTCATTTGGTGTTGTGGCCTAAATGTAGAATTTTGCATTTGTCACTTCTGAATTTCATTTTATTTGTTTCAATTCAATTTTCTATTTTTTTCAAGATCCTTTTGAATTCTCTTTCCAATGTGTTAAATATCCTGCCTAGTTTTGTATCATCTTCAAACTTGATAAGGAATCTCTCTAATCCACATGTATCAAGGCCCATGGGCTGAATCTGGCCCTCCATGTCATTTTATGTGACTCTCCAGATTTTTTTGAGAATATACTGCAAGTCGCTTCTAGAATGAGAAAATTGGATGCCTGGATGTCTTACCATTAGGAGGCTTCTCTCATGTCCCCACATGGGAAGTAGGGACTGACAGATGGAAGCTCACCCCATCTCGTGGATTCAAACCTTAAGGTCTTCAGGACAGCAGTTCAGCCAGCACAAGGGTTTAACCCAATGTGCCACCATGGCTCCTGACTCTCCAGATTCAGAACTACAATTCCTGTAGAGTAACATCTGGAAGGCTGCAGTTTATTCTTTTTAGTCAGGAGAGTGGGGTTTGAATTTAGATAAAAGGCTTATGGATATATTGCCTGGTGTTAAAATGTCCTTCAACCTTTCCCCAATTTCAAAGCCACGACTGCTTTTGTGTTGCAATTCTCATTATCTGTCTGCTTGGCAGATAATTAAAAGTGGTGGGAGTTGTTGTTCTACAACATCTGGGGACTCAAATTGGGTAAAAACTAAAAAGAATCAATTACTATGTAAAAAAAAATTATAGTTGGCTCTCTGCATCTACAATTCTCCATCAGTTGATCCATAGGCCCTTTGAATGCAACTATAAGGCTGATGTGGCCCTTGATGAAAATGCATTTGAAACCTCTGCTCTAAGTCATCATCAAAGTCTGTGATAAAAATATTGAAACATGATGGTCTCAGAACAGCACTTCACTTGAGCCCTCCATCTAATCTGCGGCACAGTAACCTTATGACAAGTCTTTGAGCATGGTTTTCCAAACAATTATGGATCCATGTATTGTCGAAGGCTTTCATGGCCGGAATCACTGGGTTGTTTAGGTTTTTCGGGCTATATGGCCATGGTCTAGAGGCATTCTCTCCTGACATTTCGCCTGCATCTATGGCAAGCATCCTCAGAGGTAGTGAGGTAGTGACCTCACTACCTCTGAGGATGCTTGCCATAGATGCAGGCGAAATGTCAGGAGAGAATGCCTCTAGACCAGTGGTTCTCCACCTGTGGGTCCCCAGATGTTTTGGCCTTCAACTCCCAGAAATCCTAATAGCTGATAAAATGGCTGGGATTTCTGGGAGTTGTAGGCCAAAACACCTGGGGACCCACAGGTTGAGAACCACTGCTCTAGACCATGTCCATATAGCCCCCCAAAAAACCTACAACAACCCAATTATGGATCCATCTGATGGTTTTGTCATCTACTTCATATTTAATCAACTTGCTGATTAAAATAGCACGGAAGATGTTATCAAATGCTTTGCTTAAATGCAGATAAACAATATCAACTGCATTCCCACCATCTACTACATTAGTTACTTGATAAAAGGTTAATTTGGCAGAATTTGTTGATAAATCCGTACTGGTTCCTACTGATTACTGTATTGTCAACCACATATTAGCAAACAGATGCCTTTATAATCCATAGGCTTTTGAGTTTCATTAAAAATAATCATGGTTTCTATTTAACATTGGAAGTGATCATTTTGGGCCACGTAGCCTTGGATTATTCAGAACAGATTTCCTAGAAATTAGATTTTAAAAGTCTTGTATATACAAGGACCTTTTCAATTCCTCATCATAGATGAAGCACGATGTAGTCATAAAACATCTAAAAATAAACTACAGGAAAATATGAATGCTTTAACACTGGTATGAAGACACATTGAAATATTTTGTCTTCCATAGGTGGCACAATTGCAGACTCAGATCTCCAAAAGGTTTATGGTGTCTATCAATGGGGGGTGCGAATATGTATATACATATTCTCCAGTAATGTGATATGAAAATCTTATACCACTACATGATCTGTGCCAGTTTAACAATCAGTGGTAAGTTAACTAGATAAAAAATTGTTCCATTCCCTATGACATTCAAGAGTTGCACTACTTCGACTTGGTCTTGCATTGTACATAGTTTCCGTTTCTAAATCTTGTATTAATATTTTTCTGTCCAGGAGTCTCTAAACTGCTGGAATTTAAAAGCTCATCTGCACAAAACATGGATTCTCCTTGATAGGTGAAGGACTCCATCTTGCAGCTGTCTTATCTACTTGCTGTCTTGAATATTGGGCACACCACATGCTCAGTTATTCATTGTGCACATTTAAAGGAGGAAAAGAGTGCATTTAAAAAAAATAAAGATGAAGCGTTTTTCTTTCAATAAGGCACACAAGAGAAACATGAGTAATGTGCTGTGCATTTCAAAACTGCACAAAGAGTAATAGCTAAGTTTAATCCTTCCTAAATAAGATACTTGGAAGTAAATTCTATATGGAAGTCTTAAGAGCTTCCCCCTCCATCTCCCCAAGAAAAGAAAATAACATATCTTCTTCTAGCAGACTTCTCCAGCAGTTGAAATTGCTTCTCTTAATGTGCTTAAATAAAGCATGACTGCCCCCTTCTGCTCTCTTTTTATCTTGTTCAGAACAGCTCTTGCTTTGAGTTGTCCTTGTTGTCATTGGTGGTGGTGTTTGTTTGGTTTTTTGGTTTATTTGATTTTTTCTTGTTTTGGAGGATGATAATTTCAATTTCTTGAAACAGCTTCTAGGTTAAATACCAAGCAAGAATCAACCTTTCGCTCATTAAATATAATGTCCCTTACTCTTTTTTTGTTGTTCATTCGTTCAGTCGTTTCCGACTCTTTGTGATCTCATGGACCAGCCCACGCCAGAGCTCCCTGTCAGCCAACACCACTCCCAGCTCCTTCAAGGTCAATCCAGTCCCTTACTCTACACTACAACAAAAATGTACTCAAGCCATTTGGACATATACAGTGGGGCTATTGTATCCTGGTTCGTTTTACTTGTCACACATTTTAAAAATTCATACTCATTATATTTGATACTATTAAAGTTGTTTTGCAATATAGTATTACCTTCTCATCTGGGGTAGGGGAGAACATTTTTTCTTCCAGTGGATGTACTGAGTAATCATAGGGATAAGAAACCACCAAATCACCCCCGTGGAGA
The DNA here is from genome assembly GCF_037176765.1 of Anolis sagrei. Lineage (NCBI taxonomy): Eukaryota > Metazoa > Chordata > Lepidosauria > Squamata > Anolidae > Anolis > Anolis sagrei. The sequence goes on from NC_090025.1 coordinate 105,651,084, forward strand.
CTGGCAGATAATACAAATGGGATGGAGGTGATCCACTTCATAACAGCTCTTGTCTCTGGTGCTACCTGGAGAACATTTAAAAAACCAACTGCATTAGGTAAATGTAAAGGTTGTCCCCTGATATTAAGTCAAGTCATGTCTGATTCTGGGATGTGGAGCTCATCTCCTTTTCTAAGCCAAAGAGCTGGCATTGTCCATAGACACCTCCAAGGTCATGTGGCCAGCATGACTGCATGGAGCGCAGTTACCTTCCCACCGGAGCATTACTTATTGATCTACTCACATTTGCATGTTTTTGAACTGCTAGGTTGACAGAAGCTAGGGCTGACAGCAGAAGTTCACGTCGCTCCCCGGAATCAAACCTGCAACCTTTCGGTCAACAAGCTCAGCAGCTCAGCACTTTAACCCACTGCGCCACCGGGCACTCCGGTGCATTAGTGGGCACAAAATATTATCTCATTAGGACATATTAATGAAGTATTAAAATGAGCCCATAAGATTAAAAGTTGAGGTTGTTCTGACACAAGCTAGTGAGAGGCTATGCTCCTAAAAGCATCAACACACCACTCCACTTTAAGTCACATAAATAGTAGATATTCCCCACCCTGTATTTTGGCTTTCGTAATCTGACACTATTACAATACAATTGCGTAGCATGCTGAAGGAATGTGTGCTTTATAAAACAGGTTTTCTGGGGCAAAGAACAGGATATGGTTCATGAATGTTGGTGTTCCATACCTTACCCCACCAGTAAGACTGTGGAATAGGCAAGTGGTCTGTACGTGCCCCTCTGATCCTTGCCAATCTGTACACTTCAGATGTCAAATCTGGGAAATTCCTGTTAAGATCGAGATTCTGAGCTGTTTGCCTCCCATTGACCCATCCATTGTAGCCAGCTCCCTAATTAGCATTGAACAGAAAGATAAAAACATAAACACTGGTGAATCCATACACATATTTATGGTAGGACGGCATGAAGTCCACATGTAACCAGGGGCGGCTCAACCCATTACGCAAAGTAAGCATTTGCAGTATAGTTGATTTTGCCCAGGGGCACTCTTGAGGCGCTCTTGGGGGAAAATAGACCTTGACATATGCGAGTTGTAGTTACTGGGATGTATAGTTCACCTACAATCAAAGAGCATTCTGAACTCCACTAATGATGGAATTGAACCAAATATGGCACACAGAACTCCCACGATGAACAGAATATATATATCAGTGATTGGTTGGGGGGGGGGGGGCAAATACTGTTTGCTTATCGTTGAAAATTACCTAGGGCCGCCTCTGCATGTAACTATGGAGAACTGAACATTCACATTAATTTTTAGTACAATAAATGGATTCAATTCAAAGAGAAATATTTTAAGAAAAACTAAAAAACAAATACAAATCCACAACATTTGTATCACATTTCCTTTTTTAAAGAAGCTTTTTGTGACAACCAAAATAGAGAAAAGACAGGCTCTAAAGATATGCAGCCTGTTTGTTTCCTGCTGCTTATAGATAGGGCCCAAACCAAAAGAGGTTTTAAAGCAGAGGATGGATATCTGTTTACAGAGATTCATTGGCAGGGAACTAGCATAGATAATTCTGGGAGTTCAATCGAGCTCTACAGTCCTCTCAGGCACACCATCTACTTCATCCCACTAGAGAATGAATCCACTTTAAATCCAGTTTCTGCCTCCTGGGTTTGTAGTTTAGTGAAGCTGTTAAAGGATTCTCCCTAAACTACAAACCTCAGAATTCTGCAGAATTCTGGATTTAAAGTGGATTCATTCTATAGTGTGAGGAGGTCCTTAGTGAGGTTACTGATCTATCCTTTACATTTCAGATCCCCCCCCATGTCATATCACAAGTTCCTTTTTAAAGTTCTCCTATTACTTGTAGCATCCATAATCCCTATCATCATCAATATTATAGTAAAAAAAGATCTTCCCTAACCTAGATCCTCCTTTGTGCTTACCTCTTCTGCTGCAAGTTCGTATCCATCTGGATTCATGGAAGGAAGAAGGTGAATTCGAGTATTGTTGATCAGTGTTTGTATTCTGGAGTTCCCACGGAGATATTCAGAACACAGATACTGGGCAAGGTAGATTAGCAATTCTTTTCCCACGACTTCATTTCCATGCATGTTGCCAATATATTTGAATTCTGGCTTAACTGTGAAGATATGAGCCAAGATAGGTTTTATTTCACTCACTTTCAAGAGACAGGAAAGTGGCGGCTGCTAAGTGTGATATGGTTTCTTTTCTTATTGTGGCTTCTGCTACCCTGGTCAAAGAAGATGTCCAAGAGCCATTGGCAGACCAATGATCGGTTGAAGAGGAAGGGTTTTTCATGAAAATTGGAAGCCTATTTTTGTCAACAAAGGGAAGGAAGAAGCTCTAGGATGAATACCCTATAAGGTAGCACAGTGGGCTAAACTGCTAGCTGCAGGAAAGCTGCTGACTGGAACGTCGGCACTTTGAAGCTGCGAGTCGGGGTGAGCTCTTGACAGTCAGCCCTAGCTTCTGCCTACCTAGAAGTTCAAAAACATGCAATGTGAGTAGATCACTAGGTACTGCCTCAGCAGAAAAAGGGTTAGACACATCTTTTGCCTTGTCATTTAATATTTTTTCTTCATATGAACAATTTTCTGGTTATCAGCCAGAGTTCCACAAGATTAATTTATGTATTAATTGTAGTTTCCACCTTTTTGAAAACAGTTTAATCACAATTTCAATATGCAGAGGCCATTTTAAAAAAAAATCCTGCAATATGGATGGGACAGCGAAAATTTAACACATTCCCAGACTTGCTCAATTCCCATCCATCTAGCTAACTTACGGATGGTATAATGGGAATGATTTGCTTTTTGTTTGTTTTCAGTGAAAGTGCTCTGTTGTTGAAGCAAATCCCTTCTATTTTCATCAACTGACTTCATATGAATCACTACAAAAATGTACTTTGTCCTTTGTAGCCCCGGGGACAAGAGAACAATTGTGATGGACGATGCCTCTATTGTTTTGATCATACATTTTTCCCAGGAAACTCTATCACTATGTAACAAAATTTGAAAAGAAAATCCGTTCCTGGCTTGAAAGTCTTACTTCCTGTTTAATTATTATTACTTACTTTAAAAGTAATTGTTATTATGCTTCAGAAACTGCCACAAACCATGTTGAATTGATTGCGACTATGAGATATTCATTGAAAAATTATCACAAATTGTGCTGCAGGATGTCTTACAAAAACAAAGTTTTTGCAGTTTCATAAACCTTTTCCATGTTTTTATGATGGAACCAATTAGAAAATGACATTTATAGTCCAGGAACAAAAATGGTGTTGCATAGTGTAATTTCCAGCATCTCTTCTCTTTCAAGAGCTTAGTTGACCATGGCTCAAGGAACACCAATCGTTGCAGCAGGGCCAGCATCGTCATAAGATAAGGTGAGATTCTAACATAAGGCAGAAGACTGGGAAGGTCCAGAAGAATTATTTCACAATATTTTTTTTCCAATCACATCAATGAGGACATCTCAGGCGGCAAGACATCTTTCATCTGCTTTGACCCTTGGTTTCACATAGTTCTGATCTCCACCAAAAGGCTATACTCACGTAATTCATGGTGTCCGGGTCTAGTAGAAAATTCAATTGCAAACAGATCTTTTCCTTCAAAGCTGCGACCAATGCTGTACATCTTGGAAATATGGGAACACCTGGATGCCGTCTTTTTCAGTACTCTTACCATTTGGGCGAATGAGTGGTGGGTGAACTGAATGAAGGTTGGTGCCGCATTGGGTGCATCATCTACAAATTCTGTTTCCCCTGAAAGTCAACAAAATTGGTTTAACTAAGCTTTCTAATTGCACATGTAAAAAATCGTAGCATATACAAATATATTCTTTCACACCTAAGTCAACAAGTGACAAGATCTATCCAATTCAAACATGATAGCCATATTCAGAAAATGATTAATGTTACATTTGGGGATCATTTGACAATGCTTATGCTATCCTCTTCCTGTATCACAAACAAAGGGTATCAAGGGTAAACAAGCTTTTGAATGAGGGCTGTTGGTGGTCATATTCACACAAACATTCTGCTTGTGGATATCTCAAAAGTATTCATTTTTGGAAATAGAATGTGGAAAGTTATGGTCAAGCGACCATTATGAAATGTAGGATTGTTGTAAGTTATTTCGGGCTATATGGCCATGGTCTAGAGGCATTCTCTCCTGACGTTTCGCCTGCATCGATGGCAAGCATCCTCAGGGGTAGTGAGGTGGGATCCTCAGATGGATCCTCACTACCTCTGAGGATGCTTGCCATAGATGCAGGCAAAACTTCAGGAGAGAATGCCTCTAGACCAGGGGTCCTCAAACTAAGGCCCGGGGGCCAGATACAGCCCTCCAAGGTCATTTACCTGGCCCTTGCTCAGGGTCAACCTAAGTCTGAAACAACTTGAAAGTACACAACAACAACACTATCTCATCAGCCAAAAGCAGGCCCACACTTCCCATTGAAACACTAATGAGTTTATATTTGTTTAAATTGTTCTTCATTTTAATCATTGCATTGTTTAAAGTGTTTTTTTCACTACAAATAAGATATGTGCAGTGTGCATAGGAATTCGTTGTTTTTTTTCCAAATTATAATCTGGCCCTCCAACAGTTTGAGGGACTGTGACCTGGCCCTCTGCTTAAAAAGTTTGAGGACCCCTGCTCTAGACCATGGCCATATAGCCCGAAAAAAACCTACAACAACCCAGTGATTCCAGCCATGAAAGCCTTCAACAATACATTATGAAATGTAGTTTGATACTCTAAAATGGTAGCTCTAGTAACAACAGAAGGCAGTAGCAGAATTGGGGTTCATTTTTGCTAGGATCTTGGGAAAATTCTAGGGCTGTGTGAAATGGCACAGAATGCATTCTGTTTTCATCCTGTTTTTGAGTGCCTTACCACAGTTCTGTTTTTGGGAAGAATTACAAATCTGAAAGGCTCCCCTCCTAATCTCCCTGAAATTTCCTGAAAACAGAATTTGGGAGCACCCTGAAATTCAAAACAAAAACATAACAGACTTGAACACCCTAAAATTAACTCAAGATCTGGATGGTAATGTAAATAAAATTGAAGCATAAGTTAGATTCCTACTCTCCTCTTGGCAACCTTCAAATCCTGTCTCCAACATAAATGTTCTATCATCAACCAAGAGTTTGACCTTCCACAAGGAGGGCTAAGGATAGACAGGAAGGTCTGGGAAAAACGTAGTGCAGAAAGACTCCATCCCACCACAAACTATAGAAGCCCTAAATAATACCTTGTCCTACACCTAACAAATTCTACATCTAACAAATTTTATAGGTTCAATTCTGTGTCAGTGCTTTGTGTTGACGGTGTTACGAGAATACTTACCTAGAATTTTATCCATAGAAAAGAGAACGGAAAAGAGATAAAAGGAGCAAATCTGGTGTCATCACATTTATCGGTAGCAGAGTGTGTCCTGGAGAGATGCCACAAGCTACTGACATCACACACCTATTTCCACCCTTTGTTATGTTATTAAAAAAGAGATATGGTCACTTTAGCACAGTTCACTTTTTTTATGGCAGTGCAGAAACACACAACACTCTAGCAAAGTCATTTTCCTCCAGATCAATTCCCATTTATACCTCTCTTGCTTCTGATGGATCTGCAGTTCTTAAGACCTGTCTTGAGCTAAGATGTGTGGTCACAGTATGTTTTAGAATCTGAGACTTGGTCTATTAGCCCTTATTTTTAATTTATCATTAAAACCACCATTCAGTGAATGGATAATAGAAGCTTGCTTTATTGATAATAAGATCTTGGGACAGGGGAGATTCAGAACTTACAGAACCATAGTATATTAATGGATAAAGGCAAACTATTTAAAGAGGCCATATACATTTTGTGGTTGTTGTATGCCCTCAAGTCATTTCCAACTTTTGGAGATGCTAAAGTGAATCTATCACAGGATTTTCTTGGCATGATTTGTCAGAGGGGAGTTGTTTTTGTCTTGCTCTGAGGTGGAGAGGATGTCACTTGGCCAAGGTCCCTCTTTGGGTTTCCATGATGAGCAGTAACTCAAACCCTGATCTCCAGAGTCCATCCTCAACCCACTACATCATGCTGACTCTCTGCCACAAACATTACTATTACTCTCACATCAGAAGCAACTTGCGGTTTCTCAAGTCACTCCTGACATGATTTTTTTTTTTACTATTATAGTATAAATAAAGTAACAACAGCAATGGGTGGGGGGTTGATATCAGTATTTTCTCCACAACACACTGTAAATTTGGTCAGGCTGAGAAGGATCATCAAAGGAAAACTCATAGAAATATACAGCCTCTCTTCTTCCTGACTTTATCTCACAATTTAATCATTTAAAAAATAATAATAATAAAAGAACGAAAGTTTAGAATCTATGTTGCCAATAGTGCAAACAGGCACCAGATAGCATGTTTAGATTCCAGGTAAAATTCAGCCAGCTAAGTTATACGCTACAACAACCTTTTTGTGAGAAGATCCTATGGCTGTCTCCCTACCTTGGCTCCCAGTTTGTGGATGCCACCTTTGCCATGATTTCTGAATGGGCATCCACCTGCATGGGGGCACTGATGGTGATCAATCTATTTAGAGGTGTTAACAGGAGTTTGCTAACATGAATACAAGAAACTAGATTGGGTCAGAAAATGGATAGTAATATGTTATGCAAGGAGTTTTTAAAGCAAATGGGTCTTGAACTGTCAGTAGGATGTTCATCAGCTTCCATTACCCTAGCATAGAAAAACAGCTTTGTAAAGCTTACTGACAGATTGCTTCATCAATTTTTTATTTTAAAATTCTTTTCTGTTTTAAACCCTGTGCGGGGTTGAAGAATTACAAGTAAGCACTTCTTTATTCTGTCTCAGCAATTCCAAATTTCCATTTAATACATGGAAATGCAACCGGTAATATTATTCTTTCATGAGGAAAGAGAGGCACCTTTTGGGTATTGGCTTCTTTTGGACAGTAGCTTCTTTTTGAGAACGTTAAAAGCAAATTGGGCTATAGCCAATGTATTGTCCAGCTTGGCAGCTTTTGTTGTACAGCTTGGCAGCCTTTGTTTCCCCTGGACACCAAACATTTCCTCTCATGCATGATCAATTTATATGAATGTGAGGTCAATCAGGGTTGATTTTGCAGTGTAATACAGTAAACTTGTTAATGTATTGGATGACTGACTTCCCAGTCCAAAGCTTTAAAAATTCTGATGTTGATCTACTTACTAGACAATACTATTGTTTACAACCTTGGGAACATGTGCCTAAAATGATAGACTCTAAGGAAATGCAACTAAACCAGATTGACAAGCATAAAGCAATGAATATTTGTTTCTTTTTAGAGTGCATTTACACTGTGGAATTAATGTGTTAGATCACCATTTAATCTGCCATGGCTCCAAGTTATGGAACCATGGGAGTTATATACACCTTGTAGCATTACATTGTTTTAAGTCTTCTCTGCTGAAGAGTGCTGGTGCCTCACCAAACTGCAGCTACCAAGGGTTACATAGCATTGAGTCATGGCAGTTAAAGTGTTGTCAAACTGCACTGATCCTACAGTGTAGATGCATCCTTAGATACAGGGGCACAGAAGCCTTATTGTTTCACTTAGCTGTCATTCAGTCCATCAGATATATTGGCATGTTTGAACCACATCCGCACTGTGAAAATACAGACTCATTTTCCCTCTTTCCTCACACCTTTGCTTCTTACCTCTCAGTTTTGCTAAGGGATCAAAGCATCCTTCTATCTCATCGACAAAGAATCGATCGCAGTCGAAGAAGTATGGCCAAGCCATATCAATGGCATCAAAGGCAGCAAGGCAATTTTTTCTCAGCATTTCACATGTTTTACGACAAGGTCTGATGACTTTTCCTTCTTCACATTTTGGGGCCATAATGGAGCAGCCCAGAAGTCTCAGGTCAGGATTGCATTCTCCTTGCAGCAGATTGTGGACCACACTCATCAAGATATATTCAGAGCTGTGTTCAACAACTGCTCTGGATTCTTGATCCAGCAAATTGGGATACATTGTTTTTGAATAAGACACATCAGCACAGGAAGTCAAGTTGATATCAACACAATTTCCTGTGAGAAATTGAAAGAGAAGTACATCAATGTAGTATACCAGTCTATAATGATCAATACAGTGTAGTAGTTTAGTGTTGGATTAGGAATCTAGGAAACCAGGGTTCAAGCCCCACTTAGTCCTGCAAACCTACCACCTCATCACATGGTCCCTGAGAAGCATGGCTACCCATCTGTCTAATGGAAAGGATTTGAACCTTTCAGGTTCTGTCTTCACACGTGTTTCCCTCTTCAGTTTTCCCCCAGTTCGAACCATCACACTGAGGAGCCTCATGGAAAACTTCAATATCTAGAACCAAGATTACTATAGACCTCATGAGGAAAGCAGGGGATTTATAGGGAAGCAGGGAATTTAAAACTCATTTGCCTTTCTCATGTCTCCCTTTCCTTTATCAGACCAATGTAATTTTAAAACCTGTGATGAACTCTGTGTCTCTCCCTGCTTGAAAAGAGGCTGACATGTCCTATTATGGGGTAATTCCTCAATGTGATGAGGTCCTGAACACGATTGCTCACCCCTCCCTCCTTTCAGGATACTTCAGCCTCTTTTCAACTACAGAAAGCCATGATGGTTGGAAGTAGTTTAATGTCATATGATGAGCTCTCTGCCTTTACCTTCTTGAAAAGAGGTTGAAGTGTCCTAGGCCGGGAAATTTCTCAATGTGTGAGGTCCTCAGTGAGTGATCCATAACTAAATCATGCTCTCTCGTGATAAAAAGAAAGGCAGTGGCTAAGAGAAAAGCATCTTGCTATCTATTGATTTGTTGTTGTTGTTGTTGCTGCTGCTGCTATTTTCCATTCAGTCAACTTTGACCTAAGGAAACTATATGCATATGAGAGTTTCGAGAGCTCCCAGTCGTGATCTGTACTCCCAAAACTTACATAATCCTTCCTTGATTGCAACCTTCTTCTTTTCCCATTGCCTTCCACTTTACCAAGTATTGGGGTTACAGGATCATCATAAATTAAAGCCAACTAAAAAGCACATTGCAGCAATAATCTGTCTAAAGCAATTTGGTAGTAATTTAATTTAATTGACTTATTCCCGGGTAGTTTGAAAACCCAGCATAATATATCACGTTTGACTTACTGCATTTTCAGATTTTTAGCCAACAGACTTTTATTTCTTGATTGCAAGGATTCAGTGATGAAGGAACAGAAATACATCTCAATCAGATATTTTGAAACCTTTAATCTTTGTTCTCATTGCCAAACCTTTATCAACTTGATTGTAACTTTCCTTATTTAGATCAAAGTGATTCCAGGCATCTGTGCTTAGCATTAGCTCTGATTGACTTGTGGTTCAATATACTGGTTCTCTTTAATCAGCCTGTTCCGTAACATTCACAAAACAGGAAAAGGGAAGACTAGAAAGGGGGCAACTCGAAGAATGCTTGGACAAGTTGAGCACCCCTTATCTGGATTTCTGAAATCCAAAATACTCCAAAATCTGAAGATGTCTGCATGATTTGACTGAGAAGATAGTGATAACTTAGCTTTTTAAAGTCTCAACATGCCCAAAGCATGTTTCATGCACAAAAATATTTAAATAATTGTGCAGAAAATTGGGATATTTGTATAAGGCAGTGGTTCTCAACCTGTGGTCTGTTGACCACCAGTGGTCTCGAAGTATGAAAATATGGTTCATGGCCTCACCATTACTACACTGTTGCCTGGAAACCACTTGGCAACTAGAGCGACTGGTCTCACGAAACCCTCTTATAATGCCGAGGTAACAGGGATGTCAGGAGAGGAGAGGCTGACTACCCACAAAAGATTACTACTACCACATCAGCTCTAGATTTTAAAATATGGTTTTCTGTGGGTGAGCAGATGGCGACTACTGGATGGCATATGTTCTGTATCAGAAACTAGAGCTGATGTGGTCTTTGCAATGCAATTTTCTAAATCAGCACTCCAAATAACCAAACCGAATCTAAAGTTGACCAAAAATTGATTTGTAATGCTTTTGGTACTAATATTGGAGAGTGTTCCTTGTTCAAGTGGTCCCTGGTCAAAGTGGTCTCTGGTCAAGTGATCCCTGGTCAAGTGGTCCCTGGTCAAAAAAAGGTTGGGAACCACTGGTATAAGGTGTTTACGAAACATAAATGCATTTCATGCTTAGACTTGGGCCCCATCTGCAAGATACTTCATTATGGACATGTATCCATTTATAGATATTCCAAAGTCCACAAAAATCCAAAATCTAAGACACTTCTGATTCCAAGCATTTCAGATTAGGAACACTCAACCTGAGATGCTGATTCTTTTGTGCCATCTCCTCTGCTCTTAACCAACATCTACTGGCAATAAAAATGAGAGCAGAAGAACAGAATCACAAGATTTACAAATGGAACACAGTATTATCTGAATTCCTGATAAAATTGCATGAATGTGGCAATTTGAAAGGCTTACTGGAAGAAACCAAAGACTGTTTTGAGCAACATCTTGGTTGCTGTTATTATTCCTGTTTTCTTATGGCTACAGTTGCAGAAAAGAAAATTCTGGCCACTATCACTGACCAGAGGCATGGTTGCTGTGAAGTTGCTCCCCTCCCTCACAATGAGAAAACCAGCAAAGAGAAAATAGTGCCAGCAGCTACTGGGAGCCATTTCTTTCATAGTAGCAGCCTGAGAACACACATGTTCTTTCTTCTGGTTCTAATTAGAATCAGTTGAAGTGCACATGGATTAATGGCAATTTATAAATAAAAGTGCTCAGGATTAGAAGATTCCTTTGGTTAAAACCTCCACGCTCACACAGTATTTTTCCATTGCAAGAGCCTGTCCCTCATCGCCAATGCAATATAAGTTGTTATTGTTGTTTTAGAGCAGAGTTTGATTTAAAAAATGCATGCACTCCAACTATTTTGATAATTTTTAATGTCTCTTGATAATTTTTATTAACAATTCTGAAGAAAGTCCTATTTTCTTCTTTCCTTAGATGTACAGTTTAGGCAAGTCTAGTATAGCCACAAGAAGATTTTTTTTAGGCCCCTTCTACACTGCCATATAATCAACGTTATCAAAGCAGATATTTATTTATTTACTGTATTTGTATACCGCCTTTCTCAGCCTGTAGGTGACTCAAGGCAGTTAAAAGTGCAAAATTCAATGCTTACAATGTCATAAATACAATTAAAAACATAACATATAATAAAAACTAAATAAATCAATAAAACATAAATTCATAGTGTCTCCTTGTTAAAAACATTATCCAGACTCATTGTCTAGTTGTTCCATTTTCCTATGTCAGTTACTCTGCATAATCCATGCTATCTGCTTTGAACTGGATTATTTGAGTCTATACTGCTATATAATCCATTTCAAAGACCATAAATCTGGATTGTATGTGGCAGTGTAGAAGGGGCCTTAAACACACATGTTCACATAGGTCCCTTCTATACTGCTATATAAAATCCATATTATCTGCTCTGAACTGGATTGTATGGCAGTGTAGACTCATATAATCCAGTTCAAAGCAGATAAAATGGATTATTTTCTTTGCTGATCTGGATTATATGGCAACGTAGAAAGGGTCTTATTGACTTCTGGTCACTGAGCATGACAGCAGAAATATACCTGCAAAGTCATCTGGAAAAGCAAAGGTCTCAGGTATGACTGCAGCTTCCTTTGCAGTATGACCAACATGTTCTAAGATGGAAGAAGAGAAAGAAAAGAAGCACAGCTGTGGTAGATAGAGGGATTTAGCAGATAGGAAGGCAAGCAAGGTGTTGGAAGTGGAAAAGAAGGGGATGTGAGTGGAGCTACATGACCATAGAAGACCTTATGAAACCCGCATGTCCAAGAGCTTTGCCACTAACACTAGCTGCAGCTTGGCTCCAACTCTTGAATCAAAGCCCCCATAACCCCCAGTCTATATACTATATTCACAAAGTGTCCGTAGTTGCATCTTTGAAATGCCAGAAGCTATGAAGGTCATTGAACTATTTGTTTATACATGAAGATGATGAACTAGTGCAGAAATTAAAACATGCACTGTATTAGTTGTGTTATTGTTTGTCTTGCAAGAGGCATGGTGGAAACTTTGTCACTTTCCAATTGGCAGAATAAGAAACAGTATTTAATAACAATCAGATTATTTGTCCTGCCAGGGAAACAGGAAATAGTTATTATAAACAGGCTGTTAGAATGAGCTGCAAAAAAGAAAGAGTATTTTGGTGGTGGTGGTGGTGGTGAAGAAGAAGAAGAAGACGAAGAAGAAGAAGAAGAAGAAGAAGAAGAAGAAGAGGAGGAGGAGGAGGAGGAGGAGGAGGAAAAGGAGGAGGAGGAGGAGGAAGAAGAACAGGAGGAGGAGGAGGAGGAAGAAGAAGGAGAAGAGGAGGAGGAGGAAGAAGAAGAAGAAGAGGAGGAAGAAGAAGAAGAAGAAGAGGAAGGAGAAGGAAGAAGGAGGAGGAGGAGGAGGAGACAACGACTATGACATCCACTGGTTGAACATCACCTTAATGTTTCATGTGTCCTTTTTCTCTAATAAAAGAACCTCCCTTACCTAAATTATAGATCTTCACTGACATGTTTGGCACTTTTTATGCATTTTAGTCATTGAACATTTCAGAGCACATGTGTCTCTATGTGTAATTGATTTTATTTAAACGTTAATATTTCCCTTTTTGATTTGTCTTTCGTGATTTTATTTTGTATTACTTTGATTTGTGTGTTTTTGTTAACGATGGCATCGAATGTTTGCCTTTTAAAATGTAAACTGCTCTGAGTCCCCTCGGGGAGAGATGGAGGTCTATAAATAAAGTATTTATTATGATTATTATATATTATTATTAATTGGATTACTGTGATACAAAGAAAAGAAGTGGCAGGTAAAAATTGGTTACAAGTCAACGTCCTTATTTATTTATTTATTTATTTATTTACTGTATTTGTATACCGCCTTTCTCAGCCAATCGGCGACTCAAGGCGGTTTCCAACAAATCAGTACATATAAAAACATAATACAGATTAAAACATTAAACAATATAAAACACCACAAAAGCAATAAAAACAACATCATTAGCATCTCATTATTATCAAGCATTATCCAGTTCCATTGTCAAATCATTCGATTTCCTATATTAGCTACTCTGCATTTGTAAACGCGTGCTCAAACAGCCATGTTTTAACTTGCCTCTGAAATGTTAAGAGGGAGGGACCAGATCTAATCTCCCTAGGGAGGGTGTTCCATAGCCGAGGGGCCACCACTGAGAAGGCCCTGTCTCTCGTCCCCACTAAACGTACTTGAGACGAAGGCGAGACCGAGAGCAGGGCCTCCCCAGACTATCTTACAGTCCTTGATGGTTCGTCATGTGGACATCTTGTAAAATTCTGCAAATGTGGTGGGAAAAGATCATACAATAAAGCAATATATGACACAAAAATAGTATGTTAAAGGAAAAATGTACAAGTAGAAGAAATGGTACAATGAATTCAACACAAAATATATTTTACCTTTGTTTTCTGTTGATGTTTGGCACTGGGCTGAAAGAATGAACAAAGAAAAAGTGGAAAAATTATTATGAAGTGAGAGAAAAAAGTATTGATTCAAACTGCAAGTGAAATAATGGAACAGTTAAAACATATTTATACTCTTTCCAGAGCAGTCCCATCTCAGCTGCTATCCCACCATTACATCTGCTGGACCAATACAGGGTGTTTCAAACAGATGTAAATTGTCATTTCAAACGATTATCGCTAGATCTCTCTCCCCAGTGCACAAATTGTCCCTAGCCTCAGTCATTTGCAAGATGACAGCTCTGCAACATAGGGCCTGATATTCTCCCTTTGTGATGTTATTTTTTAGATTTGTTTCTGGTTCAAAATACTCGTAAAACATGATAACTTGATAACTGATTGTAATTTTTTGTGTAATTGTAGCATTTGTCATCATGAAGTATACATACTGTTTTTGATGGCGAACCCACCAGGAGCCCCTGCCATCAAGTTAATCTGACCTGCAGCAGGGAATTCTGCACTTCCTGGATGCCCCGTTAGGACAACTTCAATGGGAATGTGCCTCAGCAGCAGCCTCAACCAGGGACTCTTTCACTCTCATTCTCCCCTTTACATCCTTCTCCTGCCCTAACATTGTAACAAAACCCCCAATAAAAGTATAAATCGCTAAATTGTAACCTTTACCTCTCCATAATGATACCTTGTGTCTATTTACTGACTCAAGGTTTCTAATGCATGAACCTTTTCCTGGGATGCTTTCAAGGCGTCCCGGGGAGGCCGAAACTGCGCTCCCTTAAATCATGGATACGGAAACCCCTCGGGCCCCCGTATCCACGAGTTAAGCGATCGCCTCCATTTTGGTGTCATATTTTTCTTAGCCTAATTCTAAGACTAACGGCTATCTCACTTTTTGGACTCTGGACTCCTACGCTCGGAGAATAACCTTTTATCTTTAAAGAATATACTTAATAAAGAAACAGCTGATTGTCAAACGAGGCTTCCCACTGCTGCGCTGCTCCTGCCGTCGCTTCCTCGCCTTCACAGAGCCCCAGGACCTGGGGAACTTGATGTGGTCACCCCTTGAGACCCTCGGGAAGTTGACTTGCCATCCCGGCTCCGGATCCAGGAGGGAGTTGTGGTTTTCCCTCACAAGGGGCGAGTTTCGGCCCCAACTGTTGCAGGGCTCCCAGCATGGACTCAGTGGACTTACAGAAATCATTCTTGGATATCACATGCCCTTTTGCCCTTTATGGACTCCTTTATTGCCCCCCCCCCCCCCACACACACACACCAAGGACTTTCCCAGACCCTTTATCTTTATCTCCCATGGACACATATGTTAAATGTTGGATTCTTATGTTGGACTTTATGGACATACGTTGAGCCACGATCAAGGCTCTCATCAACTTCTATTTCAACTTTGGCAAACTTGGCCAAAGTTTTGGAACCCTTTACAGAACTTTTTTCAGTTATGGCTTATGGACTTCTGGTGGATGGGATAGGTGGATGGGATAGAGAGATATAGTTTCTGTATAAAAATATGAAATGCCACTCTCTGTGACCCCAGAGCCCAGACAGAAACTTCTTGCATGGACAATTACCTCAGGCCTCAGAATAAGCCCACCTGGGGTGTGCCTGCTTGGCAGATGTAATCATTTCTCAATGGAGCAACTGGCCTTAGAAAAGCCACAAGGTTGCCTTGTTCGTTTCATTCTTTGTTCCCACTCTTCGACGGAAACCACCATCAAGATCATCCCACTGTCTCCATATCCCAGCTTTGGAAAAATCTGGATTCTGGCAGATCTGCCAGACACAGATGTAGATTACAACTCATCACCATAGCACCCGGTGACCTGGAAGGCCCCAAAGGGGACTCACCCACCTATGGACAACCATTAAAAACCATAATCTACACAGTTCGCATTGTTTCCCACTCATCCCGCCTTCCCCTCCTGATTGGCCAGGAAGCTGAAGCAGCGCGAGCCCACCGATTGGCTGGAATGCTTAGGAGGCGGCCAAGCCTCCTCCCAGCTGTAACACACCAGCCAATCAGCACCAAGCTGGCAGATGGGTGGGCGGAGGGGAATTGGAATTCTACAACTCTGTATTTTCTATAAAATGGCTCTGTTTTGTATTGGATGTGTGCTTGCCTGACAAAATATTGTGTCTTTGCATCTTTTCCAGTTGGATCGCAATAAAACAACTCGGTGGCGTTTTCTTCAACTTTGGTGTGATTTATTGGGAAAAATCAGGGAAAATTCTATTGGCTCTTTCCTTTGCTCGCCAGAGTACCGGATCCTCATTGGTGGGTCTGAGGGCTCTTCTCTCCTGGGCGGGATCCTCTAAATTCTAGCTGGATATCTTTTTGAAATTGGCTCTCATTTTGAAACACCTTGTTTTTATTTGCTGTCTTGTCACAGATTATGTATTATGTGATAACCAACCAACAGATGATGAATGTTCTGCATAGTTCATTACCTGAAACTCCAGTCATATTGGTGCCATGTCATTAAGCTCTTAGGCTCCAGTAAGACAAACCTATGGGGAGAGGGTTGTAGGTGATTGCAGTGTGAATGTGGTGTATTTGAATTGGTGTCTTGCCAGGAAATATTGTTGGCCACTATGCTGTGACAGCTCACAATTAAAAGTATGTAAAGTCCTAGGTTCACATCTCACCCAAATCATGCCTTCACCAGTTGGTGTAACACCTATGTTACTGCTGTTTTATAAGGATCGCCGAAATGCTATACATGTATTACTATCACACGGATGATGGCAATGTATGAATGAACCTGTAATACTACAATGGAAACAGAAACTGAGGTGCGGAAAATTGAGAGAGAGGGTGCAAGGAGAAGAAGTAATAGACAGTAAACACAAAACTTTCAGTTTAACATGCTGCATTAAAGACTTTACATATTTACTAGGTCTCCAAGATACCAGAACTTTGTTGCTGTTATGAGGTCTACAAGCCCCCTTCAATACTGAACTGGATTATATGCCAGTGTGGACTCAGATAACCCAGTTTAAAGCAGATATTGTGGATTATCTGTCTTGATATTCTGGGTTATATGGCTGTGTGGAAGGACCCCCAAGCAACAAGCTCCACAGTGCACGTCAATTTCCTTGCAAAAAAAATGCTAAGTATTTTATTGTGTGTAAAGATTTATGTATCTGCACTTTCTAAGCCTAGGTCACTGTGCTTTGCAGGAGAAATTCTACATTACATTATATACAGTTACTTCATCTTGTTTCCCAGTTGTTGACTTGTCACAAACAACAAACTTTCACTGTTCAGTGGTAATACCATTTTGGCAAAATAAATCTGCTCCCATAAATTTATTTATTTATTTATTTATTCCTAACGTTTCTACCCCGCCCTTCTCAACCCCCAAGGGGTCTTGCTTCATAAATGTAACATTCTTTCTGAATACACAATAAATGTTACAAATGCAAAGATTTTGCTTTCAGTCCTGGTGTAAGGGTCACCAGCATCAGGAAGTTCTTATCTCTTCTGTCTCCATTTGTGACATTAGAACTGGTCTTCTTGATATTGGAGGTGACCTCCCCCCCTCAGGACTCTGTAAAGGATGGTTCAAAACCAAGAAATTCATAGTTTTACTAAGGACACCAGGCTGGAATGATCGCATAATCCCCCATCTCTCTTTCCATGGCCCCATGGCCCCACATGGCAATGCCCCTGTAACCCAAACTTTATGGACTATTTATGAACTTTTAAAAACCTTTAATCAACTTTTCATGGACTTTGGAACTCTTATGGACCCTATACCTTATGAACTTTTATGATATTTCACTGATCTTTATGAATGGACTCTGGTGGGTGGGAAGTGGTGATATGATTTCCTTTTCCCTATATACGAATGTATCCCCTATGATCCCCTTGTATGCCTTCCCCTTCCCCATATCCCTATATGAAATATGAAATGTCACCTCTTCATGAACCCAGCATCCCAGGCCTCCAGGAAATCTTCTCCTAAACAAAAGGACTCACCAAGGACATTTTGCATGACTGATAAACAAATGACTCTACTTCTTCAGACCTCAGAGAAGACAAAGGCTTGCCCATCTGAAGAATGGATCCCAAGGACATTCTAATTATCTATCACAATAGGTGACATCCTGCCTGCGGAGGATTTAGGTATCACCACAGCCTCTTTCTTTGTTTCCATTCCTCCGGCTGATGCCAGTTTCAGATACCATCACTAAACCCATATCCAGGACCCAAAGATTACAAAGGGTCTGAATTTCAAGTCAGACGAAAGATGTATACTTCAGATACTAAGGACAATAGCCAAGCTGGCTCGAAAGCTAAAGAAAGCTATCGCCGGCAATTGTACAAACATTGAGTCACTTAATCCATTCATCTTTTTCTCCTGGTTCATTGTTTCCCGCCCGGACTGTCTCCTTGCTTCCCACTGGCTGGGAAGCCGAAGCGACACTGGCTCGCTGATTGGCTGAGGCACAGCCAAGCCGGCCACACCCCCAGCCAGCTGATGACTCCATCCAATCAGTACAGAGCTGGCAAGGGGGGGGGGGGGGCAGGAGCAGGAAATTTGAATCTGACAGCATGTATTTTCTATTAAAACTGTAATGTTTTCCTTTGCAAACTATGTCGGCTTTGGCAAATGATTGCAGTTTGACATCTGCTCCAGCTGGAACGAAATAAACATCTTGGTGGCTTCTGCTTCAACTTGGTGAGATTTATTCTGTAATATTGGCTTCTCTTTTCTCACCAGGCAACCCACAATGGCTTGGGCCTAATCCACAGCCATTCTAAATTAGTCAACAACATTCTCAACTGAGCTTTGATTCAGGAATTCAATAGCATGGTTTTCCTAACTTTTTAAAAATTCTATATCTTCTTTTTGAGTCCATTCAATGATCAGATAGATGCCAAAGCCTAAGTAGGCCTGTTTCTTCCTGAAGCTTCATGCATGCCCTATGCTTTGTTACAAGTACAGCTATGTCAGGGAAGATCATCAGTATACATAAAATTACAAAGGACCTGTTCATTTCTCATTGCATTCCATGCAATATCCCATGCTTCCATTCTAATGAAGCTTACACTTGCCATTATTCACTAGGTGGCAGTACAGGCAGAAAGAAAAAGTATTAACAGAGTTCCAAGTACAGTATTCCTTTCTGATGCATGGCACGTGCAGGGGAGGGAAATGTTCTTTGTATTTTATTGCTAGTGTATTGCAATAAAATACACTGATGGTGAGTTTTAGTTCACCATCAGCTTCACTTACAATCAATAGACCATGAAAATACTGTGTTGAAATTGTTATTTTAGCATTAAAAAGTATTTTACTTGTAATGTATCAAAAAAAAGCTTTTTTTCAATTCATTGCAGTCAGAAAAGTCTGCCATCCAGACCAGAATAAAAGGGGTGGGGTGAGTGAGGTAGAGGGGAATATACTCAATTCAAAGCATTAAAGCACAATTATATTGCTGCTACAGCAAGACATTTGTTTAGACATGAGTTTTCTCATTAGCTACAGGTCCGTGGCTGTGTCAGACATGTGTAAGGTAAAGGTAAAGGTTTTCCCCTGACATTAAGTCCAGTCGTGTCTGACTCTAGGGGTTGTGCTCTTCTCCATTTCTAAGCCGAAGAGTCGGAGTTGTCCGTAGACAGCTCCAAGGTCATGTGGCTGGCATGACTGCATGGAGCACCATTATCTTCCCACTGGATCTACTCACATTTGCATGTTTTTGAACGGCTAGGTTGGCAGAAGCTCTGCTCCCCAGATTTGAACCTGCAACCTTTCAGTCTGTAAGTTCAGCATCTCAGCGCTTTAACCCACTGCGCCACTGGGGGCTCCTAAGTTTCTTTTAGATCAGTGATGGGCAACCTTTTGAGCTTGGTGTGTCAAAATTTGCCAAAAACCTGAGCATAACTTGGGTGGAGTGTCACTTCAAGAAAAAAACCATAATTTTGCAATATTTATAGTTTAAATAAGAAAAATTTAAGGATGGAATTAGATTGGCTCTTTTAAGGTGTATTTCTCTGTATGTGGCCACATGTGTCTGCGTGTCATCAAAAATAGCCATGCGTGTCAGTGCTGACACGCGTGTCATAGGTTCACCATCATGGTTTTAGATATTTATCAAGGAACGAAATGATCTAGTCAAAGGGTGTGTAAGGAAAAGTGATATCAAGCAATATCGTAGCTTTTAAGATTTTTGAGAAGCCTCCTGTAGTGTTTACAATTACTGGTACACATACCACTCTTCTTGCTCTTTCTGGCTTTTACTGGCAAGAAATACATCCTACATTTCCACACCCTTCTCTCAGTTTTTGGATCCACCCTGCCATACAAGGCAATTTGAATCCACATTATATGGTCAGTACAGGCATATATATTGCAACTTAACTACATTGAAATACATTGTATGGGTCCACACTGACCACACAGTGCAAATTCAGACTGCATTGTATGGCAGCCTCAATTCTGAGAAAGCTTCAGTTCCCTTCCATCTTGTCAACACAGATTAGGGAATGAGTTCCACAAATACGCACAAGATAGACACTTCTTTGCTCTATCTTTGTATTTGTAATTTTAAGGGTTAACATTTTAAGGGTTGTTTAACATTTACATGAAGCCACTGGGAGAGATCATCCAGAGTTTCGGGGTGCAGTGTCATCTATACGCAGATGATATCCAACTCTGTCCCGTCTTCCCTCCTGCTACTAAGGAGGCTGTTCACGTCCTGAACCAGTGCTTGGCTGCTGTGACAATCTGGATGAGGGCTAACAAATTGAATCCAGATAAGACAGAGGTACTCCTGATCAGTTGCAATGCCGAACAGGGCATAGGGTTACAACCTGTGTTGGATGGGGTTACACTCCCCCTGAAGACGCAGGTTCGCAGCTTGGGTGTGATCCTGGGTTCATCGCTGAGCCTGGAACCTCAGGTTTCAGCGGTGACCAGGGGAGCATTTGCACAGTTAAAGCTTGTTTGCCAGCTGCGCCCGTACTTGGGAAGTCTGACTTGGCCATGGTAGTCCACGCTCTGGATACATCCCGTATAGACTACTGCAATTCTCTCTAGGTGGGGTTGCCTTTGAAGACTGTCCGGAAGCTTCAATTGGTACAACGGACAGCAGCCAGATTGCTAACAGGAGCCGCATTCAGGGAGCATACAACTCCTCTGTTGCATCAGCTCCACTGGCTGCCTGTCTGCTACTGGGCACAATTCAAAGTGCTGGCTTTAACCTATAAAGCCTTAAATGGTTCTGGCCCAACTTACCTGTCCAAACGCATTTCCCCTTATGAAACCTTCAGGACTTTAAGATCGTCTGGGGAAGCCCTGCTCTCGGTCCCACTTTTATCACAAGTATGGCAGGCGGGGACAAGAGACAGGGCCTTCTCAGTGGTGGCCCCTTAGCTATGGAATGCCCTCCCTAAGGATATTAGATCACCCCCCTCCCTTCTAACTTTTCGAAAGAGAGTCAAGACTTGGCTCTTTGAGCAGGCATTTCCAAATACAATATAACAGATATAGGAAAAAGGAATGGTTGAATTATGTGATTGGACAATGTTTTTAATAGGACACTCTAATGTTCATGTTTTTACTGATTTTGTTATGGTTTTATTATTCAATGGTTTTATTGTATTGATATTGTATTTTATGGTCTTGATACCAACTGTAAACCATCTTGAGTCGCAGGTTGAGAGGGAGGGTATATAAATATAGTAAATAAATACATAAATAAATTTAATAGTGGTCCTAACTACAGTGTTCATTTCTATGCATAAAAGGAAGGAGGCATTTTAAGAACATCAGAAGCTCTCCCTTTGGAATAACATTGAGACAGCTTTCTAAATATAAGAATGAGGCTTGCTTCCAGAAGACTACAGACAGAACTGGACATCTGATGCCAGACTGGATCTAGGCACTGGATCTCTACCAAGGACCTGCAATGCAAAGATTTTATGGGAAACTTTTATTGGAAAAACAGTGGGTAGGAGTGGGTGTTTGTGTTCACGCCACACAGCCAGCTTCCTGGGTTCTGGGAAGTTTGCTTCTTGCAGATATATTTGGGGGGCTGAAGAGGGAAGAAGCAAGGCAATTTTTGGCAGCCGGAGTCGTGGAATCATAGAATTATAGAGTTGGAAACTATCACAAACACTATCCAGTCAAACCTGCTGCCATGCAGGAACACATAATCAAAGTGCTCCTGAAAGATGGCCATCCAGCATCTTCTTAAAAAGTCCCAGGAGAGAACCCAGTGACATCCCACTAGTTACTTCTCTCTAGGGTGACAAGGAACCATTAGTAAACATATAGGAAGTCATTAAAGAGATGGAGCTCTTTGAAAAATGTAATTCAGTTTTACTAGCAAACCACAGGTTAAACCAACCATTTATAAGAGATACAGGCACATATACAAAGTGGCAGGTAGGCAGATGTCAGTCATATACAGGCAATCCCTGAGTTACAAGCATTCAATTTACAAAGTTAAGAATGGGGGTGAGACAACAGAAAGTGAGAGAAATCAAACCCTCCTAAGGGAAATTCACTCCTGAAGGAGTAATCATGGGGAAAAGGTATCTCTGCTGAAGCTTTCTCACCAATCCTTGTTTCCACAACAAGCCAATTTTTCAAAATCCAATTCTCACAGGGACAGAAAGTGAGGCAAAATCTTCTGAACAGGGACACTGACAGCAAAACAGACACCACAGGTATGTTCACCTCTCCCTATGCTATCCAAAACTTTTAAAAGTACCTTCAACCAATTCACCTCTGAGTTCCACAGGCCACTGAGACCACTGAGACCCCCACAAATTATAGACCTGGAACAAACTTGGCACAAAGAGCCCCAATGACTAACAGAAAATACTGGAGGGGTCTGGGAGGAATTGACAATGATTTATGGGAGATGTAGTTCACCTACATATGGAGAGCACTGTGAACCCAAAGGACTGTACATTTGGACCCAACTTGGCACAAATACTCAATATGCCCAAATATGAACACTGGTGGCGGTTGGAGAAAACAGATCTCAGAAAGGCATGGGGGCCGGGCAGAAAGTCTGTCCTCAAGGCCAGCCCATGCGGGCAGCCCTCTGCTGGCCCCTGCGCCCTTCTGAACTTGGAAAGATGCGTGGGCCGGGTAGAAAGGCAAGCCTTCTTCCATGCGCGCCTTTCCCTGCAAGCTCCTCCTCTTGTCAGCCCACAGCCCTGTGGGAAGAGCAGCAGGAGGAGCTGACCAGGAGTCCTAGCTTTTGGCCTGGCACAAGGGGTCAGCAGCCATTTTGGTGGGGACAGGGCCAACCAAGGCAGCTTCGCAACCCCTCGAAAATGGCCCAACGACCCCCCTGGGGGTCGCAACCCCTAGGTTGAGAACCGCTGCCTTAGGGTATTGTAACACAATTGAAATAAGTCTGAATTATTCCATACAAATTGGCACCTTTGCTGCATAAACATGCATCTAAGTTGGTATTGCTCATTTCACATCGGCCGGGAGGTTTCTCATTACATTCACGTGACAAATCTATACACAAAACTGTCACAACACACAGTTTGGAAAGCTCTGTTATAAGGTGCTGCTTCCCCCCCCCCCTTTTCCTTTTTGAGAAGTTGATGGTTTCAACAAAAATACATTTGCACTCTTTTCTCCCTCGCCTCCTTATTTACCCAGCTCTCCTCCCTGAGGCAAAGCTCTCCCAAAGAATTGAGATTGCCCAAGGAGGCCAATTCAAAGTCCCTCTGTGGTTGTGATAAGGCTTAGCTATCTACCTGAAGGCACTGCCTTCCCAAGGCTGCTTTGTGCTGCATACACCAATAGTGACTCTTGGACAAGATCGTGAACATTGTGAACACATTACAGGACTAAGGGCACATCTACACTGTGGAATAAATGCAGCCAGACACTGCTTTAACTGCCAAGGGTTCAAAGTGGGAGCACTACAAGGGTCAAAAGTGCTCCTTCCCCCACTGACAAGATTTGGCACATTGCGGTTCAAAATTCCCAGAAAGATGCCCCTCAAGGGACTGAGACTGGTTTAATGGTGAAGCCTTTCCTTCTCATTCCAAAATGAAAGTAAACAAGCAAAATATCACAGAGCCACCAGACAAAAATGACAGGCAAGTGGCTTTCCAATTGTTTACAGTCTGGCTACTCTATTCCTGGAAAGCAAAACAGCACAAAGATCTCTGCCTTCTCACGTACCTCGAGTCTTACAATACACTAGAGACGCAGTCCCTAGGCATTGTAGGGGTTCTCTGAAACATCTTACAAATCAAATTCAAAATAGACTTCAAAACAAAACCATATGGGGCCCACTATTTGATTTACAGCCATGGCTATTTTGAGCTAGAATTATTGCTATCAGGTATGCAGTTACTGCCTACACATTTCAACATTTTTGTAAAAAAGAGCATTTCACACGTAGTCGATGTTTGATGTACATTCTCTGTTTCTTTGTAACCTCCCCCTTCTTGTACATTTTTTGAGATAAAAGACATCTGGGATATTGGAGTGTTATTCATTGGAGCAAATTTACTCACAAGCTAGATTTTTAAAAATTAATTTTGGTTATTTAAATCCTCCCAACCATATCACACATTTCCTCAATGGCTTTAACCGTGGGGCACAATTTTCTTAGTTTCTGTGCAATATTTACATTGGCTTCACCACTTTTTATCCATTCCATACAAACCATTTATTTATCTTTAATTTCACTTATTTTATTCTTCTATGTATCATCCTGAATTAAATGTACTATAATGTCAGATTGAACCCGATTGTTGAGGTAATTATTCCAGTTTTCCATAGTCCATTTTTTTCATCTTTCCAACCCCATGCCAGCACTGCCTCATCTGCTAAAATAATGGTTTTAAACCATTCTTGTTCTTTTACGTTAATCTTGTTATTGCCTAATACACCCATTAGCATCAAATATATATTGACTTAAAGTAATATTTTGAATAGGTTTTCCATTTTCTACACTATTTTTTCCCAAAGAGTGCAGGAGGCAGACCTTTGAACATTCTCACCACATATGGGCATACCATCCTCTATTTAATCCACAGTGCCAATACATTGGGCTTATCCCTGTTACCATATATGCATATGAATCACCTCTCAACAAAAGTTTGCTCCAGGTACTGTTAGGCCATTATATGCTAATCAAAGCGGTCAGTTGAAACATTCACAACTAGCTCCAGCAGACAAGAGTCCTTTGTCCCACCCTGGTCATTCCACAGATATATAAACCCCTTTTTCCTAGTTCCAACAAACCTCACTACCTCTGAGGATGCTTGCCATAGATGCAGGTGAAACGTCAGGAGAGAATGCCTCTAGACCATGGCCATATAGCCTGAAAAAACCTACAACAACCCAATTCAATTTACAAACAATTCCTAGTTAAGAACGGGGGTGAGACAATAAGAAGTGAGAGAAATATACCCCTCTGAAGGGAAATTCACTCCTGAAACAGTTATCATGGGGTGAAGGTGTCTCCGCTGAAGCTTTGTCACCAATCCTTGTTTACACAACAAGCCTATTTTTTTCAAAATTGAATTCCAATAGGAACAGAATGTGAGGTGAAATAAATATAAGAACAACAAACTGACAGAACCTATCTTGTTCTTAACTTGGGGACTGTCTAGACCAATGGTTCTCAACCTGGGGTCCCCAGATGTTTTTGGCCTACAACTCCCAGAAATCCCAGCCAGTTTACTAGCTGTTAGGATTTCTGGGAGTTGAAGGCCAAAAACATCTGGGGACCCCAGGTTGAGAACCACTGGTCTAGACAGACAGACAGACAGACAAATAGATTTGGTACCACACTGTGATGTTTGTTTTGCTGTCCCTCTGTTCAGAAAATTTCCCCTCACATTATGTCCCTGTGATAATTTGATTTGAAAAACCATTGGTTTGTTGTGGAAACAAAGATTAGTGATAAAGCTTTAGTGGAGACACCTTTCCCCCATGATAATAACTCTTCCAGGAGTGAATTTCCTTTCCTAGGGATAGATTTCTCTCACTTCATATTATCGACCCCCCCCCCCCCCCGTTCTTAACTATATATTGCTTGTAAATCAGATGCTTGTAACTCAGGGACTGCCTGTATTTTCAAGTTGTGAATGACTAAATCTATGGATGTAAGATTTTTGAATACAGAGGACCAGTACTGTTCCTTTGTTGTTAGGAAAAAAATGTTTGTAACTTGGGGACTGTTTGTGTTGGAAACTGGGGCCACTTGTACACTGTCATACAATCCAATACAATCAACACAGATCATTCAGATTATCTGCTTTGAACTGGATTACACATAGAATACAGTACAAATCAGATAGAATCATAGAGTTGAAAGAGACCTTGTGGGCCATCCAGTCCACCCCCCCCCCCCGCCAAGAAACAGGAAAATCACATTCAAAGCACTCCTGAAAGATGACCATCCAGCCTCTCTTAAAAAGCTCCCAAAGAAGGACCCTCCACCACACTCCCAGGGCAGAGAGTTCCACTGCTGAATAGCTCTCACAGGAAGTTCTTCCTCATGTTCAGGCTGAATCTCCTTTCCTGCAGTTTGAAGCCATTGCTTCGCCTCCTAGTCTCCAGGGCAGCAGAAAACAAGCTTGCTCCCTCCTCCCTATGACTTTCCCTCACATATTTATACATGATCATCAAGTCTCCTCTCATAGGGCTTTATATTGCGGTTGACCCTGAGAGAGGGCTGGATAAATGACCTTAGAGGGCCGTATCTAGCCTCCCGGGCCTTCGTTTGAGGACCCCCGGTCTAAACTGTGTTAGAATCCAATTCAAGTCAGATAATCCAGATTACATGGGTCTATATGGCCATGGAATCCAGTTCAAATCAGATAGCCCGGATTATAAGATTATACACTGGCATATAGGTAAAGGTAAAGGTTTTCCTCTGACATTAAGTCCAGTCGTGTCCAACTCTGGGGGTTGGTGCTCATAAATACAAAATATTAGTTGCAAACTGTTATCCAAACAGAACTATGTTAACATAAACCATATAAATACACTGCATATAAACCACACACAAAAAAATTACAAGTCTGAGTGCTGCTTGGTTATCTCGTAGTCCTTGAGAAAGTAAACGGTCTTCAAAATACAGTCCAAATAAAGCCCAACTAGTTCAAATTGCTGTGCAGTTCAAAATATTATCCAAATTATAATGTGACAAAGGATCCATGGGTTGAGGTTGCCTTGTTTTGGGGGACTTCCTCTTCTTCAGGATTTCATCCAGTCGTGTCCAACTCTGGGAGTTGGTGCTCATAGTCAGCGCTGTAGGGTATTGTCAGGAAGTAAGTAAAGGTAAAGGTTTTCCCCTGACATTAAATCCAATTGTGTCCGACTCTGAGGACTGGTGTTCATCTCCATTTCTAAGCTGAAGAGCCGGTTGTCCGTAGACACCTCCAAGCTCATGTGGCCAGCATGACTACATGGAGCGTTGTTACCTTCCCGCTGGAGCGGTACCTATTGTTCTACTCACATTTGCATGTTTTCGAACTGCTAGGTTGGCATATAATCCAGTTCAAATCAGATAATCTGGATTGTATATGGCAGTGTAATATGTGGGTTGTTGTAGGTTTTTCTGGGCTATATGGCCATGTTCTAGAGGCATTTTCTCCTGACATTTCACTTGCATCTATGGCAAGCATCCTCAGAGGTAGTGAGGTCTGTTGGAACTAGGAAAATGGGTTTACATATCTGTGGAAAGACCAGGGTGGGACAAAGGACTTTTTTCTGCTGCAGCTAGGTGTGAATGTTTCAACTGACCACCTTGATTAGCATTAAATGGCTTGAAAGTGCCTTGGGGGAGTATAGTTGCAGTATAGTTGATTTTGCCTAGGGGCGCTCTTGGGGGAAAATAGACTTTGACATATGCGAGTTGTAGTTACTGGGATGTATAGTTCACCTACAATCAAAGAGCATTCTGAACTCCACCAATGATGGAATTGAACCAAATATGGCACACAGAACTCCCACAATGAACAGAAAATATATATCAGCGAAAAAAAGCCAATGGGATTTTGGCCTGCATCAACAGGAGCATAGTGTCTAGATTTAGGGAAGTCATGCTACCCCTCTATTCCGCTTTGGTTAGACCACACCTGGAATATTGTGTCCAATTCTGGGCACCACAGTTCAAGAGAGATATTGACAAGCTAGAATGTGTCCAGAGGAGGGCGACTAAAATGATCAAGGGTCTGGAGAACAAGCCCTATGAGGAGCGGCTTAAGGAGCTTTAGCCTGAAGAAAAGGCTGAGAGGAGATATGATAGCCATGTATAAATATGTGAGAGGAAGCCACAGGGAGGAGGGAGCAAGCTTGTTTTCTGCTTCCCTGGAGACTAGGACGCGGAATAATGGCTTCAAACTACAAGAAAGAAGATTCCATCTGAACATGAGGAAGAACTTCCTGACTGTGAGAGCCGTTCAGCAGTGGAACTCTCTGCCCTGGAGTGTGGTGGAGGCTCCTTCTTATTTATTTATTTATTTATTTACTCTGCTTATATACCGCTGTTCTCAGCCCAAAGGCGACTCACAGCGGTTTACAACAATAAGAACAACAAAAATTCAACGCTACAATGTAAAAACAGTTAATAACCTAACACATTACACAATTAATAAACAATTACTACAATAATCATTCACTATCGTCTCATCATCAGAAAACATGATCCAGATTCGTCATCCATTGTTCCATTCCTATGTTCATTAACCAATCATTGCACAATTATTGAATGCCTGCTCAAACAGCCAGGTCTTCACTTTTATGCGGAATACCATTAGAGATGGTGCTAGTCTAATGTCCGTGGGAAGGGCGTTCGACAGCTGAGGAGCCACCACCAAGAAGGCCCTATCTCTCGTCCCCGCCAGCCGTGCTTGAGAAGCAGGCGGGATCAAGAGCAGGGCCTCCCCGGAAGATCTCAAAGTCCTGGTGGGTTCATAGGCAGAGATGCGGTCAGATAGGTAGCTTGGGCCGGAACCATTTAGGGCTTTAAAGGCCAACATCAGCACTTTGAATTGAGCCCGGTAGCAAATCGGTAGCCAGTGGAGTTGGCGCAACAGGGGGGGTTGAATGCTCCCTTCGCTCCGCTCCTGTTAGAATCATGGCCGCCGAGCATTGGACTAGTTGGAGCCTCCGAGCAGTCTTCAAAGGCAACCCCACATAGAGAGCGTTGCAGTAGTCTAAACGGGATGTAACCAGAGCGTGGACTACCGTGGCCAAGTCAGACTTCCCAAGGTACAGGTGCAGCTGGCGCACAAGCTTTAGTCGTGCAAATGCTCCCCTGGTCACTGCCGAGCTTTTAAACAGAGGCTGGATGGCCATTTGTCAGGGGTGCTTTGAATGCAATATTCCTGCTTCTTGGCAGGGGGTTGGACTGGATAGCCCATGAGTTTGGGACCTGCCTACCTGCGTGACCGCATCTCCGTCTATGAACCCACGCGTTCTCTTCGTTCATCTGGAGAGGCCCTGCTTGCGATCCCACCTGCGTCGCAGGCGTGTCTGGTGGGGACGAGGGACAGGGCCTTTTCTGTGGTGGCCCCCCGAATATCCTCCCCAAGCCCCTACACTGGCAGTCTTTAGGAAGAGTTTGAAGACCTGGCTGTTCCGGTGTGCCTTTCCAGAATAGGAAACTCCAGCAATATGTCCCAGAAGCACTTTAGTAGAGATTTAAGATTGTCTGCACATTGCACTTACCCTATTTATTTGCTTTGCTCACAGCAGAGGGCAAACATCCATATACCTGGAGGGACTGTATATTGGAAGAGCAACAGACCCCCAGCCCTCAATCCAACCTAGGTTTACCCACTGCCTCAAGAGCCCCGATCCTGGAGGCTTACCCTGAGCTCTGGAGCCCGGCTGGCAGACAGGAGAGGCTGGCTCCGGGGTGCTGCTGGCCAGAGACCCCTCCAGCCACAGGAGCCACAGGAGCCACATTGCTGGGGGAGCCCTTTGTGCGTGATGTGGCACCGGCGATGCTCCTCCGCGCCAGCGGGGAAAGCGCCTGCCCGCCTACTCGGGGATATACGGCCCCGGGATCGTGTTACACACAGCGCTGCCTGGGATGCCTGGGTCGAGGAATGGGGAGAAGAGGGAAAGGGGGAGACGGAAGAAATCGGAGGATGTGGGCGGGGAGAAGCTCGCCAAAGCTCCCTTTAGCAACATGCGACGCTCGGTAGGCTTTGTTGCCTCCCCGTCCAGCCAGTGACACGTGGAAACGAGAGCCCGAAGTGAATATAGGTCACTTGCAGGAGAGGAATGTGAACCTGTGCAAAACAGCCAAGGAAAAAGTTCGTGCCCGGTTTTCAAGGAATCCGCTGGGCTGCCTGCCTTGCCTCGGGCACCAATTGGGACTACAGCACACTTCACTTTTAAAGTGTGAATTAACATCTATACCCAGCGTTGCCCTGGTGTCCTTGGGACCGCTGCCTGCCTCCTTTCTCCTTGCTCCAGCTCTGAGATTCATAATGTCTCCAAGGTAACACGCTGGCAAGAGTGGGCAGACATTGTTTGTGGCAATAACTTCCCTTCCTCAGTTTCCCACATAGACCCCCCCCCCTATCTTTCTTCTTCCCATGATTAGCCTTGTTCCATCTTCCATCTGCCTTTCTTTATAGTTACTTGAGGTTGCTTCCTCTTGCATTTTCTCCCAGGGCTGCTGCAGCCTTGCAAGAGTCCTAAAAGTTAATAGTATCCGAGTCTGCAGGCCTCTTTGCAACTATTGGCTTAGAGAGCCGCTCTTTGAGTTTAGGGACCGCCTTTTCTCCCAGGGAAAGATCCCCATTTTAGAGTCTCCCCTGCCTTTTCAGTTTGAGGAAAGACTTCAGGACATGCTGATGGCTAAGCAGTTATCTCTGGGACAGGCCCGTAGCCAGGATTTCGTTTCGGGGGGGGGGGGTGTGTGAATTTTTTTCAAGGGGGGTTTCGGGGGGGCTGAGTTTCGGGGGGGGGGGCTGAGTCTGAGTGAAAGAGGGTCTAGCCTAGCAAACCTTTTGTATCATTACCCCAATACCCCCATGCATATGGGATATATTGAGTATGGTGATCAGATCATGATATGAATAAACATAACAGTTTAAATAATGCACCAATAAGGCCTTTTCGCGAACCACCATGAGAATTTCGGGGGGGGGGGCTGAAGCCCCTCAAGCCCCCCCCCAGCTACATGCCTGCTCTGGGAAAACCATTGCAAAAACTACACTGAGTAAGATATATTCAGCAATGGATAGTATATTATACTTTATAGATAAACTGAGTAAGCTATATTGAGTTATTATTATTATTATTATTAACTTTATTTATACCCTGCAAAATCTCCCGAAGGACTCGATGTGGCTTGCAAAGGCCACCAACAAAACAACAGCATACAAATACAACAATAAAACTCATAAAACAAATAATAAAACATCAAGTAAAACAATAAACACTAAAACAATGACACCATGATGCATTAAAAACCTAAAGGCCGGGCCAAATGTAATGGACAAATTTAAAAAGTGCTTGACATGACAGGTGAAATGTAGAGGTTTTTGGAGGTAGGTGCAATGTGCAGACAATCCTAAATCTCTAACAAAGTGCATTTGGGACACGATGCTAGGAGTTTCCTATTCTGGAAAGGCACACTGGAATAGCCAGGTCTTCAGGCTCTTCCTGAAGACTGCCAATGTTGGGGCTAGTCTGATGTCCTTGGGGAGAGAGTTCCAGAGTCGGGAGGCCACCACAGAGAAGGCCATGTCCCTCGTCCCCACCAAACGCGCTTGCAACGCAGGTGGGATCGTGAGCAGGGCCTCTCCAGGGAACGTGATTAGCCTTGTTCCATCTCCCAGGAGCCTGATTTGCCTTACTTTGTAGTTACTTGAGGTTGCTTCCTCTTGCATTTTCTCCCAGAGCTGCTGCAGCCTTGCAAGAGTCCTAAAAGTTAATAGTATCAGAGTCTGCAGGCCTCTTTGCAACTAATGGCTTAGAGAGCAGCTCTTTGAGTTTAGGGACCGCCTTTTCTCCCAGGGAAAGATCCCCATTTTAGATTCTCCCCTGCCTTTTCAGTTTGAGGAAAGACTTCAGGACCTGCTGATGATGTAGCCTGTTGTCGACCTTTGCAACCTGAAAGACAGTTGCATCTGTCAAGTAGGAAAATTAGGTACCACCTTGTGTGGAGAGGCTAAATTAACTAATTTATGAGGCCATAAAAAAGACTCCAGCAAAGCACTCCAGTAAAAGCATGCGGGGAATGCGGAAGTACTTCATCAGTGTCGCAGATGGATGATGAAAGCGACAGCTCCCCTGGCGGCCAGAAAAAGTTAAATAGCCTCTGTGTATGTCTGTATACAATGTATGTCAAAATTGGCATTGAATGTTTGCCATATATGTGCTCATTGTAATCCGCCCTGAGTCCCCTGTGGGGTGAGAAGGGCGGAATATAAATACTGCAAATAAATAAGCAGTTAGCTCTGGGAAAACCATTGCAAAAACTAAACTGAGTAAGATATATTAAGCTATAGATAGTATATTATACTTTATAGATAAACTGAGTAAGCTATATTGAGTTAAATAAAAGTTAAATAGCCTCTGTGTATGTCTGTATACAATGTATGTCAAAATTGGCATTGAATGTTTGCCATATATGTGCTCATTGTAATCCGCCCTGAGTCCCCTGTGGGGTGAGAAGGGCGGAATATAAATACTGCAAATAAATAAGCAGTTAGCTCTGGGAAAACCATTGCAAAAACTAAACTGAGTAAGATATATTAAGCTATAGATAGTATATTATACATTATAGATAAACTGAGTAAGCTATATTGAGTTAATATAGATAGTATATTGTGTGTTGAATTGTATTGAGATATTATAGACAGATAAGCTTAATTGAGAAGATTGAGTTATATAGTTATAGAGAGAGTGTCTTGACTGCTCTGTCTCCAGAGCTAACCTTGTTATAGATAGGGAAGAAAACCTGTTTTTTTTCTAAACCACAACAGCTTAAGGTAAGGGTGTTAAGATTCCAGGATCTTATCTGCCATTTGGAGAAAGGGGTTACCTCTGTAACTAAAGAAAAGAAAGAATATTTTTGTAGTTCCATCTATTGACTGTTTGTTTGCAACTTTGATGAACTGTGCCAAGTCTTCAAGGACTTTGAATAAATAAATATTCTTTTTTTGATGTTTAAACCAGTAATAGTCTCAATTGCTGAGTATCTCAAGCTTCTCAATATAGACACCTGCAGTTTGCTCAGGCATAGAGAGAAGCACGTCGCAGTTTTATATTTTATATCGTCTGGGCAGATGGCACAAACCAAATACACTTTACCTCTTTTTTTTGTTCTTTCCTTTCCTTTCTCTTTCCTTCTTTCTTTTCTAATTTTCTTTTCATCTCCTTCCCTTCTCACATGCCTTTCCCCTTTTATTTTCTCTTGCTCCCTCTATCCCTTCCTATACCTTCCCTAATTTTCCACTCTTCTTTCCTTCTCCCTTCCTTCCTTTTTCTCTCTTCTCCAGCTCTGATAGGTCCTACCTCACAATGTCACCATGGCAACATGGTTCTCTTTATGGTGTGGCTCCTTTCTTTCTTCCCGGCAAAAAAAGCCAATGGGATTTTGGCCTGCATCAATAGGAGCATAGTGTCTAGATCTAGGGAAGTCATGCTACCCCTCTATTCCGCTTTGGTTAGACCACACCTGGAATATTGTGTCCAATTCTGGGCACCACAATTCAAGGGAGATATTGACATGCTGGAATGTGTCCAGAGGAGGGCAATTAAAATGATCAAGGGTCTGGAGAACAAG
The DNA here is from genome assembly GCF_037176765.1 of Anolis sagrei. Classification (NCBI taxonomy): domain Eukaryota; kingdom Metazoa; phylum Chordata; class Lepidosauria; order Squamata; family Anolidae; genus Anolis; species Anolis sagrei. The sequence goes on from NC_090025.1 coordinate 105,684,476, forward strand.
CCCTATGAGGAGCGTCTTAAGAAGCTGGGCATGTTTAGCCTGAAGAAGAGAAGGCTGAGAGGAGATATGATAGCCATGTATAAATATGTGAGAAGAAGCCACAGGGAGGAGGGAGCAAGCTTGTTTTCTGCTTCCCCGGAGACTAGGACGCAGAACAATGACTTCAAACTACAAGAAAGGAGATTCCATCTGAACATGAGGAAGAACTTCCTGACTGTGAGAGCCGTTCAGCAGTGGAACTCTCTGCCCCCGAGTGTGGCGAAGGCTCCTTCTTTGGAAGCTTTTAAACAGAGGCTGGATGGCCATCTGTCAGGGGTGATTTGAAATCAATATTCCTGCTTCTTGGCAGGGGGTTGGACTGGATAGCCCATGAGGTCTCTTCCAACTCTTTGATTCTATGATTCTATGATTCCCTAATTCCTTCCTTGTTCTGTCCATCCACCCCTCCCTCTCTTCTCTTTCGCTTTCGCTTTCTGTCCTCTCCAGCTCCGACAGGGCCTACCTCACATTGTTTCCATTGCAACATGACAGTCTTTGAGGCTCCTTCCTTCCCTCTCTTCTTCCTCCCTACCTCCCCTTCCTTTCCTCCTTCCCCCTTCTCCAGCTCTGGCAGGGCCTACCTCACAATGTATCCATAGCAACATGGTTCTTTGTGCCTCCTTCCTTCTTCCCTCCCTGCCTCCGCTTCCTCTTTCTCCCTTCTACAGCTTTGACAGGGCCCAACTCACAATGTTTCCATGGCAACATAGCTTTGTGGTTCCTCCCCTCCACTTCCTCTTTCTCTCTTCTACTGCACTGAAGGGACCTACCTCACAATGTTTCCATAGCAACATAGCTCTTTTTGTGGCTCCTTCCTACCTCCCTACCAGCTTCCCCTTCCTCATTCTCACTTCTCCGTCTTTGTCAGGGCCTACATCACAATATTTCCATGGTAACAAGGATCTCTCTGTGGCTCTGTCCCTCCCGCCCTAACTTTCCAGTTCCTCCCTTCTCCAACTATGACACACTATCTCAAATTGTCTCAATGGCAACATGACTCTCTTTGTGCCTCCATCCTTCCTTCTTCCCTCTCTTCCTCCCTCCTTCCCTCCTTCGCCCCGTTCCTCCCTCCATCCGTCCCCTTCCTCCTTCTCTGTACTGCAGCACTGGCAGGGCATACATCACATTGTCTGCATGGCAACATGGCCCGCCTTGTAGTACCATTCTTCCTCCCTCTCCCCCTCCCTCCCCTTTCTCCTTCTCTCCTCCGATCTCTGGCAGGGCCAACATCACACTATTTTCATGGTAACAAGGCTCCCTCTGTGGCTCCTTCTATCCCTGCTTCCTCCATCCTTCCCTCCCTCCCCTTCCTCGTTCTCACTTCTCTAGCTCTAACCCTCCCGCATATAATCTCTATGGCAATATGGCTCTCCTTGTGGCTCTGTCCTGCCTCCCGCCCTCTCTCCCTCCCCTTCCTCCTCACTTCTGATCGCTGGCAGGGCCTACATCACACTGTTTCCATGGCAACAAGGCTCCCTCTGTGGCTTATTCCATCCCTGCTTCCTCCATCACTCCCTCCCTCCACTTGCTCCTTCTCCTTTCTGCAGCTCTGACAGGGCCTAGTTCACATTATCTCAATGGGAGCATGGCTTTCTTGTGGCTCCATCTTGCCTCCCTCCCTCTTCCCCTTCCTCCTACTCTCTTCCGATCCATGGCAGGGCCTGCATGACACTGTTGCAATAGCAACAAGGTTCACTCTTTGGCTTCTTCCATCCTTGCTTCCCCCATTCCTCCATCCGTCCCTCTGTCTCCAGCTCTGAGAGAGCCTACCTCACATTGTTTCCATGGCAACAAGGCTCTCCCTGTGGTCCGTCCTTCCTCCCTCTCTCCCTCTCTCCCTCTCTCCCTCGCTCTTACCCTTCCTTCATCTCTCTACCCATCTCTGGAAGAGCCAGCATCACACTGTTGCCATAGCAACATGGATCCCTCTGTGGCTGCTTCGATCCCTACTTCCTCCCTCCCTCCCACCCTCTTCCCCTTTCTCCTTCTTTCTTCCCACTTCTAGAAGGACCAACCCCACACTGTTTCCATGGCAACAAGGATCCCTCTTTGGTTCCTTCCATGCCTGCTTCCCCCATGCCTCCATCCCTTCCTCTGTCTCCAGCTCTGAGAGAGCCGACCTCACATTGTTTCCATGGCAACAAGGCTCTCCCTTGGCTCTGTCCTTCCTCCCTCTCTCTCTCTCTCCCTCGCTCTTAACCTTCCCTCATCTCTCTACCCATCTCTGGAAGAGCCAGCATCACACTGTTGCCATAGCAACAAGGATCCCTCTGAGGCTCCTTCCATCCCTACTTCCTCCATTCCTCTCTCCCTTCCTCCCTCTTCCCCTTTCTCCTCCTTCTCTTCCCATGTCTAGAAGGACAAGCACGACACTGTTTCCATGGCAACAAGGATCACTCTTTGGCGCCTTCCATCCCTGCTTCCCACATCCCTCCTTCCCCCACTCTTCCTCCAGCTCTGAGAGAGCCTACCTCACATGGCTTCCATGGCAACAAGCCTCTCCCTGTGGTCCGTCCTTCCTCCCTCTCTCCCTCTCTCCCTCACTCTTACCCTTCCTTCATCTTTCTACGCATATCTGGAAGAGGTAGCATCACACTGTTGCCATAGCAACAAGGATCCCTCTGTTGCTCCTTCAATCCCTACTTCCCCTATCCCTCCATCACTCCCTGTGTCTCCAGCTCTTAGAGAGCCTACCCCATATTGTTTCCATGGCAACAAGACTCTCCCTGTGATCCGTCCTTCCTCCCTCTCTCCCTCTCTCCCTCACTCTTATTCTTCCTTCATCTCTCTACCCATATCTGGAAGAGCCAGCATCACACTGTTACCACAGCAACAAGGATCCCTCTTTTGCTCCTTCGATCCCTACTTCATTCCCCTCTCTCTCCCTCCCTCCCCCCCTCTTCCCCTTTCTCTTTCTTTCTTCCCATGTCTAGAAGAACCAGCGCCACACTGTTTCCATGGCAACAAGGATCCCTCTCTGGCTCCTTCCATCCCTGCTTCCTCTATACCTCCATCACTACCTCTTTCTCCAGCTCTGAGGGAGCCTACCTCACATTGTTTCCATGGCAACAAGGCTCTCCCTTTAGCTCCATCATTCCTCCCTCTCTCCCTCTCTCCCTCACTCTTACCCTCCCTCCTTCTCTCTTCCCATCTCTGGAAGGACCTGCATCACACTGTTTCCATGGCCACAAGGATCCCTCTTTTCCTCCTTCCATCCCTGCTTCCCAGATCCCTCCTTCCCTCCCTCTTTCTCCAGCTCTGAGAGAGCCTACCTCACATTGTTTCCATGGCAACAAGGCTCTCCCTGTGGCTCTGTCCTTTCTTCCTCTCTCCCTCTCTCTCTCACTCTTACCCGTCCTTCATCTCTATAGCCATCTCTGAAAGAGCCAGCATCACACTGTTGCCATAGCAACAAGGATCCCTCTGTGGCTCCTTCGATCCCTACTTCCTCCATTCCTCTCTCCCTCCCTCCCTCCCTCCCATCCTCTTACCCTCTCTCCTTCCCATGTCTAGAAGGACAAGCCCCACACTGTTTCCATGGCAACAAAGATCCCTCTTTGGCTCCTTCCATCCCTGTTTCCCCCATCCCTCCTTCCTCCACTCTTCCTCCAGCTCTGAGAGAGCCTACCTGACATTGTTTCCATGGCAACAAGGTTCTCCTTGTGGCTCCGTCCTTCCTCCCTCACTCCCTCTCTCCCTCTCTCTCTCACTCTTATCCTTACCTCATCTCTCTACCCATCTCTGGAAAAGCCAACATCACACTGTTGCCATAGCAACAAGGATCCCTCTGTTGCTCCTTCAATCCCTACTTCATTCCCCTCTCCCTCCCTCCCTCCCTCTTCCCCTTTCTCTTTCTTTCTTCCCATGTCTAGAAGGCACAGCACCACAGTTTCCATGGCAACAAGGATCCCCCTTTAATTCCTTCCATCCCTCCTTTCCCCATTCCTCCATCCCTTGCTCTGTCTCCAGCTCTGAAAGAGCTGGCAATAAGGCTCTCCCTGTGGCTCCATCCTTCCTCCCTCCCTCTCTCCCTTGCTCTTACCCTTCCTTCATCTCTCTACCAATCTCTGGAAGAGCCAGCATCACACTGTTGACATAGCAACAAGGATCCCTCTGTGGCTCCTTCCATTCCTGCCTCCCCCATCCCTCCATTCCCCCCTCTGTCTCCAGCTCTGAGAGAGCCTACCTCACATTGTTTCCATGGCAACAAGGCTCTCCCTGTGGCTACGTCTTTGCTCCCTATCTCCCTCCCTACTTCCATACCTCTTCCCCTTCCCCCTTCTCTACCCATCTCTGGAAGAGCCAGCATCACACTGTTGCCATAGCAACAAGGTTCACTCTTTGGTTCCTTCCATCCCTGCCTCCCCCATCCCTCCATTCCTCCCTCTGTCTCCAGCTCTGAGAGAGCCTACCTCATATTGTTTCCATGGCAACAAGGCTCTCCCTGTGGCTACGTCTTTGCTCCCTATCTCCCTCCCTCCTTCCATACCTATTCCCCTTCCCCCTTCTCTACCCATCTCTGGAAGAGCCAGCATCACACTGTTGCCATAGCAACAAGGTTCACTCTTTGGTTCCTTCCATCCTTGCCTCCCCCATCCCTCCATTCCCCCCCCCCCCTGTCTCCAGCTCTGAGAGAGCCTACCTCACATTGTTTCCATGGCAACAAGGCTCTCCCTGTGGCTACGTCTTTGCTCCCTATCTCCCTCCCTACTTCCATACCTCTTCCCCTTCCCCCTTCTCTACCCATCTCTGGAAGAGCCAGCATCACACTGTTGCCATAGCAACAAGGTTCACTCTTTGGTTCCTTCCATCCCTGCCTCCCCCATCCCTCCATTCCTCCCTCTGTCTCCAGCTCTGAGAGAGCCTACCTCACATTGTTTCCATGGCAACAAGGCTCTCCCTGTGGCTACGTCTTTGCTCCCTCTCTCCCTCCCTCCTTCCAAACCTCTCCCCCTTCCTCCTTCTCTTCCCATCTCTGGAAGTGCCAGCATCACACTGTTTCCATGGCAACAAGGATCCCTCCTTGCCTCCTTCCATCCCTGCTTCCCCCATCCCTCCTTCCTTCCCCCTTTCTCCAGTTCTGAGAGCCTACCTCACATTGTTTCCATGGCAATAAGGCTCTCCCTGTGGCTCCGTCCTTCCTCCCTCTCTCCCTTTCTCCCTCACTCTTACCCTTCCTTCATCTCTCTACCCATCTCTGGAAGAGCCAGCATCACACATAGCAACAAGGATCCCTCTGAGGCTCCTTCCATCCCTGCCTCCCCCATCCCTCCATTCCTCCCTCTGTCTCCAGCTCTGAGAGAGCCTACCTCACATTGTTTCCATGGCAACAAGGCTCTCCCTGTTGCTACGTCTTTGCTCCCTCTCTCCCTCCCTCCTTCCATTCCTCTTCCCCTTCCTCCTTCTCTTCCCATCTCTGGAAGTGCCAGCATCACACTGTTTCCATGGCAACAAGGATCCCTTTGTGGCTCATTTGATCCCTGCTTCCCTATCCCTCCATCCCTCCCTCTTTCTCCAGCTCTGAGAGAGCCTACCTCACATTGTTACCATGGCAACAAGGCTCTCACAGTGGCTCCGTCCTTCCTCCCTCTCTCCCTTTCTCCCTCACTCTTACCCTTCCTTCATCTCTCTACCCATCTCTGGAAGAGCCAGCATCACACTGTTGCCATAGCAACAAGAATCCCTCTGTTGCTCCTTCGATCCCTACTTCATTCCCCTCCCCCGCCCTCCCTCCCTCTTCCCCTTTCTCTTTCTTTCTTCCCATGTCTAGAAGGCACAGCACCACAGTTTCCATGGCAACAAGGATCCCCCCTTTTGACACCTTCCATCCCTCCTTTCCCCATCCCTCCATCCCTTCCTCTGTCTCCAGCTCTGAAAGAGCCTACCTCAAATTGTTTCCATGGCAACAAGGCTCTCCCTGCAGCTACATCCTTGCTCTCTCTTTCCCTCCCTCGTTCCATCCCTCTTCACCTTCCCATCTGTGGAAGGGCCTGCATTACACTGTTTCCATGGCAACAAGGTCCCTCTGTGGTTCCTTCGATCCCTGCTTCTTCCATCCCTCTCTCCCTCTCTCTCTCCCTCCCTCCCTCTTCCCCTCTCTCCTTTCTTCCCATGTCTAGAAGGACCAGCATCAAACCGTTTCCATGGCAACAAGGATCCCTCTTTGCCTCCTTCCATCCCTGCTTCCCCCATCCCTCCTTCCCTCCCCCTTTATCCAGTTCTGAGAGCCTACCTCACATTGTTTCCATGGCAACAAGGCTCTCCTTGTGGCTCCGTCCTTCCTCCCTCCCTCTCTCCCTTGCTCTTACCCTTCCTTCATCTCTCTACCCATCTCTGGAAGAGCCAGCATCACACTGTTGCCATAGCAACAAGGATCCCTCTGTGGCTCCTTCCATCCCTGTCTCCCCCATCCCTCCATTCCTCCCTCTGTCTCCAGCTCTGAGAGAGCCTACCTCACATTGTTTCCATGGCAACAAGGCTCTCCCTGTGGCTACGTCTTTGCTCCCTCTCTCCCTCCCTCCTTCCATACCTCTTTCCCTTCCTCCTTTTCTTCCCATCTCTGGAAGTGCCAGCATCACACTGTTTCCATGGCAACAAGGATCCCTCTGTGGCTCATTTGATCACTGCTTCCCTATCCCTCCATCCCTCCCTCTTCCCCTTTCTCCTTCTTTCTTCCCATGTCTAGAAGGACCGGCACCACACTGTTTCCATGGCAACAAGGATCCCTTTTTGGCTCCTTCCATCCCTGCTTCCCCCATCCCTCCATCCCTTCCTCTGTCTCCAGCTCTGACTGAGCCTCCCTCACATTGTGTCCATGGCAACAAGGCTTTCCCTGTGGCTCCGTCATTCCTCCCTCTTTCCCTCTCTCCCTCTCTCCCTCACTCTTACCCTCCCTCCCTCTCTCCCTCTCTTCCTCACTCTTACCCTTCCTTCATCTCTCTACCCATCTCTGAAAGAGCCAGCATCACACTGTTGCCATAGCAACAAGGTTCACTCTTTTGTTCCTTCCATCCCTACTTCCCCCATCCCTCCATCCCTCCCTCGGTCTCCAGCTCTTAGAGAGCCTACCTCACATTATTTCCATGGCAACAAGGCTCTCCCTGTGGCTCCGTACTTCCTCCCTTTCTCCCTCTCTCCCTCGCTCTTACCCTTCCTTCATCTCTCTATCCATCTCTGGAAGGGCCAGCATCACACTGTTGCCATAGCAACAAGGATCCCTCTGTTGCTCCTTCAATCCCTGCTTCCTCCATTCCCTCTCACTCCCTCCCTCCCTCCCACCCTCTTCCCCTTTCTCCTTCTTTCTTCCCATGTCTGGAAGGACCAGCACCACACTATTTCTATGGCAACAAGGATTCCTCTTTGGCTCCTTCCATCCCTGCTTCCCCTATCCCTCCATCCCTCCCTCTTTCTCCAGCTCTGAGAGAGCCTACATCACATTGTTTCCATGGCAACAAGGCTCTCGCTGTGGCTTCGTCCTTCCTCCCTCTCTCCCTCTCTCCCTTACTCTTACCCTTCCTTCATCTCTCTACCAATCTCTGGAAGAGCCAGCATCACCCTGTTGCTCCTTTGATCCCTACTTCATTCCCCTCTCTCTCCCTCCCCCCCTCTTCCCCTTTCTCTTTCTTTCTTCCAATGTCTAGAATGAACAGCAACACAGCCAGGTGTCAGAGACCAATCAGACTCATCAAAGAGTTCTTTGCCCTGGTGAGACAGAAAGAAGAACCCAATATTTTTCCCTGATTTTTCCCAATAAAATGTCTTACCAATTTGAAGGAAAGCCACCGAGTTGTTCATTGCGATCCAGCTGGAAAGGATGTCATACCACGATCATTCGTCAAGTAGACTTGCATTGAATACAAAATAAAGCCTTTTTATAGAAAATATAGAGTTGTAGATTTCAAATTCCCCACTGCCCACCCTTCAGCTGGCTTAGCGCTGATTGGCTGGCGTGCTTAACAGCTGGGAGGAGGTTTCGTTGCCTCTAGCACACTTCAGCCAACCACCAAGGTGCTGTCGCCTCGGTCCTGGCCAACCAGGAGAAGGGGAGGCGGGATGAGCGAAGACAAGGAAGGGATGAATGGATTTAATGTCCCAATTGTTCTTGGATCCAGATTTTTCCTGCAACTGGCCTTGGAAACAATAAGCGTGATCTGTGTGGCAGATTCAGTGTGGAAGTAAACAAAGGAATGAGCAACTGGAAACTTGTCTGTCTCTTGTGTCCTGATAGGATTAACCAGACGGATGTATGTCCCAAGAGGTCCAGCTCCGAGGCCTGGGGCATATTTCCTTTGTATTGTCCATGCAAGTAGTTTCTGTCAGGATCCCTTTCAATCAAAGGTTTATCTTCTCAAAGGAATGTGAAGTTTTCCCTAAGGTTTTGGGCGCTGGGGGTCACAAAGAGTGGCATTCCATATTTTATAGATTATATATTATATAGGATGTGAAGGGGAGGCATAGGAGGGAATCAAAGGGTACGTTCATATAAAGAGAAAGAGCCCATCTCCACTTCCCCCCACCCACCAAAGTCCATTGGGAATTCATAAAGCCATTTTGAGCGCCCATGGGGCTGGGGAGAGGAACAGGTTTTTAAAAGTCCAAAGATTCATGGGGCTTAAAAATGTAAAGTTTCCAAAAAGTTTCTAAGAGTCCTTCAGAAAGGAAAAAAAGATCCCATAAAAGTTCAAGAGAGTACATAAGTGTAAAGGGAGGTGGTTTCTCAGTAATAAATGTGTTACCTTCTGCTATATATGAAACATAGGGCATAAAACCTTGATTAAATGTACACACTGTCTGACATGGAAAGGGTCCTTTTTGTTGTTGTTAGTGTCTTGGCAAATTGACCAAGGCTTAACCCTTATTATCCAGTCTGATGTCCTTGTCCTTAGCAAAACTATGTTACTATCTTTTATTGGGGGAGGTTCATGTTCGACCTCACTTCCTCCCTCTCTTCCTCCCTCCCTCTTCCCCTTCCTCCTCCTCCCAACCTTTGTCAGATCCAATAACACACTGTTTCCATGGCATCAAGGCTCCCTCTGTGGCTCCTTCCATCCCTACTTCCTACATCCCTCGTTCCCCTTCCTCGTTCTCCCATCTCTAGCTCTACCAGGGCCTCCCACATATAGTCTCCATGGCAACATGGCCCTCCTTGTGGCTCCGTTCTGTTTCCATGGTGTAAAGAAGCACTAATCCCACTAGATGCCACGAAAAATTATGTAAAGAAGTATTAATCTTCTTTAATGCCACCAATATTCTGTGAGGAACCTTCTTTTAAAAATCAATTAAGCTGCCACCAATATGTTTAGAGACGCTGGTTTATGTCTCTGTTTATCTTTAGTTGTGTTGTGAGGTGACTTTGGTAGTGTGGAATGCACCAAGCATAAAGCAATGGAGGAGGCAGGTTTGAAATACAAAGAGAACAAGTTTTATTGTTAACAGAACGTAATTGTTGCAGTTTTGAGAATGTGAACTTGGCACAAGGCTTGATGTTACAAAATGGCTGGTTTGAGTTACATTCAAGCTTCTGATGTTACAATTCTATAAACTCCTTCTTTAGTGAAGTGCTTTTATTACTTCAGAGTTCCCTATTGTGAATATTCCACACTGTTTGTCCTATACTCGGATCAAACCACTGATCACCAGTCTTTCCTTACTGGCGATCCTTAAAACCCCTTCTGTTAGATTCTTTTAACCTAAGCAATCTAACAAGGTAACACCTTCAGCTCTCTTGCTGAAGAAATATTCACAAATCCTAAGAACTAACTGAATTCTCCACAGCTTCACAACCCAGAGCCCTAACTGACTCTGATCCTCTGCCCCGGGTCTCATCCACCGGACTAAACTACTTTTCCCCAGAGTCCTTTCTTGACTCTGCTATTTCCCAGAGCCCTTAACTGGCTCTGCTCTTCTCCTCAGGGTCTCTTCCTCCTGACTGAATATTAACTGACGCTTCCAAACCTTTTATTCCTTAAACTCCGCCCACCTCCTCTGAGGCTATGTTACCATGGCAACCTATCTCTCTCAGCTAGGCCCTGGCAACAAATGTAATGTATAAATACAGATTCAAACACATTATAGATAACACTTTATAATAAACATTATAAATACAGTTTAAACACATTATAAATAACACTTTATAATAAACACATCTCTACACATGGCAACAAGGCTCCCTCTGTGTCTCCTTCCATCCCTGCTTCCTCCATCACTCCCTCCCTCCCTCCCCTTTCTCCTTCTCCCTTCTCCAGCTCTGACAGAGCCTAGCTCTCTCCATGGCAACATGGCTCTCCTTCTGGCTCCTTCCTTTATCCCTCCCTCATTCCCCTCCTCTTCCCCTTCCTCCTTCTCTCTTCCCATCTCTGGAATGGTCTGCATCACACTGTTCCCTCTGTGGCTCCATCCATCCCTGCTACCTCCCTCCCTCCCTTTCCTCGTTCTCCCTTCTCCAGCTCTGACAGGGCCTACCTCACATTGTTTCCATGGCAACATGGCTCTCTTTGTGGCTCCATCTCCCCTTCTCCCTCTCTCCCTCTTTCCCCTCCCTCCTTCTGTCTTCCCATCTCTGGCAGGCCCGACCACACTGTTTCCATGGCAACAAGGCTCCCTCTGTGGCTCCTTCCATCCGTCCTTTCTCCATTCCTCCCTGCCTCCCCTTACTCTTTCTACCTTCTTCAGCTCTGACAGGCTGTCTCCATGGCAACATGTTGTCTCCATGGTAACATGGCTCTGCTTGTGGCTCTGTCCTCCCTCCCTCACCCCCGTGCTCCTTCCCCTTCCTGCTTCTCCCCTCCAATCTCCAGCAGGGCCTACATCACACTGTTTCCATGGCAACAAGGCTCCCTCTGTGGCTCCTTCCATCCCTGCTTCCTCCATCACTCCCTCCCTCCCCTTGCTCTTTCTCCCTTCTGACAGAGCCTAGCTCACATTGTTTCCATGGCAACATGGCTCTCCTTGTGGCTCCGTGGCTCCCTAACTCCCTCCGTCTTCCCCTTCCTCCATCTCTCTTCCAATGTCTGGCAGGCCCCACATCACACTGTTTCCATGGTGACAAGGCTCCCCCTGTGGCTCCTTCCATCCCTGCTTCCTCCATCTTTCCCTCCCTCCCCTTCCTCCTTCTTCCTTCTCCAGCTCTGACAGCGCCTAGTTTATTTATTTGTTTATTTACATCACTTATATCCCGCCCATATAAGCCGCAGGCGACTCAGGGCGGTCTACATATCGGCACAATTCTATGCCATCAATACAATATAACAGCAAAAACAATTAAGTGCATTTAGACAAAAAAGACAGTGCAATAACAATTTTGAAAGAGCTATATCCTCTCATTCCAATCCTCATCTGTTTCATCGTCTTGGCCGTTCTTAGGTCATTCTCCATCTCAAGCTTGACTATCCCGGGGTTCCGAATGCTTGCTCGAAGAGCCAGGTTTTTACTCTCTTCCGAAAAGTCAGGAGGGAGGGAGCTGATCTAATATCCCTAGGCAGGGAGTTCCACAGCCGAGGGGCCACCACAGAGAAGGCCCTGTCCCTCCTCCCTGCAAAGCATGCTTGCGAAGCAGATGGGATTGAGAGCAGGGCCTCAGATGATCTTAACTTCCTGGAGGGTTCGTAGGAAGAGATGCGTTCAGATAGGTAGGCTGAGCCAGAACCGTTTAGGGTTCACATTGTCTCCATGGCAACATTGCTCTCCTCGTGACTTTGTCCTTCCTCCCTCCCTCCCTCCCTCCTTCCCCTTCCCTCTTCTCTCTTCCCATCTCATGGAGGTCTGATATCATTGTCACCATGGCAACAAGGTGAGCCCGAGCACAGCCGGGAGCCCCGCCTTCACCTTGCAATGAGCCGCAGCGGGGAGTTCCGCAGTTCCTGGGCCAAAGTTTGGGACCAACAGACGAAATGTGCCCCAGCAACCAGTTCAAAACGAGGAATGCCTGCAGCCCTTCTTTTGCTTTCCCCTTCTCCTTACATTGTATCATTCCCCTAATAAAGCACTTGAAACTAGCAACATTTAATCTTTCCGCTTGATACTTTTGTATCTTTCCTTGCCTCAGACCAACTTAACATTAAAAATAACCCTTTTTCCAGGCTCCGGAGAGCCGTGAGCCAGCGGGGAGGTGCCTCCAGGCACCCCCCGGACCCTGGATCTGTGTTCGCCCAATTCGCGGATACTGAAACCGCCATTTTGGACCCCAGTAACCACTAAAACAGTAATATGGTGGATCAGCGCCGTTCTAATTTTGTATTTTTCTGCTATTAATTCTAAGACTAACTGCTATCCCGCTTTCCCCCATTTTGGGCTCCTGCACTCAGGGAATAATCGTTTTGTTTAAAGTATTATTATTAGACAGCAAGCAGCTGATTCCCAAAACTCTGCTGGCTCGGTGAAAGCAGCCTGTTATTCCCTTGCCACCACTCGTTCCTGCTCGTGCCCTGCCATCAGGGGCTTGCTGTGGGCACCCACAGGAGGACCCGGAGAGGTGGCCAGGCCGGCCCCCGGCCCCAGCGCGGAAGGTCTAGTTCGCCAAGGGCCGGACAATGGATTCTGTTGCTTCCTGACCCAGCGCACATAACTGGGTTCCTGTTTCCCCTTTGTGAACTCTCTGACATGCATCGGACTATGGACTCTGCTACTACCCAACCCAGCGCCCATCACTGGACTTCAGCCTTTTCTTATTGACTCCCTGCTTCATGAACTGTTTGCCACATCCCTGGCCACGAACTTCCTTCTGGTGCTTGCCTTGAAATGCAAGCAGCCTCCATTTCCACACACCTTTGCCAAAGGACTATGAGATCTCCAGTTTGCGTTATAGTAAAGATCCAATATTGTAATAAACTTTGCTTGGGATGGGATTGCCTTATGAAATGTATAAAACATATGAAATGTATGTAATGGAATGAAATGTACCCTGATTTCCCCTCCTGCTTTTCCCTCTGACCCTTGCCCCAAAAGGAATGTGACCTGGGGATTACTGTGACAGGGAGGAAACCCTTTGTCCTCCCGAAACGGTTCATATTTACATTTGCATGGGCCCGTGATTGATCCCTTTTCCTACTAAATTTCAGAGCAGACAGTAAGGCAGGGAAGAGTCAACAGAAACTTAGGAAGAAAAGACTGACTGACTCATTTTTAGGTATTTGTTGATCCCCCTTGTTTACAAGGCCCTGAGGTCCAAATACCATCAAAAGCTCCTTTTCATACTTCCTCCCAAATCCAATCACAGACCAGGAAGCTCATTGTTCCCCTATCTGTCACCCTGCCAGTGAGGACAAAGCCTCACATAACAGCTGGCAGATGCCCCCTGGGCTCATCATTTCCTCTGAACTGTCAAGCTTCGTCCCGCCTCCTGGCTGCCGATTGGTCCATCTTCAGAGGCGCTAGGAAGGCACTGATTGGCCTCCCAGAGGCAGTGGAGCCCGCTGATTGGTCCAGAGGCGAGGCATGCTGCCAAGCCTCCTCCCAGCTGTTCCGCGGCCAGCCAATCAGCCCGAAGCCGGCTGACAGAGGGTGGGCGGGAGTTTTGAAACTGTTTTCCTTTGTCTGTGTACTATAAAAATGCTTGGAAATTCTGTAAAATCATGCTTGCAGTGGAATGATTCCTGCAATGCATCTGATCTCAGCTGAATCACAATAAACGCCTCGGTCACTGAACCTCTTCAGCCTCTGGTGGGATTAATTCTTAATATTTTTCGTTCTTTGGATTGGCTTTCGCTGGCTGCTCACCGAGGTTTAAAGACCCCTTTAGCGGTCTTCAGGGATCTCTCCCGCTGGGAGACCCTCCAAAAGAGCTCGATATCATTGGCTCCCTTTGTGGCTCCTTCCATCTCTGCTTCCTCCATCACTCCCTCCCTCCCCTTCCTCCTCCTTCCTTCTCCAGCTCTGACAGCGCCTAGTTCATATTGTTTCCATAGCAACATGGCTCCGCTTGTGTCTTCGTCCTTCCTCCCTCCCTCCTTCCCCTTCCCTCTTCTCTCTTCCCATCTCATGGAGGCCCGATATCACCGTCACCATGGCAACAAGGCTCCCTTTGTGGCTCCTTCCATCCCTGCTTCCTCCATCACTCCCTCCCCTTCCTCCTTCTGTCTTCCTTTCTCTGGTAGGGCCTACATCACACTGTTTCCACTGTTTCCCCCTGTGCCTTCTGCCATCCCTGCTTCCTCGTCCCTCCCTACTTCCTCTTTCTCCTTTTCTCTTTCCGTCTCTGCCGGGGCCTACATCACACTGTCTTTAGGGCAACATGACTCTTCTTGTGGCTCCGTCCTCCCTCCCTCCCTCCCTCCTCTTCCTCCTCCTATTTTCCCATCTCTGGCAGGGCCTACATCACACTGTTTCCATGGCCACAAGGCTCCCTCTGTGACTACTTCTGATATCGAGCTAGAATGTGGAGGCTCCTGCCCAGGAGAGAGGAGCTCTCAGACCACCAAAGAGGATCTGGGCCCTTGGCAAGCGAAGAGGAAGAAGCCCAGAATTTTCCCTGATTTTTCCCAAATAAATCTCACCACAGTTAAGAAAAGCCACCGAGTTGTTTTACTGCGATCCAGCTGGAAAGGATGTCAAACCGCGATAGTTTGTCAGGAGAGACATACATGCAGTACGTTTAGATACATTTTTATAGAGAAACAGAGCTTCCAAATTTCCCACCCCCTGCCCCTCAACCGGCTTCTTCCTGATTGGTTTGTGCCATCAGCTGGAGAGGAGGCGCAGCCGGCTTGGCTGTGCCTCCGCCAATCAGAAAGCCAGCACTGCTTCCAGCCTGCAACCAATGAGGGCGGAGGAGGAAGTCCTTGGGCAGAACAATGAAAAGAATGTCCAGATGATTGATTTAGGTTGATTTTAAGCTATCTAAGCGACCGGCCATAAATCTATAAAAAGATTCCTCCAAAGCCGGTCTGGTCTCTTGAAAGGATGTGATATGTAGATGTGGCTGGCATGATTGCCTAGCTCTGGTTTCCCGGTCGCAGATATGAGTCCATTGCAAAATCATATGGTTTCCTCGGTCCATGGGGAAATGACAAAAGGAAAGGAAATGGGAACATCCTGACCTCTCTTGAAAGCAGGGTGTCCTTTGTTGAAAAATGACCGGTTTTTCCAAAAGGTCCCCTCCAGCGGTCTTGCTTCAAGACTGAAGTGGGCCAGGGTATTATCATCCAACTAGTTCTTTGTTTAGATCCTGAGTCAATAGGGAAATACCTTGGGAAAAAGGTTACCCAAGGTTGTTGATATGCTGAAGATCACAAAAGGTGGCTTCCTTATATTTTCATATATAGACATACGCACAGGGGTCAGGGAGATACATAGGGGATAATAAGACATAGGGGGAATTTCATATACCAGACTCCAAAAGAAGAGAAAAGTCCATAAGCATAAAATCATAATATTCCTTCATGAGAAGGGATTCCATAGGGCTTGGGGAAAGTTCCATAAAGGTGTCCAAGTGTCCACGGAGTCCTTATAATCGTCCACCAACACTGAAGATCAAAATGTGGAGAACTACAGATCCCTTCACATCAAGGACCAAGGCGGCCCACCTCCATCTTAGGGGTTTCATGGGTTAACCACGACAGTCTGCCGGAATCAGCAGGCTCCTTGGATATCCACAAAATGGTGGCAGCGAGGCAATGTCTTTGGAAAAACATGGCATGGTTTTGGGGACAAAAAGGGTTATTCCTTGGGCGGAAAGGACAGCGGAGCGAAACCGAGATAGCCATTAGTCTTAGAATTCTCCCAGAAGATTGGCACCGTTTTTGAAGTGATCCGTTAACTTGCGGATATGGGGGCCCGAGGGGTTTCCGTATCCGCGGTTTAAGGGAACGCAGTTTCAGCCTCCCTGGGATGGGAGAATCACATCCCAGGAGGGCTGGCAGCTGTCTGCAGCCCGGGAGAGGAAAGATTTATTAGAAGGAAAATTTGAGGCAGTAAAATGACACAATGTAACACTATGGAGGGGGGATTAGTTACAATGTTAGGAAGGGGGGAAAGCAAAGAAATGAAAAGGCTTCTGAGCTGTAGCTGCTGTTGTGGCCACGTTCATGCAGTTGGCCCAAGCGGGGCATTGTAGATCTGCGGAACTCCCTGCTGCAGGTCAGATCAGCTTGAAGGCAGGGAGCTCCGCGCTCGGTCCCACTTCCATCCCTGCTTCCTCCATCCATCCCTCCCCTTCCTCCTTCTCCCTTATCCCGCTCTGACAGGGCCTAACTCACATTGTCTTCATGGCAACATGGCTCGCCTTGTGGTTCTGTCCTTCCTCCCTCCCTCCCATTCCTCCATGTCGCTTCCCATCTCTGGCAGGGCCTACATCATACTGTTTGCATGGCAACAAGGCTCCCCCTGTCCCTCCTTCAATTCCTGCTTCCTCATCCCTCCCTCCCTCCTTCCTCTTCCTCTCTTCTCCAGAGGGTCTAACTCACATTGCCTCCATGGCAGCATGGCTCTCCTTGTGGATCCGTCCTTCCCTCCTTCCCTCTCCCTTTTCCCCTCCCTTCCTCCTTCCCCTTCCTCATCCTCTCTTCTGCAGCTCTGGGAGGGAGTACGTCACACTGTTTCCATGGCAACAAGGCTCTCCCTGTGGCTCCTTCCATTCCTCCTTCCTCCATCTCTCCCTGCCTCTTCTTCCTTCTACCTTCTCCAGCTCTGACAGGGCTCATTCTATCTTCTGCAGCTATAAAATTCAACCTATGCCCTTTGGTGAGTCAGGCTTGAGCTACACTGCCCTATATCCCAGGATCGGATCCCTAATTATCTGCTTTGAACTGAATTATAGAAGTCTACACTGCCAGATAATCCGGGATCAGATCCTGGAATATAGGGTGGTGGAAGGGGCTTCAGTTTCCCATCCTAAATTACCAATGTCTTGAACCCTTCAGATATACAACAGGCAAGCTTCCCCAAAATGCATTAACATTCTTGCTACATTACTTCTCAGTGTTTTCTCCTAGCTTTGAATATTTCAGCAAGTATATCTGGGGGAAGTGCTGGCCTTGTTTGGCTGATAGGGCATTGGCAGCAATACAGTGTGAACAATTGTGTATGCTTGCAAGTTAACAAAAATCAGGCGGGTCAATGACTCGCAGTTCAAATATGCTGATGGATTCGTTTTTAAAAGGCTCATAGCTGGCAAAACAGAGAGATATCCTTCCCCGAAAAGACTGTGATGCATCTGGGTAAAAAAGAAGTGAGTCACAGTAAACCAGTAGGATACTTTGTTGCATAGGACAAGGTGTCCTATGCTTTCTCTAAAGTTCAATGAGGATTTAGGACAAGGCTTCCAGATGGTGAAGCCCAACCTGAAGTAGCACAGGGAGTGATGAATGTGTCATACCTCTACAGTGCGGAGGGAGAAGAAAATTAAGATTGGATCGTTTCAAAATGGAAAGAAATGGGGGACTGCTCTGGAAACAGTGGGGAGCCACCTGCAGCCTGTGTCCGACTTCAAGGAAGATACTCACAAGACACAGCCCCCCTCTACAGCCCTTTTGGTGGTAAAAGAGGTGGTAAATATTATTTAAACCGATCCACTCCTTACAAGAAGGTGTAGTACAATTCTTTTCCTTCTTTTGTATGTAGCCTATCAGAAAAGCAAGCCTAATATGTTTGGATTGACTCAATTCTTCTTCCGGTAACAGTTTCTAAAACCCTTGGATTTTCTTAGGTTTGTGTTCTTGAATCCTGACTGGCTGATTATTTTGAGGAGATAATGTCATAACTGTTCATTGAATCCATGTTGTCAGTTAGCCATTGGACTCAGTGAGACATTTCTTCTGTTTTCTGTGTTGCACTGGTCACTATTACTCGGTGTCTCATCCACAGTTGTTTGTCTAGCTAGGAATGAATGAATACATAAGTAAGTAAGGTGAAGTCACAGCAATAAAAATTCAAGTGGTCTGATAGTTATTCCTTTCTTTACCTTAAAGTTCTGAGAAATTCCCTGAACTACAGAAGTGGATGTTGCAGGTGAAGTTGTTTCTCAAAAAAGTGCAACATAACTTGGCAAATTCAGGAGTTATATTTAAAAATTCCCCCCTTTTAAGGTTTTTTTTATGTGGAAGAAACAACTGGTTTCAAAACCCTCTCCTATCTGCACATTACTCTGCAACTTTAATTTACATTTAATAATAAAATATGCCAATTCAAACATTGGAAAGTGTGGAGTATACACTATTCAGGAGCCATTATTAGCAAAGATGTCAGACTATATTAAAATAAATTACAATACATAAGGTATACCTAGTTACAAATATATCAAGTAATTTACTTTTCTAAATCTTTAGATAGAAAGGAAATGCATGCCAGAACTCTTTGTGGAATGACGTCTGAGACCGGCAATTGACGAATGGTACTGATCACAATATATGGACTGGACATACGGACTGAGTTGGACCCGATTTTATCCTGGTGAACGGCTTTTATGTAATTTTATGTAATTTATGTAATGTAATTGGTAACTTAATGTTGTGTATTATGTTTTATATTTTCAGTGTTAGCACTGAATCTTTGCTGTTAGCCGGTCTGACAGAGGTAGAGAAGATCGGGATATAAAAGTTTTAAATAAATAAATAAATAAATAAATAATAAAAAATAGTGGGTGGTGTCCTGAAATTTCTGTCAGATATACTAAATAAAAAGGTGCATTATTATGAAAAAAATGAGGATTTCATCTGAATCAGAACTCTGAACTTTGGGGAGGGGGGTCCACAAGAGAGGAGAGGAAAAAAGAAACCCTTTTACATATAAAGTGGGAGAACGATGGTGTGATCCCCTAAATCCCCAACCTCTTCTTTCCTCTTTATTTTCAATATCTTTAATATCTTTAATATCCTGAATAAAAATATATATATTTGAAAAAAAAGAACTCTGAACTTTGAATCAGCATGTTAGTAAGACCAAAGGGTAAACAGTTATACCAAAAAGAGGAGATAACAGAAAGGAAAAGAGAGGTAAAAGGTAAGTGCAGCAAAAACTAAAAACTAAAAACTAAGGCAGCTTTACTTCTGGTAATTTAGGGCATTTATAGGCAAATTGTGAATGCTTTGCTTTTGCTTTTGGGGGGAACATGCAGTACCAATAAGCCTAGGTAACTTTGTGGAGATATAGTTGTGATGTAGTGATGTATTGATATTGATGTTTAATGATTTGTGATGCTATTGCTTTTAAATGCTTAATGATTTTGTATTGTGTATACCTAAATTGTTGTAAACCGCTCTGAGTCGCCTAAGGGCTGAGAAGAGCGGTATACAAATAAAGTAAATAAATAAATAGTTATGCCCATAGCCTTGTGGGCAAAGTGTGGCATTGTTCAGATTGCAGTCATAATTCAAAACATGTACTGATCTCTATTCATATAGTGGTTTAAACAGTTGATGATAAATTTGAAGACTAAGGTTTGATTCGCTGTTTGGGCATGGAAACCCACTGGGCGACCTTGGGCAAGTTATACATTCTTCGTCCCAGAAAACTGTTGTATAGGTTCACCTTAGTGTCATCGTAGGTCAGAAACAATTTGAAGCACACAACAAGTTGCACAAAAGCCAGCTTAGCTTTCAACAATATGGCTTCCTCCAAGAACACACTTCACTTATTCCATTCCATTGGGTTTGCACATATGGTTCTATGTTTCTGTTCAAGAGACATATTAGAAACTTTGATTTTAGTAGTGAACAGTGCTAATTGCTATTTTCCTCTATAACACTGTATCAACAGGTAATCCCAATAGAACATTTTGTATACTGTGGAGAAGGAACACAGCAAAAGTACCAATTGTAACAGTGCAAAACAAAACAAAACAAAACAAAAAGTTTACTCCAGGCACTTTCAGGCCATTATATGCTAATCAAGGTGGTCAGTTAAACGTTCACACCCAGCTCTAGCAGACAAGAGTCCCTTGTCCCACCTTGGTCATTCCACAGATATATAAAGCCTTTTTACTAGTTCCAACAGACTTCACTACCTCTGAGGATGCTTGCCACAGATGCAGGCGAAATGTCAGGAGAGAATGCCTCTAGACGATGGCCATATAGCCCGAAAAAACCTACAACAACCCAAAACAAAAACAAAAAACTCAACTACCAAATAAGCAACAGGAATGGCAAGATACAGTACACTGAAAGGTTGTATGATGGCACTTGCCTTAACAAAAAGGTAATTCTGGAGACATACGAGTTCTGAGATATAAGCATTTGCAGGTGTAGCAGATCAAAAGGGGGACAAGGCTTGCAGTGAGAATTTGGAGGGTTACAAAGTTTGCATTTTTAAAAACAAAGTAATGTCTATATCAGTGGTTCTCAACCTGTGGGTCCCCAGATGTTTTGGCCTTCAACTCTCAGAAATCCTAACAACTGCTAAACTGGCTGGGGTTTCTGGGATTTGTAAGCCAAAACACTTGGGGATCCACAGGTTGAGAACCACTGCTCTATATGATTAGGAGGGTAAACTACAGAAGTTCAAGAAATGGGATTTCACAACCTTTTTTCTCTCACACAAGAATGTGATACAATCTCATTGTTGCATGAATTGAAAGTGCCACCACCATGCAATTAAGATGAGTACATCTGCTAATGCACGAAACAAAATCAAAATTCCATCTGAGTAAACTGGGTTACAAACTTTTTATTGTTTTCCTTTATTTTTCCTTGGTGCAAACAGAGTTGGTTTTAGCTCTTCTGTCCCATGAGCATAATTACATGATTCTGAAGTCAGTGGACAACCCTGCGGATGGTGAACGTAAAACCAGCACAGGCGGGTTTTAAATGTTTTAGAAGGAAGTCGTCGTTTAACCTGATTTGCTGGCCTGTTTTTCCTTGGTGGTTTGGCTTCTCTCCAGTCACGAATATGAACTTTCCCATTCAAAACTAAGACGAAGAAAAGAAAGGGTAAGATTAGTGTTGAAAGGTATTGGCAGTACAATAAAAATGTCTATGATAACAGGAAAAATCTGATTTTTGTGAGCAAATTAATGCAAATATGCACATGAAATAAGTTTCCAAAGGTGGATCAGATACACCTGATGAAAACAGTAGTCCAGGACAGTATCACAAACACCTCACTTTTTAAAGTGCCATAAGCACACTTTGCTGTTCATTTAGATTGTATATTATTTTGCAATTATCAATAAAACATTTTAGGAAAAACTGGATAACTCCTTTTAAAACACATATGTGGCCACAAGCAAGAATGTACGTAAGTTATTGAAAGGATTCTTGTTAATGTATAGGAAACCTACGAGTAAAAATGAATTCCTAGAGGAGGGAATGGGCTGAATGAAGAAAAATAAATTGCAACTAAATTCAGATTCGACAGAGGTGTTAAGTATTATGGGTTGGAGGTGCGTCAACCAGTTCTGGATGAGATTACATTCTTCCTGAAAGACTTGTGTTCCTGGATCTGCCTCTCCAGATGTCAGCCTAGATAGATGCGACCGTCAGGAATGGTTACTACGAGCTTTAATTACAACTAGAAAACTTAATTATAGATCAGTATAATTAAGGAAGAAACTAAACCAGCAAAGATATGGATAGAAACAGAGAAAAGTCTATACAAGAAATGGATGACAAATTTAACTATCTTTTGAAAAAACAGAGCAATATTTTTTAAAGAAACAAACCAAAATGCTTATGCCACTTGCAAAAATGTTATTTCCTTAATGGCTCTGAAGCTGAGCTCACATGCTACTGATAAGTGAAGAAAATATTTTCTTGTGCAACCTTTTTTACAATCATCCAACTATAGCTTAAAGCAGGGATCCTCAAACTAAGGCTTGGGGGCTGGATATGGCCCTCCAAGGTTATTTATCTGTCCCTCGCTCAGGGTCAACCTAAGTCTGAAATGACTTGAAAGCACACAACAACAACAACAACAACAACAACAACAACAATCCTATCTCATCAGCCAAAAGCAGGCCCACACTTCCCCTTGAAATACTAATCAGTTTATATTTGTTAAAATTGTTCTTCATTTTAATTATTGTAGCGTTTTAAGTGTTTTTTGCACTACAAATAAGATATGTGTAGTGTGCATAGGAATTCATTTATGTTTTTTTCAAATTATAATCTGACCCTCCAGCAGTTTGAGGGACTGTGACCTAGCCCTCTGTTTAAAAAGTTTGAGGACCTCTGGCTTAAAGGAAGGTCAAAGGCTAAAGGTAGGATTCGAACATGAGTTTGGCTCTTCCATTAAGGAAGAAGTACTTGGAAGAGCCAGGTTTGATTCTGCAATGTAATTTGTACATTTTTAGCACCAACAAAAATCCCCTCTCCTTTCTGAGTAAAAGGCTAACAAAGGGAGAGTTCTGAAGACGCTCTGACCACTTTCCAGAAGCAGGGTACACCCTTATTTATTTATTTATTTGCTATATTTATATACCGCCGTTTCTCAGCCTAGCCGGCGACTCAACGCGGTTTACAACATAATATAACAATCAACAGTATACAGTTAAAAGCATAAAAAACATAAAAAACATAAAAACACAATTCATATATCAATACCAATCCAGTTCGACTCTTAACTAAAAACGTGATCCAGTTCGTCATCCATGTTGCCAGTCCTTTAGTCAGTTACCATTCGTTGCATTGGGTTAACCAAATGCCTGCCTCTAGAGCAGGAAAAACTTGGTCAATCTTTGTGGCTGGATTTTTGTGCACAATTATGTGATATTTCTACTCAATTCCATCCATAGGAAAAAAATAATGTAGTAAAATGCCTTCTGTGAGAAGTCATAGATGTCATTCTAGTAACGGTGTTTTAAAACCAAGATATAGGGAGCCAAAATCACATCACATTCCCAGTTCTTACCTTCAAACACTTGATGATTGTTTCTCAGCAAGGTTTGGAGGCCTCCGTATTCATTCTTCAGAGTTTTTAATGTTTCCTTATCTAAATGTTCTGCAACTTCTCCTAAGGTAAGACTCACTACAGAAAATAATACATTCAAGTAAAAAAGCTGTTAGTCCTTAATGATAGTTGTTTAGCATTTATAAGCAACCACTTGCTCAGCTGGTTTGAGGTTTTGGGCTTGAGTGTTACCAGCACGCCGATGACACTCAGCTTGTGCTGAAGATGGAAGGCCGACCAGACTCTGTACCCGATTATTTCCATCAGTGCCTCGAGGCCGTTACTGGATGGCTGCGTGCCAGCAGGTTGAGGGTGAATCCAGCAAAGACGGAGATCCTATGGCTGGGTCAACCGGGCAGTGGGGATATCCAGCTGCCTACCCTGGATGGCGAGGCGCTACGCCCATCATCATTGATAAAGAGTCTGGGAGTCCTTTTGGACCCTCTGCTGATGATGGAGGCCCAGGTCTCCGCCATTAGCAGAACCGCTTTTTTTCATCTGCGGCAGGCTAGTCGGCTGGCCCCCTACCTGTCCAGGGATTACCTAGCTACGGTGATCCAGGCTATGGTCATCTCAAGACTGGACTACTGTAACGCCCTCTACATTGGCCTTCCTCTGTCGGTGATCCGGAAGCTCAAGTTGGTACAAAATGCAGCTGCTCGGCTTCTTGCGGGAATTCCGATGAGATGCCACATAATACCAATGTTACTACTGCTGCATTGGTTACCAATTGAGCACTGGATCACTTTCAAAGTGATGGTACTCACCTTTAAGGCTTTGCATGGTCTGGGGCCGATGTACCTGAGGAACCGCTTCACCCCCTACCAACCCCAGAGATCCCTCCGTTCTGAGGACCAAGATTTGTTAGAAATTCCCAGTGTCAAGACCTTGCGTCTAACAGCAACCAGATGCAGAGCCTTTACAGCAGTGGCACCATCACTCTGGAATACTCTGCCACCTGAAGTCCGTACCTTGCGGGACTTATCAGCTTTCCGCAGGGCATGTAAGACATATCTGTTTAGACAGGCCTTTGATCTTTGATATTGCTGTTTTAAAAATGTTTTAAAATTGTGTTAGATTTTAGCTTGTTCTTGTAAGCCGCTCCGAGCCCCAGGGGAGTGGCGGCATATAAGTTTGAATAATAAATAAATAAATAAATAAATCGTGTTTTTATTTTAAGTTTCTGAAAACTGTGTCACTATTCTATGTGTCCTATGGAACATATTCTTCTGTGATTAAGTGGGTGCACATATAGCCCAGCTTACAAAATCACAGAAATATAGGGTTGGAAGGGGCTTCATGGGCCATCAATTCCAACCTCCTGCTCAGTTCATGGAACCATAGAATAACAGAGTTGGAAGAGACCACATGGACCATCTAGTCCAATCCCCTTGCCATGCAGAAAAGCACAAAGTATCCCTGACAGATGGCCATCAGCCTCTGTTTAAAATTCAGTATCTCTAACTAAAACATCTCCAACAGATAGCACATGTCCGCCACCTCTTTAGGCAATGTGTTCTACTGTCAAAGCATTCTTATTGCAAATATTTTCCTGCTAATGTTTAATTGAAATCTATCCTTTTGTAACTGGTTTCTAACCAGTTGCAGATCCATTTGATGGATCTGCATCTATTTCATAGTTAGCCAATTTGCTGCTTAAGATGCATATAAAAGCAGCAATTTGATGCCACATTAACATATATGAAATAAAATAAAACAAGTACATTAAAACAATAATTTAAAAACATATCAAACATTAAAACCACTCATTTAAAATCACACAATCCGATATCATAGCCCAAGGCCATTCCAATTGTCATTGTACCATTCTTGTTCTCTTATTGCACTGTTCTTGGCCAAAAGATTGGTCCCACATCCACATCTTTTTCCTGAAGATCAGGAGGGAGGTGGCTGATCTGATTTCATTGGGGAGGGAGTTCCACAGCCGAGGGACCACCACTGAGAAGGCCCTGTCTCTCGTCCCCACCAACTGCACCTGCGAAGGAGGTGGGACCAAGAGCAGGGCCTCCCCAGAAGATCTTAATCTCCTAGCTGGCTCCTAGAGGGAGATACATTCAGATAGGCAAACTGATCTCATAGCTGATCAGGATGCCACCTGTTCAGAATCTACACAAAGACTTGTTAGAAAAAGTACAGATGTGTGTACATTTTGCAATAATATATTACTTATTAGAATGTTTTGCTCTGAGCACTCTAAAAAGCCTATTACCATGGTGAAAGTTCACCTTCTATCAGTTGTAATTTTCATTTTTATATAAATATGCAAAATGAAGAAATAAACAAAGAATTTACCTCCTCTATTCCATGTGCTTGCATTTTCAAATGGACTCTCTTTGGTTTCCTTTAATAATAGATTTGCTACTCTCAAAACTACTCTGTCTACAAAATCCTGAGGCAGAGTAGTACAGTTTCTCATTTGTTCTTTAGTCCTGGGCAGAAACCCAGAGATTAAAACTTTGTCCATGTTTATCTCTTCAGATACTTCATCGTCCGCTACCAAGTCAGTGGCATCATTTACAGCTAAGAAGCTGCCATTCTCTGGGGTTGTTATGCCGCATAATTGGCGTCTGTTGATATATTGTGCTCGCTGTTCCTCAAGTACATTCTCTTGTGCTGCAAGGTAGGTTCTAGACATCCCAATTAGGCAGACCTAGGAATAAGACAATGTTTATTTAGGTGCCAATAACTCCTTACTGTGCTAAGGTAGACTCCACCAAAGTAGAGGGCAATAAGATCTCGTCAACGGTTCTTAATCTCCTGACTTAAGACACCACTCTATATGACACACACACCACTGTTTTCCTTGCCCAATTTCCTGTCTACATAAGAAATGCTGAAAGCAGTAACTGAAAGCAGAGAGATTTCTCGATTGCTGAAGGTAAGAGAAGAAAACAAATACCAGTAATCTGATTCTGGCAACTACAGTCTGGTTGTAAAACCAAGAGCTTCCAGGCAATCTGTATCGAAGAAGATCCTTTTCTAATCAATTGAATATAAACTATATTGTCAGTCTCAGCACTAGACTATCCAAAAAAATCAGAATACAATTGCACTATATTGGTTATAAAAAGCCAGAAGTGAAAAGAATGTGAGAGAGAAAACCTATGAAAGCTGTACTGATATAAAATAATATGGAAGTTCCATCAATCTCGGATGTCTAGTGTATGAAAAACCTGGAGTCAACTGTGATGTATACTACAGCTACACCAGTCACACTTCAAAACTATCAAACTCCTATAAGTCAGAATCACCTTGTCTCAATGATTTAGATGGCACCAAAGAATGATTACAGTCAGTCCATATTCACTGGGGTTAGGGTCACAGGACTCCCATGAAAATGAAAAACCTCAAATAATCAAACTGCTATATTTTAAAACTTGAGATAACACCTTTTATTATTTATTTATTTGAGGTATTTATATACTGCCCTTCTCAACCCCAAAGGGGACTCAGGGTGGTTCACAGCATTGGCAATAATTCAATGCCATTGATAAAAAACAGTATAAAACATCAAAATTGACCCTCCCCTGATATAACATTAAACCTTATTAAACACATCATATAAAATAACATTACATATCACACAAACACATAGCTATTGTGCGTAAACAATCCTGGGTCACTGCACTTTTAACTTTAACTTTAAATATTCCTATGATGGGCCGAATACTTGGTTCCACGGCCAGGTCTTTAGCTGTCTTCTAAAGGTCTTAAAGTCTGCTGGAAGCTGTCTACAGGGCAATGGCTCCAAAGACTTGTTCCTCTGGTTGTTTTGGACTTCAGCTCTCAGAAATCCCATCCAGTTTACAAGCTGTAAGGAATTGTGGGAGCTGAAGTACAAAACACCAGGAGGACCCAAGGCTGCTAAAGAGCAATGGAGGCCCAAGAGATTCCTAGAAAGAACTTGTTCCTCTGGTTGTTTTGGACTTCAGCTCCCAGAAATCCCATCCAGTTTACAAGCTGTTAGGAATTGTGGGAGCTGAAGTACAAAACACCAGGAGGACCCAAGGCTGCTAAAGAGCAATGGAGGCCCAAGAGATTCCTAGAAAGAACTTGTTCCTCTGGTTGTTTTGGACTTCAGCTCCCAGAAATCCCATCCAGTTTACAAGCTGTTAGGAATTGTGGGAGCTGAAGTACAAAACACCAGGAGGACCCAAGGCTGCTAAAGAGCAATGGAGGCCCAAGAGATTCCTAGAAAGAACTTGTTCCTCTGGTTGTTTTGGACTTCAGCTCCCAGAAATCCCATCCAGTTTACAAACTGTTAGGAATTGTGGGAGCGGAAGTACAAAACACCAGGAGGACCCAAGGCTGCTAAAGAGCAATGGAGGCCCAAGAGATTCCTAGAAAGAACATTTTAATTAATTTCTAGAATAACCAAATATACAAAAGTCAAAACAGCAAATGTGGAAAGATGATTGTAATTTTAGCCTGAAATCAAACCAGTCTCTCTTCTATATTTAGTCTTGAAACCAGTTATTTTCCTTGCTTAGTTGTGATTAACCATATTCACTGCACTAATACATTGCTACTGTTCTCACAACTGAGGTTGTGCAAAGTTTATACCTATTCACTCTACAGCTATTGTAAATACATTTAAATTACCTCTCCCACATTATTTCAAGGGAGTAAGTAAATCATGCAGCACTGTAAGATACTCATGAGGAAAGTGAAGATGTACCACCCTTGATAGATTTTATCCCTTTGGGCGTTTTTTGACACACTCAGAAGCTTATGTTAATAGGGAGCACTAGTATATTTGATCCCGTTTTATACATTTAAGAATGGATAGAGAGACGGTTAAAAGTAAAGCAATTAATATAATATAATATATTGTATATACATATACTATTGATAACATTATAATGTAATACAATATAATACTAATAATAATACAATATTATAATTATATATTTTATATTACATGTAATATTACTAATAATATTACAGTATAATGGTATAGTACAATATAGTGATAAATAATAAAGACATTTTTAGACCAATGAAAATGGAAGTTACTCTTTTTGTTGAAGGGATTCTAAGGCAGTCTTCTTCCACATGAAAACCGCATGCAACTCCCACTTCTGTTACAAAATCAAGGTATTCTCTGTACTGAGTCTTCTTACTTTGCCTTCGGTTGTACTTTCCATGGAAATCAAAGAAACAGCAAGGCAATAGGAAATATCGACAAGAATAAGAAGACCTGTTACAGGGATGACAGATTGAGGTATTCAATTTTAAAAGGGCATTTTTCTGTATGCATATGAACTATTGTACATTCTAGACTTGACATAAGTAAAGAAGAAGTCTAGTATTTCTCAAGATTTGATTGATCTCAAATTTCTTACCTTTCAGATCTTAGAAATAATACCAATTAACGTTTTAATAAGATGCTCAGTTTTTAAATTTATGAAATAATTCAGCTGAATCTGTCCTATGTCAATGTTTAGAAAGAGAAATGTGTGCTTAGCTATTATAGAGATTCTATCCTATTAATTCTATCTAATTAATTATATTCTAATTAAGTAAAAATATTATTGACTTCCCAGGAATGGGCTTCTTCCATTGACAGCTATTTTTTACGCAGCTCTCATATTGTTTTAGAGAAGCTTTTACTACAATTCCAGCATCAAATATTCCTCTCCTAATGTATCTTTGAAATGCACCAGTATTTTTATGCAGTTGAACTTCATAATTTTTAAATTGTATGATTCTTAATTATTTCAATATGCAGTATGCTAAAAGTGTCATTCATATACTGATTCCTTATTCCAAGTTTCAGAGATGCTCCTAGAATACTGAAAACCAGTACCTGGCTGCAATAACGGGTATCCATGGTGTCAGTTCATCAGAATGATTTCCAATCAACCAGTCAACATCTGGGTACAAATTGTTTGGACTCACAATATTTTCCTGAAAAGAAATAAAACAGTTCTTTATAACAGATGAGGAACCAGAATGGAATAGTGGTTTGAGTATTTTTCAAAGACTCTACAACCCAATGTTCAAACCCCTCAGCCTCAAAAGAAGGCAAAAACAAAACCCCCTTTGGTGAGGCACCAGCACTCTTTGACAAAGAATGCTAAAGGCCTTATAAAGCTACAATTCATTATTTCATAGCACTGAGCCATGGAAATTAAAGTAGTTCCAAATAGCATACTGCATTCATTTCTTTTGCGAATTTACCCCTGATATAGATTTTGTTGAACCCCTGGTGGTGCAGCTGGTTAAACCACTGAACTTCCTGACTGAAAGATTGGTAGTTCGAATCTGGGGAGCAAGGTGAGCTCCCACTGTTAGCCCCAACTTTTGCTAACCTAGAAATTCGAAAAATGTGAGTAGCTCAATAGGTACCGCTTTGGTGAGAAGGTAACAGAGCTCCATGCAGTCATGCCAGCCACATGACCTTGGAGACATCTACGAACAATGCCGGCTCTTCAGGTTTAGAAATGGAGATGAGCACCAACCCCCAGAGTCGAACACAACTAGACTTAATGTCAAGGGGAAACCTTTACCTTTACTTTATAGATTTTGTTTCTACCAGAAGAAACATATAGTGTCCCCCTTACCCTAAGAGCCCTCAAACCCTGCAATTGGTGTTTAGAGGGTCTTATGCAGTGGGACAGAGGGAATAGCAGAAGTTGAGGCCTCCCTGCTTGAACTTTGCAGAAGGTTAAGTTAGTACCTAACCCTCAGTGTTGCGGGCAAAGGCTTGAGCAGAAAAGGACAATCAATTAAAAATTAACGACATCAACACGCCATACTGCATTTGATAAGTCTGGCCAAGAATCAGTTGGTAAAGATATTAAATGTGAAAACACGAGTATTAACAATACCTCCAAGTGTGTATGTGGGCCATACATGTCCCATATTCTTCTTCTTTGGACATCAATACCTTTGCCTGGATGCTGAAAGATTTCATACATGGTTAGTCAAGTGGGGCTCACAGTTTCACATCTCTCCTATGGACAGAAGGCCACCATATCTCCTGAAGTCACTGTGGAGACACAGAGTACCAACAGTACTCAATTCTGAATGTAATATGTGACAGTAGGTCCTATGCCTGTTTGTAAAATTGTACCATGACACCTAATACTTAGTAACAAGTTGAGCATTTTGGGGTGGAGGTGGGACATAAAGAAAACGTTGTAATGCCAGCCAGCCATGGATATTACAGTATACATTTTGGGGTCTCTAAGATGTATAAACTGCCAATAAGTTCCATTGTAGCACACAATATGTGAATGATATCCAAATACCATAAAAAGAAATGCATAAAATACTCTGGTCTGAACTATCAGCCAACGGGACATTGCAATCCCTTGGTCACAAGAAAAACAACCTCCTGATCTCAGCCCTTTGCATGGATCAGAGCAGCTACAGCAGTGGTTCTCAACCTGTGGGTCCCCAGATGTTTTGGTCTTTAACTCCCAGAAATCTTAAAAGCTGGTAAACTGGCTAGGATTTCTGGGACTTGTAGGCCAAAACACCTGGGGAAACCACAGGTTGCGAACCACTGATATACAGAGACCTTGCTTCTGTCCTCCCTGCTAAAAATAATACTTATCAGGCCTCTTCAACCTGTAGCCCTCCAGGTGTTTGGGCCTCCAACACCTAGAAGCTGTAGCCAGCTTGTTAAATTGTGAGGAATTCTGGGACCTGAAGTCCAAAACACTTGGAGGCTGCAAGTTAAGGCAGCCTGCCTTACTCCTGTTGGTTTTGCCCTGGGATCATGGAAGCAAAATTTTGTCTAGGTAGGCAGGAAGAAAAGGAAAGGTAGAGAGGAAAAATACTGGCACACACAGTGATATTCCAATTAATTTAACTAAATGGGAAATGGGGGAAACAGTTATAGCTGGTTTTTTCCTTTCTCAATGAAACTATTTACCCCTTCGTTGCTCAAGATGTGAACTAGCAGACCATTTCCACAACCAAGATCAACAAAAGATTGTTTTTTTGAAAGCCCTCTCTCAGCTCTCTCATCTTCCCAAATGATCTAGGGAAAGAAATCAAATGCAAGATTCAGAAACTAGTAAGAGGCATCCACATTAATTTACAGATATCAAAGAGATTTTATGATTTTATTATTGTAAATACTTTAATGTCTTAATTTTTTTTTAAAATAAATGAAATTACTGTTTTTACTTGTATTGTTTTTATCATCATGATCCACTGAAATCTTGGTGAAAAGTGTGATATATAAATGAAATAAATGAGTAAATAAATAGTTCTAGTCTTCAGATAGTTTAATTAGAAACAGCACTGGAAACACGAACAAGTAAACTATTTTAAAACACCAAAACGAACATCTGCCAGTTTTGGTTCACCGAGACTGTTATTTTGTCTGCTTCTCAAAGAATTCTGCTCAATATATTTTAAGTTAAATTCTGAAAGTTTTTTGCCCAATTTTAACTTTTGGCAATATTTTTCTTCTTCTTCAAGAATCCATTGTTATTTTCCTGTTTAAGTTAATATATACATTTTCATGGATATTCTGCTATTTAGGTTTTTGACTCTAACTTACCAGCAGATATGCAGCTATAGCAACATCTTCAAATACAAACTTTTCTGGATTTGTGACTTCAGGCCAAACCTACAGATGAACAAGCAAAGTAAGAAGGCAATTCGCTGCAAATATTAACTACTGTATGTTAGTTAATATACCAGTGCATGCATGTGTGTATATATATCTACATAAAGAGGAATGGGAAGGGGGCATTATTATAGTCTGTGTAGCCCTTGGTAAGTTCCATGGTGGAAAATAGGAAGTTAATTGCATATATCACTGTTTCCAATCAATTCAAGAACATTCAGGTCATGCACTGAGCATCCTTTAGGTATAAGTTCAGAGTCACTTTCCATTTAGTTTCATGGCTAACTCAGGTAGCGCCTCTGGTAGATAAGCTGCTTACAAACAGGCTTTCAACAAATAAAGTAATTGCACCACCTCTTACTTATGCCCTATTGTTTGGTATAAAACCCTGCATGAATCCATAAGTTTAAGAAAATTCTGATTAGTTGAAATTTGGCGTGAGCAGATGAAAGGTGCAACCATGTCTGTCAAACAGCGAAGGAGTTTCTTCAGAATGCATAAAGCTTGTAAATCAATCATTACCATGTACTGCATTTTCTGGCATATAAGACTACTTTTTAACCCAGGATAATCTTCTCAAAATTTTGGAGTCGTCTTATACGCTGGGTATCATCTTATAGGGTGGGTGCCGAAAGTTCTGAGCCAGACTGGAGAATCTGCGGTCACCGCATATGGTGGGGAGAGCTCAAAAACGGCTGTGGCCACATTCCCACTATATGTGGCAACTGTATGAAAGCAGCAAAGGAAGTGCTGTACAGGATTTGTGGAAAGAAGTGACTTAACGTGGCCCCAATGACGAGGTGAGGGGCCCCTCGCCGCGAAGGTGTAAGTGAAGGATGGAGCAAGCTGAAGGCATCCGGGATGCCCAAGGTATGGGGAAAGTGGCGCTGTGCACAGAAAAACACCCATCTGGCCCACCCTTGTATCCTATTACCATACCTCCTTCTCTGCCTCTCAGATCTCGCTCCTGATGACTGCAGTGAAGCAACGCAGGCGTGCATGTACGGTGAAGGAGGTATGGTAACAGGAAAATTAGTGTATTGAAATCAAATCTGATGTTTTTTAAATTATTTGGTGTGCATTGGAAGAGGGATAGTCTTATAAGATGAGTATATCCCAAACTCTGTATTTTAACTGGAAAAGTTGGGAGTCGTCTTATACGTCCAGTCGTCATATATGACGGAAAATATGGTATATCTCAAATAAAAAAACAGTGAAAAAGACGGTCCTGTTCCATTACTATTTACCTTTACAATCTCTTTGTATTTCTCCTTTAAATCTTGGTAAATCTTGCTGTATTTTTCCACAGAAATGAGCGAGAGAGTACTTTTAAATTCATTCTTTATAGTCTCTGTAGACCACTTTGCCAGTTTTGACAGAAGTTCATTTTTAAGCCATGTTCTTTTGGGATATAAAATTCCATCCGAAATATAGTTTTGTGGTGATGATAAAACTGATATGGACCTTTAAACAAAAAAAAATCAGAGTAATTTAATACTTTTCATTCAGCTCTGCATGTTGTCTGCAAGCCTGATCACCGGCTCCCAAAGTAGTTACTCTACTCCGAACTTAAGAATAGAAAACGGAATTTTGGAGGAAAAGAGATTTAAAGATGGGTTCAAAGCCAACCTTAAAAACTGTGGCATAGACACCGACAACTGGGAAGCCCTGGCCCTTGAGTGCTCTAGCTAGACGTCTGCTGTGGCCAGCAATGCTGTAGAATTTGAAGAGGCATGAATGGAGGACGAAAGAGAGAAAAGTGCCAATAGGAAGGCGCCTCAAGCAAATCCTGATCAGGATCGCCTTCCACTTGGAAACTGATGCCCTCATTGTGGGAGAACATGCGGGTCAAGAAAAGGGCTCCACAGTACCTACATACCTACTGCCAGGACACTGCACTCGGAGGACAATCTTGCTCGGACAATGAAAGTAATTTTTACCTTTTTAAAACCTGATCACATAAAAATCCTAAATATTTTTTGACTGTTTCCTATCATAGTATCATATATATGACAGGCTACACTAAGCTCTACTGTGTAACAGATAGCAAACATTCTTACACATCTAAGAGCAGAGATGAACACTGGTGCTAATCATTGAGGCCAGGGGTTGACAATCTGTGATGAAATTGTGAAATATCTAAATGTCTTTGGACGTTCACTCCCACCAGACCTAAGGCCCTTCCACACAGCCCTATATCCCAGAACATCAAGACAGAAAATACCACATTATCTGAGTGTGGACTCAGATAACCCAGTTCAAAGCAGATATTGTGGGATCTTCTGCCATGATATTCTGGGATATAGGGCTGTGTGGAAGGGCCCCAAGGCCCCTTTGAACTGCTGAATAAAATCTCACATTATCTGCTTTGAATTGGAATATATGGCAGTGTGGACTCAGGCCCTTCCACACAGCTGAGTAAAATCCCACATTTTCTGCTTTTAACTGGAAAAAATGGCAGTGTGGATTCTGATAATCCAGTTGAAAGCAGATATTGTGGGATCTTCTGCCTTGATATTCTGGGTTATATGACTATTTGGAAGGGCCCCCAAATTGAGTTTTCAGTGGGCATACATGACAGGAGATGCGATTCAATAACACTGATGGTGTAACTTCAATGCTGGTTTGCCTGCCTTGTGAGCTAAAGTACCATGACTCAAAGTGGTTTG
The DNA here is from genome assembly GCF_037176765.1 of Anolis sagrei. Taxonomy (NCBI): domain Eukaryota; kingdom Metazoa; phylum Chordata; class Lepidosauria; order Squamata; family Anolidae; genus Anolis; species Anolis sagrei. The sequence goes on from NC_090025.1 coordinate 105,718,607, forward strand.
CAAAAGTTATGGAGCACCACAAGTCTATCCTTGATATAAAAAGAAGCAACTAGAACTCTGTGCCAATATTGGTTAACACATCAATGAACAGAATTGAACCGGAGGCCAGTGTATGCATTGTGGGAGGGTTAGTATTCAATAGAATCCTTGCTGCCATATTTTTCACTAGTGGAAGTTTCCAGCAACTTTTCAAAAGTGGATCCGTGTATAGCACACTGAAATAATTCAATCTGGATATAATTACAAGATGTATAACTCTGCCCACATCTAACCCCAGTTAAGATTTTATTGCCAATTTAAGATTTCAACTTAGTTATACATTAATCATTTATTTGTTCAAGGTATTTATTTTTGCCTCTTGGCCCCCTGGGGCATTCAAGGCAATGCACAATCAATATGAAACAAATAACTTTTTAAAAAATAGTTCGAATACCTCTTGAAATGGTTTTAAAACCAGACAACCATTTTTTAAAAACAGCATAGAAGAAGCTTGGCCTATCTGAACCTTATAGAATGGAAAAAAATGTTGAATATACCATAGTTCAGGTAACCAATCTAAACTGGGGTCACAAACACTAATTCTATAAGACATGTTTATCACAAGAAAAAAAACACTCAGAATAATGGTACATGTTTTCAGTACTCACCACTCATTGTCTTGTTTGTGCGTAAGTTGAATTTGATAAATATTGCAATTCTTGATCTTGTACTTGCCCTCATGAGTTTGCTCCAAAGGCAAAAAGGTTACTACCCCTTTAACGATATCTGTAAATATTTGCAGAGGGTATGATAAGAATTCTTTAGAACATCAGAATTTATAGAATACTTGGTACAAAAAATTTAATGTAAATCAATCTGTTGTAATCCTTTCAGTAACCTTGTGAGGAAGCTTGGCACTTCCACTAGAGATTTATGTATTTATCATGTCAGAAGTGAGTTGAGGGCACAGTTAAAATGTATTTAAAACACAAAGTTGTTTAAAAAAACCCTTGGCATTATGCTACATGTCCTTTGACCAGAAGCTGGCCACTTGGATTGCCTCTGGTGTCTCTGTGAGAAGGTCCTCCATTGTGTATGTGGCAGGGCTCAGACTGCATTGCAGTAGGTGGTCTGTGGTTTGCTCTTCTTGCAACTTGCAGCATGCAACCCACTAGAGATGGAAGTCAAGGATGAAAGAAAGCTGCTGAAGCTAATTAACAACAATTCTACTACCCTAGGGTGCACCCAAAGTACATAATCAATGCAGTTTGACTCAACTTTGATTGCCATTAGACACCAGCCTACTTTGAAAGAGAGTGGCCACAGCGGGAGGGAGCAGATCACAGGAGCTGTCTTCATAGACCTGTCAGCGGCTTATGATACTGTAAACCACTGCCTCCTCCTGAGAAAAATGTATAATATCACAAATGACTATTACCTCACCCGCCTCATAGGAAACCTGCTACAAAACAGGAGCTTTTTTGTTGAGTTCCAAAGCCAGAGAAGCAGATGGCAGAAACAGAAGAACGGCCTGCCTCAGAGGAGCGTGCTTGCTCCATCCATGTTCAACATTTACACAAATGACCAGCCACTGCCAGAAGGGACAGAGAGTTTCATCTATGCAGATGATCGTGCCATTACTGCTCAAGCTTTGAGATGGTTGAACAGAAGCTCTCTGAAGCTCTAGGTCAGTGGTTCTCAACCTGTGGGTCCCCAGGTGTTTTGGCCTACAACTCCCAGAAATCCCAGCCAGTTTACTAGCTGTTGGGATTTCTGGGAGTTGAAGGCCAAAACGTCTGGGGACCCACAGGTTGAGAACCACTGCTCTAGGTGCTCTTACTGCCTATTACAGGGAAAACCAGGTGATCCCTAATCCATCTAAAACACAGACATGTGCTTTTCACCTTAAGAACAGACAAGCATCCCGAGCTCTGAGGATTACCTGGGAAGGAATCCCACTGGAACATTGCAACGCACCCAAATACCTGGGAGTCACTCTGGACTGTGCTCTGACCTACAAGAAACACTGCCTGAATATCAAGCAAAAAGTGGGCGCTAGAAACAATATCATACGAAAGCTGACAACCTGGGGATCACAACCAGACACTGTGAAGACATCTGCCCTTGCGCTATGCTACTCTGCTGCTGAGTATGCATGCCCAGTGTGGAACACATCTCACCACGCTGAAACAGTAGATGTGGCTCTTAATGAGACATGCCGCATTATCACGGGGTGTCTGCTCCCTACACCACTGGAGAAATTACACTGTTTAGCCCGGTATTGCACCACCTGACATCCATTGGGAAGTAGCAACCAACAGTGAAAGGACTAAGGCAGTGACATCTCCAGCTCATCCCCTACTTGGATATCAGCCAGCACGTCAACAACTTAAATCAAGAAATAGCTTTCTAAGATCTACAGAGACACTGACTGGAACACCCCAGCAACTGAGAGTCCAAAAGTGGCAGGCTCAAACCCAGAACCTCAATCAATGATTTGGCCGGGGTGGTCCATGCCTTGGTCACCTCTAGATTGGATTACTGTAATGCCCTCTACCTGGGGCTGCCCTTGAAAACGACTCAGAAATTCCAACTGGTTCAACAGGCGGCGGCCAGGATGTTAACTGGCGCTCCTTACAGAGAGAGGTCAACCCTTCTGTTTAAGGAGCTCCATTGGCTGCCGTTTACTTACCGAGCCCAATTCAAGGTGCAGGTGCTTACCCAGAAAGCCCTAAAAGGTTTGGGATCTGCCTACCTGCATGACCGCATCTCCGTGTATGAACCCATGCGATCCCTTCGTTCATCCGGAGAGGCCCTGCTTACGATCCCACCTGCGTCACAGGCGCGTTTGGTGGGGACGAGGGACAGGGCCTTCTCTGTGGTTGCCCCCGACTCTGGAACACCCTCCCCAAAGATATTAGACTAGCACCCACGTTGGCAGTCTTCAGGAAGAATCTGAAGACCTGGCTATTCCGATGTGCCTTTCCGGAATAGGATAATCTCCAGCACTACGTCCCAGAAGCACTTTATTAGAGTTTAAGACTCTCTGCACATTGCACTTGCCTGGATATCCAAATACCACCTGCCACACCCAGCACTTTTTAACTTGTACCCATCACTGGCCCGGCCCTGGTTTTTATTGCGTAATTGATTTATAGTTTTTTATAGGCCATGACAGACTTTGTATTTCTAGGTGCAAAGATTACTGCAGATGCAGACTGTGGCCAGGAAATCAGAAGACGCTTAATTCTTGGGAGGAGAGCTCTGGCGTGGGCTGGCCCATGAGGTCACGAAGAGTCGGAGACGACTGAACGAATGAACAACAACAACAACATTGCTTATGTTTTTAATTTGCTTTAAATTGTACTGTTATTGTTTTGCTGTTGTTGTGTTGAGGCCTTGGCCTTTGTAAGCCACATCGAGTCCTGCGGGAGATGCTAGCGGGGTACAAATAAAGTTTAATAATAATAATAATAATAATAATAATAATAATAATGGCTGATACCAAATGAGAGACTCTCCCCTGGACACACAGAGGACTGGGCGACTTGGAAGGTGCTGAACAGACTGCGCTCTGGCCCCACGAGATGCAGAGCCAACCTTAAGAAATGGGGCCACAAAGTGGAATCCACGACATGCAAGTGTGGAGAAGAGCAAACTAGAGACCACCTGCTGCAATGCAACCTGAGCCCTGCCACATGCACAATGAAGGACCTCCTTGCGGCAACACCAGAGGCACTCCAAGTGGCCAGATACTGGTCAAAGGACATTTAATCAACTACCAAACTCACAATTTTCGTATTTTGTCTGTTTTTTTTTTTTTTTTGCTTTGTTCTGTTAGAAATGTAATATAATCGACTGGTTGCACTGACACGATAAATAAAAATAAGTAAGTGGAAAACATTTCAGAAACCCTAGGCTCGGGGCCCTTCCTCACAGTCATATAACCCAGAATATCAAAGCATAAAATCCTACAGTATCTGCTTTGAACTGAGGTCCCTTCCAGACAAGCTCTATATCCCAGGATCTGACCCCAGGTTTTTTGCTTTAAACTGGATTATATGAGTCTGCACTGTCAGATAATATGGGATAAACAGAAAACCTGGGATGAGATCCTGGGATATAGGGTCTGTCTGGAAGGGCCCTGGGTTATCTGAATAAACACTGCCATGTAACCCAGTTCAAAGCAGATAATGTGGGATTTTATACAGCTGTGTGGAAGGGGCCTTAGATCTCAGTCTATTTTGACAGGTGAACTAGTGCCCTTTGCCTTTCTGAAGAGAGAGAAAGGGAGAGGGCAAGGCTTCAAGACGCCTGCTTTCACTGACAGGAAGTATAGACGTATTGTCGAAGGCCTTCATGGCTGGAATCACTAGGTTCTTGTGGGTTTTTTTGGACTATAGGGCCATGTTCTAGAGGCATTTCTCCTGACGTTTCGCCTGCATCTATGGCAAGCATCCTCAAAGGTACCATCCATCCAACCATCACCCAAGTCAAAAAAGAAGCATCATTAAAGCCTTGGCAGACCATGCAAAAAGAATCTGCGAACCCCACCTCCTCCAAGATGAACTGAACCACCTAAACTGGGCTCTCCAGGCCAATGGATACTCCACCTCAGACATCAGAAGAGCTGCAAGACCGAGAACAATCCACGAGAGTAAAGACGAAGATCCACCCAGAGGAAAAGTGTTCCTGCCATACATCAAGGGAACCACTGACCGCATAGGGAAGATGATGAGGAAACACAACATACAAACAATCTACAAACCCACCAAGAAAATCCAACAAATGCTACGTTCAGCAAAGGACAAGAGGGATCCTCTCACCTCTGCAGGAGTCTATCGTATACCATGCAGCTGTGGACAAGTCTACATAGGGAACACCAAACACAGCATTGCCCAAACACGAATCAAGGAACATGAAAGGCACTGCAGGCTACTTCAACCAGAGAAGTCAGCCATAGCAGAGCACCTGATGAACCAGCCTGGACACAGCATATTATCCGAGAACACAGAAATGCTGGACCACACCAACAACCACCATGTCAGACTATACAGAGAAGCCATTGAAATCCACAAGCATGTGGACAATTTCAACAGAAAGGAAGAGACCATGAAAATGAACAAAATCTGGCTACCAGTATTAAAAAACTCTAAAATTACAACAGCAAAACAACAGGGAGGAAACAACCAGGCACATCTTAACACCTCTCAACAAAAGATTTTCCCAGGCTCAGCCAGGCCTTCAAATGCTAATGAAGGTGGTCAGTTGAAACATTCACACCTAGCTCCAGCAGAGAAGAGCTCTTTGCCCCACCCCAGCCATTCCACAGATATATAAACCCATTGTCCTAATTCCAACAGACCTCACTACCTCTGAGGATGCTTGCCATAGATGCAGGCGAAACGTCAGGAAAAAATGTCTCCAGAACATGGCCATATAGCCCGGAAAAACCCACAAGAACCTAGGAAGTATAGACTTACTAGACAAGAGAAAAGACTTCAATTGTGAGACAAGACCTCACAACCTCCGAGGATGCTTGCCACAGATGCAGGCGAAATGCCAGGAAAGAATGCTTCTAGAACGTGGCCATATAGCCCGAAAAACATACAACCCAGTGATTCCAGCCATGAAAGCCTTCGACAATACAAGACTTCAATTCTTGAGTATACCAAAGCTATGCGAAGAAGTGTGGCCACAGAGGGAAGGAGGCTTTGGGCCTTTCCTCCAGGCCCTCCACTTACCTTTCACGACCATTTCCTGGGCAGGGGCGGGAGTGCTGCCCTTGGGCACCAGGGTACGCAGCACTACTTCCAGGCCCTCCTCTTCGTCGGGACTACCATCCAAGCCGAGGGCCTCCCGGCAGCATGAGGCGCGGAGAGCCTCCCAAGGCGGCCCCTCCAGCAGCTTCCCTTCGCCCCCGAGGCCAGGCTTGGCGGCCCTGCGGGAAGCATCGAGGCGGGCGCCGCAGAGGCGCTTGTTGGCCACCTGGGGCCTCTCCAGCCAGACGCCCACGGCCTCCCAGAAGCCCCCCGGGAGGAGCCGGAGCGGGTCCCTCACACAGGCCTCCCGCAGCAGCTCCATGGCCCTTCCGAGCGCGGCCTGATGACGTCACGGCCCTTCAGAGCGCTCTTGCGAGAGAGCACAGCGGGAGGCGTTCTGCTCATCTCAGAGGAAAGTGAGCGGCCGGGAAAGCGGGGCAAGAGGCGTCTTCCTGTGGAAATAAGGTATTCCGAAGCAGAAGGAAAGAGCCAGCGCCAGTGGGGGTGAATAGGGAGGCGGGAGAGCGCTGACATTCTTGTCAATACTCTTCATGTTGTGAGAGCGACGCTAAGGGCACCCTTCCAGGCCTGAGGGCGGCCCCTCCCCAACACTTCAGGCAGGCCCGTAGACAGAAACAACAGACGGGAAGGGTTGAAAGGTTTTCAACTCCAGAGATGACAGCTCAGGCCAGAGTCTCCTGATCTGGTAGGAAATCTCAACAAGACCCTGGCATTATCACCATTAATAATAATTTATTTATCGTGTCATCAGCAACCAGACCATTGTATTACATTTCTAACAGAACAAACAAACAAACAAACAGAGAGAGAAAAAACACAAATTTTGCAAACTTGGTAGTTGATTAAATGTCCTTTGAACAGTATCTGGCCACTTGGAGTGCCTCTGGTGTTGCCGCAAGAAGGTCCTCCATTGTGCATGTGGCAGGGCTCAGGCTGCATTGAAGCAGGTGGTCTGTGGTTTGCTCTTCTCCGCACTCGCATGTTGTGGATTCCACTTTGTAGCCCATTTCTGAAGGTTGGCTCTGCATCTCGGGGTGCCAGAGCGCAGTCTGTTCAGCACCTTCCAAGTCACCCAGTTTTCTGTGTGCCCAGGGGGGAGTCTCTCATCTGGTATCACCCATGGGTTGAGGTGCTGGGTTTGAGCCTGCCACTTTTGGACTCTCACTTGCTGAGGTATTCCAGCAAGTGTCTCTGTAGATCTAAGAAAACTATTTCTTGATTTAAGTCGTTGACGTGCTGGCTGATACCCAAACAAGGGATGAGCTGGCAAAAAGTAGGCGCTAGAAACAATATCATATGAAAGCTGACTGGCACAACCTGGGGATCACAACCAGACACTGTGAAGACATCTGCCCTTGCGCTATGCTACTCTGCTGCTGAGTATGCATGCCCAGTGTGGAACACATCTCACCAAGCTAAAACAGTGGATGTGGCTCTTAATGAGACATGCTGCATTATCACGGGGTGTCTGCGCCCTACACCACTGGAGAAATTACACTGCTTAGCCGGCATTGCACCACCTGACATCCGCCGGGAAGTAGCAGCCAATAGTGAAAGGACCAAGGCAGTGACATCTCCAGCTCATCATCATTAATAATAATAATAATAATCTATATATATATATATATATATATATATAATCTATATATATATATATATATATATATATGTGCATAATGAGTACCTTAAAAACAAGAAGAACCAATGAACGAAATCACACTGAATTTGGCAACAAAACGTCTCACAACACAAGGAGTGACCATCACTCAAAAAATTATGATTTTGTCATTTGGGAGTTGTAGTTGCTGGGATTTATAGTTCACCTACAATCAAAGAGCATTCTGAACTCCATCAACAATAGAATTGAACCACACTTGGCACACAGAACTCCCATGATGAACAGAAAACACTAGAAGAGTTTGGTGGGCATTGACCTTGAGTTTGGGAGTTGTAGTTCACCTACATCCAGAGAGCACTGTAGACTCAAACAATGATGGATCCGGACCAAACTTGGCACAAGCACTCAATACGCCCAAATATGAACACAGATGGGGTTTGGGGGAAATAGACCCTGACATTTGGGAGTTGTAGTCACTGAGATTCACAGTTCACCTACAATCAAAGAGCATTCTGAACCCCACGAACGACAGAATCGGGGCAAACTTCCCACACAGAACCCCCGTGACCAACAGAAAATACTTAAGGCCATCCAATCCAACTGCCTTCATCAGGGCAAGAAAACGTCATCAAAGTCCTCCTGACAAAGAGCCATCCAGCCATAGATAGATAGAGAGAGAGAGATATGATTCACACACACACACAGATATAGTATCATAGATTTGAAAAGGACCCTAAAGAAGGACAGTGATATGTTGCATCTTCCAGAGTAGGCAAACCAGACAATCTCCACATCAACACTGACATAGAAACAACAAGAAATACTGTTTACCCACAAGCATAAAGGAATTACATATATTAGAAACCATTACTTTATTTTCCAGATCACCAGACTGGGCCACAGCAATGCGTGGCAAGGGACGGCTAGTAATAATAATAATAAAACTTTATTTATACCCCACCACCATCTCCCCAAGGGACTCCAAGCGGCTTACATGAGGCCAAGCCCAATAACACATCAAGAAGCAATAATAAAACAACAAGCAGTAAACAAAATAAACAATACAATCAATAAACTCACAAATAGAAAATAACACACAAAAAATTTAAAATTTAAAGATTTAAAAACCTATGGCTGGGCCAGATGTAATAGTTTAAAACTTAAAAAAAATAAATGTTGGACATGAATAGAGGATGTATCTATTAGGAGGGTTTTAAATCAAAGGTAAAGAGCAACCCAACGGGTAATTAAAGTGCTTCTCAGAGTATTTGCAGGGGATTTTTCCTTTATTCAGGGAAGGCAGACTGGAACAGCCACGTTTTCAGGCTCCTCCTAAAGACTGCCAATGTGAGGGGGGGGGGGTTGTCTGGTATCCTTGGGGAGTGAGTTCCAGACTCAAGGGGCCACCATGGAGAAGGCCTTCTCCCTCATCCCCACCAGTCATGCCTGCGAGGTAGGTGGGAGCGAGAGCAGGGCCTCCCCAGATGAACGATCGCATGGGTTCGTACACAGAAATGCGGTCATGCAGGTAGGCGGGTCCCAAACCGTGCAAAGGTTATTCACAGGTCCTGAATCATTGCACCCTCTTAAAGCCAGTTCTTGTCAGCCACAAAGGACAAGAATTTCCACAATTGGCAGAAGTTTCTGTTTTCTTCTGGTTTCCTTTATTGTGATGACATGATAACGGCGTTCTCCACTGTGTATCAGCGAGAAGTTTTCAGCCAAGCACAAGTTGTTCTGATGGTACTCTATTTTTTGGTGTCCATTGAAGACTTGTATTGCATATTTACATTGCAAAATGATTTAGCAACCAATGCACCAAGCTTCTGATGACAACCTTTACCCCCAACTTCTCCTCCAAACACCGCACAGTACTTACAGAGTGCACCATGTACATAAAATGATTAGGCTACCCAGGGAAATCTGCTGAACCATTTGGGTTGAAAACTTAAGATGTCTCTTCTTATTCACAGGAAATACATCAGAAACATACACAGCTTCTTCACTTTGCTCCTGTTCCATAGTTTCTTTACAGGACTGGGATTAGATTTTATTTTATTTTTTCGTGTCAGGAGCGACTTGAAAAACTGCAAGTCACTTCTGGTGTGACAGAATTGGCTGTCTGCAAGGATGTTGCCCAGGGAACGCCTGGATGATTTACCATCCGGCTTCTCATGCTCCTGTATGAGAAATAGCTCACCCCTCTCCCTGGATTCAAACTACCAACTTTTTGGTCAGCAGTCCTGCCGGCACAAGTGTTTAATCCATTGTGCCGGCAGGGGCTCCCATGGATTAGATCAAGGGTCCTCAAACTAAGACCCAGGGGCCAGATACAGCCCTCCAAGGTCATTTACCCAGCCCTCGCTCAGGATCAACCTAAGTCTGAAACAACTTGCAAGCACGCAACAACAACAACAATCCTACCTCATCAGCCAAAAGCAGTCCCACACTTCCCACTGAAATACTAATAAGTTTATATTTGTTAAAATTGTTCATTTTAATTATTGTATTGTTTTAAAGTGTTTTTTGCACTACAAATAAGATATGTGCAGTGTGCATAAGAATGCATTCTTTTTTTCCAAATTATAATCCAGCCCTCCAACAGTTTGAGGAATTGTGACCTGGCCCTCTGTGGAAACCTCAGTTTCAATGTTTTCCTCAGTTTTCACCTGCAATCTCTTCCCTCCAGTCCCATGCCTTAGGCTTTGCCTGCCAGCTACTACATGTTTTCTGCCATAAAAATAACTCTTCCAGGAATGAATTTCCCTTTCTACATGTAGATTCCTCCCATTTTCTGTTGTATCACCCCTGCTCTTATCTATGAGTCATTTGTAAGTCAGGTGTTTGTAACTTGGGGACTGTCTATGCTTGAAATTTTTAATGGAAATGTGTTAGTACCTTCAGAACAGCCACAGGCATAAATTCAATTCGCTCGTTCTGTCTTGACTGAGGCAACAAAATAGATTAACACCTTTTTTTGGTTATATTTTATTTTCTATCTGAATCACCCATTAAGCTTTCTCACTCACCCAGGGAGAGAAGAATTGCCAAACTGCTGAAATTCTTCATACAGAAACATTATGAAAAAGAATCAGTTATTCCCTCCTCCTAACAAATCTCTTTCCATGCCTCCTTTCTCTTAGTTCCCTTCAAAAATGCTCATAAAACTTAGGAGGAATTATACAGTTTGACACTGGACAGCTGCATGCAAAAAGCCTTGCATTCCAGCCAGTTTAGTTAGTGAGTGTACTTTAAAGTAATTGTACCCTGCCACTCAGGAATCCAGAAAACGTTTTTAGGGGCAGGCGGGGCTCAAGGCAAGTCATTATGAATTTTGCACATTTGTATCTATGTTTTTGCAAAGCAGAACACATGAATAATAACTGCGATTTTGTGAAGAAATGACACATCAATAATGAGGTTCTATAAAAATCTTAGAAGGTTAAAAGTATTATAGCAATGAGGAAGAAAATACTACATGGGAGTTCGAGTGGTCCTTGTTAAGCTCATAATTTCAGGGATGGGTGGGTTTTTACCCTGGCAGCCTAGTTTTGGAGGTAGTTCAAACTCTCCTAAAGGTGGTTCCCTATTGAGCTCTAGATGGCTTACATACTAGATGTTGAACAATTAAAACCAACCCGTGGATACACTTTGGTCTTTTGTCCCATGTCAAAGGGCAAACGCTTCTGTGGCACAGAAGCTAGCATGCTCTTGCAAGGCCAGTTGTGATAAGGTGATGGCACAGCTGAGATGAGCCTCAGAAGGCTAAGCTAACTTAGCAGCCAGAGAACAACTTCAGCCCAATTGTGGGCCTTTTGTGTGGCTTGCAGAAGGGAGAGAAGCAGGTAAACTGTCAGTTGCAAAGGTTGGACGGGAGGGGTGTGGGGTGTGTATGCTTTGGATAGCTTAGGGTGGGTTTTGAAAATCAGGCTTGTTTTGGAAACAAGGATTGGTGAAAAAGCTTCAGTGGAGACACTTTTTCCCCATGATAATAACTCTTTCAGAAGTGAATTTGCCTTCCAAGGGGCAGATTTTTCGCACTTCCTGTTGTCTCACTCCCGTCCTTAACTGTGAATCATTGTTAAGTTGGATGTTTGTAACTCGGGGACTGCCTACATACTTGTTCCCTACTCCCAGGATATCCCTGTTCGTGTAGGGAGGAGAGCTGTTCACTGTGAGTTACTCATGCAACCAAGGCTGTTTCGATATCATGTCCCGGCCTAAAGCCAGACTGTGCCGGATCTAGATAATCAGTGTTTACCAAAAATCCCTGGATTCGTGTAGTAGTAATACAAAATAGCTATTATGGGTACAGTAAATCAAATAGCCTTGTGTGGTTTTATTTTATTTTAAAATCTGTTTTGAATTTGATTTTTAAGATATATATTTTTTGCAAAATCCCTATTATCCTGTTGCGGAACCCCAGGTTTCTGCCGAACATAACTTGGGAACCACTGCTCTAGCAAAAATACTTACTGGGCTTGTTTTAAAATAAAAATCGGTGTTTAAATGCTTTCAGTCAGAGGTAAGTGAACCTGGACTTTGGAACTCCCTGACATAAATAATCATTATCTAAATTACGGAGGGAGTTGAAAGTGTATCTGGAAAGAATAAACAAAGGTATCTGGTTACTGCTTCTTCTGTATAATCAGCCTGTCTAGATTTCTTTGTGTATTCATGAAGAACCAGGTTATAAGATCCTTACAAAACTACAGCATGTTTTCATAGATATTTCTTAAAAGAGCTGATAATTAAATAGAAAAGGACACCCTTCTCTTATTTATTGGATCTCAAAAAATTCTAATGCTATTAGAATGAATAATACTAGTAATAATACAAGATATAAGTGAAAGACAAAACGGTTCAATCACTAAAGCAGAAATGAAGAATCAGAGTTGGAAGAGACTGCATGGACCATTTAGTCCAACCCCCTGCCATACAGGAAAACCACAATCAAAGCATCCCAGACAGATGGCCATACAGCTTCTGTTTAAAAGTCTCCAAAGAAGGAAGTTCCACCACAGTCCCCATGCAGTGAGTGCCATGGTTGAACAGCTCTTACAGTGAGGACGTTCTTCCTAATGTTTAAGTGGAATCTCATTTCCTGTAATTTGACCCCATTGCTCCAAGTCCTAGTCTGCAGGACAGCAGAAAACAAGACTGCTCCCTTTTCCTTGTGACATCTTTTGAAATGTTTATACATGACTATCATGTATAATTTATTCCAGATAAAAGACAAGTGAGCACCAAAGGGATAAAACACAGACCTCAGCAAATGATCAGCTACCAAAACCCTGACCGAATAATAAGGGCAACAGAGACTATCATCTCTTGGCAAGAAGTTAATAAATATTTTTACAGTCTGCATCTACATTTAGAACTATAATTATCTAAGGATAATGATCTCAGAAATGCTTTAATTATTTCTCCTTAGGTAGAAACTAAGCACAACTATGAATACTTGATGAGTAAACATATAGAGAGACTGAGGAAAAAAACTGAGATCAAGAATAAGAATAACAGCCTTCATGGAAATAAGAAATCGACTGCAAATTGTCCTTTACCAGTTTTTCAGGTCTAGTGATACTCTGACTGGAAGTAGGTCATCCAGTTTAGTGGGTGATTCTGATAGAAAATAAAATATAACAAACAAGGTGTTAATCCATTTTGGTGCCTCAGTCAAGACAGACCGAGCGGATTCAGTCTATGCCATTAAAAAATTCAAGTATAGACAGTCCCCAAGTTACAAACATCTGACTTACAAATGACTCATAGATAAGAGTGGGGGTGATACAACAGGAAATGGGAGGAATCTACACGTAGAAAGGGAAATTCTCATTTTCTCTTGCAATAGTTCCAGTAAACGGCCCATTAAAGAATTCCTGTAGAAGCTTCACACTGGTCCCAGTTCAGGTGTACTTTGTGGACTAGCAGGAGTTTAAGGAGTTTACACAGGTTGAGAACTACTGCTTTAAGTTTAAAGACTGGACGAAGAAAAAACTTGCCTTTGTTGGCTAAGAGTAGTAATTGTACCAAAAATAACTTTAAAAAATATGGTTGCCTCTTAATGTATACATAGTTATTAATGTGAACTGAAAGGCTATCAAATATTAAAATACTATAATGGATAGTATTTTCTTCTACTCATTATAAGTGTTTGTGATCTCTTTTTTCCAGTTTTTTTAAATATTGGAAAAGTTTGTTTTGGAGAAATATTGTACACCAAGATGAAGTCCATCAGTAATCTGGAAAAGTTGAACTCACTACTACCAGACTTACCCAAGGGACCACTCTGTGCCTACCGGAAGAAGGCATCCTTTAATTGGAAAGAGATGGCATTGTTCATCGAGGGTGAAGATCTCATATCTTTCAAGGTAAGGTTTCAAATAATAATAAATAAATACTATATTCTACTTAAATAGCCCATCAAAACATGTTTTTAAAAACCTCAAAAACATACATCTTAACCTTCTGCCAGGAAACTCCACAGCGAATGTTGTTTTAACATCAGCATAGGCAGAAATAGCTACCTCCAGGGAGACAAAGTGATTTCCATGTATTGGGATTTTATAACAACAAATTTACAACACTATGCTAATGGAACTAGATCTTGTAAGCTAAGAAGGGTTAATCCAGATTAGTATTTGGATGGGAGACCACCAATGAATACAAGATGCTGAGGAAGAAACTAGAAAATCACCTCTGAGTACTCCTTGCCTAAGAAAAAGCTAAGAAATTCATGGGCTCATCACAATTTGGCAGGCAACTTGAAGGCATGACCAACCAGACACACCAGAATTTGAGGTTCTGGTGCTCCTTTTGGGTATTTACTCTCTGGTGTTAACTGTTCTATTCTTACTTAGGGAAGAGGCCTCCCCCATATGTTTCTCATCCATCTGAGGATGTGACCATGGCTTTTGTTGTCTTGTTTACCTGGGTTTGAAGTAGGTGATATATAACGCCATAGATCTTCTGGTCACTGAAGATTATTTTGAATGCACTCCATATTGCTGTATCTTTGTAATTTTTAGTGATATTTAATGTGACATTATTCATATTTATTCATAAGTTTTAACAGGTTTTGAAATCTTTCACTCTAATACTATTCTTGTGACATAAAGAAAGAATTAAGATTTGTTAGTACAAAAAAAAAGTAAATAAATTACAGTCAAGTGGAGCCTTCACGTGTGCCTTGTTCTTATGTTTTTCTTCCATAAAGAATAAAATATTCTCTACACTTGAAAATGACCCTCTCTTTGCTCGCCTTGCTGGAGAAGAATTACCTCTTGAGAAGTATCGTGAGTTAACATTCCTGCGCTGTAGAAGACTCTTTGAATATGATTTTCTGAGGCTAGAAGAGTTTGTGGAAAAACCATTAAAACTTGTGGCACTGATTACTTCCCTTGGAATGTATGATTGGTCCCTTGGGGCTAAGTATTTGCTAAATACTCAGGTATGTGGAACAGATATCAAAGCCTTATTATAGATACTATAGGGCCCATTAACAGTGTATTCATTTTGGTTTCAAGAAAAATCCTTGATAGCTATTGAAGCCTTTGTTATCTGCCCATAGTTGGCAAACATAACAGACAGGGCCCTTCCTGAAGTGGCACCATGTCTTCAGAAGGGAAGTTTTTTTTTTTTTTTTTGGGTAGAAGACAGAGCAGGAATGACCCACTTGGGGGGGGGGGGGGGCTGCGCTCAGAAATAATGGTGTGAGTCACTTCTCCTGCTCAAACTGTGAACCATCAAAAGGTCACTTGAGACAGTGCAGTATTGGTAGCAGTAGTAACCAGCAGCAGCCTTTTGTCATCATCTATACTGTTTCTTACACATCCGCTCAGCCTAACTACACCTATACTTGAGACTAAATTATCGTAAGAAGCAAGGGCCAAACATCAGCCAGATTCTTAGACAAATAAACGAAAACCAAGAGGCTTGGTTTGGCTTAGTTTTAGTTTTTTGGCTTAATCTTAGTTCCCAAATGGAGAGACACTCTGGAAACATTACCTCAGGCTCAAAATAACCCAAAAGCAGAAACTGATTCTTTGTACCAAAATTTATTATTTATCGTATCAGAAATGATCCGAGGGTACAGTCGTATTAAAAAAAACACAGTTTAAAAACTTGGCATTATATTAGGTTCTTTGACCAGTAGCTGGCCACCTGGAGTACCTCTGGTGTTGCTATAAGAAGGTCCTCTATTATGCATGTGGCAGGACTCGGACTGCATTGTAATGGGTGCTCTGTGGTTTGCTCTTCTCCACACTTGCATGTTGTGGTTTTCACTTTGTAGCCCCATTTCTTAAGGTTAGCTCTACATCTCGTGATGGCAGAGCGCAGTCCGTTCAGCGCCTTCCAAGTTGTCCAGTCTTCTGTGTGTCCAGAGGGGAGTCTCTCATTCGATATCACCCACTGATTGAGGTTGTATCAAAATATCAAGCAGGATGTCAAACCACAGAAAGAAAGCATAGACAGAGCAAATGATTCTCAAGCCAAGACAGCACAGTGGGTAACATACAATACTAAGACAGGCACCCAGCAGCCCAAGAGCAATCTTTTCCAGGCATATCTTCACAACAGAGGACAGTGTCAGATGGATCTACTGGCCCTCTGTCATATGATAGGAAAAAAGCTGTGCATTGCCAAGGGAGAGTCACATCTATAAGAAACGTGTAGGAGAATGTATGTTACCCTTGAAGTAATTTCTGGTGGTGCAGCGGGTTAAACCACTGAGCTAATGAACTTGCTGACTGCAAGGTTGGTGGTTCGAATCCAGGGAGCGGGGTGAGCTCCCGCTGTTAGGCCCAGCTTCTGCCAACCTAGCAGTTCAAAAACATGCAAATGTGAGTAGATCAATAGGTACCATTTCTGCAGGAAGGTAACAGCACTCTACGCAGTCATGCTGGCCACATGACTTTGGAGGTGTCTATGGACAACACTGGCTCTTCGGCTTAGAAATGGAGATGAGCACCAACCCCCAGAGTTGGACTCAACTAGACTTAATGTCAGGGGAAATCTTTACCTTTTTAAAATTCTTGAAATGCCCTCCCTCTCTCAGCACACAATTGAGGTTGGAAAATGTGGGGAGCCTATTTGTGTACAACTGAACAAGACATGGCACCTCTTCAGAATCCAATGATTGGAAGTCGCATATGAACAGAATATAGTCAACACACTACCACTCTTTCCTCCTTAAGTACTGAATTTTTGTCCCAAATATTTTGCACCATTGCACATATACTATCCATCCTGAGTAATTGAAAGCCTCAGAACTAGTCATGTGCACGAAATTCATTCCTACCGTTTCATTCCTGTCTTTCGTTTCTTCGGAAGCACGAAACAGGAAGCCCCCTCCACACACAGAAATCTGCTTGACATGAAAGAAAGCTGGGACATGAAACTGGGCAAGGTTTTCCCTGAAAGCATAAGACAAGCACAGAATTTTGTGTGTAGCTTAGTGATTATGTACTGGGCACCAGGTTTCTGCAGGCAGAAGTGTAGAAGACTATCCCAGCTTACTAGTGGCACATCTAAACTGACAACTTCAGCAGCTTAGGGCCAGATCAACCCCATGGCAGTCCAGTGCACATGGCCCGTGTTAATCAAAGTTGTGGGGAATATTCCAAATTCTGAGGTCAGGCAAAGAAATCTGGTTTTTATGTGTGAATTATACCTGTGTCCACAAGGAAAAGTGATACAGTATATACAAAAGATGCCAAATCTGACCACTCTCTCCCCCTCCCGCCATAGCCATGGGCACAAGCTACTAGAGTAGGATTAGTGCAGGGTTGAGCATCCCTAGTTTTTAATGAGTATTATCAATATTGTGCCACTAGAGAGCAGTAGTGTACTGGCCAGATGGGAAGCACAACATTACTGTTTTTTCTATTTCCCCTGTATTTAGGAGAAATAATCTCTTCTCTTCTGAATGCTTGTCCTGAATTGCCTGTCCTTACCAAAGCTAATAATAATAATAATAATAATAATAATAGTAATAATAATAATTTATTTGTAACCCACCCTATCTTCCTGGGGGGACTCAGGGTGGTTTCCAGCAGTTCAGTCCATCCCAGTATTCATTTGGCAGATATTTCACCAGTGATTACCACTGGTGATCACTTTACAATCAGCTCATACAACTTTAAGCAAAGTACTACATATAGGGAATTAAAGCTCATCCAACTATACATATTCCAACTTGAGCAGGTTTTGACGTATTGTTATGATAGTGAAACTAGCAAAATAGATGACGAGAAAGAAGAGGATACTGTAATTTACAATTTTTGGTCCTGTTAACTAAAAGACCATATTTAGGGCCTTCTGGATAGAAATGGCTCCCCTAAATATGTGTGCCTTGTTGGCACAACTACTGGAATGATAGAAGGCAGGGTAGGACATATTGGATGCACAGAAGTTTCCCATGGTAGAATTCTTTGTCTGTCTCCAGAATTCTAGTTTTATATTTGGGAGACTTTATAATTTCAAAGAAACCTGTGGAAAAGAGCGAGTTATCTGAAAATTATGTTCATTCTCTATAGGTTCATAAATCAAAGCTATTTCTTCTGGGAAACGGGAGGAATGCATTTCAATGATTCCTTAGCATAAAGTAGAGGGTTTTTCTCTCTTAGTGAACAATTCATAGTGCTGGTGGGTTGCCATCTTCCTTCAGAGACTGTCCAGAGAATAAGCATGGGAAGCTGGAAGGCCCTTTCTAAAATTTCTAGGGCTGTGTATCCTACTGCTTCATACCCTCCAGCGAGCAAGGAGCTAGTCTTCATATATTGACTCCATATTTTAATTCAGTGGGTACTTGAAATTAAGTTAGTGGAATCTATGCGATAAATATTTTCCTGCCATATTTTTTTGAATGGTGCCACAAGTTAAGATAAAATAAAACATTTCTTCCTAGGGAGAGGAAGAGAACACTTGTCTTTTCACTTGAATTAGGTGGTATAGCGTGCCATTGTCTTGATCATACCATTATGATCCACCCATTTCCCCCGACTGTCTTAATATTTGCAGGTATTTAAAGGTGCAGTTGAGAGTGGTGGCATCGAAAGACATGCAGACATTATTCAGCAAAATGGAACTATGGAGGTACTTCTTTTAAAACTCCTTTTTAATAATTATGCTTTTAAAATGTGTTACTCTGCACCAAATTTCAATCTACGTTGTTGCATAAAAATAGTTAATAACATATTCAGACAAGCCGTATCTACAAATCTCTCTTGAAACATGGAGTTAGTTCATTTTAAGCTATATTCATTTTAGCCTTTGCTTAGCATGCATAAGTCCCAGTGTGGAGAATTATTATTGTTATTATCATCATCATTATCAACAACAATATTTATTTAGTGGTGGAGGCTCCTTCTTTGGAGGCTTTTAAACAAAGGCTGGATGGCCATCTGTCGGGGGTGCTTTGAATGCAGTTTTTCTGCTTCTTGGCAGGGAGTTGGACTGGATGGCCCATGAGATCTCTTCCAACTCAATGATTCTAGTTCTGTTTTTGTTTCTTTGAAAAATCGTCACTTAGAGTTTTCACACAAAATTTCCCTTTTACTCAATTTGCATATTCATTTATTCTGAAATTACGGTGTTGCTGATAATCAGATAAAAAGCAATAATTTAAATAATGCTTTATAGGTCTTCTCAGACCTGAACAGAACTCTACTGGTCCAAAAGATTCTCATCCTGGTTCACTTACATTCTTATACCTGCTAGAAAAACCATTTCTTTATTTCATAATCTCATAGCTGTACAAAAATTTTAAAACTCAGTAAAATAAATCAATTAACTGCTCATACAAAGGAATAAGTGCCCAAAAAGTCTGACAGTATACTTTAATACCTTGAGAAGTATCTGAGTTTGTTATTGAAGTGATCTCTAAGTAATATTTTGGGAGTTTTATTGCAGGTGCATCTCCATCGTGGAATTCATGCAGTTTGACACTACTTTAATTACCATGACTCAGTGCTGTGGATTCATAGGGGTGGTAATGCTGTGAATTAATCGGAATTTTTAAGATCTTTAACCTTCTCTCCCAAAGTGTGCTGGTGACTCATCAGACTACAGATTTCAGAATGCCATAGCATTGAGACATAGCAATTAAAGTGGTATCAAACTGCATTCATTCTACAGTGTAGATGCACTTGTTTTTGAAAGTTCAGACCCTATGTTTTTTCTCTTCTTAAAGTTCCCAGGAATGGCATGTCATTTGGGGCTGGGGACTAAATTTTTCTCCAGATAGCTGCAGGGCTCCGTGTAGAGACATTTTGGCTACAGAACAAACATGAGTCCTGGTGCAGAAATATTTACTACTGTGTACATTTGCCAGAATTAAGCTACTAGGCTGAATGTAGGCATGGTTGCCAGTATCAAACAAGTGGCTCCAAGAAAGTAAGTTGGACCCACAGTAAAGCACTTTTAAATGAGATAATCCTAGTAATTTTAAAATGATTTTAAAATTCAAGAGTTCCAGTAATGCTAATATATGAGTGATGTTGTTTAAATTCAATTTGGTGTATTTTGCCAACAGAATTTTGGATGCTTTGCTCTGACTGAACTCAGCCATGGCAGTAATACTAACAATATGCGAACTACAGCTAGATATGACCCATCTACACAGGTACCTAATCAACTGAAATTCCTTTATTTCATTTTTTGCATTTCTAGCTGCAGATACTCTGAACATTTTTGTACTGATGTCTTATTAGTGACGCTGGATCACTGATACAGGTGCACCAACCTAAGGAGTGCAGCTGATATAAATTATCTGGTACCTATGTTATAACTAAAATTTCCATGTATTTGTGTTAATTTATTTTTCACAATAGAGCAATAATAAACTATATATCAAGAAAACAAATGGCAAGAGAAATGCAAACTTATGGTATATAGATATGTGCCTTGATTTTTGGTTCCACAGACAACAAATAGTGCTACAATTAACTCACAACTTGGTTCTTGTAAAGAGAACCAATACATATTTAAAAACCTTCTGCAGGCCATTCCTCTTCCTTTTTTCCTGCCTGACCAGGAAGGCAGATAGGGGAATGGCCAATCAGCAAAGGTGAAGCCCAGGCCTTTCCGCAAGCTGCAGGGAAGCCCTTTGCAGACTGCTTCTGGCCCACAGACTGTATGCTGGGCAGGCCTGATCTAGACCATTGGGCGACTCCTTCATCTTTGTACTTTGAAACTGAATGTAAAATATCTTACACAAAACATATGTTTTCTCTTGTTTATGTAGGAGTTCATTATTCATTCACCTGATTTTGAAGCTGCAAAATTTTGGGTTGGCAACATGGGGAAAAATGCAACACACGCAGTTGTCTTTGCACAGTTGTATACTCCAGATGGGCAGTGCCATGGACTGCATTCCTTCATTGTACAGGTGAGAATGGGCCAATACCACTGGCTTTCCAGAATTTGGGGAAAACAATCTAGTTAACCTGGGTTGCTGGTGACATTGGCCAGTCAAATGTTCCGTATTTGAATACTATACTTTTTTATGAAATAAAGAGAGAAAAATGTAACATTTATAGCTTCTACAGGCCACAGAAAATTGGGTGCCTGTGTTCCCTCTGATTCTACCATACGACTACATGTCTATGGTGGCAAGATTGTGTGCAGCTGAGAAGCAATTAAAACTGGCAATATGCTTTTCCAGTTTTTTCCCTTTTGGGAAAAAGTTAGCCGTATATGGCAAGTGCACAATCATGTTGAAAAAAAATAGGCCCTTCTGTTATGAGTTCTTCCAAACAAATATGCTGCTGCATTGCCTAAGCAGAAAATAATTTGCACTTGAGTACAATACTACCTCCGCTAGGATTTGACATACTGTTATTTGAACCATGGTAAAATCCAACCTCTCTCTTTAAGTTGCAGAAAAATCTGAGTTCAGCCAAATAATGCACTGCAGCGTGTCCCAGATTCAGGGTGAAATTGCACATACTCCCCCCCCCCCCCCCCACATGCAGAGAGTATTGTAGATACCCATACCTTCTGAAGAGCTTTATAGACTCCAGAACGGGGGCTGTTGAAAAGAGCATGGATGGGCAACAGGGGCCTAACTGTCTCCCTGAGATGGATAATTGATTACCTCTGTTCCTACCTATCCCTTTCCCCCTTTTCCTCCACCCGTAGGCCTCAGGAGCACTGATGCACATATCTTCCTGAAATGGAGAAAAGGCTTCACAGAGTTGTTTCAGGCCAGGTTCTGTATTCACCCAATTGACTTCAAACCAGTTCTAGAGCTGTCAATCTAATAAACCCCACAGCAAAACCAGTTCCTCCTAAAGTGGTTCCAAACTGCATTATAGTGTCAGTGTAGATGTGCCCTGTATCTTGGTCGTGCTGGACTGTTATAATCATGTTCAGACACTAGCTTTTATAAATCTGATTTAGCAATCTATTGTGTGTACTATAATATAAAAATAAATACATAAAAACATACAGAATTAATATGTACTTAATTTGAAAAAAAAACCTGATGGCTCAACACTTTTCAACTAATGTTTCATAGAGTTGAAAAGTTTGATGGGTATGTAATTTAACCTTTTGTTACAGATTCGTGATCCAAAAACACTTCTTGCTATGCCAGGGGTGATGGTTGGCGATATAGGGAGGAAACTGGGGCAGAATGGTTTAGATAATGGGTAAGTGTATACTAAACTTCACTTGAATTTAACCACAACATAATGCTTAGAAATTATGCATTTAGGCTTGGGTTCTATCTCCAAGATAGCTCATGATGTACATATATGCAAATATAAATATTCCAAAATCTAAAAAATCAGAAATCCAAAATCCAGAAATCCAAAACACTACCAAGCATTTTGGATAAGGAATACTCCGCCTGTATTATCCCTTTCATCAGTATTGTAATACACATAAATTTCCTCAGAAAAGGAAATTATCTCAGGAATTCCTTATAGTTATTCTTTAAAAAATATAAATATATAAAGCAGGTATAAAAATAAAAAAAATACTGATAATAACTCAGCACCTGAAAGTTTTGTTAAACAGGCTGGTTTTTCTTTTTATGAAGCACAACTGAAGCATTTTCCACAGAGTCCACTGTAAACACTGCACATTGTTGCTAACGGAGTTGTGTAAATGGGTGGTATTCAGAAACCTTTTACTGTTGCCAATTTTTTCATAACCCCAACATCGAGCTAAGACAATCCCATTTGGGGTCAAGACCCACAATGTAAGAAGTAGTGCTCTATAGTATATTGAAGTAATAATGCTTTTCAAATAATGACTATCTTTTTGACATTTTCGTAAATATACAGTACAGCATTGCCAACAACTATCCAGCAGGTGGCAGAGCTATATTGATCTTGCACCTTCTCATTGCCATCAATTGTAGAGCAGTTCCTCCCTTATTTTTGCAGTATGAAGATGGCTGAATGCAGGCAATGAAAAGAATCACGAGCCATGAAATATCTCATGGAACTCTAAAATAGTTTCTTGGGGTCTGAGCTATGGTGCTCAGGAGCATGGACAGCCTTTTCTGTTCATGCTGAACCTAGTCTTGAAGCTGCCCCCAATCCTGCCAGAGATGCTTCTGTTAAGACTACGTTTGGCAGGTTTTCAAAACAGCAATAATTGAGAGTTGAAGTCTATGTCACACAGGGTTGATAATCAAGAAGTAGGTATACAGGTTGTGCTCTGCCTAACATAAAATACTGATTTCAGTTAACTAAGCATCGTTCTATAAAAATAACAGTGTCCACGTTTTTCAAACATAATTTTTATGATGCACAAGCTTCTTTCTATGACAATAATATAATTTTAGAATTGGAAGGGACCATAACGGCCATTTAGTCCAGCCTGTGCCATACAGGAGCACATAGCTAAAGAACCCCTGAGAAATAGCTGTGAGACTTCTGTTTAATATCAGTTTAAAGGCTTCCAAAAAAAAAGAATCTACCACCCTCCAAAGCATTCTATTCCACTGCCAAATAGCTCTTTTTTGTTGTCAAAGGCTTTCATGGTCGGAATCACTGGGTTGCTATGAGTTTTCTGGGCTGTATGGCCCTGTTCCAGAAACATTCTCTCCTGACGTTTGGCTATCAGTATTTTAAAAAACTCTCACATCAGGTCAGTAAATAAAAAACAACACTCAGAAAACAGAAAATTTCAGACAGGAAACAGTCAGGGCCAGCTAACACTTCTCAACAAAGGATTCTCCCAGGCAGGAAGCAGCCAGGCTTTGAAACTGCAAAACCATTCAGTGCTAATCAAGCTGGCCAGTTGGAACATTCACACTTGCCTCAAACAGACAAGAGTTCTTTCTCCCATTCTGGACATTTCACAGATATATAAACCCTACTTGCCTGGTTTCCAACCGACCTCACAACCTCTGAAGATGCCTACCACAGATGTGGGGTGAAACATCAGGAGAGAATACTTCTGGAACATGGCCTGGAAAACTCACAGCAACCCAGCTGTTACTATTCTGTCTAATGTTTAGTAGAATCTCTTGCAATCTTAATTCATTTCTTCATGTTATAATCCCGGGGGTACTATTGGTGGGGATGAGAGACAGGGCCTTCTCGGTGATTGCTCCCCAGCTATGGAACTCCCTTCCTGGTGAGATCAGGTCGCTCCCCTCCCTCCTGTCCTTTAGAAGGATGGTAAAAACTTGGCTGTGGGACCGAGCTTTCGGGACAGGGCAATAAAGCAGCAATAGGAAAGATTAATATCACTGTTTAATTGTTATGTAATAGGATTTTATATTGTTGTTTTATATTGTGTTATTGAAACTGTTGGCATTGAATTGTTGCCTGTGTTAGCCGTCCTGAGTCCCCCCTCGGGGGTGAGAAGGGCGGGGTACAAATGGTGCAAATAAATAAATAAATAAATTAGATTTGACGTGGGTGACTAGGATGGTTTTAAATGTTGTATTTTAATATTTTTGTAAATGTTTTTAATGTTTATGTATGTATATAAGAATTTGTGTCCCGGCATTGAATGTATGCCGTATATATGCTGTGCTCCACCCTGAGTCCCCTTCAGGGTGAGAACGGTGGAATACAAATGTTTTAAATAAATAAATAAATAAATAAATGTGTTTTTAACTCTTATGTTTTAATGTCCAAATGTTGTTACGTTTTTGTGATTTAATCGATAGTTATTTGTTATTGTTGTTTTATGTTAGGTTTCATATGTATGTGAGGCATTAAATTTTTATCAGAAATATATTGAAAACCTCTTTGAGCTCCCCCCTCCCCCTCCCACAGGGTAAGAAAAGTGGTATACAAGTGAAAATAATAGTAATAGTAATAATAATCTGTATTAGTAGTAGAAATACTCAAACTGCTTCATCAACTCTTGTTGATATCAGTGGAAGCCTCCTTTCCGAAGCTGATAGCAGCTTAAAGAATGGTCTTGTCATGACTCCGGTGTGGAAAGTAGTGATTAGGTCTAAATGGATTTGGTCAAGGGAACGCGTCACAGCTACTGCCCTGAAAGTAAGAACAAGCATATATGGAAACACATCCATGTATTTAACATTGCATCAGTGTGGACTCTAAGAAACTGTAATGCTTGTGTGGTGGTGCCTCGACATTCACTTCTGATCAACGAGTATTATCCCTTATTTTTGAACTGACAGTTTTGCCATGTTTCATCATGTGAGGATACCAAAGGAGAATTTACTGAATAAAACTGGAGAAATCACTGCCGCGGGGACATATACAAGCACATTCAAGGTACTTAATCTCTATTGACTAGGGTTTCTTTTTCTTCACAGATCCTTTCAGTTCTTCTTCCCATACTTTCAGGATAAACATTCATCATTTTTTATTATAGATTCTAAGGTTAGAAAGCTAAACGGTATCCTTCGATTGTCAATAACTGGTATACTCATGGGAACATCTTGTTATGGCATGTATTACAAGTCATGTCTTATTTCCCCAGGACCGCAAGCAACGATTAGGAGCTTCCCTCGGTTCTTTGTCCAATGGAAGAGTCATGATTATATCCATGTCACTGGTCAATTTAAAGCTTGCTGTGTCAATAGCCATACGCTTCTCAGCTACCCGACGCCAGTTTGGACCAACAGATGATGAAGAACTTCCAGTCCTTGAGTACCAAATGCAGGTAAAAATAATATTTTCTTAAAATACTAGGTAGTAAAGTTTATCCTCTCAAGAATATAATTGTGTTGTCGAAAGATTTCATGGTTGGAATCACTGGGTTGCTGTGAGTTTTCTGGGCTGTATGGCCATGTTCCAAGCATTCTCTCCTTACATTTCACCCACATCTATGGTAGGCATCCTTACAACCTCTGAGGTTGCCTGCCATAGATGTGGGCGAAACATCAGGAGAGAATGCTTCTGGAACATGGCCATACAGCCCCAAAAAGTCACCACAACCCAAGAATATAATTGCACGTAGAATCTAATTTACAAAAATTGGCTTACGTCAACTTTTGTCCTTCATATTCTGTTTCATTGGAACTTCATTTTCAAATGCCGCTAAAATGATATCTGTTAATTGCTATTTTGTTAAATTGAAGATATAGGGATATTTCTTAATATTGCAAAGTATTAGTATTTTTGTATGCAAGAATAACTTTCGGTCTGGAATGTAATAGAACAGAGAATAGCTGCTAGTAATTATTAGAGTCAGAAGGTCAGAACAGCTCCATACTTAAATGAGGAATGGTTTTTGTTTGATCAATTGCCATTCTACCCTATAGGACCCAAAACTTGAGTAGGTTAACCTAGGAAGATAGGACCTTTCAGATAGCCTGGAACTCAAGTCTAATGACCTAAAATAAAGCTGTCCATTTATAAAATACATAGATATTAAATACAAGTTGTCCAGCTATTTCAAGAGTTTTTGTTATTTACAATCTGAGGGATTCATGAACTAAATATGAATTGTTTTTTATGAGTTTACTTTTTGTGGTGTTATCAATTGCTGTGACCAATGCTCATCTCATATGAAAAATATAAGAGTGTAAAATAATACCTTTGCTTTGGGGAAATGTGGACAGAAGTAAAAGGACAGTATGGAATATGAATTATCATTGGAAAAAAGGGTTTAGACAATTGCCTCTTTCAGGACTTCTAGGGAAGATATATATCTGTTTAAATCGGTAAGAAATTTTTTTAAACTGTCATGCATGTTATTTGTATTCCAGCAATGGCGCTTACTTCCTTATTTAGCAGCAGCTTATGTCTTAGATCATTTCTCCAAAACATTGTTCATTCACTCCGTGGAATTCACAATAGGCCTTCTCATGGGGGACAAGAGTCCACAACAGGTGAGAGGACACTCAGTTATTCCTTGTCATAACTCATTATTTGAACCATAAGTTGACCTTTTCCTTGGAACTGCAGAGGAAAACAGATATATCTACTCTTCAGTTGACCTCTTGTACTCACCTAAACCTTTTGAACCTGTAACCTCACAATAAGCTGCTCTTCATTTCATGAGAACCAAGTATGGCTATATTCCCAGCTGCTAGCTGCCAATATTGCACAAACACAACAAAATGTACAGAGTATAAGCTGACCCAAATATAAGCCGAGGCACCTAATTTTACCATTAAAAAACTGGGAAAATGTTTTGACTTGAGTATAAGCTGAGCATGGGAAATGCAGCAGCTACTGGTAAATTTCAAGATAAAAATAAAATTCCATGAATTGAGGTATCAGTAGGTTAAATGTTTTGAATATTTACATGAGACTGTAATTTAAGATAAGACTGTCAAACTCTGATTAAACCATTATTGAACCTTCTTCAATGTAAATGTGCTTACGTATCACTCCAATTATAATAGAGTAAAATAATAAATGTAATAAAAACAATAATAGAGTAAAATAATGAAAATGTCATAATAGCAGTAATAATTGATTAAAATAATAAATGTAATAATAATAATAAATAGAGTAAATAATAAATGTAATAATAATAGAGTAAAATAATGTAAATGTAATAATAAATTGAGTAAAATAATAAATGTAATAAAATAATAATAACAATAACAGAGTAAAATGATAAATGACTTTGACTTGAGTATAAGCTGAGGGGGCGGGGCTTTTTCAGGCTTAATAAAGGGCTGAAAAACTCGGCTTATACTTGAGTATATACGCTACTTGAAATCCCTCAGCTGTAGTTTATTCCAATACCTTCATCCCTTTTTATTTCTCTTTTTAAAACATTCCTAATATATTTTCTTGCTTCAATTCTTTAAAAAAATAATTGTATACTAATCATTCAAGCATAGCCTTGTCATAGATGTTTTAATTTTTGTATTGTATTATACATACAAATCTACTGATAATTGTATTGATTGACAAACTGAATGTATGCCTCACCTTTCTCCCAGGATGGAGCCAAGATTTTGCTACCAGGTCCTCACAAGATCTTACTAACATGTGAAACACTGACTGAATATATGCAGATACTATATATACTACATTTATTTATTATTTATTTATTTAAAACTTTTATATCCCAATCTTCTCTACCTCTACAGAGGGATTCAGACCAGCTAACAGCAAAGATTCAATGCTAACACTGAAAATCTAAAACATAATACACAACATTAAATTACCAATTGCATTACATAAAATTACATAAAAGCCGTTCGCCAGGATAAAATCGTGTCCAACTCAGTCCATATGTCCAATCCATATATTGTGATCAGTACCATTAGTCGATTGCCGGTCTCAGACATCATTCCACAAAAGCTTTGTTGCATAGCCAGGTTTTCACTAGCTTCCTAAAGGTCAGGAGGGAGGGGACAGATCTAATTTCATTTGGGAGGGAATTCCATAGCCGAGGGGCCACCACAGAAAAGGCCCTGTCTCTCGTCCCCAGCAGACGTGCCTGCAAAGATGGTGGGACCGAGAGCAGGGCCTCTCCAGATGATCTTAACACTCTTGATGGTTCATAGGGGAGAATACGTTTGGACAGGTGAACTGGGCCGGAACCGTATAGGAATATGCAGCTGTTTGTGAAGGATAAGAAGCTGCAATTGTTTGAACATACCTTAAAGGCTGTGTATAACCCAGGTATGGGCAAACTTTGGCCCTCCAGGTGTTTTAGACTACAGCTCCCATAATTCCTAACAGACTACCTGGAGGGCCAAAGTTTGCTCATGCCTGGTATAGTCCATCTTCTCAAAATTTGGTGTAACTGGAGGGACAGGAACTATCGTTGTCTTGCATGTATAAAATATTTAGCCTCATGTTTTGTAACATGTGTTTTGTGTTGGCTGCTGTGTCCTTTATTTATTGGTCCCTCCTTTTCTACAAGGCTGAACTTGGACGGGAGATCCATGCCTTATCAACTTCAGGCAAGCCCCTGGCTTCTTGGCTTGCACAACAAGGAAGTCAAGAATGTCGAGAAGCTTGCGGGGGACATGGCTATCTGGCAGGTAAGTTAATTGCTTCATCATCTGTGGATATCCAAACTCTGTCTAGTTTTGCTGATGCTACAATTGGCTTTTTTTTTTCAATTTTTTCAAATGCCACAGAAGTCTTTTGCCAGCTTGTTCCTTGCAATTTCAACTGAAGAACCAGCCTAAGTCATTTGAGGTTCTTTGCTGGATCCCCTCACTAACAGAAATTAGGAAAGTGTTGGCCAGGAAAGGGCCTTCTTAGTTGTGGCACTTCCCTTTCCCCCCGGAGGGATTCAACTAGTGAAATATTTAATTACATTTATCACTAGGAAAGGTTATCCAGAACTTTTTGGCTGAAGGAAGTTGCAGTCTAGTAACATCTAGATTTGCCACACTTTGGCCACCTTACCATATTCCACCTTCCTAAAGGGTTAATCCACACAATTTCTCTTGTAATTCTTTGACTCTCAGGGAGAGTCCTCTGACACAAACCTATTTATATTTTTTGTGTATTTTTTAAGTGAATCGTCTTGGTGATATCCGGAACGACAATGACCCAAACTGTACCTATGAAGGTGACAACAATGTTATTTTACAGCAAACTAGCAACTACTTGCTAGGTTGGATGAGTGGCAGACAACAAGGTTAGTATGTAGAACTTGATGTTCTGACTAAGGAAAATGGACAATGCCCAACAGTGGATTTAAAAAGAGACGTTTTAACGGACACAGCTGTTGATCTGACTATGGCTGGAGTCTGAATTAATGCAGTTGGACTCCACTTTAAGTACCATCACTCAGTGCTATGGTATCCTGGGAGTTGTAGTTTTATAGGGCCCTTAGCCTTCTTTGCCAAAGAGTGATTGGCTGGGGCTGGAAAATAAAGGAAATAGGAGCTTAGAAAAAAATCATCTACACTAGATGCAAAGATGAGCAGATTTTTCCTTTTCACTTATTTTCAAAGCCATTAGTGGAAAAGTACTTAATTCACTTTGACGTTGTATTTTGATTTGGTGTTGTTGGCATTTTAGACAAAGGACCTATTGCATCACCGCTTGGATCAGTAAATTTTTTGGAAGACTATGATCATATTCTTTGTCAGAAATTCAAAGTGTCTGGTGTCCAAGACTGCATGGATCCCTCAGGTAATTATATTCACATTATAATTCTTGTCATATGTTGCCGATTTGAATGTGGCTTTATTTTCCCCAAATCCTTTTGCTGTTTTTGTTTTCAAGACTTGCATTTGGCAAGATTGTGTTGGAAGGAAGTTGTCTGATCAAATGTCATCTCCTCTTGAGTTCATTCACCTCTATCATTAAATGACACTGGAGAAGCTGGCACAGTTTATAGATACTGTGTGCTAATTGCATACAATAGACTGAGGGCAAGTACATTTGAGATGAGCAGCTGTCACTTCTATAGAAGTTGTGCTGTGGTTATGTCGCATTTCTTGCTCACTTGATGTGAATAAAGAATTGAGATCTGTTACTATGCTTCAGTTTCACTCTTTTGGAAAGGCATGGCCTTTTAGAGACCATAACCTTTTGGGAAACCAGGAATCCCCATAGCCATTTGGAAGCATGACCCTTTTGGAGCTTAATTGGCATCCACACTATTTGGAATAATCATAACCTTTTGTAAAGTATGATCTTCCTAAGAAGAGTTAAATATTTGTGAATCTTCTTTTTAGTGGTAAATATCCACTAGTATTCGTGCAAGGCAAATTAGGTTTCTTAGTTGTTGGACTGATATACCTGGTTATTTCTCTGAACTGTTAGGAACAAAGATACGCCAATGCACAAAATATATAGCAGTTCTTCAGAAGTGTTATTTCAGTTGCCAAAAACCCTACTCTCCCATAAAATAAATTGGTTTTTAAATCATGCTCTCAAGAAACCAAAAATAAGTAGTCTTCATTAAAAGTAACATAGTTGATTTACTTACAAACTTCATGTATTCCGCAGACAGGTACATTTCTTACAGTAAGTTCTCTAAAGCATTCTGTTTTAGTCTCTTCTTTGTTGCATACAGACTAACACTCTCTTCAGTCTGTTACATTACTGAACACTAACTCAATAAAGACTGACTACACATTGCAGCACACTGACACTCACTGACTTCTAAACTGTACTGCTTCTGAAGTAAAACTGGCTTCTAAAATGGAGTCTCAGTCTGAATAGTCCCAGATCTGGTCACATGGTCTGCAGTCCCTCCCACAACTTTGAACAACAAAACTGTATATCCATCTATACATACAATATAGTAAGCAATCACAATTATATGCATAACAAATAACTATTATAGGAGGCTTGTAGAAGGTTACTATTTCCAACACACTACACATTCTCCACTTCAGTTAATCTTTGGAAGATTTAGTCGATATTCAGGAGGGAGCCTTCTCTGCCAGAAAGGAGTTGTGCATCATCTACCAAAGAGGGGTAGCCTTCAACCAGATCTAACATGACCTTTCTGAAAATCATTAATTCTTCCACAAAGTCCACCTGAGAGCTAGAATTCTTCCTACCTACATCTTGATATGCCAGAAACAGGAATCATATTCCCAGGTTAGATTGGTAGAAGGGCACAAAAACTGATGGGATTTCTTAGGCCTTATTCCATTAGTATTCCCATTTCCCTACTCAGTAGACACTACTTTGTCTATATTCTATTGTCTATAGTCGCCTTCGGGCTTGAGAGTGGCGGTTAACAAGTGCAAATAATAATAATAATAATAATAATAAAATAATATTCTGGGAAAGGATATTTGATTCTGCATGAATGGGATCAATTCATTCTGATATCAAGTATTGTCAGTTGAAACTTGAGTACAGATTTTCAGCTCTCCATAAATGTTGGTAATGTGGCAGATTCTGCAGATATTGTGAAAATGGGAAAGCCATCATACATGAACTGAAAGCTCACCATGAGCACAAAAAAGAATACGTGGACCATGCTGCTTTGAGGACTCAAATGGCTGTGAAAATCCTTTAATCGTTGTTTGCCTTCCCTCAGCAAGTAGATTTATGAGAGAAAGTACTTGTGCGTACTATAAGGAGCCAGATGTGGTAATAGTGGTGAAAAATACCATATTCCCCCTAGAACAAATGTGGTTTTGAGATTTTCATGTATTAGTTTGCCAAATGGACAGCCACAACCACATTGTAGGTTAAACAACATCTGCTCTACAGCCATAAAATAATACTCAACCTTGACGCCAGATTCCTCCTGCCAAATCATCTTTATCTAAATAACAGATCTTCGGGACAGCTGAATTGTGGAAGAAATATTTTATTTAAATTTCAGGCTATTTTAAAAGCTTGTTTCTATAGACTGGAGAGAATGCATACAGGGATTACTGGTGTTGTTTGCTGCCTAATGTATTACGATTTTTATTATTATTCTAGTACCTTTAAGAGCATTTAAGTGGCTAGTTTGTTACTTGCTCCGAGAGAGTGTCCAAAAGCTAAGAAATCTGGAAAAAGCTGGTTATTCTGAATTTGAAGCAAGGAATCAAAGCCAGGTAAACAAAATTAATAATTCCATGGTATTGTGATTCTGATTATTTTTAGACACATTGCCAGCATGTGTTTTTCAGCAACTTCTTACTTCCATTTGTTCTCCCTGGCAGCTGCTGACTCCATTTTTGCAAAGCAACATAAAGTAAGAATTGTTAAGGAGTTGCTGCTGGTTATGACCTATAAAGCCCTCTTTGGCTTAGGTCCATGGCATGGCAAAGTTTTTAGGGTTACCATTAGTTTAATTCCATTTTAATGTTGATTTGTTATTGGGAAAAGTGGTATATAAATGACAAAGAAATGTTAACAAAGAAATGGCAGTTGTTCTCAACCTGTGGGTCTCCAGCTGTTTGGGCCTACAACTCCATGAAATCCCAGCCAGTTTACCGGCTGTTAGGATTTCTGGGAGTTGAAGGCCAAAACATCTAAGGACCCACAGGTTGAGAACTATTGTTCTCTTGGTAGTACCAAAGGTTGAATAAATGTGAGAGGAAGCCACAAGGAGGAGGGAGCAAGCTTGTTTACTGCTTCCATGGAGATTAGGATTAGGACAAGGAACAATGGCTTGAAACTACAAGAAAGGAGATTCCATCTGAACATGAGGAAGAACTTCCTGACTGTGAGAGCCGTTCAGCAGTGGAACTCTCTGCTTAAACAGAGGCTGGATGGCCATCTCTCAGGGCTGATTTGAATGCAATATTCCTGCTTCTTGGCAGGGGGTTGGACTGGATGGCCCATGAGGTCTCTTCCTACTCTTTGATTCTATGATTCTATGAAAGATTTTGAATGGGAATGTTGGACTGAACAGGAAGGCAAACAGCTTAAGTAGAAGTTCAAGCAGAAAATGTGTGAAGGTGGAAATTACAGTTCCCGTGGAACAGACTGAATTTGGAAAGTAGAAATGTTCTTGGAAAAATGTAACAGAAGACTGTCGGTTACAGAATAAGCAAGAAATAGTGTAAGAAGAAAGTTGCAGTTTTTAAGACTGAAAAAACCCCAGCAAATTAAGATGACCACCAGACAGAGAGAGCTTCAGAATAGAATAGTGAATGTCCTAAGCAGTATGATGATATAAGATGAGTAGAGCAATCATGATAGCATGTGGAGAGGTAGATTCAAAGGAGGAAGGCAATGAATGGACACAAGAAGTGTCTTTGAATCCTGGTAACTGGGAGTTAATAACAGTTTTTGTCAAGGAGCTCTTGTTCCCCCATTGTCAGAAATTTGATAATTGGGGGAACAAGGAGAGAGGAAGGAAGGGGAAGAGGATTCAGGGCCCATCAGCTTGATTTACACAAAGCCACAAGCATCAGGAGAGGGAAAAATCCAAATGCATTCAGCTGCTGCAGACAGGGAAAGTTGAAAAGCTCCATCTGCCCTCTCATACCATGCTGTCCTTCTGCCAAACCAATGGCCATGTGTAATAGGGTAGGCAGCCTGGAATTGAAGCGCAAAGTGCATGCACGTCCTGGATTGATCAGTTGGTTAGAATTTTCCAACACTCCCCAAGTCTACAGTGTTGTAATTCGCCCAGTGTTTGTACCTAATGCCAATGAGGCAGCGGATGATGGGATTTCTGGGCCAGCTGAGCCTGTGAGCCAGCAAGAGGTTCTAAGGCAGTGGTTCTCAACCTGTGGGTCCCCAGATGTTTTGGCCTTCAACTCCCAGAAATCCTAACAGCTAGTAAACTGGCTGGGATTGCTGGGAGTTGCAGGCCAAAACACCTGGGGACCCACAGGTTGAGAATCACTGTTCTAAGGCAAGAGATTTTAAGTCCTGAAATTGAGCTTTCTGTGTATCCTGTAGTTAGTGAAGGCCACATTCCAGGGAGGGGTCCAGCTTTCTCTAGGGAAGCAAGTTCAGAAGATAAAATGCCAGGTAGAGAGCCTAATGAGCCAAAAGATAGGAGGCACAGCTTTCGTGACCTCTGAGCTGATGCTCAGTCTCTTCGAAGGTCATTGCGCTTATTAGAGAAAAGGCCACTATCTGTTTGCAAGGGTAAATTGAATGATTTCATGGCTTTATTAGAGACACAGAAAGGATTACCCCCCGTCTGGTCAACATTGGATTTTAACTAACATCTTGGGTTGAGTTCTAGCCAAGTTTTTCAAGGGAGTTATAGTTTCATGTCTTCCGTTATTCAAGTTTAAAGGATTATTCTTGGGTTCTGTGTTGTGGATTTGCCTTGTTGTATCCTGATTCTTTTGCATTCCTGTTTTTTTAATTCAACTTTTGTATCTGGGATTTTATGGACGATTGAATATTCTTGGACTTAGATGTCTCTATTTTGCTGTTCTGCTTTTTATATATATATTCTTCAATTTGGAATCAGCCCTGAGTCCCTTCGGGGAGATAGAGAGGAATATAAATAAAGTATTATTATTATTTAAAACACAACAAGATGAGTCCACAGCAGACACTTCTTACTGTTATAAAAGAATACAATTATATATCTCTTGGGGGGGGGGGGGGTAAATTTACTATTCACATTCACTTTGAATTTTGTTTTTCTTTCGTTTTAAAGGTGTTCCACTGTCGTTCTTTAGCTATAGCTTTTATTGAACATGTTGTTTTGCAAAGATACTATGAATATGTTCACAGCTCCAAAACACCAGCTAGCCTTCAGCCAGTATTGAAACAGATCTGTTCACTCTATGGACTGTGGTCTTTGAATAAGCACATGGCAGTTCTTTACCAAGGTAAGATCAAGATTTTGCCTGCAACATAAAGGGCTTTTGACATATATTATCTTGAGGTGGAAGCTTACTATCTCTAAAGTTTCTTGATTTTTGTAAGATATTTCCTTTACGTAATCAAATCTTTCCTTTTTTCGTTTCCTTTCTTTTCCTCTCTGTAGAATTTGACCGTTGTGGTTTTATTTCAATGATATGATTCTTTAAGATGTGTGAAAACATTTATTTCACATTATCTCAGTCTTTACAGTAGATATGTTGAAAGTCAAGGATGGAATAAAAAAGAAAAGGAAACAAAGGAGGAGATTATTTTATTGATCTACAAGCCCTGTTGCATACTCTCACAACAGGAGCAATTCTTTCTTATGTTCTTGTCTTATCCAAAGAAAGCATTTCTGCTTTTGTACACAAGATAATATTTTGAATTGGGGTAGGACCGCTTCAAGAAATGGAAGGCAAGCTTGAAAAAGCCAATATCTAGAAGTTAGGAGTTACCCACCAAATTCCTGTATGCTTTCCTGATTAAAAGAGCAGCAGATTTTTTTTCCATATCTCTTCAAGATTCTGGGCTAGAAAAATCAATGACGGTATTGATCATGGCTGAACAGACTCTTCACTACCACTAAACAAGCACTTCACTACCACCTAACAAAGATGAAGCTAATGAGGGGTGTTTGTGTCCTAGTATCAGTGTCAGGCCTTGGATAGTTTTCTGATTACAGCTTCTTAGCATCCACACCTCAGTTGAAGTCTTTAGTGATAAATATATACTTTACCTGCTCTTCAGAGTATCATAGCAAGCTTGGAGTCTTGCTTTTTCAGAGGCAAAGTCGTTAGATTAGATTTAAATAGTCCAAGACCCCTCCTCATCCATCGTTGAAGGCCAAGCCTGTTCACAAGGATTCAGCAAGAATGAGAGGTCACACAGTCCTCACCAGAACAGACAGTATGCCCTAGAAAGACATGCTCCCATTGTTGCATATCTTTTCATAAATAGGCCCTATTGAATTCAGTGGGACATAATTCCTATTGTTTTTATAGGATTGCACCCTGCAATATTTCAGGCCTAAACCGTTTGGGTCTTAAGAAGCATTACATTTATAAATTGATACACTTGTACATCTAAAGTATTATTTGGCTTCATTGTCATTATAAATGTCTTTCAGGGGGCTACA
This sequence comes from Anolis sagrei, assembly GCF_037176765.1. Classification (NCBI taxonomy): domain Eukaryota; kingdom Metazoa; phylum Chordata; class Lepidosauria; order Squamata; family Anolidae; genus Anolis; species Anolis sagrei. Next base: position 105,754,739 of record NC_090025.1, read on the forward strand.
TTTCAGGTGAAAATGCTGGTAGATTTGTACAAGATGCAATTCTAGAGCTTTGTTCAAAGGTATGTTCTCAATTATGTTAATAATAATGCTAAGTAAATAATTGTTTAGTTTTAACATCTTCATCAGTCCTGCATAAAGTTTTCCAGTCCACTTACTTCTCGGGGTTCCGAACCTCGTTCCTGTTTTTTTTCATCACAAACGATGGAGCCCCCAATGGCGCAGTGGGTTAAACCTCTGTGCCGGCAAGACTGAAGACAAACAGGTCCCAGTTTTGAATCCGGGGAGAGTGTGGATGAGCTCCCTTTATCAGCTCCAGCTCCTCCTATGGGGACATGAGAGAAGCTTCCCACAAGGATGGTAACACATCAGAACATCCAGGCGTCCCCTAGGCAACGTCCTTGCAGATGGCCAATTCTCTCACACCAGAAGCGACTTGCAGTTTCTCATGTCACTCCTGACACGACCAAAAAAAAAAATCACAAAGGATTTCCGGGTTGATTATATTCATCTCTTCTAAGCAATTAAAGAATCAATGCCAGTCTCATCAGAAGAAGATAAAGCACCAGGCTGTTGCTCTAATGAAGATATCAAAAAGTAGTCTGTTTGTGGTGAGAGCAATGCTGTGTATGTCACTAGTGGAGGAGAGGGAATTATGACTTTTTCAGTTCAGAAACATGCACATGTTATAACAATAATTATTATTGTTTTATTTCTTACCTCTCTCTCCCCATGACTCAAAGTGGGTTACAACTTTGCTAAAACACATAATCAAAATGCATAATCATTTAAAAACACTCCGTAGAATGCACATATTAAAACATATTTCTATAAAACACATATTTAATATAACTCATTCTACATGTTATGTTTAATGAGGTGACACTTAGATCTTGAAAACACAATGACATCTAAGTAAACTCACTGCATGTATTTTTTTAAATTCTCTTCCTTGTCCTACAAACAACCTTCTGTCTAGTGTAAAACTGGTTTACCAGGCAAAGGGCTACACTAAATTCTTCTCTTGAAAGTGATAGTAACACAGGAGACATGCAGAGTGTATCTTTTATTCATTCTGAGATAAAGAGTTACCCACTTGCAGTGCCATGTTTCAGCAGTCTGATTTGCTTTCTGTGGAAAATGCCATTCATGCGCAAGACAGTGTGATTTGTGGCCTTAATATGGCATGCTTATGTTTATGGTCAATAGGCACATGTTTCAGTTTTAGACCATCTTATGACTCTTATCTAGACATTGTTTTCAGAGTGCTCATTCTACATCCACAATTGCTCAAAAACTCTTACGATGTGTTGTATTTTGGTACCACATCTAAAAGCCTGAATATTTATGCTAAGTGTTCCTAATGATGAACACAAGAGATAAACTGAAATTGTAATGATGAAATGATCTTCATTATTCGGCGTGAAAGTGTTGTTTCCTGGAGTTTAACACCCGGCATCTGCTTAAAGAACAGCTCCTACAATGCCAAGCCTTTTGTAGGTGCATTATCTTTGATTCCTATAACTATATGATTCTTGTCCTAAACCTATCCAGATATGTGGAACACAATTTTGTGGAGCCCCCGGTGGCGCAGTAAGTTAAACCTTTGTGCTGGCAGGACTGCTGACTTAAAGGTCGGCGGTTCAAATCCAGGGAGTGGAGTGAGCTCCCATCTGTCAGCTCCAGCTTCTCATACAGGGACATGAGAAAAGCCTCTCACAGGATGGTAAAACACCCATCCATCCCCTGGGCAATGTCCTTGCAGACAGCCAATTCTCTCACACCAGAAGAGACGTGCAGTTTCTCAAGTTGCACCTGACATGAAAAAAGACTTCGCCTTAATCCTATTTCCTTGTTTTCTATTCCTCTGTTCTTGAGTCATTACTCATTTGCATGTGCACAAAATTTTTCTCCTTATTTATCAAAGCTCACCTCAGGCTTTGGCCAATGTGTTAATCCTGTTTTGTGTAGCCAAACCCCTTTTAAAAATTGCTCTAGCCTAAAAACTAACACATGTCCCTTCACCTGCTACAAGAGAAGCAATAGAAGAGAATGTAACCGGAAGCAAGAGTTGGGACTTGGCAAATGACAAAAGCCAGTGACTGTTTCCTTTCTGCTCTGTAGCACAGAATCATTTGCAAAAGCATGAATTTAGCATTTGGAACAAACTGTTTTGAAGTGCAAGCAAAAATAGATATGGGCACTGAACTTTCTAAATTAGAAACCAAAGAGTGCTATTGCTTAGTGGTTTTTCCTAACAATTATGCTACTGCGCCATAGTTTATGGGCAGCCATAAGACCTCAATGTAATTTCCATTTTTCTTCCCCTGCATAGTTGAAGCAAGAAGCTGTGGCTTTAGTAGATGTTATTGCTCCTCCTGACTTCATTCTCAACTCTCCTCTTGGCAAGGCGGATGGAGAGGTAAAAAAAATATTTTTGCAAAGCTCTGACACATGTTTCCTGTGTCTTATTGAACGTTATTTTTTAAGCATTGCGTGTTACAGCTAAACATTGACTGGGGGGGGGGGGGGATGCATCCAAGCAAGCAGTTCAGACATGGATATCTGTTCTTGGTGCTAGGAATTGTTCTAAGACTGGCCTCAAGTTGAAATTGCACATTCCAGATTCTGATTTTTGAGCCTGATTTACCTCAGTTTGGGGGAACAGTAACAAAGTATTATAAGACCTTTTATTTTTACAAGCTTCAGCCAGTACAAAAAATACATCAGTCCCTCATAAATCAATTTATCTCTTTGCTTGTTGGCAAGGGGCTACAATACCTTATGCTCACAAGTGTTTAGTAGAATACAGATGGGTCCTAATTGGTGATCAGACTTTTATCAGCTGAGAATTGATTCTACTTCTTAATTTGTGGGTCCCAATCCCAAATGGGGTCCCCTTAGCACTGTGTTGGAGTGATGAAAAAATTGGCAACAGTAAAAGTTTTCTGAATGTCACATAGACATTGACTTGAATCTGTTAGCAACAGCTTTCGGTGTTTATACTGGACTCTGTAGAAAATGCTTCAGCTATACTTCATAAAAAGAAAAATCAGCTTGTTTAGCAAGTGTTGCAAATGCTGATTTATTATCAGTAAATGTTTGGTTTCTATGCCTATTTTATATACATCAAATTTTCTCAGGATGAAAGGGGTCATGACACAATTTCTTGGGCAGATGTAAAACATTTAAGAAGCCTAGCTCTAGACTGAAGTTGTAGTTCAGTTTTATTGTTGTCATTTCCTTTTCATATAATTTATATTTGCTTATTTACTCAAACCACTGCTCTTTCACTGGTGAGTTGGAACCCGCAAGTGGGTTACAATTGTAGGCTGAATTTGCAGTTATACATACAGAGCTTCCCTTTTTAAAATTAACTTAGGTTTTTTTTAAAGATGAAACAGAATTGAGAGCGAGAAACTCAGAAAGGGCAAGAAGACTGGATAAAAAAGAGCATTTGTTTTAGTTTTTATGGGGTGGGCAGAGAAATTGATTGCTGGGAGTGGCCATGTGCCCCCCCTCCATAAAAACTAAAACTGTTTTGCTCCAAAATGTCCCCTAATGCCCTCTCGGTGTGATGTTTTTCCCATTTTTCACATCCTCAGGCCCAGCACAGTCCCCCTTTTAAAACAAACAAACAGAATATTTAGGCCATTGCAAAAAAAAAAAATCCTTTGCCTAAAATTGCCCAGGAGAGTACAGCATTTGAAGACAATGGTTCCATTGTTGTCCCTCTTCTGCAGCACTGCTTCTTAAAGTTGTGGGCCCTGACCCCAAAGGGGGTCCCCTTACCTCAGTATTGGGGCCACAGAAATTTGGCAACAGTAAAAAGTGTGTGAACGCTGTCTAGACATTTACACAAATCCGTTAGTAATAGCATTCAGTGGTTAATAATAATAATAATAAACTTTATTTATACCTCGCCACCATCTCCCCAAGGGGACTTGTGGCTAACATGAGGCCAAGCCCAGTAGTACAATCAAACAATATACAGCAAGAATATAGCAGAAAAATACAGAACTAATATAAATGTACACATATTTATTTATCATGTCAGGGGCAACCAGACAATTGTATTACATTTCTAACAGAACAAAACAAACGAATAGACAAAACACAAAATTTGGAAGTTTGGTAGTTGATTAAATGTCCTTTGACCAGTATCTGGCTACTTGGAGTGCCTCTGGTATTGCCGCAAGAAGGTCCTCCATTGTGCATGTAGCAGGGCTCAGGTTGCATTGCAGCAGGTGGTCAGTGGTTTGCTCCTCTCCACACTCGCATGTCGAGGATTCCACTTTGTAGCTACATGGGGCTACAAAGTGGAATTTGGGGCTACAAAGTAGAATGTACACATCAAACAATGTAAAAACAATGTAAAATCGGTGGATTCTGCAGAAAATGCTTCTGCTGTACTTCATAAAAAAGAAAACCTGCCTGCTATACATTATAGAAAATAGATTTTTTAAGAGAGATACTCTCCTCATGAGAATTACTGTACTTCTCCTTTATGCATCTGGTCACTCTGGAAAGATAGATAGGCAGAGACGCTATACCAGGCATAGGAAAGATAAAGACAGGCAGAGACACTGTACCATTAAGCTGGTAGGAATTGTGGGACTTGTAGTCCAAAACACCCAGAGGGCTGAAGTTTGCCCATGCCTGTGCTATACCATTTGAAAATGCATTAGGCTATTACAACTTCAGGTTAAAACTACAATGATTCTTGTTATTTCCTTTTTCTCCTTCTAGCTTTATAGGAACCTGTGGAGCAGTGTTCTTCAAGGCAAGAAAGTGTTGGAGAGGCCATCCTGGTGGCTCGAATTTTGCAATAACAAGCCTGTTGTAGGCCAGCTGAGGTCAAGAATGTGAGCAAACAAATATTTTAGAACATCCCCAGAAGGACTTGGATGATTCACCCTGATCTAACATTACAAGGATCATGTTAAATGGCAGTAATTTTGTAAAGGAAATACTCAGAGACAACAGTCCTTAAAATCTCATTTCCACCCATTTTCAGGGCTATTAGCACAATCAAGGTGATTACAATCCCTTGCGGATATAATTCCCATCTGTTGTCATTAAGCCGAGCTTTGTAGAAATGCAGTTTAGTCAAAATAGGCTCTGCCGTATGTTCCTTCTGTCTCTGTTGAATATAGCTGATGTGGAAATATAGTACTTACTTTATTTCCCCATAATTAACTTCCAAGTGTTAAAATTGTTACAACAGACTGAAAGAAAATGATGCCACATAAAGACAACTCGATTTTCTGTTGATTTTGAAAGTCATTGAAGATTCATGTAAGAAGTGCTGAGCTTTCTAACATGATAAAAAACTGTATATGTCTTACACAGTTAATGAAATTTTGTCATTTGTGCAGTGTCGATCAAATGAGAACAGATTTTGATTAACTGACAATTTAGTTTTTCCCATTTCTGCTGCAAATATTCAATCTCTTTAATTATTGTTATTTTATTTGAAATGCCTCTAACATTCTGCATTGTAACTTTTTACTATAGTTGTGGGTACTCTTCGAATGCCACAGAGCTGTAAAATGTGAATGTTGTAATATATGGAATGACTATGCTCTCTTACCTATTAGGTAATGTTATGAAAAAAAAGCTTTGTGCTAACACAATGGAGTAAGTAATGATACTTATGAATTAAATTTTTTGTTATAATACAATTGTAAATCTGGAACTAATTGATTTTTTTAACTTTTGGTTTTACTAGTTGTCCCTCTTTTATGAGAAAAAAAAAGAAATCATTAAAACAATGTCACAGTCTAAATATCCTGTCAAATGCATACATTGAAGATCTACAAACTATGAATCCTAAATTTGGTAGCCTCTCAAAACCTGTGCAAGAATTTTAAAATATTTTTTTACTGTTCCATTCAAAAACAGTAAAAATTTGTGTCATGATCCACAACTGTGTACACACAGGAGTTGTTCTATAAAACATCAGTGTTAAATAGCGTGAGGAACAGTATATATATATATATATTCATCTATACACATAATAAAAGTGAAAATATGTATGTATGTGTGGCTGGGGTGTCTACTTACACAGGCAAACTCCCGCTTTCACAGACAGCTATAGCTCCCACTCCTCAGGAGACACCAAAAGCAGTGACACTTTAGGTTATAGTGAGCACCATGAACATGTACAAGAGCCCTGCCAATGTCCTCCACAAACACCACACACCACACGCCCCATCACCGGATGAAGGCTTTCATATAGGGACAATTTCATCCTAGATTTTATGTGTTTCCTCCAGCACATGCATCCCAGTTTTCTTACTCTTTCCATTGGTGTGGAATTTGCATGACTCCGCCCACTGCCTCTCCCTTAACCCTTTCCTATTCTTTTCTATGGCACAGAGCAAACAGAAGAATTGATCAGCAACTGAACATTCTAGAGAAGTTTGGAGAGAATTCATAATAATTTATAAAAGTTGTAGGGACTGGGATATATAGTTCATCTGCAATCTAAGAGCACTCTGAACTCCACCAGCGATGGACCTGAAACTAATTTGGCACACAGAACCCCCATGGCCAACAAAAAATACTGGAGGTCTTTGAAGGGATTTATAGAAGTTGTAGTTCACCTACATCCAGAGCACGCTATGAATCCAAACAATGATGGACTTGGACCAAACTTGGCATACATACCTGATATGCCCAAATTTGGGTCCTGGTGGGTTTTGAGGGGAATTTTCATGGACATTTTGGAGTTGTACTACCCTAAAATATAGCAGATAATCCAAAAACAAACAGGATACTAAAAGTTGAGCATTGAGCATTTAGCTCACAACCAGCAAAGTATGAAGTGCTGTGTGATGTAGCTGTAAAGAATTCAGAGCTTAGGAGGCAAACATGCAGAGTCCAATCTTTAAAAATCACAAAAGATTAACTTACAATAATAAGAAATAACTGCATTTCTAAATAATCAAGAACTGGGTTTGAGCTTCTCTAAAGTTTTAAAAAAAATTCTAAAGTTTCAAAAAGAGGGAAAAACACAAACCACTACATCTCCCTGTCACACAAGCAGAAAGAAATCCCAAAGCACACAGCACATATTCTCCATAGTGAAGTGTAAGAAGGCAGAAGTCGGATTCAAAAAGGCTTACAGTAGAAAAGTATCCATTTTAAATAACCAATCAGAATGAGAGCAGAAAGAGAAGAGAGAAGAAAAAGGCACATTTCCAACGGTCATTCAGGAAACATGGAGGAAGGGAAACCCTTCACCTATATTAAACTAACTAAACTGTTCCTCATTGAGGACTTCAGACTCTGGCAGTGAAGAGTTGGATCCCAACAGTAGGTACTGGGATTTATAGTTCACCTGCAATCAAGGAGAACTCTGAACTCCACCAAAGATGGAATTGGATCACACTTGGCACACAAAACCTCCATACTGGAGGTATTTGGGGAAAATTCACCTTGATTTGGGTGAGTTATAGTTCACCTACATCCAGAGAGCACTGTGAACCCAAACACCGATGGATCTGGACCAAACTTGGCACACATACCTGATATGCTGAAATTGATTACTGGAGGGGTTTGGGAGGGAAGTGACCTTCCTTTCTGGGAGTTGTAGTTCACCCACAACCAGAGAAACTGTGACCTCCACTGATGATAGACCTGGACCAAACTTGGCACACAGAACCCCCATGACTAACTTAACCTACTGGAGTGGTTTGAAGGGACTGACCATAGTGGGAGTTGTAGTTTATCCTACTGCCAGAGAGCACACTGAACCCCACTGATGGTGCATCTAGAGTAAATTTGCCTTAACAAACTTGAAGTACTGATTGAGTTTCTCAGGGTTAACCTGGCATGATGTGAGTTCACCCACATCCTTATGCATTTTGTACACTTAAAAAATTGACTTTTTCAAATAACCGTGTAACACTGGGTACCCAAGTTAGTAGATATATAAATATAAGATTGCCCTTAAGGGAGAAGCACAGACATGACAGTGTCTGGTCACTCAACTTCATTATGTTGTGCAGTTTTCCATTGCATGCAAGACATCTTATATTTCGTTTCTTACATTATACAGCCCTTAAGATGTTAACCCTTTCATTGTGACATTTCATAGTGACTTCAACTGAGTGTTCCTGCATAGCAGGGGATTAGACCAGATAGCGCCTGTGGTCTCTTCTCTCGCCACATAACAAACTATGTACTATTTAATAGATTAGCAACACCTTTTCCTAACAATATGTTATTTCATAATTTCCATAGTATCTGTTAGGGCTTCACACAGACATTTCAGAGAAATTTCCATATGTGGATTTATTTCTGGGTTTTGGTTAGGTTGTCTATTTGCTTTTGTTTCGTTAATTATGTAATTGAATCTTTGCCATTTTTTTGTTGGAAACTGCTCGGAGTTAGGGCAGGATATAAATAGTTATTATTTTACTGACACAAAAACACAGTATGTCACAGCAAATGAAATCTATATGCTGGATTTTGTATCCCAAAATTACAAGTCAAACACTTCCCAAGCGTCAGGGACTGTGTGATGTATTTTCAAATGCCGCGCAGATCCAAGTAAGGCGTCCTTTTGCAGTTGACAGATCATGAATTTGTCAATGTTTATCGTTTCCAAATGTCGCCTGAGATCTTTTGGCATGGTACCCAGTGTGCCAATGACCACTGGGACCACCTGTACTGGTTTATGCCACAGCCTTTGCAGTTCAATTTTGAGGTCCTGATAACAGCTGAGTTTTTCCTGTTGTTTTTCCTCAATGCGGCTGTCACCTGGTATGGTGACATCAATCGTGATGTCGCCATACCATCTTGATGTCTGATGTATTGTGTTCCCAAACTTTGTCAGTCTGGATTCGAAAGTTGCACAGTATTTTTGCATAATAATAATAATAATAATAATAATAATAATAATAATATGCACAAAACTATGTCCCTTGTGATTTATGCATCACTATCTTAGAAATACAAATTAATTAGTTGCTCATTCAGGTATGCATTCTCCTCTGTTTAAGGAACTATACATCTCTAACAGTTCCTTACTACACAAGCATTCAAGGGTTAATCTCCTTGCACATTGTTAAATCTTAACAGCATCTGTTACTATAAACATGTTATCAGGCATCCGTTTACAGACATAATGGGATATACATCTCTATTTTATATCTATTTAACCGTCAACTTATTTTACAACATCCTGAGCCAGCCTGTCCTTTCATCAGGCACAACCCAGCCTTTTGTCAAACATTCCTCTACATACAGTGTAGACATACCGGGTGGCAGCCTAATTTGCTAGTTCCATCTGGCTCTTTTTATCCTTATGCGCACTCTGCCTGCCAGCTGTCCAATCAAAATTGTGATTGTTGTATGTCAAGAACACAAGAGGTTTTAATCTAATGATCATGGGGTACTTAGAAATCTTTACACTGGCTGCCATCCAGGATCCTACTAGCAGGATTCGTTCCCAGTCAGTTTGTTTTTATTTACATTCTGTTGAGTGTCTGGATATTTTTCCAGACTAAAACTGAAACCACTTTGTAAAATCATACATCAAAGGAAGATGGCACACACTCACTCACACAATGCTGATTGCTAGAATGAGTTCATTTCTTATAAATTATAGGTTAAATCTCTAGTTGAACATTATTTTTCCAAGTCAAAAAGTTGCCAACTTCAATCGTTTACAGTATTATTTACAGTATTTATATTCCGCCCTTCTCACCCTGAAGGGGACTCAGGGTGAGAATGCGGCATATGCGGCAAACATTCAATGCCGATTATACAATTACAAGACAGACAACAGATAGAGGTATATATTTAGGCTTTCCCATCTTTTGGCATCTTTTAGAGGCTGTGCTCGGTTCCACTCACGGGGTGATGTCACTCCATCTCCTTGCCAAAGAGCTTTTTCTTTGTTCATAAACATCCTCCTTTTTTCTGATCGAAACACCATGCCTAAAATACCTCCATGCTTTGATGCAGTTCCTACTTATCTACTCACATTGCTCTTTTCGATTCGCTAGGTGGGCGGGGAGCTGTGCCGAAGGTCAGGAGCTCACCCTGACCCGGGCTTCAAACTGTCAACCTTTTGGTTGGCTAGATTTACTGCAGCTTCAGCTGGTGATTAACCTGCTGTGCTAAAGCCCAGCCTCATAAAAGTATGTAAATATATATTGTGACATACATTTTTAAAATATAAGTCAGAATGTACATGGCAGTCAGTTGGTGCCAATGGAGAGAGAGAAAGCCTGCTTATAAAGAGGAGTAGTGAGAGCACAGAGTGAAGGAGCGAGTGCCTGAGCACAGAAAAGGAAGGCCACTTTCATTCCAAACACCCCTGCTCCTCTCAGTGTTCTTTTAACATTACAAACTATACAAAATATATAAAAATGTCATTTTGTTCTACATATGAATATAGCCAGAAATCTGTGAAAAAATCCAAAACACAAGTCTTACTTTCAATGGTAAGTCAATATTTTTGTAGGAAAATTAAGGGTGACAGGATATTCACGCATATTCTCACCAAATACACCCAGTGAAGCTGGACACTTAAGTTACCCTGACTTCGATGCAGATTACTCAAATCAATTGTGCCTCAAATATTACTGCTGTCGATATGATAATAATAATAATACTTTATTTGTACCCCACTGCCATCTCCCCAAGGGACTCGGTGCAACTTACATGAGGCCAAGCCCGCAGTACATCAATAAAACGAAGGCAATAACAATATAATCAATACAAAACAGTAAAATAAATCTCATAAACAAAAATAAACCATAACAATAACAATAACATACAAGCATTTAAAAACCTATGGCTGGGCCAAATGTAATAATTTAAAATTTAAAAAATAATGCTGGACATGAACGAGGTAAGGTATAACTAGGATATTGTTCAATTTCATTATTTAACTTTATCAAGCATGAAGTGTTTTCATTAGAAAAAAAAGTATTAATTAGGTTTGAGTGTAGAAATCTCACATTTCCCATTCCCACAATTTTTCCTGGTATCTTGCTGGCCACCTAAAATATTTTGTTATATAATAGGAAGAAGAACCTTTCAAATAGATAATTATCATAGAAAGAACGCGCATTGATACATCATTAACCATCAATAAATGATGTTGACTGTAATGTCACAAAACCTACAAGTTGAAGTTTTGGACCTAGCTTCACTCTCTTGTGTCTCTTTATGACAAAGGAATACCAAACGTACCATCAAATTGCTAATTAAAAAAGGCTTTCTCCATTTGAATGTTTAAAGCAATGCTTTTGGGTTTGGAAAGATTAGTTGTTTACAAGAAACGTCCAGAGGACGCCCAACTGTATTTATTCGTCTTCGAGAAGGCTCTTTCCGTGTCCCCCAACACTGTGAAAGCCACTCACTGCATGGCTATCAGCCTCCTCCCAGTTGACTGAAATCAAGGAAAAGCTTCATGAGAACCACCAATTCTCTTAATGTTCCCCCAGCAACAGCAAGACTATCCCTCTGGGCAGCTAAACCAGAAAATCCCAAGTGAATGCCCCCCCCCACCCCCACCCCAATGAGGGTCTTCCTCCAGGGCCAAACCAAGAATGGGCAACTTGGAAGTCCCTGAACAGATTCAGAAGTGGAGTGGGCAGATGAAAAAGTGGAGTGGGCAGATGAAAAGACAACCTGGCAAAATGGCAATCCCTAAAAGAATTCTCCACCTTGTGCAACTGTGGAGTGGAACAGACAATCCTGCATTTGTATGCGTGTCTGCAATGTCCTGCCTCATATACAGAGGAAGGCTACAGATAATGTGGTTGCTGTTGACTGTTTTTGGTCAAAAGATATTTAGCCACTTGTGCTCCTTCTATTTTTATCAGTTTTATACTAATTTATGCAATGCTTTTGATACAAAATAAATAAATCCACTTGAATAGTTCACTTTTTGAATAATAAGAATTATATGTCACTGGAGATGCTTAGGTGGGGCATGGCCAAAAAAAGGTTTGGGAACTACTTGTTTAGACGGGGATAGAGCAAGTACGTGTTAAAGATGTACAAATAATGTTAACAGATAAAATATTCTCCCACTAACCTAATACTAACATTCAGGGCACACATGTTTTTCATACAATAAATGATGAATGCAGAAGGCACTGTTAAAAGATATATAAGGTTTCCCGGCCAGTTTTGAAATGCTCATATGTGTATTGCTCTTGGATTGGAATCCATTCATTCAATCAAAAACCAACCTGCCAGATTTAGAATATCTGATCCAGAATGTCATCATGCTAATGCCAGCACAATTATGTACCATATATTTGAATTCATATCTGGAAATTGGATAATCTGTTAACCATATATTAAAATTGGTAGAGATCCATTGAAAGTTATTGGAATATTGTCTCAACAGTTCAGAATCTGAAATACATCCACATTTTTAATGAAAGAATTTGTCCCAGTGAAATACATCTAAAACTGTACTGAGGGGCAAAGTGGTGCAGATCATAACAGACAACTCCACTCTTTTACATCAACAAGCAAGGTGATACTTGGTCCCACAACCCCCTTCACCTCACCATGGAGATTTGGGATTCATGCATCAACCATCACATCTCTCCAGTGGCAATTCAGCTCATCAGGGAAGAGAATACTCTAGCAGATGCCCTTAGTCGAGCATCCCACTCATGCCAGGAGTGGCACCTACACCCAGGCTCGTTGAGACTTCTGTTCCATCCTTGGGGATCTGTTTGCATCCCTACTTAATACTCTGTGTCATCTGTTCTGTCCCAGGACCTCAGAAGGCAGTGTTCAGAACTGTTGGGGATGTTTCCTCTTTTGCTGGGCAGACCCCCAAGTTTACACCTTTCCTCCCATTCTCCTCATAACAAGAGTCCTGGTGAAAATAAGACAAGGCAAGGTGTATTCTTGTGACTCCTCGATGGCCATGGTTTGCCACTCTCCTCCTACAACCAGTTGTAGTCATGAGGACAACAAGTTGAACATGAGCCAATATTGTGATGTAGCAGCTAAAAAAATCAATGGGATTTTGAGCTGCATCAAAAGGAAGTATAATGTCTTTTGTTCATTCGTTCAGTCGTCTCCGACTCTTCGTGACCTCATGGACCAGCCCACGCCAGAGCTCCCTGTCGGCCGTCACCACCCCCAGCTCCTTCAAGGTCAGTCCAGTCACTTCAAGGATGCCATCCATCCATCTTGCCCTTGGTCGGCCCCTCTTCCTTTTGCCTTCCACTTTCCCCAGCATGATTGTCTTCTCTAGGCTTTCCTGTCTCCTCATGATGTGGCCAAAGTACTTCAACTTTGTCTCTAGTATCCTTCCCTCCAGTGAGCAGTCGGGTTTTATTTCCTGGAGGATGGACTGGTTGGATCTTCTCGCAGTCCAAGGCACTCTCAGAACTTTCCTCCAACACCACAGCTCAAAAGCATCGATCTTCCTTCGCTCAGCCTTCCCTAAGGTCCAGCTCTCACATCCGTAGGTGACTACAGGGAATACCATGGCTTTGACTAGGCGGATCTTTGTTGCCAGTCTGATGTCTCTACTCTTTACTATTTTATCGAGACTGGACATTGCTCTCCTCCCAAGAAGATAATGTCTAGACTGAGGGAAGTAATGGTGCCTCTCTATTCTGCTTTGGTTAGACCTCACCTGGAATACTCTATCCAATTCTGGGCACCACATTTTAAAAGAGATATAGAAAGCTGGAAGGTGTCCATAGGAGGGCAACTAAAATAATCAAAGGTCTGGAGACCATGGATCCTTATGAGGAGCAGCTTAAAGAGCTGGGTATGTTTAGCCTGCAAAAGAGAAGGTTGAGGGCGGGCATGATATGTGAAAGGATGCCATAAGGAAAAGGGAGCAGGCTTGTTTGCTGCTACCCTGGAAACTAGGATTTGGAGCAATGAGTTCAAATTACAGGAGAGGAGAGAGATTCCACCTGAACACCAGGAAGAACTTCTTGACTGTAAGAGCTGTTCAGCAGTGGAATTCTGCCTCAGAGTGTGGTGGAAGCTCCTTCCTTGGAACCTTTTAAACAGAGGCTGGATCTGTTAGGGGTACTTTGTGCTTTTCCTTCATGGAAAGAGAGCACATGGCTCATGTGCTCTCTTCCAACTCTATTATTTTATTATTCTATGATAAGGAGTAGCTCTGTGCAACAGTATTAGATGTCTACGGTCTCATGTTAATTATATTAACTGCATTTTTTTCAATTAGCCATAACGATTGTCAGTCCTCCAGATCAAAGTCAGTGAGCATAGTGAGAGAGTTAATGCCTTTTTTAAAATGTTCAAGTCCCTTTGGTACCCTGTGTTCCATTTTCTGCCCTGCCTCTTATTTTGGTAAATGATGCCTTGGCGGTAATCACTGTTTGTGGGAGACTTGTGATGGGAAAATGAAGCAGGGTGGAAACCATACCCCCACCTCACTCTTTGCATGTCTCAGTCTGGGTTGAAATGCTGCACAGCTGCCTTTCCTCAAAAAAAAAAAAAAAAAAAGGGGGGGGGGCTGTACTAAGTATGCTTTGTAAAACAGCGTTCTGTGTTAAAGTGTATCCCAGCATGTAACACCCAGTTTCATAACACACACAGTCTCTATGACAATCTTTGTTTTACTCAAGATAAAGATCAGACACATCTGGAATTCATAATCTCTGTCCTGAAAAACAATACCAAAGAATCTGGGCTAGACCTGTGTTAAAGGGACCGGCACTAAAGCTCTGCCAATTTCCTAGCTGTCACTAATAGACTAATAGAAGGATATGTCCATTTTCAGTTAAGAATTCTCATACAGATGTGAAAATCTCCTTATTTAGCTGTGAAAAACTAAACGTGGAGATTTTGTGCAGAGCCCATCCGCTGTTCTGTCACCAGATGGATTGGCCTGTTTCTTCTGCTATCAGTGTTATGTGAGTCTGCACCTCAGATTTAAATTTCATTGCCTATTTTAAAGCATAATGCTACAAAACAATCTTGAGGAGCCTTTTAGACTGATGGTGCATCTGCACTGTAAAATTCATGAAATTTAATGACACTTTAACTGCCATGGCTCAATGTTATGGAATCATGAGAGCTGTAGTTTGGTGAGGCACCAGTACGTTGGCAGACCCCCATGATTCCATAGCATTGGCCCATGCCAGTTAAAGCGGTGTCAAACTGCATTCAATCTACAGTGTAGATCAGGCATGGGCAAACTCTGGCCCTCCAACTCCCAAAAATCCCAGCCAGCTTACCTGCTCTTAGGAATTGTAGGAGTCAAAGTTCAAAACACCTGAAGGGCCAAAGTTAGTCCATGCCTGGTGTAGATGCACCCTGAGAGAAAGATGTTTATAGCATAAGCTTTTGCAAATTGAGCTTGCTGTGTCAAATGCATGGAGTGAAGTGCCAATAATAAATAAATAAATAAATAAATAAATAAATAAATAAATAAACTTTATTTCTACCCTGCAACCATCTCCCCGATGGGGACTCGGAGTGGCTTACATGGGGCCAAGCCCGGACAACAAAATACAGCAATAAAATCAAAGCATATACATCAGACAACAACAACATTATCAAAATGACATTAAAAGAATAATAAAATAATAATAAAATAAAATAAAACAAGAATTCCAATAGACACAATCACGATAGAGAGGACAATGGGCAGGCCATATATTTTGAATAAAAACAATTAACAGACTATGATGAGATAAAATAGGAGCAGGAAGTTTAAATGGAACTCATAAAACACACAGAGTTGTGGGGCAGAACATCCTATTTGGAGGGCACGAACTCCATTAGCCAAAAACGTTGAGGGGGTATAAATTATCATGCTGAGCACTTACTCACCAAAGGTGCAGCGGAAAAGCCAGGTTTTGAGGTTCTTTTTAAATGTTTCTAGTGAAGGGGCTTTCCTGATCTCCCCAGGTAAAGAGTTCCAAAGTTGGGGGGGGGGGGGCACAAAAGAGAAGGCTCTTTTCCCTTGTCCCCACAAGACGAGCTTGTGAGATTGGTAGGGGCGAAAGGAGGACCTCCCCTGAGGAACGAAGGGCCTGGGTTGGTACAAGGAGCGAGATATGGTCACGAAGGTAGGCGGGTCCCAAACCCTATAGACCAGTGATTCCCAACCCTTTTTTGACCAGGGACCACTTTACCAGGGACCGTGATGACCAGGGACCACTTTGACCAGGACCACTCTCCAACATTAGTACCAAAAGGATTATGAATCATTTTTGGTCAACTTTAGATTCAGTTTGGTTATTTGGGGTGCTGATTAAGACAACTGCATTGGATAGACCACATCAGCTCTAGTTTCCAATCCAGAACATATGCCATCCAGTAGTTCCTATCTGCTTGCCCACGGAAAACCATATTTAATAATCTAGAGCTGATGTGGTCTATCTAATGCAATTTTCTGAATTAGCACCCCAAATAACCCCAGGAACAGGCCTAAAAACGAATATGCCAAAGCACCCCCACTTCCAGGCACAACATGGAACAGCTCCTATCAGGGGAGTGGGGAGGAGGGCGAAGCAGCAGTCAGGAGGCTTGTTGCAACTTTCATGGGTAGTCAGCCTCTTCCCTCCCAACATCCCCGTTGCCTCGGCACTATGAGGGTTTCACAAGACCAGTCACTCCCGTTGCAACAGTGTAGTAACGGTGAGGCCACAGACCATATTTCAGTTCTTGGGGACCACTGGTGGTCCACAGACCTCAGGTTGGGAACCTCTGCTATAGACAGACATATATTCCCACGAGTTTGCCAGTGTCAGTGCAAATAGTAGTGTAAAACTTGTAGGTATAGGAATTGCATGACAAGTTCAGGTTTTGAGAGACAAATTTGGGAGGAAAAGTACTTTAAGAGCTTTTAAAATTTTGTTTAATTGCAACTTATTCTTTTATTCAGACACTGTAAATATCTTAATTCTATTTTAACAGTAACTTTTGTATGTTTTTATTGTGTTTGTCTTTTAAAATATGAGCTGCTTTGAGTCCCAGTTTTTGGAGGAAAGCAGGATATAAATCACATTATTAATAATATTCATATTAATACATGATGGAATGCCCAATGCTAACCAAATGGCACGGAGGGCAGTTGCCTGTGTGATAAAGTCCTTAGATATTCTCTGTGTGTTCTGCGTTTATTAGACTTGGTGTTTTTGAATAACATATTTTGTGCAACTGTGTTTGATGGCTTATGCTTAGTGAAATCGCCAGGAGCTGGGCTTGCGACATCACCTTTGTGACATCACCAGAGACCATGGTTTGTGATATTATATGAGGTCATCTTTGGACTCATTACTAGGACAGATGGGGAGTATAAGAGGGCCATGAGAAGTTGCTCCTTCCTGTGCCATGTGCGATATCAAGTGTGGGTGGAAGTGAACTCTCTAAACCTGAGAAACACTGCTATCCGAAAGATCTACACATGGGTTAGAAGAAAAAACAAACAAGCAAGCAAAAGAGAGATTGAAAAGAGAAACAGTTGAGTGTGGATATATTCCCAGACTCCAGTCCATCAACAGAGGGTCCAACATATGCAACCATTTCCTGACACACTACACATATTCTTGGAAAATTCCAGTTTCCTCTTCCCTACCTCTTGCTGTTAGAGCAGCAGGGGTTTCCGATAGAAAAGGATTTCTCACATGTGAAATCTTTCTATTTATTTTTGTAATCTAAACCCTCCATGTTTGCTCTTACTATCATTTAAAATGTATAGTTATAAATACTTGCATGAGACCACCTGATTCTGGTCTCCTCTGTTGCGCAATAACCACACTACTAGCTCTGCACAATGTTCCTGATGGGCACAGCTACATCTCCACTGAACTCCTGAGAATATGAACATTTCACAAAGCACCACTAAACTCTGTGTGATTGTTAAGTCCATTCAGAATTGTGCAAGTTCTCAAGTGACAGCCAATCATGCTACAAGCATGTTCTTTCCATTCATCACATCTGAAGATCTGGTCTTGCTATATTCTGCCACTCTTGAATTGGGTAGTCATTTTGGGAAAGGGACAAAGAAACAAGCTTTGAAATAATAAATGAATCATTGATCCCAGATCCAGGATGGATTTGATCAAAACTTAAGAGATAATAGAATACCTATCTTTTCCTACAGGCTTAGTGTCAATTTATAACTATGAACTTTAATCTTATGTCCTACGGGGAGGCCTTGCTCTCGACCCCGCCTCTATCACAAGTGAGGCTGGCGAGGACGAGGAGCAGGGCCTTCTCGGTGGTGGCCCCTCACCTGTGGAATTCACTCCCCGGGGAGATTAGATCGGCAACTTCCCTCTTGTCATTTAGAAAAAAATTGAAAACTTGGATGTGGAACCAGGCATTTGGACATGCTGGCAGCTAGAGGAAGGACCTTGATGATGGACAGGAATTGACTGAACGGAATGGATTTATGGAACTCTGAACACTGAGCATGAGATTAGTTTACTGATTGTGTTATGTACTGATGATTTTAACCTGTTAATTGTTTAATTGCTGTTTTGTATGTATGTATATTTGACATAGGCATCGAATTGTGCCTTCTTTGTAAGCCGCCCTGAGTCCTCCCTCAGGGGTGAGAAGGGCGGGGTAGAAGTAATCGAAATAAATAAATAAATAAATAAATAAATAAATAAATACATTTACTGTATTCTAATCCTTATTCTATGTATTTTAATATATGCATTTTATAGAAATATGTTTTAATATACCAGCCTATATTTTACACAATATTTTATGATTATGTGTCTTTAAGTCTGTTGTGCCCTGCATTGAGCTTCAAGGAGAGGCATAAGAAGGTTTTAATAATAATAATAATATTTTTTGTTATTATCATCATCCATAACTATGTAAAATCTTGTGAATATCTTTATCTGCAGTATATTGCATGAAAAGATTCACCCTAGTTTTCTCATTAACTGGAATTAGACTCTGAAGAAATTCTGAGTAATGTGACAGGTTGATGATGCATCTTTCTGGGAATAAAAGAATAAAATGAATTTCACATGCTTTCATTCCCTTGACCTGAACTTGACCCAAACAAATTAAGGCAGCCAGAGATTTTGCTTCAGACAAAGCTCAAACTTGACATTAAAACCTACGTTTTTGCCTTGGATGGAGATAATAGAAACTGGGTGTTTACAAAAAAAATCAACCGAACATCTTGTTTTAGGCAGGAAACCAAGTGCTTAACTATAAAAAGCATGGTTGAAGATAAATAGTAAAAGAAAGAAAGAAAGAAAGAAAGAAAGAAAGAAAGAAAGGAGTTTTTGTAGCAGCAGGCCAGTGTGATGTAGTGGCTTGAATTTTAGTCTGCTTCCATGTTTGTTTCAGGGAATCATGCTTTGTGAAGGATCAGAAAGTTGGATCAGGACCACACCTTGTAGTGCTTATTCTTCAAAAATAGAAGGGTGGCAAACCAAGGCTATCTCTGCCACCAAGGTGTCACAATTATTATTATTATTATTATGATTATTATGATTATTATTATTATTATTATTATTATTATCATCTTTATTTATACCCCGCAAAATCTCCCGAAGGACTCGATGCGGCTTACAATGGCCAAGGCCGCCAACAGCAACAACATACAAATATAACAGTAAAACTCATAAGCAAATAATAAAACATCAAGCAAAACAATAAAACTCTAAAAACAATGACACTATGACACATTTAAAACCTAAACGCCGGGCCAAGTGTAATGGATAAAATTTAAAAGTGCTGATCTTGACAGGAGGTATGTAGAGGTTTTTGGAGGTAGGTGCAATGTGCGGACAATCCTAGTCTCTAATAAAGTGCATTTGGGACATGATGCCGGGAGTTTCCTAATCTGGAAAGGCATACTGGAACGGCCAGGTCTTCAGGCTCTTCCTAAAGATTGCCAACGTTGGGGCTTGTCTGATGTCCTTGGGGAGAGAGTTCCAGAGTTGGGGGGGGGGGGGGACCACAGAGAAGGCCCTGTCTTGATTAATCTTGGCCAATACCCTCATTATGAGGGTAATTGTAGGAAAGGCTAGAGAAATGCATCCACTAGAGCCGGGGTTTGCAAACTGTGATCATGGAGCTCTTGGTATGATGGTGAGGAATTTTACAGCACCATGCTGTTTCCCACCTCCTCCTCTTTCCACCACCACCTCCTCCTGAGAAATTCAGGGAAATTAAAGTCTGGAGCTACCAAAACAGCAGCAACAACAGCATTGTCCTCCGGGGCACAGACCCTTTCTCCCCGGCCTCCCTCACTTCCCGAGTGCTTTTTCTTGCTGCCGAGACCCTTCTTTGCTTATGTTTATGTTGGTTAAAATTGTTCTTCATTTTAAATATTGTAGTGTTCTTTTTTTTTTCTTTTTGCACTACAAATGAGATATGTGCAGTGTGCTTTGGAATTGGTTCATTTTTTCCCAATTAGTTCACATAAATACTCTCCATCCATCTGCCTCCGGCATGGCCTGTCCATCAAATTTTGAAATGCAATGTGGCCCCTGTGTCTAAAAGTTTGCCCATGACTGGTGTGTGTGTGTGTATACAGTATATATAATATATAATATAATATATAAAGATTTATTGTGGCTCCACATTTGTTTCAAAAAAGGCTCCACAGCTGAAAATGTTTGAGAACTGCTGTGCTAGGGTATTGTCTTCCCTGGGAAGATGGATTGCCACCAGAGCAGGGTGATGGCTACTACTCCAATCCAAGACCTCTATGACAAGAGTAAGGAGACTGCGGGACTGCATGCTTGATGTGAAAAAACAGTGGTGGAACTGTTCATTATTATCTGCACTACTCTGTCCTTCAGTATAATTTCGAAAGACATCAGCATAGAGTTTGTTGTGTTTCTCAGCGGAGACGGCTTTCTCCTCATGATAAGTCCTTTGCAATGAGTTCCCTAGCCCTGTAGAGCTGCATACATCATTATCAATCAATGCAACGGATGACAGAGGATGCCGGCCCAGATGTGAAACTTAACTATCCATCATCATAAGAACCCAACAATTGGCTTTGCAACTGATTAATTTTTGAGAGGGAGGATTTCTGTATAGGTCTAATATCCGGAGAAACCATGACTGCAGAGTCCTGACGTGAAGTCCTACCAATGGGGTGACAATGTTAAGGCAGAGAATGTTCTCAGAAGAACAAATCTTGTAACTAGGGGCTTTCCCACACAGCCCTATATTCCAGAATATCGTGGCAGAAAATCCCACATTACCTGAGTGTGGACTCAGATAACCCAGTTCAAAGCAGATATTTTGGGATTTTCTGCCTTGATATTCTGCGATGTAGGGCTGCGTGGATGGGTGCTGAGAGCAAAAGATTCCAAATATCGGGTTGTTGTAGGGTTTTTTGGGCTATATGGCCATGTTCTAGAGGCATTCTCTCCTGATGTTTCGCCTGTATCTGCAGGCGAAACATCAGGAGGTGAGAGAGGAGAGAATGCCTCTAGAACATGGCCATATAGCCCGTAAAACCTACAACCCAGTGATTTTGACCATGAAAGCCTTCGACAATACATTCCAAACATCATTTGCCAATTCAAATGTTCTTTTATTAACAACAGCTTGATATAGTGGATTCCCTAAAGGCCTTTTCTAGCAATGGGGTTTGAGAAACAACATTCGGTACCACCCTGTGAATTGCTTATGAAAAATACAAACAGTAGGTTGTTTTGTAGCAGCCAGAGCCTTGGGGTACAGGAGTGTCACACGTGCTGTTGGAAACAGCAAGCAACCATCTTCAAGCCTCCACTAGTGGTTTCTTTGTATATAATTCAGATTGCTAACTGTATTGCATATGTGTGTATTGGTATAAAGTTTTCCCTAACTCTTTGTTGTGTAAGGGGTTGCAGACCATGTGACCAGATCTGGAACTATTCAGGACTCAGACTCCATTTTAAAAACAGTATGTTTTCAGATGCCAGTAGAAGCAGTATGCTTTTAAAAGTCAGCAGAAACAGAATGCTTTAGGAAGACAAAGACTCCAGTGGGCTTTCTTACTAGACAGAGACTCCATTAAACTTTCAAGCCAAAGAGTTGCTTTAGAGACTATGTACTGTTCAGACTATAAGAAAGAAGCCCTGTGTTATCTACACAGAGAAACTACTTCAAATCCTTTTTGTAACTGGATTGATAAGAAATGCACCACTATGCTAAATACATGAAGTTTGTGAGCAAACCAAGTATGTTACTTTTAAAGAAGTCTACTTTTTTTTGGTCTCTTGAGAGCATGATTTAAACCAAGAAGTTTTTGAGCAGCTGAAGATAACACTTCTGAAACACTGCTGTGTATGTGTGTTGTGCATTGGTATATCTTTGTCCCTAACAGTTTGAAGAGATGTCTAGGTATATCAGTTTAACAGCTGAGAAACCCAATGGCCTTGAAGTAATGCTGGTGGAGATTTACCACTAAGGAGAAGGTTGACTCAAGTGAGTTTTTAACTCTTCTCAAGGAGATCCCTGATTTTCCCAAATGGTAATGAATGTTATTTTACAAATTGTTATGGAGATTTCCATTTCCCAAAAGGTTATGGCATCATTTTTTCCAAAAGGTTATGATTTCTAACAAGGTTGTGCCTTTCCAAAACTTGCTGTGACTGATCGATTTTAACTCCTGTTAGTCATCCAGAAATCCATCTGCCTTTTGCCTTCTAGCCTTATGGTATCAAGACGTCTTGTAATGAATTCAGTATGAAAGCATCCCATTACTATGTGTTGTACACACGCTATCTATCTCAGTAGTTAAATGAGTAAGTTGTAACAAAATGTTACAGTTGGTGCATTAGAGCACTTTGATTTTATCTTATGGAATGTTTCAGTACATAAAAGGTTTAGAAAGGAAAACAAACAAAGGAAATAAGAGTTTATTTCTGTAAACTTTAATCTTTGTACAGTAGAAACATACAGTACTTGTCATAAGTATACAATTTGTATAATGATGCTTTCCAATACAATGAAAAGATAAAACTTAAACCCCTGAAAAATTGTGCACTTTCTCAAAGTTTTAGCTTTGCTTTGCACATTGTTTAGAGTTTACATCAGGCAATAATTCTATAAGAATCATTTACTACATTCCTCTTCTGCACAAGCTTGGCACAAATTCGCCTGTGACCAAAACCAGATTAACCATATAGCGTAAAAGAGCAATAGCTTAGCTTGCATTGAAGTAATTTTTTTTAAAAAATAAGTAGCACTTGCTGTTGCAGAGAATAGCTTGGAAATGCTTAGGTTTCATATATGGAAGTCACTGTCAAATAGCATCCGGTGAGAAGGATGGGGTTGATGTTTCAGGCTCCTTCTACACTGCCATATAAAATCCAGATTATCTGCTTTGAGCTGGATTCTATGGCAGTGTAGACTGATATAATCCAGTTCAAAGCAGATCATGTGGATTACCTGCTTTGATCATCTGGCAGTGTAGATCTAGCCTCAATGTCTTGAACTCTCTCCAGCTGATCTCCATCTTGACCATCTATCCATATTAGCCATGATGTTCCCCTTGTCTTCTCACACATTAAGTTCTTGTTCATTTTGTTTAAAAATGATTTTTTGAGAAGTACCAAACAAAACAAGGACTTTGGTAGAAAAATGAACATGAACAGTGCATATTAGAAGTAGAAACTTAGTTGTAGAAGAGGAGGGTGACATGATGGAACTCATAACAACTGTCAATTTTCACACACTTCTCTTACTTTATTCCACTGAGGTGTGCAGCTACATGGCTTTTATTGTGTGCGCACACAAAACCAAATATATACACAAGAAGAAATCCTGAATTTCACTTAAACACTTAGCTGCACTCTAAATACTAAAGAAAGTATAAAGCAGCAACATTGATGCCCACTCAGGTAAATTATGCCCAGCCCCCAGATTGTCATTCGCAGGGGTTGTATTGTAAGCAGAGAAACTCCCTATTCTTCACAAGGCTTGAAATATTCGGTGTAGACTTTCTAGCACAGGCTGCTTTCCATTAATTGTTGGAGATATGTTCCCCAATTCAGGTGATTGAAAAAGGACATCGCAAGATTGGTTTTAGAATGGAATGGTTCATATGAAAAGGATTTCCTTTACACAATACATGTTCCCTAGTAAACATCAAAGGCCCCTTCTACACTATCATATAATCCAGATTATCAAAGCAGACAATCCATATTATCTTCTTGGAACTGGATTACATGAGTCAACACTGACATATAATCCAGTTCAAATCAGATAAACTGGATTTTATATGGCAGTGTAGAAGGCGCCTGAGGCTTGAGTTGTGTTTTCTTCCTTGAGAAAACTACTCTTGCTTAAAGTATTTTGCATTCCCATGACTAGAGATGCAAACTTGGCCCAAGCATACAAATAATGCAGGCAAAAGGATTAATTATTCGTGTTATCTCCCTCGCTAAGGCTGCCAGCACCATTCTCCTTTCCTTGCATTTAATCACTATTTTTCCTTTTGAGAATAATAATTTCTCAATTTATGTTCATTTAACTTAAGACCCTTGCAAAGCAAATGCATTATTTCACATTTAAACTAGATTGCCAAGAGTTCAGCTTTAGATAAGATCAGATTAATGCTGCAACTCACCAACTATATAAAAGCCAAGAGTCTAGCTGTGTAAACCCCATAAAAGTCAAGAGAGTGGAAGGACTAAATCCAAAAGTGTATTTTGTAGACAGAAACCATATTGAGCTGCTAAGTGCCTAACTCTAATTAAGCATAAATATTTTGCTTAAACCATAAGAATGATGATGAATTTGAGCTTCTTTCATACACAACTGTCATAAAACTATATGAAATAAAATAGGCAAAAATCTCATAAATCTGCAATGACTTGAGTTATGAAGTAGCGTCACTGGAGCCTGGTCATTGTTGACTATAGGCAAAGCACTGGCTCAACCATTTGTATTTGTTCAACTTGCCATAGTCATGACATTACTGTCACTGTAAAAGAGGTATCTGAAGTTCTAGAATAAAATGAGTTTGAATTGTGTCATGATGATATTCCTCAGTTTGGTTTACATAACTACTTCAGGTTCTATGTTAAATAATAAATCATCGTTTCCTCTTCTAACTTCAAGTAGTAGAGGTGATTCATTCATCACTGCATCTTGTAGGTCAGCAGAAGTCTTCAGTGGACGTCCATTCACCTTCACAATGATATCACCATGTTCAATTCCTCCTCTGTGGTCAAGAAAGAAGTAGTTTTAATATGAACTTCACTGATTCTATATACAACTGTTCTGGAAATGGCCTAAAAAGTAGAATCTCAACACAAATTTTGGAGAGATTTGCCTATAAACAGAGTGTGTGTTGTTAGAATCCAGCAAAATTGGGGGGAAAGCAGATCCTGGCTCTAACATGGATAAAGCAAATTGCCAGGATGCAGCTAGCTGTCCCATTATATCCTTAACTTGCAGAGGAAAGGAAAGGATGAGAGTTCTGATCAAGGTTAAGCACCCTTTATCCAGAATTCCAAAATATTCCCAAATCTAAAACTGTCCACATGGGTAGCTGAGGTAGTGATATTTCTGATGGTTCGATGTATCTAAACTTTGTTTCATGCAAAAAAATATTTAAAATATTGTATACAGAAGTACCTTCAGACTATGCATATATCGTATATACCTGAGTATAAACCTAGTTTTTCAGCCCTTTTTTGAGGCTGAAAAAGACCCCCTTGGCTTATATTCGAGTAAAAGTTATTTATTCTTCTTGTTTTTATTATTTTATTACATTTACTAGCCGTCCCCTGCCACGCGTTGCTGTGGCCCAGTCTGGTGATCTGGAAAATAAAGTAATGTGAAATTGTGGGTTTCTAATATATGTAATTTCTTGTTGTTTCTTTGCCAGTGTTGATGTGGAGATTGTCTGGTTTGCCTACTCTGGAATATGGAGCATATAATTATCCTTCTTTAGGGGTCCCTTTCAAATCTATGATACTATATCTGTGTGTGAATCATATTTATCTATATTTATGACTGGAGGACTTTGATTACGTCCTCCAGTCTGGAGGACTTTGATTACGTTTTCTTGCTCTGGTTAAGAGAGTTGGACTGGATGGCCTGAAGTATTTTCTGTTGCTCATGGGGGTTCTTTGTGGGAAATTTGCCCCAATTCTGTTGTTTGTGTGCTTCAGAATGGTCTTTGATTGTAGATGAACTATAAATCCCAGTAACTACAAATCCCAAATGTCAAGGTCTATTTCCCCCAAACTCCATCTGTGTTCATATTTGGGCATATGGAATATTTGTGCCAAGTTTGGTCCAGATCCATCATTGTTTGAGTCCACAGCACTCTATAACTCTCAAACTCAGGGTCAATGCCCACCAAACCCTTCTAGTGTTTTCTGTTGGTCATGGGAGTCCTGTATGCCACGTTTGGTTCAATTCCATAATTGGTGGAGTTCAGAATGGTCTTTGATTGTAGGTGAACTATAAATCCCAGCAACTATAACTCCCAAATGACAAAATCAAATGTTTTTGAGTGAAGGACATACAATGGGTTGTTAGGTGTCTTGTGTCCAAATTTGGTGTCAATTCGTCCAGTGGTTTTTGAGTTATGTTAATCCCACAAACGAACATTACATTTTTATTTATATAGATTATTTTACTGTATTATTATTACATGTATTATTTTTACTCTATTATTGTTATTATTATTACATTTATTATTTTACTCTATTATTGTTGTTGCATTTATTATTTTATTCTCTTTATTATTATTGGAAGGATACGTAAGCACATTTACACTGAAGAAGGTTAGAATGATGATGTAATCAGAGTTAGACATTCTTATCTTAAATTATAGTTTTATGTAAATATTCAAAAACATTTAACCTACTGATGCCTCGATTAATGTAATTTTATTAGTATCCATTATTAGTTTGAAATTTATCAGTAGCTGCTGCATTTCCCACCCTCAGCTTATACTCAAGTCAATATGTTTTCCCAGTTTTTTGTGGTAAAATTAGGTGCCTCGGCTTACATTTGGGTCGGCTTATACTCAAGTATATATGGTAAACTGTATATGGGACATAAATAATTTTTGTGTTTGATATCTCCAAGATATCTCATTATGTAAGTGCAGACCGTTCCCAAGTCATGAACAAGATAGCTTCTTGAGGTGGGTTTGTTTGTAAGTCGGAACAGGTTATACTCACAATCTCTCTTTCTTGAAGGGATAGAAATGTTAAGCTACAACTGCTACCTGTAGTCTATTATACAAACATAAGCATAGTAAAAGTAGTTTGAGTTGCAGAAATTTCAAAACTAGTCACTATACTATGGGGCTTTAAAAAATCTGGGTAAGTTTTTTGTTTCAAACACAAATATTTTAAACACCATAATTTGCTTAAGGTTGGGAATAGCTGACACTAAAGCACAACACCTAAAAAAATGAAAGACCAGTTAAGTGTACTTGATGACTCTTCAAAGCAGGTGTGCATTCATTCATTTTTGTTGGATTTAGTATATTTCGAATAGAGAAATGGCTTTTAATTTGGGACCAACATACCTTTGTGATGGTGAATTTGGAACAACTTCATGGACATAAATTCCACTAATGACATCTGGAAAATCTGGATTATTAGCCTTAAGTTCTTCCACTAGCCTAAAAAACATGCATATTGTTACTAAAATAAGTGAATCATTTCATAACCACAGCCACCTTCAGTCTTCACCATCACGGGCAAATATCCCCTATTATAATTGCTCTTCTAGTAGCAGCTTTTGAAAAACCTAAGATTTCTACTCCATTTTAATTGAATTTCTACCCCAATTTAATATCCTTTTTTTTATGTAAATTTTTATTGATTTATCACAATTATTACATACTATTGCATTTTATACATCAACCTCTTTAACATGTTGTTTTGTTGTTTTGCTTTGACATTTCCTCCCCTTTTCTCCTTCCCCCCCCCCCTTTTTTTCACCTCAGTGCTCCCCTCCACCCGTCTCAAGCCACATTTCTTACATTTCATCTGTCCAAAATTTCATTTCTTCTTGTGACGGTAATTTTCCTTCCTTATTTTTTAATCCATTTACCACAAATTTTCCCCATATAGCATCAAAATCACTTTGTTTCCATATACCTTTTTTAACCTTTAATATACATGTCAGTTTATCATTTAATGCTATTTTCCATGCTTCCTTATACCACTCCTCTATTTGTATATTCATTTCTTTTTTCCAATTCCTTGCTATGAGCAGTCTTGCTATAGTTAGTAAGTTTGTTATCACTTCTTTATCCTCCTTTTTCAGTTGCTTATCGGTATATAATGATAATAAGGCTATACTAGGACTTTTGTCTATTTTCATATTCATTATATTTTCTATTTCTCTAAATACTTTCTCCCAAAAGTTATTTACATATTTACATTGCCACCACATATGTATGTATGTTCCTGGTTCTTTACACCCTCTCCAACAATTTGTTGAATTGTTTTTATTCATATATGCTATTCTTACCGGTGTTAAGTACCACTTCCATATTAACTTGTAATAATTTTCTTTAACTCGTATCGATAAATTTTTTAAATGTCTTTGTCCCCATAACTGTTGCCACTCTATTTCACTTATTTTTATCCCTAAATCCTCTTCCCAAATCTCCTTAAGGGTACTCTTTTTTATTTTCCCATCCTTCATTTCAATTAGTATCTTATAGATTTTGCTAATTATACCTCTCAAGTTTTCATGTTCTTCTACTGCCCTTCCCTTCTGTATTATTTGTTCGAATTGATTGAGTTGGCTTCCATTTCTATTTTTTTCCAGTTTATTAACCATTGTTCTAGTTGTATACAATGAAACCATGATAATTTTATTTCTTTAAACTCTTCCAACATCCTTTCCCTCTTCATTTCCACTTTCATCCAATCCCCTATTCTATCTAAATTTATTTCCCTTACCTTTTTATCCATTGCTTTTTTAAAATTTTTTGGGAATTTCTTTTCCATCACTATTGGGGTTATAATTGATCCTTCCTTTATTAACCTCCCCTTGTATTTATTCCATACTTTCAGTATGTTACTCAGCATTGGGTTTCTAATTTCCCTCAGTTCTTTTCTAGTAAGGTGTTTAAAAAATACATTCCAAGTTTCATCTTCCACTTTTCCTGATTCATTACTAAGCCAATCTATTCCCTCTTTTTTAACCATTCCTTCTATAACCAAATTTAATCTACTTGCTTCATAATATTTTTTTATATTAGGTAGTGCTAGTCCACCCTCCTTTTGCGATCTATACCATAACTGTTTGTTTAGCCTGTTTCTTTTACTTCCATTGCAGTACTTATTAATCATTTGTTGCCATCTAATTAGCTCTTCTTCTGTGATTTGAAGTGGTAACATTCTAAATATAAAATTTATTTTTGGAAGTATTTTCATTTTTACTAATGCTATTCTTCCAAACCAGGATAAATGTATACCTTCGTACTCTATTAATTTAATATCCTAATTCAAAAACAACAGCTAATAAAAATTTCATTTCAAAGTTAATCATTTTTTTCATATCAGGAACAACTTGAGAAACTGCAAGTTGCTTCTGGTATGAGAGAATTGACCATCTGCAAAGACGTTGCTTAGGGGACACCCGGATTTTTACCATCCTGTGGAAGGCTTCTATCATGTCCCTGCATGAAAAGCTGGAGCTGACAGATGGGAGTTCACCCCGCTCCCCGGATAAATTTGAGGCCTAAACCACAGGCAACACGGGCATAAAGGACAAGTCAGGACATTCTGTATATGAGTATAATAGAAAGACTTACACAGGTGTGATGGTCAGCATCCTTATGCCAATAAATCTTTTCTTCCCATCTGGAATAAAAATCAATAATACTTGTTAAGACACTTCTAAAGATCATAGAATCATAAGAGTGGCCAACTTCTGGCCAAAGAATATTTAATATAATGCCAAGTTTTTAACTTTGTTTGTGGATTTTCTATACAATATAACTGTATTCTCAATTCACTTCTGACACAATAAATAAAACCATATAACTTCAGGACTGCAGGGTGGCAAATGTAATATAATCAAAGGACCAAGGAGGGAGACATATTTTGCAATTTGCTGATTTGATGTCTTTTTAGAACTTGATGACCCTCCATTATACAGTATTGTATATGGTGGGCAATTTATAATATTTCCAGTTGTTCTACACATCATTAAGAGGCATCATTATAAAAGGAGAATGACTATGTGGCACAGGTAGCTGGGGAGCCAGCTGCATTAAATCACTACTGCCCGAGAGGTCATGAGTTTGAGGCCAGCCCAGGTTGGCGTGAGCTTCTGCCCATTAGTCTAGCTAGCTGTTGACCTATGCAGCCCAATAGACAGTTGCATCTCACAAGTAGGAAATTTATTTATTTATTTATTTATTTATGACATTGATATGCTGCCCTTCTCACCCTGAAGGGGACTCAGAGCGGTTTACAAGGTATATATACATACAATATATTATTAACATAGTACAATATCAGTTTTAAATATTGCTATATTGTACTATATCAAGTATAGTAATTATGATTTAGGTACCGCTTTATGCGGGGAGGGTAATTTAACTAATTTACAATGCCATAAAACCTTCCAGCAGCGTGCGGAAGAATGAGGAAGTACTCCATCAAAGGACTCGGTGTCACAATGGACAGTGAAGTGGCAGCTCCCCCTGTGGCCAGAATCGAGACAGAATCAAGCCGGAAAAGCTGGAATGTTAAATTGCCTCTTTGTCCGTCTATATATGTTGCATGTCTAATTGGCATTGAATGTTTGCCACGTATATGTGCATTGTAATCCTCCCTGAGTCCCCTGCAGGGTGAGAAGGGTCGAATATAAACACTGTAAATAATAATATCTATCTCCAAAAACCTATCCATTTCAACTGTCACGTCCAGCATTTTTTTAAAAATTGTAATCATTACATTTGGCCCGGCCTTAGTTTTTAAATGCGTCGTGGTGTTATTGTCTAATGTTTACTGCTAGTCTTTTAATGTTTTGTTTTATGAGTTTATTAGTTTATTTATTGTTGTATTTGTTATGCTGTTGTTTTATTGATGTGTTGGGCCTTGGCCTCTTGTAAGCCGCACCGAGTCCTTCGGGAGATGTTAGCGGGGTATAAATAAAGGTTTATTATTTTATTAATAATAATAATAATAATAATAATAATAATAGGTAGAATGGTAGGTAGCCCATATAATATCCTAAGGAAAGTTCTATCTTGATTTTAGCAGAGAGAACAAGGGCCATGCTCACATTTATCGTCAGACTGCAAGCTGTAAATGCAAGCAGGATTTGTGTGTATTATTGTTAGTCCAATAGTGGAGGCAACATTTCAAAATCCTTTTGGAGGGGGGGGGGGTTAAATCTTTCTTGTCCTGTGTTTCTTTTCAAAATGATCACCCTACAATTTGGGGTTCTAACCATTTATTTGCATGCTATATTTTCGTGTTATTAAAATGTAACCGAGATGGAAGCAGTAATTCTTTCTGCAGCTGGTGCTCGAGTCTTTCCAGAGTTGGTTGGAATAATATCAGAAATTACCTAAGCATTCTAAAATGCTTTAATTGTATTTACTACCAAACCTTGCATCCAATCCACTGTCAAGGCAGATAATGAAATATGAACCAAAAAAATCCCCTCAAGCACCATGAAGACCGGCTGCTTTGTTGGCTGGCTCAACAGAAAAATTGGGCTCCGAGAGGCAGTTCTAGCACTTCATTGCTCCGAATCCCACAGCTTCCAAGGTGAGGACTGAGTCACCTTGGTTCAGCAGCAGCAAAGGAGGAGCTGGCGTAACTGCCTGTGAGGCTGAGCCTATTATGTGGAGAAGCACTCCCCAGGGCTATTGGTCTAACAGCATGAATGAGCATTTGCGGCAATGATTACACGAGGAAAGGAAAGGGAGCAGGGAGGCAGCTCGCGCCAAATGCAGAAGAGTAATGTGGGAAATAAGACAAAAGGCTTAAAAGGGCTTCAAGTAGTTCACCATGTATTAAGTTGTGTGTGTGTGTGTGTGTGTGTGTATACACATACATACACAAGCTGGAACAGATGACTTCACACATGGGGAAAAAGCCACACCAGGATCAGTAGAGAAAATGCACCACTATAAGATATATAAAGGTTTTCCTTTGCACAGAGCCAGGCAAGTGTACAACCACAGTGCACTACTAGGCATTTTATAATACAGACTGTGCTGGTACGGCTGTACCAGGAGCTCCAACTTTATTTTCTTTCTGTTATCTGTTTTGCAGTCATAGGACAGGCCTCCTGTCCATCATAATTAAGCTTTGGTTCCGCCCCTTGTTCTGGGCTCTGGGAGGGAAAGGAGCCATTTTTTGGGCAGTCTCACACAAGGTAGCTAAGCTATAGGACGTAGACCAGCTCGTCCCATAGAAAAGCTTCCTTTCTCAATAACGTCTGGGGATACAGAAATTCCAGAAGAAAGGTCCCAAAAGCTCTGGCTGAGAGCTCACAGCCTCTCAGCCTCACAGCAACAGAGGGAAAACAGCCCTGAAGTTTCAAAGAGGAAGGGAGGACAGCATTACAGATCCACTGAACTCCAGTTGAAATATCTTCAAGCCTCGGCTGGTAGGTCTACTCGATACCCAGACGCATTTGGAATCGGTAGTAGGACTTACACCGATGAGGCATACATAATAGACAGCCTAGGAGAGGTTAGAAAGGGTTTTTTCTTACAGAGAAAGTACAGTTAATTAAAGTCAGGTACCAGTCCGTTGAGGACTAGACTAAGAAAGCCTTGAAGTGTTGTTTGAACCTTTGAAGATTTGTTGTTTGTTCCATAATAAAGACTTTGTTGCATCATTAAAGACTCTAAAGACCATCACTTCAGAAAAATCCCTGAGAACCTCTCTTTGAGGCCCCCTGGCTTCCCGCTGGGCTTAAAGTATACGTCCTATAGAAAAGTCCAGCTGTTACAGGCCCAGCGCGTGACCGAACACAGACAATGGGTTTCTGTGAGTTTTCCAGACTGTTCAGCCATATTCAAAAAACATTCTCTCCTAACATTTTGCCCACATCTATGGCAGGCATCCTCAGAGGTTATGAGGTTTGTTGGAAACAAGGCAAGTGGGGTTTATGTATCTGTGGAATGTCCAGGGTGGGAGAAAGAGCTCTTGTCTGTTTGCGGCAAGTGGGTATGCTGCAATTGATCACCTTAATTAGCATTGAATAGCCTTGCAGCTTCAAGGCTTGGCTGCTTCCTGCCTGGGAGAGTCCTTTGTTAGGAGGTGATTAGCTGGCCTTGATTGTTTCTTATTTATTTATTTAAAACATTTATATCCCACCCTTCTCACCCTGAAGGGGACTCAGGGCAGAGCACAGCATATACATGGCAAACGTTCAATGCCGAGGCACAGATTCACATACAATACATAAACATTAAAAAACATTTATCAAAATATTAAAATACACAATTTAAAACCGTCCTAGTCATCCGCGTCAAATCATTGGCCTGGTCATCTTTCCCATTGCCGCTTTATTTCCCTGTCCCAAAAGCTTGGTCCCACTGCCAAGTTTTTACCATCCTTCAAAAGGACAGGAGGGAGGGGGTTGACCTGATCTCACCAGGAAGGGAGTTCCATAGCCGGGGATCAATCACCGAGAAAGCCCTATCCCTCGTCCCCACCAATCGTGCCTGTGACAATGGCGGGACGGAAAGCTTCTTGTCTTTCCCTGTTTTTGAGTGTTGTTCTTTCATCTCCCAACAAAGGATTCTACCAGGCAGAAAGCAGCCAAGCCTTGAAGCTGCAAAGCTATTCAGTGCTAACCAGCATTCACACTTGCCTCAAACAGACAAGAGCTCTTTCTTCCACTCTAGACATTTCACAGATATATAAACCCTACTTGCCTTGTTTCCAACAAACCTCACAACCTGAGGATACCTGCCATAGATGTGGGCAAAACGTCAGGAGAGAATGCTTCTGGAACATGGCCATATAGCTCAGAACGCTCACAACAACCCAGTGATTCTGGCCATGAAAGCCTTCGACAACACAATACAGACAATATTCACAGTCCAGTAAAAGTGTTGCATTACAAACTTTATTTAATTCACAAATACAGTGTTCCCTCACTACTTTGCGGTTTGCTTTTAGTGGACTCTCTGTTTCGTGGATTTTTTAAAATATTAATAAAAAATATAAAATGTTTACATCCAGTGGAGGCCAGGGATCCTGGAAGTGCAGCAGCCTGAGGCGCGGTGGGGAAGGCCTGCCTCCCTGGCCTGCTGCTGCCTGCATTGCTTTGAGACTCTGCTGGCAGTCCCGTAGCCAGGATTTTGGTTCTGGGGGTGGGGGGCGGAGGTTGATTTGGGGGGGGGGGCTCAGGATCTGCCCTAGCAAACCTTTTGTATTGTTATCCCAATACCCCCATGCATATGGGATATATATATATATGGTGATCAGATCATGATATGAATAAACATAACAGTTTAAATAATGTACCAGTAAGGCCTTCTCGCGGACCACCATGAGAATTTCGGGGTGGCTGAAGCCCCTCAAGCCCCCCCCCCCCCCGGCTACGGGCCTGTCTGCTGGGGTTTGTGGAGGCCAGGGAGGCAGGCAGGGACTCTTGGGATGGGCCGGGAGGGGGGTAAGGAAGCGCGGGTAAAATATATATATATATATATATATATATATATATATATATATATAATGTATAATGTATAAATATTAAAATTAATATGGTGTCCCTACTTCGCGGATTTTCACTTATTGCGGGTGGTTCTGGAACGGAACCCATGCGATAAGTGAGGGAACACTGTATGCGATTGGAGCAGAAGTAGAGGAAAAAGGGAAGAAATGCTACTACTAAGGCCCCATCTACACTGCAATATAAAGTCCAGATTGTCTGTTTTGCGGATAAGCTCCCTTTATCAGCTCCAGCTCCTCATGCGGGGACATGAGAGAAGCCTCCCACAAGGATGATAAAAACATCAATTCATCCGGGCATCCCCTGGGCAACATCCTTGCAGATGGCCAATTCTCTCAAACCAGAAGCGACTTGCAGTTTCTCAAGTCGCTCCTGACACAACAAAAAAAACTGCTTTGAACTGGATTATATGGCAGTGTAGACTCATATAATCCAGTTCAAAGCAGAGAATCCGGATTATCTGCTTTGATAATCTGAATCATATAGCAGTGTAGAGCCAGTCCAAGTTTTCGGAGAGGAGACCAGGAACAAGAGAAAGCACAGTAAACTCTCCTCTGCTCCCACGGTTTCCAATACAAAGGAATTATTTGGTTAGGAGTCACCATATTTCTGGTTGCTGATGCTGGCCTTTGTATTACATGTTCAATATTAACTTTTCTCTTGCTAAACAGAAACAATGGGTATACATAGTAATGTCACACAAATGTTGTCTTATCACAGTCTTGGAAATATTTCCGATTAGAATACAAGGCTTCTTTTAAGGAGATCCCCAGCTGCAGAGTAGATCAGTGCTAAAGGCGGGGAAACGTTTCTGTTTCTAATTTACTCCCACGGAGACTTCAGAGCGACCTGTGGCATCATTCTTTAAGAACATTTGTAGCTGCACACTGTCTAAAGCACAGTATCCTTTTACTAGTCTCCTGCCACTATTTATCAATTTTACTATTACCTTTTTTGTCATAATTCTCCGAGAGGAATTGGGCAATACGGTCAGAAGGAATCGCAAAGGAAATCCCAGCAGTAACTTTTAAAGTATTGATGCCAATCACTTCGCCGTCCTGTTGAAATATAGACCACAGGTGCAAGTTTCTATATTATTTTAGGAAGTTCTATCTTAAAATGCATTCATCACAATTTCAGCTCTTATTCTGTTGTAGCTATAATAGGATATTCCTAGATGATACATTGCTGATGGCGTTGTTGTGTGCCTTCAAGTTTTTTTTCCTTTAACAACTTCAAGATGAACCTATCACGAGGTTTTTTTGACATGATTTATTCAGAAGAAGCTTTCTACTGTATTCTTCTGAGACAAGAGAGAGCATGACTTGCCTAAGGTCACCACAAAGTTTCCATGGCTGATTCAAACCGTCTTCTAGCATCCTAGGGCCCTTCCACACAGTCATATAACCCAGAATATCAAGGCAGATATTCTGATATAAGCCCCCCCCCTTGGTGGCACTGCGGGTTAAACCGCTGAACTGAACTTGCTGGCCAAAAGGTTGGTGGTTCGAATCTGGGGAGCGGGGTGAGCTCCCGCTTTTAGCCCCAGCTTCTGCCAACCTAACAGTTTGAAAACATGAAATATGAGTAGATTAATCGGTACCGCTTCTGCGGGAAGGTAATGACGCTCCATGCAGTCGTGCTGGCCACATGACCTTGGAGGTGTCTACGGACAATGCCAGCTCGTCAGCTTAGAAACTGAGATGAGCACCACCCCCCAGAGTCGGACTCAACAAGACTTCATGTGAGAGGAAACATTTACCTTTACCTTATCCAGGTCGAAAATGCCACAATATCTGCTTTGAACTGGGTTATCTCTGAGTCCACACTGCCATATATTCCAGTTCAAAGCAGATAATGTGGGATTTTGTTCAGCTATGCGAAAGGGGTCTAAATCCAACAATTCCACCTCTACATTACATGGAAGGTGCATATGCAAATGGAATTCTAAATGACTGAAGAGTATAATATCATGCAAGGCTCTTTGGTATTGGGGAAAGATACCCTTGTGCCATAAGAACACCAAAGACCACTGAGGCTGACTTAATCCAGCCAAATGCTCTGTGGGAGGTCACCAATATGGCACAAGAAGGCAAGCATCTCCCTCACCATCCATCCCAGACATACAGCATATGCTAATGAACAGGGAGATTGATTGTAGAATTGACCACCGTCACCAATGTCACCAGAATCTGATCCAACCTGATATGAATCCCACCCCAACATCTTAGGGTACAGACCAGCTAAATGCTCAGCAGCTCTACATTCTCAAGTCATTTGCAGCCAAGCCATCTTATTCAGTCCATATCATGTCCCAGAAATTCACTCATAGAAAATATTGTGCTCCAGAAAAATTACTTGATGGGAGAAGGTAGACAGGGATTGAATATGGAACCATATACCTGCAATGCATTGTCTTACTGAAATCTGGTAGATGCCTTAAATCTAATTTCCCTCTTTACCTATCTATGGACCAGAAATGTTCTTACTATTTTTTAAAACTATATTCTTACATTTCCTCTCTGCCTTATCTTTGGTTTAGCTGGTGTCTTGATTACCACTTGAATAATACATTGCTATGCAAATCTAAATTGGACATTGTGCAAAATTAAGACATCTGATTTTGCTGCTGAAAAATGGCCTAAATTGATGTGGTCCCTTGTTCGCAGTCCTTTCCGAACTCCCTGTTCTGTCTCTGGTCAGGCCCTTTCTTTGTAGTTTGCACTGTCGAAGGAGGGGAAATGGTCATATGGGCACCTGTGCCAATGTCAGAATGGTCCACATGAGCCCTGTAATCATCACGAGAGGCCCTCTTCTTGATCCCACCACCATCACAAGTGTGGTTAGTGGGGATGAGAAACAGGGCCTTTTCGTTGGTGGCCCAGTGGCTCTGGAACTCCCTCCCCAAAGAGGTGCTTTCGCCTTTCACTCTCAGGTGAAAACCTTTTCATGGAAGCAGGCCTTCCCTGACAACACACAATGGCAGCTTATCTTAGTCAGACAAGGCTCATATGGCCAAAGACTTGGAGCTCTGAGATGTTTAGTTTAATGTTTTAGGACAATTCTCAGTGGTCTGAGTCATAGGGATTTTAATGTTAAGGTTAATGACAATGACACATGTGGTTATTTTTTTGCTTATATATATTTATGTAATTTGTGTTTTATGCAATGTGTTGATTTATTGTTTAACATGTTAGGTTGGGGGGATGATGGTTATCTGTATTTATGTAATTTTGTTTTGTTTTTTCTATTTTGTTTGCAGCTTTGAGTTCCATCCATGGGAGAAACATGGGATGATGGTAATAATAATAATAATAATAATAATAATAATAATAATAATAATAATGGGACACCTGCATGACCAGCAAGGAGTGGGGTATCATCCTCCTCCTTCATGCTGGACATGTGGCATCCTATTCTGATGCCGTAATTACAGCATGGCACTGTGTTACTGGCTAGGAGCAGCAATGATACACTCACAATATATCCCCTTTCCCATGGCAGATCAGATCAAATCAGATCCAATAACACTGTTCAGACTGCACCAAAGCAATGGGATATTCTGCATTTTGCTGGAAACTCCATAGTATCCTCTGTCTTTGCCCAGGTAAAATTGCTTTAAACCAAATGTGAAGAGGTCATTAAACTGCTGCCACCAATTGTAAAGGAGACCGTTTTAATGTCACCGAATGCCACCAAATGTGAAGGTGCGAGTGGTAAAACACCCACTGCCACCTAATCTATGAGAGAAGCCGGGCAACGATCAATATCAGCCTAGGAACTATTTTATAAAGGGACTGTTTCTGGCTGACTTTATTATTGCAGGCTGTTC
Organism: Anolis sagrei; assembly: GCF_037176765.1. Classification (NCBI taxonomy): domain Eukaryota; kingdom Metazoa; phylum Chordata; class Lepidosauria; order Squamata; family Anolidae; genus Anolis; species Anolis sagrei. Next base: position 105,793,182 of record NC_090025.1, read on the forward strand.
AACTTAGAAGAAACTGTATCAGGCAGGACTTGAGGAGAACAGTAACAAGTTTATTTTAACAGCAGTATAATAAGTTTAACTGTTTCTTCAAAAGAGGCACAAATCTTGATGGATACATTGGAAAGGTTTCATGAGTAAACTCAGACAAACACTTCAAAAGGTTTCACAGCTGGCACAACAGGCTTAAACCCAGCCAAACCTTGATTCTTAATTCAGAATCAACAACCCCCTGTACCGGGTCCTTCTCTGCAACCACTTTGGTCACCAATTGATTCCCTGAATCTCCACCAAAAGATTCAGTGTTCTCCCAGTAGCTCTCCGGCCACTGACTCATTCCCTGAATCTCCACCAAAAGATTCAGTGTCCTCTCAGTAGCTCTCCGGCCACTGACTCATTCCCTGAATCTCCACCAAAAGATTCAGTGTCCTCTCAGTAGCTCTCCGGCCACTGACTCATTCCCTGAATCTCCACCAAAAGATTCAGTGTCCTCTCAGTAGCTCTCCGGCCACTGACTCATTCCCTGAATCTCCACCAAAAGATTCAGTGTCCTCTCAGTAGCTCTCCGGCCACTGACTGACTTTTTAAAACACAGCTGCCTCATGAAGAGGCGGTTGGCTCCGCCCCTGTTGCTATGGCAACTCAGCTAACATCAAGCCACTCTCTCCAACAAAACATAATCTCCCATACTTACCATCCCTAAACCACTGTCCAAACTACACATAACCAAAGGAATAAAATTTACACATCGTCACACCAAGTAACCTTGAGATACTCAAAAGAAGTAGCTTTCTGCCATGAGGAAACCAGGGAGCCTTTGGGGTGCTTTGCTAATGTAAGACAATTCCAAAATTGCTTATAATGTTATAAAGATTCCTTGATTCTCCCCTTCACACGGAAAGTATAACAAGTTGGCAGAGGCTGTGGTCCTCAAGATGCAGAGGATCAAGAGTTGACAAATAGAGACATCAGCCAGTAATATGCAAGGAGTTCTTTTACGGGGGGACTCTCACTTCTTTGCACTGGTTTAAGATAGACCAAAATTAAACTCATGGTATCCATCAGAGTTTAATTCTTGGTTCATGTTTTGCATGTATATGGTTCCATACTCATTCTTTCTTCTTCATACCTTGGTAGCCACAGCCTTTGTGATGAGGACTCAAGATAAAAATATGTGAACTAGCTTGGTTTAGGAGGAGATACATAACTATTATAATTCAGCTTTTTTATGCTCCTGTTTTCAGTGCATATGAAAAAGATTGTTATGATTATGTGATCTCCAACAATGAATTAGAGGAATGTAAAACTTTTCCTGATTAGACCACAGTGAAGATAACAAGATCACAAATTTCCGACTCCCGTCTCTCTTAAAACAACTACTTCGTTTCATTTAATTTTGCAGAGACATAATCAATACAAATATTTCTTACCAAGTTCACCAGAGGTCCTCCTGAGTTCCCATACTGCAAAGTAATGTCAGAAAATGTTCATGTTCATTTCAGAAAGTGAAAATCAAATTTAAGAAACAAATATTGTACTAAAACACTTCCATCTTCTATAATAATAAATAATAAAAACTTTATTTATGGGCTGCCCTCCCTCCCCAAGGGGATTCAGGGCATTGTCGAAGGCTTTCATGGCTGGAATCACTGGGTTGTTGTAGGTTTTTTCAGGCTATATGGCCATGTTCTAGAGGCATTTTCTCCTGACGTTTCGCCTGCATCTATAGAAAGCATCCTCAGAGGTAGTGAGGTCTGTTGGAAGTAGGAAAATGGGTTTATATATCTGTGGAATGACCAGGGTGGGACAAAGAACTCTTGTCTGTTGGAGCTAGGTGTGAATGTTTCAACTGACCACCTTGATTAGCATTTGATGGCCTGGCAGTGCCTGGGGTAATCTTTTGTTGAGAGGTGATTAGATGTGCCTGATTGTTTACTCTCTGTTGTTTTGCTGTTGTAATTTTTGAGTCTTTTAATACTGGTAACACAGATATATAAACTCATTTTCCTACTTCCAACAGACCTCACTACCTCTGAAGATGCTTGCCACAGATGCAAGCAAAATGTCAGGAGAAAATGCCTCTAGAACATGGCCATATAGTCTGAAAAAAACCTACAACAATCCCATGGATTCCAGGCAGTTTACACACAGAGAAAAGGCAAACAATGGGTGAATAACTCGGGACTATGTCTGTTCTTGTTTTTATTGTATTTTTAAAGTTAATTGTATTGTTTTAATCTACTGCTGTAAACCACTCCGAGCCAAATTGGGAGTAGCGATATACAAGTCAAATAAATAAATAAATAAATAAACATTCAATGCGCATAAGCAAATATAAACACCTTAAAATAATGCAAAATAATGAAATAATTACTGTAAACTTACAACAAAAGAGAAATTAACATCAAAATGAAAAACAGAAGATGAGTAATCAAATAAACATAATTATACTAATAACATAATTAACAATAAAGACATAAACACTAAGAGAACGATTAAAGTACATGAAAATGGCTATCATGGTTGTTCGTTAACATATACCGTAGCAGCTATGTCTCATAAATATATATATATCCTGCTACCTCAAAACCTCCGTTTTGTGCAGTTCAGATTAAAACGTGTTGTTTTGAAAAGTCTGTAAACAGTGCAAATATTAATACCTTCTATGGCTACACCGACTCAAAAGTTTACATTTACTGTCACACTGGAGAATGATGAAAGTGGCTAAAGTGAGTAGAGTTGCTCTCTTTAGTATTCACATTTCCCAGCTCTATCACCGAGGCCCCTTCTATACTGCCATGTAAAATCTAGACTGAGTTGTTGTAGGTTTTTTCGGGATATATGGCCATGTTCTAGAGGCATTCTCTCCTGACGTTTCGCCTGCATCTATGGCAAGCATCCTCAGAGGTAGTAAGGTCTGTTGGAACTGTTCCTACAACAACCCTGTGATTCCGGCCATGAAAACCTTCGACAATACAAAATCTAGCTTATTTGCTTTGATCTGGATTATATGACAGTGTAGGCTCATATAATTCAGATCAAAGCAGCTCATGTGGATGATCTGTTTTGATAATCTGGATTATATGGCAGTGTAGAAGGGGCCTAAGAAGTCCTCAGAGCTGCATAGTCTGAGAAAACAACACAGCTGCCAATAGCGGGACATGAATGAGTCAAGTTAAGCCAATTAGTGAATAGAGACTGGAGCTAAAATCATAATTTGTCCTCAAAGTACATATACAGATTCTTCAAAGTGGTGATCTTATGCAATGATAAAGATTGGAAAGCCTTCCACAAGCTGGTAAACTGCAATCCTCAGCATTTCTCAACCCTAGCTGTGCTGACTGGGGCTAAAAAAGTTTCACTTCAACAACATCTACAAAGCCACATAATTCCTGACCTTGGGCTATGCTCTTTTTCAACATTTCTACAAAAGCAAGTGAAAAATGTGAAGGTCCTTACGTGTATAACATTTTTAAAAGGCCACATGTGTTTACTCACATTGATAATAGCATCTGTCTGAATGTAATCCATATCTGAATCCTTCAAGCCCAGCTCCTTCCCGTCTCGTTGAGCTGTACTGACAATGCCTGTTGTCACAGTATTTTGTAAGGCAAAAGGGCTCCCCATCGCCACCACAAATTCCCCAGGCCTCAGATCACCAGACTGTCCGATTGACAGGGCAGGCAGCTTTTTCTGGAAGAAAACACAGATCACAATTCTAACGTACGTAAAGGAATATAATGAACTATAGGAAGTTTTGCCAAACGGCAAATAATGCTCTTATGACAAAAAGCTATTTATCTCTCATTTCTTACTCTAGACAACATTTAAATCAAAACTTTGGCATGGATTGGCACCAATTGAGGCACCAATTGAGTCCTTCTCTACCTCCGTAGTCCCTCTACGGAGGTAGAGGAGATTGGGATATAAAAGTTTTAAATAAATAAATAAATTTAACCACATGTATTCTAAAAGGAATGCAATCATTTAAATAAATACGATAGATAGGGGAAGGTTTAAAACACCCTCATTATCTATGATGGCTACAGAATTAGTCAAGGCCTCTTCCAAACAGCCATATAACCCAGAATATCAAGGCAGAAAAACCCACAATATCTGGTTTGAACTGGAATATCCGAGTCCACACTGCCAAATATCCCAGTTCAAATCAGAAAATGTGGGATTTTATTCAGCCATGTGTGGCCCCTGGTGACGCAGTGGGTTAAAGCGCTGAGCTTGTTGACCGAAAGGTCACAGGTTCGATTCTGGGGAGAGGTGTGAGCTTCCGCTGTCAGCCCTAGCTTCTGCCAACCTAGAAGTTCGAAAACATGCAAATGTGAGTAGATCAATAGGTACCGCTCCGGCGGGAAGGTAATGGCGCTCCATGCAGACATGCCGGTCACATAACTTTGGAGGTGTCTACGGACAACGCCAGCTCTTTGGCTTAGAAATGGAGATGAGCACCACACCCCAGAGTCAGACATGACAGGACAATGTCAGGGGACATCCTTTACCTTTTACTATTCAGCTATGTGGAAGAGGCCTAAGTGAAAACGAGATATAAAGCTGCATGCTACACATTAAACAGTCTAAAATTTGAGTCCATGTTACCATTATCTGGTTTGCTGGATGCCACTTTCCAAACTTGATCCTCTGTCCCTTTGGCCCAATCAAACTGATAATTTGGGTCTCAATCTGTCTGGCCACAGAGACTTAATTTATCCAATGTTGCAGAAAGGTTGGGAGGGAAAAAAAGCATTACGATGGTCTCGAAATGTAAGTAAGAGTTTGGAACAGATCCTAAGCAAACTACTAATATCCTGCTCTTATCATTGGGTTTGTTCAGGATCTGTTCCAATTCTCTTACTCTAATCCACAATTAATGTTGGATGCTGTTCCCGAATTCCCAAATACCCATGAACAACATATAAATCAAGAAAACGCCATTCTCAAGTTATAAAAACTATTCAAGGGAAAGGAAAATTTGGATGAGTAAACAGAGAAAGGAACATGAGCACATTTGTTCAGTTACTTCTTATGGCAGCAAGACATTATCAAGCTGAATAGGTTTCTTTTCTTAACCATGACTATTAAAGAAAAAAATAATAGGTGAACAATAAACTTAGGCTGGATTTGCACTGCCCTATATCCCAGGATCAGATCCCAGATTATCTGCTCTGAACTGGATTATATTAGTCTACACTGCCAGATAATCTGGGATAAGAAGATAATCTGGGATCAGATACTGGTATATAGGGCAGTGTAGATCCAGCCAGAGCTGCTCCTCCTCCTGCTTTTGTTTTCCTCATTCTCTAGGAAAATGATAAATACGGTGTGAAGAAGGATGGGGAAAAATGAGTAGTGGCATTTGGTTACATATGTCCTCCTACCAAACTACACTCCTGGTTTCCGAGAAACTGCACATACGGTACATCAGAGGTCCTCAAACTATGGCCTGTGGGCCAGATACGGCCCTCCAAGGTCATTTACCCGGCCCTCGTTCAGGGTCAACCTAAGTCTGAACCGACTTGAAAGCACACAACAACAACAACAATTATATCTCATCAGCCAAAAGCAGACTCACACTTCCCACTGAAATACTAATAAGTTTATATTTGTTAAATTTGTTCTTCATTTTAATTATTGTATTGTTTTTCAGTGTTTTTCAACTACAAATAAGATATGTACAGTGTGCATAGGAATTCATTCATATGTTTTTTCAAATTATAATCCGGCCCTCCAACAGTTTGAGGTACTGTGACTTGGCCCTCTGTTTAAACAGTTTGAGGTCCTCAAACTATGGCCCGTAGGCCGGATACGGCCCTCCAAGGTCATTTACCCGGCCCTCGTTCACGGTCAACCTAAATCTGAACCGACTGAACCCTGTGGTACATTGTAGATACCGTTTCTCTACTTACCCGTGGATTGATCTTTATTGTTGCTATGTCAGACTTCTTATCAATGTCTTTGATTTTTGCTTCGTAAGTATCTCCATCTTGTAATTGCACTTTTAACTGTTGCCGCCCAGTCACCGTACTACTGCTAGACACAACATGGGCATTGGTCACAATTAAACCTGTATCTGACATAATAAACCCAGATCCACTGGAAAGAGGAACATTGTGACCAAACAGAGGGTGCCTGTTAAAAATGAAGAAAAAGAAGCCATAAAGTTAAAGCAGTTTCCAGAAAAACTGAAGTAATGCAATCATCTGCATTATTTTCCCAGAAGTATCCAAAGAAAACTGTCGTTTATCTATAAATATTGCTGAAACTGTGGAGTTGTTAAGATGCCCTAAGAGATGAAGAAATCCACGATACATGTAAATTAAAAGCAACCTTCTGGTTTAAGATATTGAAGAGATAACAGAACCATAAAAATCTGAAACATGAAATATTTTGCACGAAGCAACTATCTTCCTGGATAGAACTTTCATTTACTTTCAATGAATACCGTGAAAGAATTTTGGAAAACCTAAGTGACACAACCCAGAGACACTGTTATCATGCAGGGGATGCTAGTAAAAATAAACAAAAATACAATTTGGACAAAACTACTACAATTTTTACTCCTAAAATGCAACTAACTCACCGCAGGAAAAGTTCAATATGGACAACTGCTGGTGCTATCTTCTCCACCACATCTGCAATGAAGTTAAACCTAAACCGTGGGCTGTTCAGCTGCTGGTGACCTGTACTAGCAAAGAGAAGTGGACATCTCTTAAGAAATTAGCACATTTTATCATATGTAGAAAAATAATCCTAACGCCAATAATAACAGATTATATTTGTTACCCATCTCTCCTCATGGATTGAGGCAGGTATACTGTTAAAATACATTGATAAAACAAAGGACCATTAAATACATATATTAAAAAAATAGAACAAAGATCAAAACACCTTTTTCTTCATGTCATGAGTGACTTGAGATACTGCAAGTTGCTTCTAGTGTGAGAGAATTAGCCATTTGCAAGGATGTTGCCATGGGGATGTCCGGATGCTTTACCACCCTGTGGGAGGCTTCTCTCATGTCCCCGCATGGAAAGCTGGAGCTGACAGATGGAAACTCACCTTGCTCCCCAGATTTGAACTGCCGACCTTTCAGTCATCAGTTCATCCGTCACAAGGGTTTAACCCATTACACCACTAATGGAGCTCCCAATGGCGTAATGTGTTAAACCCTTGTGCCGGCAGGACTAAAGACCGATAGGTAAGAGGTTCGAATCCAGGGAGAATATGGATGAGGTCCATCCATCAGCTCTAGCTCTCCATGCAAAGACATAAGAGAAGCCTCCCACAGGATGATAAAACATCTGGGCATCCCCTGGGCAATGTCCTTGTCCCCTGGGCAATGTCGCTCACACCAGAAGCGACTTGCAGTTTCTCAAGTCGCTCCTGACATGGGAAAAAAATCAATACTAAAAAAATGTAAATTTAAAATTCATAGATTAAAATTGATTGATTTGACCTGCCATAAGGTCTTTAATGTGTTTTACATTCTGAGAGCTTGTTTAGCTGTCAAATCTCTTTTGGTAGGTCATTCTACTGTCTGGGGTGTGGCAGTAAAAAGATCCTCTGAATGACACTTGCCAGTTGGCTTCTGGATGGTTAAGGTAAATGTCCCCCAGAGGATCTAGGTTCACAGGGCGGATTGTACAGGAGAAAGGAATCCTATAGGTAACCTGGATCCAAAACATGTAGGGCTTTAGCACAGCAGATTAATCATCAGCTGCAGCTACAGTAAATCTTGCCAACCAAAAGGAATGACAGTTTGAAGCCGGGTCAGGGTGAGCTCCTGACCTTCAGCCCAGCTCTTCGCCCATCTAGCGGATCAAAAACACAATGTGAGTAGATCAATAGGAACTGCATTAAGCGGGGAGGTATTTTAGATATGGCATTTAAGCAAAAGAAGGAAAGTTTATGAACAAAGAAATCTCTTTGGCAAGGAAATGGCGCGACATCACCCCCCTGTGGCCAGAACTGAGCACATCCTCCAAAGATGCTGAAAAATGGGGGAAAGCCTATGTAATAACTCTATCTGTTATCTGCCTTGTCATTGTATAATCGATATTGAATGTTTGCCGTATATGTGTTCTGTGATTCGCCCTGAGTCCCCTTCAAGATGAGAAGGGCGGAATTTACATAAATACTGTAAATAAAAATAAATAAATAAATTTAAAGGTCAAAACCAACACTTTGTACCTTGTCCAGAAATTGACAATCAGTAGAGTACTTTTAGTATAGGTGTAATATGTTCACTTCTGTATGCACCTCTGTCTTATATGGATTTAGTTTAAATTTGTTTTTCTCCATCCAGTTCCTGCAGCCATTCATTCAGAGGAGACACACAATCCTTAGCTGTTTTTGAAGAGGAATCTTACACAGACACCTCCATGAAAAATGCAGACTTCTGTTATACTTAGAGTGAATATCACTTTCCTATAAGTTATTATTTGAAGATTATATATGTGTGTCCCATCTTTCTTTCCATGAGCAGCATACGATTCCCTACCCCACGTCATCTGATCTTCACAGAAGTTATACGAAGGTGGTTTGGTTAGACAAACCGATTGACCCAAGGTCATGTGTCTACATATGTCTAAAAGTACTGTGCAGAATGTTTATATCCTGCACAGTACTTCAAAACACAACTTTGCAGTGAATCACCAAGTGTAAAACATAGCTTTAGGAAAGAAGGGCTTTTGACTACAACATCTGAGATCCTAGCAAACCACATGATACATTTGCAAGTGTGTGTGGTCCTTTCTCTATTTCTGTTTAGGTATTCTAGTATTTGGGTTTTTTAAAAAAATAATTGCAGTGAGCCAGCAATAGTGGCTTCACCATGCAACAGTGATGTTCTGTTATCACTGGTACTGGTAACATGACCTCAGATGACAAAACAGGTTACTTTCCTCCCCCAACTTCACATGAAAAGTGTATTTGATGGCCTGATAATTCTATCCTCTCCATATTTTGATCATGAACCAGATTGGTCATTAAAAGTGAGAGGAAGAGAAGAGAGACAAGTATTAAATAACGTGTATACCTGTGTATGTGTTGACGTCATGTAATTGAGGGCAAGTTTTTGGGCAAAATGAAAGATTTTAATATGACCCACAGATATGCTGGGTTTCATTCTATGGAGAGGAAAAAGCTGGCAAGCTTCCCCACCTGATCCTGGGCACTGTTCCCATCAGTTTCCTAGCTAATAGTTGAAAGGGCCTTCTGCCATTTTACTCAGGGAAATTGATGGTTCCTTTTTTATATGAGTCTAGGTACAATACTCACATTGAAAACCTATGTGTTTTTTTTTTGGGGGGGGGGGGGGGTCCACTCAAATTTCTAACTTATATGTGACTAAATATAGCATTTTAAGTACAGAAGAGCCAGTACGGTGTTGTGGTTTGAACATTAGATTAGATTATGACTCTAGAGATCAGAGTTTGAATCTTGGCTTAGCCATGAAACCCACCTTGCGCAAGTCACACTTTATCCACTGCAAGAGGCCCGTAGCCAGGATTTCGTTTGGGGGGGGGGGGTTGGGGGGGGGGTGGGGGGGCTGAGTTTTGGGGGGGGGGCTGAGTCTGAGTGAAAGAGGGTCTAGCCTAGCAAACCTTCTGTATCATTACCCCAATACTCCCATGCATATGGGATATATTGATTATGGTGATCAGATCATGATATGAATAAACATAACAGTTTAAATAATGCACCAGTAAGGCCTTTTCGCGAACCACCATGAGAATTTCGGGGGGGGGGGGGTGTTAAGCCCCTCAAGCCCCTCAAGGCCCCCCCCCCCCCGGCTACATGCAATGGCAATGCTTCTAAAATTATCTTCCCAAGCAATTATTGTGATAGGTTTGTTTTGGGTCAGAAACAACTTGAAGACACGCAGGAAAACCAATGAATCAGTGCAGAGTATTGAATAAAAAACTAATATTTCTTTCTATTTCAGGCATGCGCTTTGCACAACTGCTTTGTCCATTGACTTGGTGTTAGAAATCAGAGAGTGAAGTTGAATTTTCTTTCCTTCTCCCAAGAAGGAAAAATAAGTCTTGAAATGTCTTTTCAAGCTTACTTGGTCCCATTTTTTTTCATACATTTCCTCAGAAAACTACTATGAAGCAGACAGCACAACCATAAATATGTTGAACCAGAAGTGCGTAGCAAAAGGGAACCATGGGTATACTCAAACTAGGCTATCCAAGTTGACAGTCACCTTTTGTTTTCCAGTTAGTCTCAATAAGGAGGAGACCCGTAGCCAGGATTTTGATTCCGGGGGGGGGGGGGGGGTGAGTTTGATTCGGAGGGGCTGAGTCTGAATGAAAGAGGGTCTACCCTAGCAAACCTTTTGTATCGTTACCCCAATACCCACATGCATATATGGGATATATTGAGTATGGTGATTAGATCATGATATGAATAAACATAACAGTTTAAATAATGTACCAGTAAGGCCTTCTTGTGGACCACCCTGAGAATTTCAGGGGCTGAAGTCCCTCAAGCCCCCCCACCCCCCGGCTACATGCCTGATAAGGAGCTACCAGTAGAGTTTCAATTAAGGGTTGTACAGGATGTTGCCATAAGTTTTACAGAAAACAAAAAAAATCTCCAGTCAAAAAGCAAGAATGCTATTCTCAAGTAATGGTGGCAAGGGAAGGTGCAATAAAAAGGCAAAATAATTCCAAAACTTGGGATACCAAAGAGCGAGGGAGTATCAGGAGAGGCTGGTAAGGGATGGTGCCTAGTTATGCTTTTGCACACCGGTCTGCAAAAAAACTGAAGTGAAATAACCATGAAACTGATTTTGGGCCATGAACTATCTGTCCAGGTGTGGATGACTCAGAGGGGCAAAAAAGCTCTCAGAAACAGCTCAAGCAATTTCTTAAGAAGTTTAGTTGGATCACTTTTTTCAATTGGACTACTTACTTTTTTAAAGTTACAAATTATTTTTAAGTGCCAGGATGTTTTTGTTTTTCTGGCATAATGCTTATTCTAGGTGCTCCTGTTTGCTCAAAAAGGAGTAAAAAGCATAATTAACACCATACAAGGTTCCCAGAAGAGGCAGGAAAATGTTTTTCTTTTTCTAAAGACATTACGTGTTTGTTTTGCTTGACTGGAAAAGCCCATCTGCTCTCTGGCCCAAGAAGACATCACTATTCTGAACTAGAAATGGAATTTTTTCAGAACACTTTAAGCTCTCACGTCCCAAGAAGACATATTGTTTTCTAAAAATATCATTTCTACTTTACAGTGCGTTAGTGCTGCAAATAAAGAGGGTGATAAATACTTCAAAAGGGAAGAAACATATAGTCCATTAGGGCTGGATCTGCACTTCTCTATATCTCAGGATCTGATCACAGCTTATTTGAAGAGAGATATTAACAACTGAAGAGAGATATTGACAAGCTGGAATGTGTCCAGAGGAGGGCGGCTAAAATGATCAAGGGTCTGGAGAACATGCCCTGTGAGGAACGGCTGAAAGAGCTGGACATGTTCAGCCTGAAGAAGAGAAGGCTGAGAGGAGACATGATAGCCATGTATAAATACGTGAGAGGAAGTCATAGGAAGGAGAGAGCAAGCTTGTTTTCTGCTGTCATGGAGACTAGGATGCGGAACTTCCTGACTGTAAGAGTCGTTCAACAGTGGAACTCTCTGCCCCGGAGTGTGGTGGAGGCTCCTTCTTTGGAAGCTTTTAAACAGAGACTGGATGGCCATCTGTCAGGAGTGCTTTGAATACAATTTTCTTGCTTCTTGGCAGGGGATTGGACTGGATGGCCATGAGATCTCTTCCAACTCTATGATTCTATGATTATATTTCTGCATCTCAGATTATCTGGAAGTGTAGATTCATATAATCCAGTTCAAATCAGATAATCTGGGATCAGATCCTGGGATATAGGGCAGTGTAGATCCAGCCTTAGGCACATACCAGAGGGTTTTCCAGAAAAGTTTCCCCACCATTGGATCTATTTGTCCCCAAAAGGAAGGTTACTAAACCCATGCTGCTAATCTGCTTGCTCTTTTTCATGGCCATTTATGACAAAAGGGATACAACTGCAAACTCTGATCTTCTTGTGTCTGTCAACCAAACGCTTATCCCACCACTTCCCCATTTAAACAGTCTGCCACAATTAAGGACAAAATCAGCAGAAGCTAAAAATATTTTGTTAAAACTAGAAATGGGTTAGAGTTTGTGAAAGCGTGCATAATAGGCCCACTGAATAGGCTCACTCAAGGGTAACTTCAAGTTCATCATCTAATTCCAGGGCCTCACATTCCCTTGCGTATTGCTGGTTGTACATGCTACTATGCTTTGCAGGTATTCCATCAAGTGGCTTTGGAACAAACAGATCATTCATCTGAGAAAATTCCAGTCGTTTTGCACCCCAGTTCTAATGTTTAGATTTCATAAGAGAGCATTCTTGTTCACCCTGCAGGAAAAGAAAGATGGTTGAAGGGCCCCTCACTTCATTTTTCGGGGTGGAATTGCACATAAATTTTAATTCTGCAGCAGTTTCCTCATCAACCTGCTACACATTGTCATTGCTTAAACCAGATAAAGTAATGCAAACTGCAAACACGGGAGGGAAAACTGGAATAGAATGATCCTGGGTACAAAGGGTTAACACCCCTTCTTTGGCTCTTGCTCTCCTCTCCTCCTGCCAGAGTTTCGATCCAGATCATAGGCCTGCTATAGCAATTTGTGAAAAGCAAAGGATCATTTGTTACAGGGGCTTCAGGTTTGCATGGGCCAGTGTTGCCTCTTTCAATCCTTTCTTCGTTCAAAATATGACCTCATGCAACAGCCTTCAAATAGTTTATGGCTTCTGTTCAAGATGATGGTGAGGATTTTTAATTGTTTCAGCATAAGTCAGTGATCCTGTATTAAACTGAAAGCTGAGAAACTACTGTGTATTACTACATATGAGGAAAATATGACAGAGTAAATAACAGGTACTCTCAACCATTCTAAGAGAATGACACTACAGATTTTAACATTGCCTTTAAATTACACTATCATTTTCTGATGTCCATTTAATTCCACTGCCACCTTTTTATTCATTGCTATTCTTGCAATTTAAAACGCTGTAAAATCCACTCATTCAATCTCTACATTCCTAACCACTTCAATTCTCAATGCGCATCGACACTATAGAATTAATGTAGCTCGGCACCATTTAACTGGCAAGGCTCAATGCTGTGGAATCTTGGGAATTATAGTTTTTCTAATTTGGCAGAGAAGGCTACAGGTAGTGTAGAACTACAACACAAATGATTCCATTTCACAGAGCCTTGGCAGTTAAAGGTGTGAAATTGCATTAGTTCTACAGTGTACATACACCCTAAAATACAGGTTTTCTCACCAGTTTTCTAATATTATATCAGAAATTTTGACACAGAATGACCAAGGCTTGTAGGGACCATGACAGCACAGCGGTTAAGGCCACTTCCTGCAGGAAAAGTTGCAAGTTAGGGCACGCTCTCAACTGTCAGTCCTAGCTTCTGCCTACCTAGCAGTTCAAAAGCATGAAATTCAAGTAGATCAATAGGTATTGCCTCGGCAGGAAGGTAAAAGGGTGCCCCATGCAGACATCTTGGCAAAAAGATGTCTATGCGCAGGAGGCTCCTTGGCTTAGAAATGGAACAAGAGCACCACCCCATGGCCGGAAGTTGAGCAGCGCCTCCAGATATCGGAAATGAAAAGGGGAAGGCCTTTACGTTATCTGTGTAATGTAGGTCATTGTTCGTCAAGTAAAAAAGCATTGAATGTTTGCCTTATATGTGTACTGCAATCCGCTCTGAGTCTTACCAAGGAGATAAAGCAGAATACAAATAAAGTGTATTATTATTAAGACTGTATTAAGTTACTTAATTTATTATTTCAAAAACTAGAAGTTTAAAAAGAATTACGGCCCATTTTTCACATAAAAATTTCATGAATTAGTTCTGTGGCAAGCTGTGAAATTGTCTTTTTTGTGTGTAAACGTCACAAACAATATTACTCTTACAGGCAGACACCAAAGAAAATATTTTTAGCTCGGTGCGAGACAAATTTCAATATTTCTAGCTAGTGATGCGAAGTTTCCAAAAAATTATAATTGGAAAAAAGTATGAACAACATTATCCTGTCCTAAACAAATAGCTGGCCTCTTCTAGTTTTATTTTAAAATCCAGTTTAAATTTGGTTTTTGAGAATTTTCATGGAACCCCTCTGATGTTTTTGTAGAACCACATAATTCCACAGAACGCAGTTTGGGAACCCGTTCTATTCCATTGTCTAAGTCATTTATAAAGATGTTCAGCAACACTGGGCCCAGGACAGAATTCTGCAGTGTCCCAGTAGTCACTCCCCTCCAGGACAAAGACCAACCATTCTTGATCATTCTCTGGATTTGCTCTGTCATCCAAATCCAGCTAAGCTGTAGCACTCTCTAGCCCACAGTTACCACACTTGCTGCAATAATATTACCAATCCTCAAGTATCATATGCTTGTCTTCTATTCCATCATCCAACTCACTGATAAGGTGTTGTATAGGATCAGGCCCAGCACAGAACCCTGTGGGACCCCATTGGTGACCTCCAGGATGAGGAGGAGCCATTAGCAAGCACTCTTTGGGTTCAGCCATCTACCTAACTCTACCATTGGTTAGCACACATTTTATGAGCTTCATTGCAAGACTATCATAGAGCACCTTGTTAGAGGCCTTACTTAAATTAAGATATGCTACATTCACAACATTCCTGCCTGATACTAAGCTTGTAGCTCCATCAGCACAGATATAAGATGTTTTTGAGAAACTCATGCTGCCTTTTAGTGATCACGACATTCATTTTTAAATGATTACAGGCTATCCGTTTAATGATATGATGCAGAATCTTTTATACTGATGTCAGATTGACTTTTTTTACACTTGACTTCATTCAGTCTGCTAGGATATCTTGTTCTCCAGGAATTTTCAACAATGATTGCCACTGGTTCTGAGGTTACATCTGTCAGTCTGTACTTATTTGATTTCTTAGTTTTTTGGCCTGTCCATTGTGTCCTATTTCTCTATCATGTTATTTAGTAACTGTTTATTTTATTTTGTTATTTCAGGAATTTCTTTTAATGTTATTTTTGCTTCTTTGTACTTTATTTTGCTGTACTGTAATTTTGGTCTTGGCCTCACGTTAGCCACCCCGAGTCCTCTTTGGGGAGATCGTGGCGGGGTACAAATAAAGATGATGATGATGATTATTATTATTATTAAAATTCCCATCAATGCAATTCATTTGACCCTGGAGAATCAGTTTAAAGTAGCCAGGTATTCCTGAGCTACTTCTTTACCTTATCTATATTGCATCACCTACTCCACTTTTCCCAGACTGACCACTGGTCTCCTTTTGGGAGTAGACATTTTTCCATCTTCTCCATGAAACAGCTCTACCTTTTCCTTGTTCTTTCTTTAGCTAAAGATACAGAGTGAGGCAGCATAACTTCCTTTTTTCAAAACTTAATAAAACCCATTGTATGAATCAGATTTTTTTAATAATGTAGGCGCATACCTAAAGTTTTGTTTTATGTAGTTTTGAAGAACAAATTAGGTAGGTGACGTCCCCCATTCTCCATACACTGAGTAAACCGATTTCTGGCGTTTGTCATGACTCTTGCCAGCATAGCAGGCGTTATGTTGGCAATTTCTTCCTGGATGTTGGTCTTCCAATCTTGTAGGGTCCTTGGACGGTTCACATAAACAGGGGATTTCAAAAAAACCCATAGAAATAAATCACAAGGATCCAAATCTGAAGAGCGGGCTGGCCACTCCAAATCCGCTCGAAAAGTAGGCCTCAACGGCAAAAGCACACTCCTCACTGTTCCAACGCATGATGGCGACTGAACTGTGTCAGGACAAAACCTTGTACTCCTGCCTCTCGAACGAGACCACTAGCGCTCCGCTATGTCTTCAACCGACTGAATGGCGCGCATTTTAAAAAAGGAATTTATGCTGCCTCACCCTGTATAACCAAAAAGGTTCTTTTTATTGTTTTTAACCTACCCAGCAAGTCTGTACTTACTTGATTTCTTAGATTTTTCTGACATTCTCTCTACACATGCTGCTGCTTTTAATTTGAATTCCTCTTTGATGATTTCCCCGTTTTTCCATTATTTGTACATGTCTTTTAAACCACAACTGAATTTAAAGTTATTTAGACATCTATCCTGGTTTCTTTAGACACCACCCAGTTTTTCTTCTAATGGAACTAATGAATTTGTGCCAACAATATCTCACTTTAAGAACTTCCAAAATATTATGAACCTTCTTTTCTTTGTGTATTCCTGGCCATGGAATCACACCAAGTATTCTTCTAAGTTTATTGAAATTAACTTTCTTAAAGTCTAGAAGGCATGCCTGGCTATAACTGGCTTCCCTTTTCTACTGTATAATAAATTCCAGGAGAACATGCTCACTCCCACCTAAGGATCCTGCCACTTCCATCTTTAGTACAATGTAACTGTCTGCAAGGTAAGTGAGGAATTCATTGGAACTATATTTTTGGAGGAATTTGACCCGTCCACACAGTTTAAATCCACATTGATAGTGTGAACTCAGATAAACCAGTTCAAAGCAAAACCTGTGGATAGCTGCCTTGATGTTCTGGATTATATGGCTGTGTGGAAGGGCCGTTAGACCTCCAACAATATCAGGATAACTGAAATCTCCCTATATTACTACATCTCCCCTTTCTGAATGTATGATATTCTATTTTAGGAAGGCATCATCCAAGTATTTAGTATTATATGAAGACTGTAGTAGACCCCCCCCCCCCCAACTGTATCTCTGTGTTTTCTTTTCCCTGTATTTTTTAAAACTAGGATATTTTCAAATTAGCTTCCAAGATTGAAGTCATGGACTTCTTAACAGGTGTAAACATCCTTGACTTATAATACTACTACTCCTTCTTTCCTGTTTGGTCTATTTCTCAAAAATATGTTAGGGTAAAAGTTTCCCCTTGACATTAAGTCGAGTTGTGTCTGACTCTGGGGTTGGTACTCATCTCCATTTCTAAGCTGAAGAGCCGGCGTTGTCCATAAATGCCTCCAAGGTCATGTGGCCAGCATGACTGCATGGAGTGCCATTACCTTCCCGCCAAAGCGGTACCTATTGATCTACTCATATTTGCATGTTTTTAAACTGCTAGGTTGGCAGAAGCTGGGGCTAACAGCGGAAGCTTGCGCCGCTCCCCAGATTTGAACCTGCAACCTTTCAGTCAGCAAATTCAGCAGCTCAGCAGTTTAACCCGCTGCGCCAATTAATAGAGTTATGCCACCAGGTTTCAGTGATGCTTATTTGGTTTGCTATATTAAGAACTGAAATCAATCCTGTTTATTTCATATGCTCTTTGTTTTAGTGGGGAGACATCTCTATCACAGTTGGGCTATAATCTCGTGCACCTTGCGAACTCCTGCCCTCAAAAACGCCATCTCTCTCACATCCACATAACTGAGTTTAAAGCCCTCCAGATTTGTTCCTTAGCAAAAACCTTGCGGTGAGATTCCAGCTCAACTTCATAAATGCAGACCATGGTCAAGGAGGCAAATAGTTACTAAGCCTGTTGGCATCTCCATTATACTACTCTCCTTTCTGTGTTATTTAAGGGAAATAAACTGCCTCAAAATTGTCGAAGGCTTTCATGGTTGGAATCACTGGGTTGTTGTAGGTTTTTCGGGCTGTATGGCCATGTTCTAGAAGCATTCTCTCCTGACATTTCGCCTGAATCTATGGCAGGCATCCTCAGAGGTGTCTCACTACACAACAAAGACTGATAAAGGCCAAACTTGGCACACAGAGCCCCTATGACCCACTCTACATTCTACTGCAGTTTGGAGGTGGACCATGGGTAATGGGACTTGAAGTACCTCCACTCACTTCCCAAGACCGCTGCGACCCTCATGCAATGACTGATCAAGACCAAACTTGGCACACAGAGCCCCCATGACCCACTCTACATCCTACTGCAGTTTAGAGGAGGGCGGACCACAGATGATGGGACTTGAAGTACCTTCACTCACTTCCTGAGACCGCTGCAACCCTCATCCAATGACTGATCAAGACCAAACTTGGCACACAGAGCCCTTATGACCCACTCTACATCCTGATGCTGTTTGGAGGAGGATGGACCATGGATGGTGGGACTTGCAGTATCTTCACTCACTTCCCGAGACCGCTGCAACCCTCATCCAATGACTGATCAAGACCAAACTTGGCACACAGAGCCCCCATGACCTACTCTACATCCTACTGCAGTTTAGAGGAGGGCAGACCACAGATGATGGGACTTGAAGTACCTTCACTCACTTCCCGAGACCGCTGCAACCTTCATCCAATGACTGATCAAGACCAAACTTGGCACACAGAGCCCTCATGACCCACTCTACATCCTGATGCTCTTTGGAGGAGGGTGAGCCATGGATGATGGGACTCACAGTTCCTGAGAGCACTGCGAGCCACATAAATAACTAATAAAGATCAACCTTGGCACACAATGCCTTTTTCAAATAACCCGGGCACCGCCAGGTCTCCAAGCTAGTTGTATATAAAGGACACAATTGAAATTATTTAAATAGGAATTGTGGGAGTTGAAGTCCAAAACACCTGGAGGGCTGAAGTTTGCCCATGCTTGCTTTACAGGAGGCATTTCCAGTGGAGCTAAGCTCCATCAAAGCAATCCTGCCTGCTTAGAGGATTTTTTTTTTGGTAGTGTCAGGAGCAACTTAAGAAACTGCAAGTCGCTTCTGGTGTGAGAGAATTGGCCGTCTGCAAGGACGTTGCCTAGGGGATGCTCGGATATTTTGATGTTTTACCACCCTTGTGGGAGGCTCCTCTCATGTCCCAGCATGGAGAGCTGGAGCTGACAGAGGGAGCTCATCCGCAGTGAAACTTTGACCTGTCCGGTCTTCCCAAGGGTGTAACCCACTGCGCCAGCGGGGCTTCCTTGGAGGTGAGGAGCGAGGGGCTGGGGTGCTGCCCGTGGAAGGAGGGAGGGCGCTCTTACCGGCTCTGCAGGCGCCCTTCTGGACGTGGCGCACGGGCGGCCTCCCCTGCTGCAGGGCTTGCCGGGCGGCGGACTGGAGGCGGCAGGCGTTGGCGTAGGTCCTGCCGTCGGAGCCGCAGACGGCGGCGCCCTGCTTGCACTGGCAGGCGCCCCGGCCGTGCTCGGGCTCGAAGGAGCGGCACTGGAGCCCCTCTCCGCAAGGAGGGTCATCCGCCCGCCCGCACGCCTCGCCCTCGCCCGCCGCGCACACCAGGCAGCAGTTGCAGCCGTCGGGCACGTAGCCGCTGGGGCAGATGGGGCTCGGGCAGCGGGAGACGTCGCAGCGCGCCGGGCAGCGGTCGCCCCCGGGCCGAGAGCCCGACGCCAGTGCCAGCAGCGCCAGCAGCAGCAGCAGCGTCGCCCGCATCGCGCCCGCAACGCACCGCCGGCTCCGGCTCCGACGGGACGCCAGGCTGGCCGAAGGGGCGGGGCAGGGGGGCAGCGATGGCCAATCAGCGTTGGGCAGCGGCCACCAATCCGCGCTGGTCCCGCCGGAGGGAGGGAGAGAAGGTCTCACACTCAGTAGCCACAGTAACCCGCGCAGAGGCAACACAACAAGGAGGCAGGAGGAGGCGGATTGGGGCCGGAGGAGGAGGAGGAGGAGGAAGAGGAGAGGGCAGGGCCCGGCGGCGACGTGGAAGAAGCAGCCAGGGCAACGCTCTCTTCTCAACCTTCCTCATGCTGCCTGGAACTCCTCAACAGATGGCAGTACTGGTATGCGGCAGATACTGGCTTGTTCAGTAGACCCCTTAATACAGTTCCTCATGTTGTGGTGACCCCCAACAATAAAATTATTTTCCTTCCTACTTCATAACTGGCATTTTGCTACTGCTATCCATCGTAATGTAAATATCTGATATGCAGGATGTATTTTCATTCACTGGACCAAATTGGGCCACAAATACCCTTATACACCCGAATTTGAATACTAGTGGGGTTGGGGGGAGTTGATTTTGTCATTTGGGAACTGTAGTTGCTGGGATTTATAGTTCACCTGCAATCAAAGAGCATCCTGAACTCCACCAATGATGGATTTGAACCAAACTTGGCAGACAGAACTCCCACGACCAACAGGAAATACTGGAAGCAGGCAAGCTTCCCCCCCCCCCCCCCCCCCCCGCAATTCTCATGGTGGTTCGCGAAAAGGCCTTACTGGTGCATTATTTAAACTGTTATGTTTATTCATATCATGATCTGATCACCCTACTCAATATATCCAATATGCATGGGGGTATTGGGGTAACGATACAAAAGATTTGCTAGAGTAGACCCTCTTTCACTCGGACTCAGCCCCCCCACCCCCGAAACAAACTCAGCCCCCGAATCGAAATCCTGGCTACAGGCCTGACTGGAAGGGTTTGGTGGGCATTGACCTTGAGTTTTGGAGTTGTAGTTCGCCTACATCCAGAGACAGCACTGTGGACTCAAACAATGATGGATATGGACCAAACTTGGCACAAATACTCAATATGCCCAAATGTGAACACTGGTGGAGTTTGGGGAAAATAGACCTTGATATTTTGGGAGTTGTGGTTGCTGGGATTTATAGTTCACCTACAAGCAAAGAGCATTCTGAATCTCACAAATGACAAAATTGGGCCAAACTTCCCACATAGAACCCCAATGACCGACAGAAAATACTGTGTTTTCTGATGGTCTTAATGACTCCTCTGACACTCCTTCGTAACTCCTCAACAGATACTGGCTTGTTCAGTAGACTCTCCTCTACAGTTCCATTTTGGTGGAAAGCCTTAGCATTGAATGGTTGTGTTGTTAAAGTGCGAAGTATGGAACCCAACACGGACGGTCAGTCAATGCAACTTAAGCAACATGCAAGCTGTTTATGGTGCTTGTGTTGATGTGAGTACTGTGCGTAGTTGGGTGGGTAAGTTTAAAGATGTTTAGGTGACACCTGCTGTCAAGAATTCAATGCCTGCACATTGCTTAAGTCGTACTGACTGACCATCAGGGCAGGGTTCTATTCTTCGCACTTTAAGAACACAACCATTCAATGCTAAGGCTTCCTGCCAAAATGGAGCTGTATTTTCAATTTTCAACCCTTCCCGAAATTTTCAACCCTCCCTGAAATTTTTTTCTGGCTACGGCCCTGGTTGCCAGTGTGATGTCTCTACTCTTCACTGTTTTATCAAGGTTGGTCATTGTTCTCCTCCCAAGAAGTAAGCGTCTCCTGATTTCCTGGCTGCAGTCTGCGTCTGCAGTAATCTTTGCACCTAGAAACACAAAGTCTGTCACTGCCTCCACATTTTCTCCCTCTGTTTCCCAGTTGTCAATCATTCTTGTTGCCATAATCTTGGTTTTTTTATGTTTAACTGCAACCCAGCTTTTACACTTTCTTCTTTCACCTTGATTAGAAGACTCCTCAGCTCCTCCTCACTTTCGGCCATCAAAGTGGTGTCATCTGTATATCTAAGAGCTATCATGCAGAAAAGGGGGCCTCAACTGAAGCTTTATCGCCAATCCTGGTTTCCACTACAAGCCATTTTTTCCAAATCCAATTATCACAGAGATGGAAAGCCAGGTGAAACCTTCTGAATAGGGTCACGAGGGTATCAATTTATCCCAATACTATCCAAAGTTGATATATAAATGTATTTGGCTTGAATTACACTTTTAAAATGTGCCTGCTCAAACTTACATACAAATTCTACTTGAGAAAAACCCCACAGAACTCGTCTTGTTCCTAGCTTGGGGACTGCCTGTATATGGTAGTATAGGTGGGGCCTATCTCACCAAGCTACGAGTCTCCAAATTCCATAGCATCAAGTCAAGGCAGTTAATGTGGTGTCAAACTGATAGAATTCAATAGCACAGAGACAGCCTTTGAAACCATACCCTGATTTTTAAAATTATGATCCTTCTGAGCACAATTCAGCCTCAGGTGCTGATGCAAGGAGACACTGGGAAGATATTGCCCTTGCCTTCAGATTTCCCATTTAACCACACCCATCCCCATTTTTAGCCATGGCTTTCCCCTCCAAGAAATATGTAGTGATGGTTATGCCATATGAAAAATAGCTTGGAGTAGCACTTTCCTTCACCACATTGCAATTGCAATATCCCACCCTCCGTTTGGAAAAAGGAGCAGCATCCCTTTCCATACCCTCCACATCTGAAGAGCATCTGGACTAAGTCTAAAAATATTGGTTGCCAGGAGACAAAGGGGCCCACCCATAACTATAAGGATTTTCTTAGGCAAGGAATACTCAGGGGACTGGGGTGGTTTGTAGTTCCTTCTTCCTACAGCACCTGGTATTCATTGGCAGTCTCCTATCAAAGTGCTAACCAGAGTTAACCTTGCTTAGCTTGAGATCAGACAGGATCTGGTGCCTTTGGGGTGTTTAGCCAGTTGTGGGTATGCACGTGCTTACAAGACAACTATCACCTTATGATTGCCCCATGAATTTCACAAGGTTTTCTTACATAAAGTGGATTTGCTAATTCCTTCCTCAAAAATGCAATAGTATCTAATATTTGTTGGTGGTCTCCCAGCTTATTTATTTATTAATTTGACCGGAGGCGGGGGGGGGGGGGGGCTCAACCTCATATGTGATCTTGAAAGCTTATTTATGATAGAAATAAATAAGTGTTGTCGAAGGCTTTCATGGCCGGAATCACTGGGTTGTTGTAGGTTTTTCCGGGCTATATGGCCATGTTCTGGAGGCAATTTTTCTCCTGACGTTTCGCCTGCATCTATGGCAAGCATCCTCAGAGGTAGTGAGTAGGCCTGGGTAACAACGCAAAAATTTGTTTCTAAAATCGATTCGTTTTTTTGGGGGTTTTTGCGTTTCGATATTTAAAATAATTACAAAATTTTCCTTTTTAAAAGTTCTGTATTTACGAAATTTCGTTATTATTAACGAATCAATTCGTTAAAATGGCGGACGCGGTTGCGCAACATGAAAATATTAGTTTTAAATAATACTTTTAATAATAATAGTTTTTAATAATAGTTTTAGTTCGCCCCCTCTCTATCCCTCCCTCCCTCTCCCTCCCTCCCACCCGCGCGGTCGCCTCCGTCTCGCGCACGCAGCGTGCGCACAGCCAGAGATAGAGGCACACATACACACACTTTAGAGAGAGGGAGAGAGAAGAATCGGGTTGCTCCGCTGCTGTTGCTGCGCCTCCTCCTGCGTTTCCTTTTCCCGGCGGGGGAGGCGATCGGGGGAGTCAGCAACCGCAGCGTCGTCGGCCTTGCCGCTGCTGCTGGGCGGGGGTCTTTCCCAGGGCGGCGGATGCCAGGGCCCCGCCGAGTGGGCACGCCGGACCACCCCTGCACCGGGCCGGGCATGTGTGGGGTGTGCATGCCCAGGTGAGCTGGGAAAAGGGGGAAGAAGGGGGCGGGGGGAGCCAGGGGAGCGAGGGGAGGAAGCCAGGCCGGGAAGGGAGCTTGCTTGCTCAGTCTCTCTCTCTCGCCTGCCTTCCCTTCTCCTTGCCCCTGCTTGGGCCTTTGCAGCCCGGGAGCTGAAATAATAACGAAACAATTACAAAACAATTACAAAATAGCTTTAAAAATTCGTTTCGTTTTTTAGTTGCTCCTGGATGGTTTGTTATCGCTTCGTTATCAAGAAAAATAACGAATTATTAACGAATTACGAAATTAACGAACGAAACCGCCCAGCCCTAGTAGTGAGGTCTGTTGGAAGTAGGAAAAATGGGTTTATATATCTGTGGAATGACCAGGGTGAGACAAAGGACTTTTGTCTGCTGAGGCTAGCTGTGAATGTTTCAGCTGATCACCTTGATTAGCATTCAATGGCTTGGAAAGGCCTGGGGGGAATCTTTTGTTGAGAGTGATTTTATGTGCCTGTTTGTTTCCCCTCTATTGTTTTGCTGTTGTAATTTTTGAGTTTTTTAATACTGGTAGCCAGATTTTGTTCATTTTCATGGTTTCTTCCTTTCTGTTGAAATTGTCCACATGCTTGTGGATTTCAATGGCTTCTCTGTGTAGTCTGACATGGTGGTTGTGAGAGTGGTCCAGCACTTCTGTGCCCAGACACGTGCCCAGACACGCATCCAGGAACATGAAAGGCACTGCAAACTACTCCAACCAGAGAAATCAGCCATAGCAGAGCACCTGCTGAACCAACCTGGACACAGCATTTTATTTGAGAACACAGAAGTGCTGGACCACTCTCACAACCACCATGTCACAAATAAATAAATAAGCTTTCAATATCACATATGAGATTGAGTCCCCCCCCCCCTTGCCTTCGGTCAAATTAATAAAAATATAAAGTTGAAACCATGGTGAAGAGACCCACGGAAAGCCCAGAGTCCGGCTTATTGACCATACGAATGATCACAGGAACCCAGCAGCAGCTACCAGTGTCCTGGATAAATTGTACAGGACAACAGGATCCTTACGCAGGGCCGCCCACCCTTTGTGCAGCCACATGGACACAAAAAGAACATTAAACCCCTGGCACTCTTCCAGTACACCAGGAGGTCTTGCCCTGTTTTTCCGCAATGCCATCTCCCGTTTCCCATAGATGGATAATCAAATCCCATCATCTCAGACAATATGTTGCTATGAAAAACAATGGACACTAGTGCAGAGTCACTAGACCTGCATGACTGGGGACTCATAAAGACAATGATCGAGACAACAACACTCAAATGACCGAAATTGTCCTTTTTCTTCATTTCGTGATTGAGACACAGTTGTCCATCCAGAAAACTATGTGTTCTTTTCTCTCTCTGGTCATCCTGCCCGCGCCCCCCCCCCCCCCCCCAATCAGTCATTGGAGAGCAGACATCTGCATCGGAAGCGGGGAACGCTCCCTGATTGGCTGGCGAGTGCTGCAGTCCCGCCTCACAGAGGGAATCCTGCGAAGCTGACAGGCTTTGCCAATCAGCGCAAAGCCAGCCCCAGCTGGGCATGAGCAGGAAAAGCAAAAGAGTGTACAGTATAAAAATGTATGTTTTACTTGTATCAGACATGTCAGCTTCTTTGAGCAGCATACCACTGCTGACATCCCTCCCGGCCAGTTTGAATAAATTCATTGGTGGCTTCTTCTTCAACTGGTGAGATTTTCTTTGATTGGGGAACATTGAGTTTAGCTCCAAGTCTCACCTTGCACAGATTCACAGTCGACCCACTCCCGGTACCCGTTATCCACTTAACAGGTCTCGATATCCATGCATTGGGATTTGCTATTGTGGTTTGGATCTCACTATCCACGACCCCTTTAAATTGCTCAATTTCACATAGAGGCTGGTGCCTTTGTAGAATTCAGCCTGCACAGACCATCAGGAAGGTCTCACAAAACATGAGTTATACATCTATTTATTTACAATGTGCCACAATTTCAAAATCATATTTCTCTATACTGTTCGAAAACACATCACAAGCAACTGGCAGTCATTAAATGAAAGCTTCCCAAAGAACAGTCAAAACACTGGGGAAAGGGGGAAGACACTGGTGTGATGCAGATGACAGTGGGAACAAGATCCAATGTTTAGATGTTGGCTGGACTCCCAGACATACAGGCCTGAGCTCGAACACCTCTCTGTTTAGAAGTGAAGCACTATCCTACTACTCTTGACAACTGTTTGGAGCCATCAGTGAGAGAAGAAGCAGCTGCCAGACCCCTACTTCTATTTTGTATTATTCAGTTGAAAGGTCTCATTTCTCAGCTTCTAATTGTCTTTGCTAAGACCACCAAAAGGAGAGAAAGCAAACTCCTTCCTGCTTTGTGTGAATTACTTATTTGTTAACCAGATGAGAAAGGCTTTGGAGAAAGGGAGGCAAAGAGATGAGCTGCAGTAGGGTGAGTCCCACCTGCCCCTTCATTCCTTCTAACATTCAACCCAAATTTTGTTTTTGTTTTATTAAAAAAATATATTGGGTTCTGCTCCCAAAGACCTCTTATGCCATCATGGGGGAGCATGGAGCATAGCTATTCTAGACCCACAGACAGAGGGGCTTTTTGGAAAACTGGAAGTTTTCAAACACATAGTTATGGCACTGTCATTCCACTTTACAAAAGTTCAATCTTGTGGAATCCTTGAATTTGAAGTTTGGGAAGAAGCTTTTAAAACTCTCAGAAAACTCTAATGACTCTCCAAATCCTATGTAGGCTTTGGCTATTAAAGTAGAGTCATAGTACTATAATTATTACATACTATGAAAGGTCCTACAGTCATCTCCAGTTTTCCAAAAAGGAAAGCTACTCTCTGGGTCTAAAATAGGAAAAATCACTCAATTTTCCCACTGGAGCAGAGTTTTCCAAACATTTAATATTAGTGATACACTTTTAAGACATGCATCATTTTGCAACACAGCAATTCTGTTTTATTAGTCTAAGAGACAGGGGCGGCTCGTCCATTATGCGAAGTAAGCGGTCGCAGAACACTTTTTTTTGCCAGGGGTGCAGAGGCGCCTCTGTAAATGCCCCTCGACTGCCACTTGAGGAGCGCCCCCTCAGCTCACAACAGCCCTAGCAATCTGGGCGGAGCCTCGGCTTTCTTGCCTCGCTGCCGGGCGATCCTCTTCCCAAAGGGGCCGGGCCCTTGAGCCTCGCCTAGCCCCTCTCGTTCCTGCTTCACCTGGCTACCGGATGCGCGAGCAGATCCGGTGCTCAATCGTTCTCCGCGTTTGATCCCTTCCCCATGACCAGCACCCTTTCCCGATCCCCCGGTGCTCCAACCGCCTCCTCTCCTCTCCCCAATCCGCGGGTGGGCCAAGGGTCGGAGTCGCCGCACCTGGCCCGCTTCGGGTCCGGAGGCATGTCTGAAGACCTCAGCGTGCGCACCAAAAGTCGCCTCTTCTCCTGACTTTCGCTTCAGCCATTGGGACTGAGAGAGAGAGAGAGAGAGCGCGCCCGTCCGGCTGGAGGTATCTCCCACCTCCGCTCCCTCCTTTGTTTTTGCGCCTACCTTCAGAAAAGGTGGGCATCTCCACCTCTGTCTCTCTCTCTCTCTCTTGGTCCCAATGGCTGAGGAGAAAGTCAGGATTAGAGGTGACTTTTGGTGCACACGCCGGGGTCTTCAGGCATGCCTCCGGACCCAAAGCAAGGGCCAGGCAAGGGAGCAAGTGTGGCAAGTGTAGTTACTGGGATGTATAGTTCACCTACAATCAAAGAGCATTCTGAACTCCACCAATGAAGGAATTGAACCAAATATGGCACACAGAACTCCAACAACAAACAGAAAATATATAGCAATGATTGGTTGGGGGGGGGGGGCGCCAAAATACCGTTTGCTTACCATTGAAAATTACCTAGGGCCGCCTCTGCTAAGAGATTACATCAGCCCTGTATAAGAGATACAATCACATACATAGATTGTAAAAATGAAATGTATGGAGACACCACATATCTCATGAAAGACATTCATATATTTGTGTGTGTGTATTCATATTTCATATTGACTCAGAGTTTTCTTGTTATTTTCATGTGACACACTTACGCACTGCAGCTTGATACACTTATTTACTTCCTTACTTAGGCGATCCCTCGTAGTCCGAGGATAACGGCTCTCCAAGTGTAGTGTCTTGGCAGTGGAAGAAATAGGTGACTGTGGAGCCCTATTCTTGATCTGCATGTTCTCCCTCAGTGAGGACATCAGTTTCTAGGTAGAAGGCAGTTCAAGTCAGGGTTGGCTTGATGCACCTTCCTCTAGGCATGTTTCTCCCTTTCACCTTCCATTCATGCCTCTTCAAATTCTGCAGCACTGCTAGTCACAGCTGACCTCCACTTAGACTGCTCAAGGGCTAGGGCTTCCCAGTTCTCGGTTTCTATGCCACAGTTTTTAAGGTTGGTTTTAAGCCCATCTTTAAATCTCTTTTCCTATCCACCAACATTATGTTTTCCATTCTTGATTTGGGAATATAGTAACTGCTTTGGGCAATGTGGCTAGTCCAGCAGAGTTGATGGTGGAGGATCATTGCTTCAGTGCTGATGGTCTTTGCTTCTTCCAGCATGCTGACATTTGTCTGCCTGTCTTCCCAAGGGATTTGCAGGATTTTTGGGACGAAACGCTGATGGAATCATTCTAGGAATTGAGTGTGATGTATGTAGATAGTCCATGTTTTGCAGGCGTATAACAGGGTTGGGCGGACAATAGCTTTATAAACAAGCACCTTGGTATCCCTACCAATGTCCCGATCCTCAAACACTCGCTGCTTCATTCAGAAAAATGCTGCACTTGCAGAGCTCAGGCAGTGTTGTATTTCAGTATCAATGTTGACTTTTGTAGAGAGGTGGCTGCCAATGTAGTGGAAATTGTCAACATTTTCTAATGTTGCACCATTAAGCTGTATTTCTGACATTGCAGAGAGATTGGCTGGTGAATGCTGGAAGAGCACTTTGGTATTCTCGATGTTCAATGAGAGGCTGAGCTTCACGTATGCTTCTGCGAAGATGTTTAGAGTGGCTTGTAGGTCTTCTTCTGAATGTGCACAGACTATGTTATCATGAGCATACTGAAGTTCTATAATAGATTTTGCTGTGACCCTGGTTTTAGCTTTCAGTCCGCTGAGATTAAATAGCTTGCCATCGGTTTGATAGATGATTTCCACTCCGATGGGAAGCCTACCATCAACAAGATGTAGTATCTTAGCAATGAAGATGGAAAATAAGGTTGGGGCAATAGTACATCCATGTTTGATGCCTGATTCCACCTTAAATGGGTCACTTTGGAACCCATTGCTGGCCCGGACTGTTGCCACCATATCGTCATGGAGGAACCACAGGATGTTCACTAATGTGTTGTGACATACAGTTTGGAAAGCTCTGCCCTAGGTGACTCAAAGAAGCTTTTAAAGTACAGTCAGACCTCCCTATCCACAGATTCTAAACCCCCATATCCAACCAACCATGGTTTGAAAATATTGTCAAAAAGGAAACTTGGATTTTGTTTTTTTATATAAGGTATGCCATTTTACTACACCATAGTATGTAATAAGACTTGAGCACACACAGATTTTGTCCTGATATCAAACCCCAGCAGGCCTACTGCAAAAAGAAAGTGGGTTGGGTTGTTTTCTTTGTTGGAAGCAAAGAGGAATCAGAGCTCATATCCAGTCAGTAAGGTCAGGAGAAGTTCTAGAGATAATTCCTGCCCATTTTTAAGTCGTCCCCCCCCCCCCCCCCCCCCCCCCAGAATCTATTCAAAATCAATGACTAAGAAAGCCTCAGCAGGCAAAAACCAATTAAGTCTCAAACTTACTGTGTCTTGTCTTGTGATAAATGAATCATATTGTCTGTGTTCCAATAAGTGTACCATCAGCCCATGGAGATGGGGATCGGCAAATACCTTGAGTGCAAGATGAGCAATGGAATCTGAATTTTGGAAGATCGGTCAGGTTTCTGTCTATATTTTCACACATTCTTTTATACAATATAAAGAAATGCACCCATCCTTTTCCGGGATGATGTTTATCTAAGATTAAATGAAGTATAAGTTGAGTTGGAAGTACCTCTAAATCTTAAAATTTGTCTCACACCTAGTTCTATGCAAAAGGGGATGAAAACAGATACCCACTACCCCCTCAAAAAAAGATGAAGCTTGCTGATTTGTATTTACTGGTAACTCAAACAAAATGTTTTAGATGTCAACTGAACTGTAAAGATCATGTTTGGTGAAGATCAACAGGTTATAATGCCTGTTAGGTGTGCATGTGGTGTGTGTGTGTGTGGGGGGGGGGTGTCATATGTTCTGCAGTTGATGGTATTTGGTGATGGAAGAATTAATGTGAGTTTTAGTTCTAGAGGGTTTGGTAATCTGTAAGTGGGAGTTCATGGGTGAAAGCAATTAGGGGTGGAGGTGTGCAGGAGATGGGTTGCAGCTGGGTGTTAATGGATTTAAGGAGCTAACATTGAGACTGATCTTTGGGGAGAAAAGTATTTGTTGTCATATTTTGGTGGTGGATGCTGCTGGTTTTCCCCCCAGGTCTGTTGGATTTTCGGTATCCTGACCTGTCTTCTGTAATCTTGGAACCTTGAACCTTTGGACTGGCTTTTGACTACGGTATAGACTCTTGATCCCTGGACTTTGTTTTTTGAACTCTCAGCGTTTGACCACTGGACTGGACCCTTTGACTATGGTGAAACATTTGCTATCAGTTTTTGTTTATTCTGTGGCTGAGTGCTATCTTTATGTTTTATATTTTTGTCTATTAAAGCAGCCAGCAAGTAAGTGCTATTTTAATTAAACTGTTTGATAAAACTGGGAGTTTGGTTCATCTCTACCTAAATAAGGCAGAGACCTGGCAACGTGACAGGGGGAGCGTCTACACTGACATTATAATCCAGTTTGGGATCAGCTCTGTTTTACTGTGCAGTGCCTGTGTACAGACATCACAAGAATCAGTTCAAGGCTGGGATGGTGGCCACACTATCCACTGAAAGTGATTGGAACCAAACCGAGGAACTCTAGAAAACCACCGGAAATTGTGGAGTTTTAAAAACCAGTTCACTGAGGTTTGCTGATGTCCAGATCCAACTGTTCATTTGAGATTATCACTAAACTGTGGCAGGACAAAGAAAGTTAGAACTCTGAACCTGGAAGCTCAGGCCTCAGTGCTGACCAAAAGTGCATTTGCACAGATGAGACTCGTGTGCCAGTTTTACCTATTCCTAGAGATATGAGAAATTGGCTTTAGCCGTATTATGTTTGGATTACTGTAACAACATCTACGAGTCTTGAAGAGTGTTGGGAAAATCCAGCTGTTTTTGTGGTGCTGTTGCACCCAACTCCCTTGTTACAACAGCTCCAGTGCCAGCAGATTCAGATAATCTGAAAGATAAAATTATTTCATATGAATCTGACTGTATTTTGACATCTTTCTTCTGTTTTGTCACCTTCACAAATACATCTGATGTGACCGAAGGAGAGGACCTTCTTGGAGGCTGTTCCCAGTCTCTGGAACTACATTCCTAGAGAGGGTAGACTTATACTACTCCCCTGTTATCTGTTTGTAGACCCTTTTCCTGTGGCAGGCTTGTCTTACTGATCAAAGTAGAACGTATCTTTCAGAATGTACTATATATTTTATTTGTTGTTTTCTTTTGAGTGGTCTTTCTTTTAACTGCTTGTAATTCTATGGTTCATTTTAAGTTTTAAATTTTGTATTGTCAAAGGCTTTCATGGCCAGAATCATTGGGTTGCTGTGAATTTTCAGGCTGTATGTCCAAATGTTTCACCTGCATCTGTGGCTGGCATCTTCAGAGGTTCTGTTGGCAGTGAGGCAAGTGGAGTGTATATATGTGAAATATCCAAGGTGGGAGAAGAACTCTTGTTTGTTTAAGGAAATGTGAATGTTGTAATTAGCAAGCTTGAATTAGCATTTGAGTAGCCATGACATTTGCAAAGTCGGTCAGTGAAGGTATTTGTATAGAGGTAACCTGGTCTTTTTTGCCTGGAGGCATCCTCTGATTGGGTGGTATTAACTGGCCCTTGATTGCTTGTTGTCTGGAGTTCTGCTGTTTCTGAGTGGTTTTCATTATTGAAATTGAAATTTTTAATTTTTAATTTTTTTTAAATCTGTTTCTATTTTTATTTTTGTAAACCACTTGTTGGTAAAATAACAACAACAACAAACTGTTCAGGCATGGTGCCTGCCTTACCTGTATTTACCCCCCACTGTTTCAGCAGTGGGAGGGAGCATGCACTGTGGTAGGTTTTGTGACTGAATTTCCCCCCATCTGAACTCATTCCTTATTGCATTAGTCCAGTGGTGATTTTTTTATCAACTGGATGGTATTGCACTCAATTACCAGCAGGGGGAATGTAGTAACAATGGGATGCCCAGATTGTCTACGTATCCCTTGCTATATTTATTTACCGAGTGATGATGCTTGAAGCCCATTTACAATACATAATTACAGTGCCGCATTCTGTATTACCTCCCATGGCAACATCTCATGTCTTGGGATTTGCAGTTTAGGGAGAATCCACAGCTTCATCTTCACCTTACTGCAAACCACAGGATTCCATAGGATAGAATAGCTGCAGTTAAAGTGGAATAATAGTGGATACTGTTCCATTATCCGGACTGAGAAGGATAGTCCATTTTACCGGGGGGGGGGGGGGGTGTTGGTGTTGAAGGAGTGTTATTGCCTTCATCCATGTTGCCGCTGTGGAAACAACCTTCATTTATGAAATGGGGAGTGGGAAGTGGGAATAACCAGCAAAGACAGGGGAAATGGTTTTCCTCCTTCAATCCCTCCCCCCCTCCCAATAAAATTGACTATCCTTCTCTGTCTTGTGGCCCTTTGGGCTGTGAGGAGGAAAATATACTTCTCACATGATTGCTTTCCACAGGACTAGAACACAGATTTTGGTCACTTTGTTCATGATTACAACATAATTTTTGAGTTTGAGGACAGCTAGTTTCTGCACATGGATAGTCAGAGAACTATCATGAGTGGACTAATCTTGGAGGATTGACTGGGTGTTATGTGATTTCAGCATCCTCATCCACAAGAACCACAGGTTCAGGGCCCAGAAAGTCTAGCTTCCCAAAAGGCCGAATGCAACACAAATGAGTGTCCCTGTTGGTTTTGATACCATCAACGTTTGATACTACTGTACTGCTTTTATACCTGACCTACTTGGGAACTGCAATTCCCTTCCTTGGGCCCCATTCTATACTGTGCTGGTCAAAGACCGTAATAAATCATTGATTGATTGATACCACTGTCCACAGTATCCATCTGGGTCACCACAGTGAGATGGAATTTGTTTTACAGTGGCTCAATTTTTTCCTGGAGAAGAGAACCCAGAAAGTGGTGCTGGGGGATTCCTCTTTGAACTGGCCATAGGCCTATGGGATCCCACAGGACTCTGTTTGTCCCCTATTGCAAGAAGGCATCCAGACATCATCTATATGTAGATGACACTCAGCTCTACTATTCCTTTCTCCTCCAAATGAAAGAAGCTGTCCTGATCCTAAATCAGTGTGTGTCATCAGTAATAGGCTGGCTGAGGACAAACAAATTGAAAATTAATTCAGACCAGACAGCGATGTTTCTGATTAGCAAATCAGATAATAAAGATCCAGTCTGTGGGCCCTTCCACATAGCTCTATATCCCAGAATATCAAGGCAGAAAAATCCACATTATCTGAGTGTGGACTCAGATAACACAATTCAAAGCAGATATTGTGGGATTTTCTGCCTAGATATTCTGGGATATAGAGCTATGTGGAAGGGTCCTGTGCTAGATGGATTACACTCACCTGAAGACACAGATCTGCACTTTGTGGGTACTCTGGCCTCAGCACTGAACTTGGAGACCATGGTTTCTGTGGTGGCCAGGAGTGTATTTGTAGATGTAAAACAATTGCACCTGTTCTATGGTGGCACATGCCTTAGTTACATCCCATTTGGAGCCCCTGGTGGCACAATGGGTCAAACTATTGTGCTGGCAGCGCAGAAGACCAACAGGTTGGAGGTTTAGATCCGGGGAAAGGATGGATGAGCTCTCTCTGTTATCTCCAGCTCCCCACGCGGAAACATGGGAGAAGCCGCCCACAAGGATGGTAAAACATCAAAACATACAGGCATCCCCTGGGCAACGTCCTTGCAGATGGCCAATTTTATCACACCGGCAGCAACTTGCAGTTTCTCAAGTAGCTCCTGACAGGAAAGAAAAATCCCATTTGTATTATTTTAACGTACTCTACTTGGAACTGCATTTGAACTGCATCAGCTAGTCCAAAGAGCAGAGGCCAGTTTGTTAACAAGGGCTGTCTACAGGGACCACACAACTCAATTGTTGCAACAAATTCAAAATGCTGGTTAT
This sequence comes from Anolis sagrei, assembly GCF_037176765.1. Lineage (NCBI taxonomy): Eukaryota > Metazoa > Chordata > Lepidosauria > Squamata > Anolidae > Anolis > Anolis sagrei. The sequence goes on from NC_090025.1 coordinate 105,827,029, forward strand.
GAACTATAAAACCTTGTATAACTCAAGTCCAGGCTATTTAGTAGGCTTGTGCAAAATTTTTGGAAGTTTTGTAACTTGTATTAAATTTTGTTGAATCTCTCCTTCTGCAGTGGGCGTGGCCTGCACCTAAAACTTGAGACTCAAAACTTGACCAATCCTTTTTTGTTTTAATTTTGTAATGTTCGGAAGCTTTCCAAAGTCAGTTTAATATTCATGGCAAACAGCCAAAAAAGGCTACCATTCCTCTTTAAATTAATGGCCTCTCGCCATTAGAAGAGGGAAAGCACGGAGAAAGCAGAATTTGCTGGGAAAGAAAGCACAGACCTCTGGGAAATGTAGTTTGGGAAGGCGAGGAGTCCTATGCCAGAGAATTCAAAAGGCCCTGCACTAAACTACATTTCCCAGAATTCTGCTTACATTAGAAAGCCCAATCAGTAGCAGCAGCCAGCCAAAGTTTCAATAAATTGTTGAATCTGCAAAGAGGAGAACTGACTGATACCTCAATACTAGTAAATAAACCTGTTCTAGGCTGGGAAGAAATACCTAAATGGATGGCCTTTGGGGGTCCCTTCCAACTCAATAGGGGAAGCATATTAATTAGTTTAGAGCCTGAACTGGCCGTCTGCATGGACGTTGCCCAGGGAACACCTGGATGTTTTACCATCCTGTGGGAGGCTTCTCTCATGTCCCAACATAGGAAGCTGGAGCTGACAGACAGGAGCTCACCCTGCTCCCCAGATTCGAACCGCCAACCTTTCAGTCAGCAGTCCCACCAGGAGCCCCTATTCAAATGATGATATGATCCAAATATTCAAACAAAGCTTCATATATGAGCATATATATTTATTTGCTTTATTCCATGATAATGCAACAGTTGCATTTTCTGCATTGATTTCAGACAGTCTTACACAACAAATATGATATTGCCTAGATAGAATGTGATAGAACCATGACCAGTTCTATCTTCTCCAGAAAATGATGCTCTTGGCATCCAGCTCTACTATCTGCATCACCTAAAAATCTAAAACTGGGCCCAGAAGCTTCATCTTTAACTACAAACCTAGTGTTTTAGGGCTAATGTGGTCCCATTCAGAAATGGGTGGGCCCCTACCAACCAAGCAAACCTTCTCATTGGAAATATTTCCACTTTATCTTGATATCTGGTGAGTTCGGGAGCATTTACACTATAGAATAAATGTAGCATGACACCACTTAAAAAACCTCAAACTGTGGAATCCTGGGAATTGTAGTTTTAAAAGGACTATAGCCATTTCTGACAAAGGGCCCTGGTGCTTTATCAAAGTACAGATCAAAGGATTCCATAGCACTGAATCGTAGCAGTTAAAATGGTGTCAAACTGCATTAATTCTACAGATGCATGCCTCATCAGCATCTGATCCATTATAGCTGTCTGGGGCCCACTTCCCACAGCTAAATAAAATCCCACATTATCTGTTTTGAACTGGAATATATGACAGTGTGGACTCAGCTATCCCAGTTCTAACCAGATATTGTGGGATTTTCTGCCTTGATATTCTGGGTTACATGATTGTGTGGAAGGGCTCTAACATTACTTTAGAGTTTTCATAGCTTTCTCATTCAGGACAGAAAACAGAGCTGATGGCACCTTAATTACTTCACATTTAGGTTGCCAAGTGGTATATAGGGTGGGCTTAGAAAACCATCCACAGGTTTCACCTGGCACATTAGTTATTTGTACAATACAACCTTTTGCAACTACTTATGTACCACCCATGGTTAGTGTTGGGCCATCCAAAATGTACATACCCACACAATAATAGCAACCACTCTGTACAGTCAACAAGCTTTGGGTTGGGTGGACTCCAAAAAGAGACACTCACAGTAAGAGTCTTCGCTTGCTTTCCAAACAGAATCCTTACACGAAGCTGTCCAGCCCTTAAAGGCCTGCCCTGTTAGAATGCACAATTCTTTCTCTTGGCTCACAACTACGGCATACTTGAAACTGTTGGAGCCAGACCCGTTCTCCCCATCCCCTCTCTGACTTCATCCCAATGCCATTTCCTGCAGCAAGCTGCTTGTTTACTCTCCCTGGCGCTGACTTTGACCCAGAGGCCTCCCCGGCTTAGAATTTCAACAAGACCCTTCCCATCAACAATATCCAAAAAGTTATACAGGGTTGGAAGTAAATATTAATACAATAATTTTAAAAGTGCTGAAAAAAGCAACATGAAAGCAGTGGAAGAGCTTTCTAAAGCAAAGAGACAAAAAGTTCACACTCTGATTATAAGTCATGTCTGACGCTTGGTATGCAAAACAAGTTCCAGCTACAGCTGCTTTTCAATCACTGATGAACAGGTCTTTAATCTAGATTACTGTAATAACAATCTAGAACTGTAAAGGGGTGTGTGTCTCTTTTTGAATCTTAGGGCCCTTCTACACAGCCATATACTGTATATACTCAATTATAAGCCTTGTTTTTCAGCCCCTTGTTTAGGCTGAAAAAAATCCCCTCGGCTTATACTCGAGTCAAGATTATTTATTATTTTACTCTGCTATTAGTATTATTTTTATTACATTTATTATTTTACTCTATTAATATTATTACATTTACATCATTTTACTCTATTATTACTTTTATTAAATATATTATTTTACTTTATTATTATTACATTACATTATTTTACTGTATTATTATATTTATTGCATTTATTATTTTACTCTATTATTATTATTACATTTATTACTTTATTATTATTATTACTATTATTATTAAATTTCCATTATTTACTCTATTATTATTTTTATTACATGTTATTACATTTATTATTTTATTCTATCATTATATTTGGGTCGGCTTATACTCGAGTATATACGGTAACCCAGAATATCAAAGGCGATAAGCCACAATATCTGCTTTGAATTGGGTTATCTGAGTCCACACTGTCATATAACGTGGCCATCCAGTCCAAACCCCTGTCAAGAAGCAGGAAAATTGCATTCAAAGCACCCCTGACAGATGGCCATCCAGCCTCTGTTTAAAATTCTCCAAAGAAGGAGACTCTACCACACTCTGGGACAGAGAGTTCCACTACTAAACAGCTGCCAAGACAAGCTAGAAACTATTGGTCTTGACAAGTGCTTCTTTTGGGTTCTCTTAGGATGGATTATGCTCTTGACTTTTGCCATTTTACTCAGAGAAGGGAATGATTCATTCTTTGATACGAGTTAATATCAATTTCTCACTTTGGCTTGGGGATAAGTTGACCCAGGTTTTCTCTGCTAATTTTCTGATTAAAATTTCTGCACGTATACATGAGTATATATGGTAGTAATCCATTTCTGAAACATCTTTCCCCAACTTTGTGCTCAATCAGTGTGTTTGGGTGATTTAAGCCATCCTCTTTGTGGATAATGGGAGATGCAGTCAAATACTATCACTTTAGGGAAGGATGCTTTACAATTTCACATGCTGTTTGCTTACAATATGCATTTACTTGTCTATCTAACCTTAGCCTTTCTGCCTCCATTTTCTTTCTCCATAAATTGGTGAAATACTGGATCTTATTTTTTTTTTCTTTATTTTGGATGCAAAGTGTGAAATAATCGCTTCACCAACCAATATACAGACTGTACATGTACATGTTGCTCCCCATAGCCCATATGGAAGCACTTAGGGAAAGATGTACAGCTGCATTTATCCTAGTACAAGAGGGTTCTGGGTTTTAACTTTCCTGTCAATCCTACTGAGGAAAAAGGCTGGGATGGAAGACCAAACGAAGAAACGTGTATATGAGAGAGTGTACATGTTCTAAGTACTAAGCCAGCACAGTATCACATACAGTAAAGGGTGGGATCATGCAGCTGTTGTATTCTATCTCCAGCATTCCTTACCATTATCCATACTGGTTCCGGCTGGTGACGCCCCTGGAGGAAATATGATTTACCCTTTGACTTACAGTGTGTGACACTGTAGAATAAGGAAAGGCAACTCATACTCTTCCATGTGTTGGACACTGCAGCTTCCATCAGATCTAAATCACCTAACCAAGGTGTAGGGATGGTGGGAGCTACAGTCTAGAGTCACTGTAAAATGTTGTGCAATTGGCCCTCTGTATATTCTTTATGAATTTAAATTCCATAACTTGAAAATAATTATTTTTAAATCCCAAAAACAAACTTTGATTTAAGGTACACTATTTTACTACACAATTGTACATAATAGGATGAATGCAGTGGTTCTCAACCTGCGGGTCTCCAGATGTTTTGGCCTTCAACTCCCAGAAATTTTAACAGCTGGTAAATTGGCTGCGATTTCTCGGTGTTGTCGGTGAAAAATACCTGAGGACCCACAGGTTGAGAACCACTGAACTCGAGTGTGCAGGTACAGCTGTACCAGGAGCTCCAATTTTGTTTGCTTTGCATTGAATGTTTGTTGTAGTCCTAAGTTTCAGGGACTCTGCAATCATAGGGCAAGCCACCTGTCAATTATAGTTAGGTTCCCTGGTCCCGCCCCCTTTTTGGGTTTGGAGGGAATAGGAGCCAGTTTGGGTTCAGTCCACACAGAGAAGCTTTTCACACAGGACATAATACCAAGAGCTCCTGTAGAAAGCTTCGTCTTCTATGGCTTGGCCGGGGAGATACAGCCCCACAGCTTGGCTGGAAGATATACAGCCTTACAGCTCCTTATAGCTCCTTTGCTGAGGCACTTCAGACAGCCATCACTGAAACCTGAACTCCTTTTTCCCTGGAAGTCTACAAAGCTCTGCTTGGTAAGGGTCACTCGCGGAAGCCAGAAGCAATTGGTACCGGGTGCAGGGGCTCCACGCCAACAGAGGTAAAGACAGACTGCCCAGATTAGAAGTTAAGGATTTCCCTATTAGTTACAGATATGAAGATAGTGCCTGTTCCCTGTGGACAAGACTCTGAGAGAACCAATAGACTGTTAAGAAAGCCTTAAAGTACCTGTTTGTTTTCATTAATAAAGAACAGGCTGGATAGCCATCTGTCAGGGGTGATTTGAATGCAATATTCCTGCTTCTTGGCAAGGGGTTGGACTGGATGGCCCATGAGGTCTCTTCCAACTCTTTGATTCTATGATTCTATGATTGTTGAACCTTTAAGCAATCTAAAGACTCTGTTTTAAGGAAATCCAAAGGCCTTTAATCTGAGGCAGCCCTGGCGTCCCGTTGGGCACACAGAATTTATGTCCTGTCTACAGTCTTATGCACAGGCCCAGCGTGCAACAGTACATAGAGCATCCATGGATTTTGGTGTCCGTCAGGAGGAGGAATGCCAAGGTCCCACTGTAACTTGCTACTTGGTGTGTAGACCAAGTGAATTTGTAGACAGATAATTATCACCTTATAGATAGTTCTTTAAAAAACAAAAACTCTATCATGCTGTAGTGAACAACTAATTATCACACAATGAAGAGGGAGGAGGATCTGCACCAAGTAGGATTGGGAAAGTTGTGGGATGAGTCAGATATTAGTTATGGCAAAGATCTGGAGTCAAAAGGTGACCTGGAAACCTCTTGAAACCTCCTGGGCAAACAGCACTGCTGTGCCAAATTCCTACCATCTAACTCTGGAAGATAGTTTCTCATTTATACTAGCTCTAGCCATGTAAGTTTCCTGAGAAGAAGCACCCTGCCTCTTTACCATGACACATTTAGCTAGAGACTGTCTGGCTATTTGTTTCAGATGTCAGATGCAGTATTGGAGAGCCTGCACTGGACTAGACCACTGCAACATCCTTTTGAACTCAATGGGCCAAACAGCATACAATTACTGTTTCTGACATAATCCTGAGAGTCACAATTTCCCCAAAGTGTCCAATTATCCCACTTTACAATTTCATATGATCCACTTTCAGACCATCATCATTTTATTCATAATATACATTATCTTAAAACAGTATGCAAATCTTATAACTATGTAAGAATACTTAAATATCCATGATTTTACTATCAGTGCCTCAGTGCATCTGAAGAAATGGACTGATATCCACAAAAACTCTGCTGAAATGAATCTGTTTCTCTCAAAAGAGTTGTTAAATTCTTTCTCCCCACCACTCCCCACCTTCCCCTTTTTATATAAAAAGGTATGACCTTTTAGAGATCATAATCTTTTGGAAAACCAGAATCTCCATAACCTTTTGGAGAAAAATGGCAATCACAGCAATTTGAAATTCATAACCTTTTGTAAAAGTATGATCTTCCAGAGAAGAGCCAAAAACTCGTTTGAGTAAAATCTTCTCGTATATCCACATATACTAAGTATATCCATATATACTTATGCAAGGCAATATTGGCTTTTCAGTTGTTAGACTGATAACCTGTATAGAAACAAAGATTATGCCAATGCACAAAATATAGCTGTTCTTCAGAAGTTTTTTCTTCAGTGCCCTCAAAAAATCTACTCTCCCATAAAATATCTTTTTTATATAATGCCATCTAGAGACAAAATAAAGCAGACTTTGTTAAAAGTAACGTATCTGGTTTACTCACAACCTTCATGTATTCAGCATGCAGGTACATAACTTGTCAATCCAGTTATAGATGGATTTAAAGTGGTTTCTCTGTGCAGATAACACAGGGCAGCTTTCTTACAATCAATGGCAACATAAGGTTGCTCTTAACCTTAATCCAATGGTATCTCTCCTCTAAAATGGAATTTGAGGTTTGAGCAGTCCAGGATCTGATCATGTGCTTTACAGCCCCTCCCACAACTTCAAGAAACATAGAGTAAAAGAAAGCTGCATACCAAAACATACATATACAATACAGTAAGCAATCAGGATCATATACAACACAAATTACTAGTGGAGAATTGAAAGAGGTTGCTATTTCCAACAATATGTTTGTATTTTATCACATCATATTAAAAATAAGTTGGAATTATAGGTAGAAATACAGAGTGGCACCTCTTCTCAGTGATTAGTTAATTTAAAAAATCTTTATTTAGGTCAGGCCAATGCTATGGAATCCTGGCAGTTATATTTGATGAGGTATCAGTACTCTTTGGCTGAGAAGGCTAAAAGCATAAAACTAAAGCACCTATGATACAGTCGCATTGAAGTATGGCAGTTAAAGTAATGTAAAACTATTAATTCTACTGTGTAGATGCACCCTGAGTCAGCAAACTGCAGTATCCCCAGCCAGCCAGATTTATAGTGTGGAATAGTACCTTCCATTGCCGACATAAAGCGACACATTGGCACTTACAATTAAAGTCCTTGCCACCTTATCCTTACTCAAATACTGATCTGTGATAGTACAGAAATCCTATGCAGGTTCCTGTAATTTCTATGGTGTGTTTTGTTGGCCTCTCTTATAAGTGTGTAGATTCAGTTATCCCATCATTTTAAACAGTTTTTAATCCCAGAAAAGTATAGTATATGTAGGATTGCAGTCCTGATCTATTTTCTAGCCATCTTTTTATAATGCATTTGAGTTTCTTTTTGAATAAAGAATGAGCTATGAGATCAGTGTACAGCTGCGTGCCGAACACAGTTTTTGTCATCAGTCTTAGAGGGAGGAACTGAATATCTGAGGACATAAGTCATGCAATGAGTGTACTTCTGAGATATTAATTCATTACAGATGCTAGTGTCAGATGCAGTGGCCATCTCACTCTCTGGAAGAAAGCAAGAGGAATCCACCAACAGTTAATGACGAGGGAAATGCCCAGAGCAAATAGTGTTCTGTCTTATCCGGTTCAACTGTAAATCCTATTGTACGATTACTGGTCTTCTTATTGTTTCCCCTCAGATAATTAAACATACCAAACTATTGAGCAACATAGAATAGTACTCAGTTTGTAGTTCCCAATGTAATATTTTTATAGGAAAAAATATGGTTTCTATTGATGGCATGGTCATTTTGGAGTTTTGCGAAGAACTGCTTGTGAAGGACTATAATCTTGAATGACCGCTAGAAAAGTGGCCTTCAGAGGAGTGAATTTGATTAACTCAGGGATGGAAAGTCCAAGCTTCTATTTTTTCTCCCATTGATCCACAATACCCTAAAAATGCCAGATTCTTTCTGACCTTGGAAGCTAGGCAAAGTTAGGCTTGGTTAGCACTGGGATTGAGAAAGCTATATGCCGCAGCTAGCACAGTAGGTTAAACTGCCAGTTACAGAAAATCTTGCTGACTGGAAGGTCGGCAGTTCAAGTCATGGGTCGGGGTGAGCTCCCACCATCAGCTCTAGCTTCTGCTAACCTAGCAGTTTGAAAACAGCAATGTGAGTAGATAAATAGGTACCGCCTTGGCAGGGAGGTAAAAGGTGCCCCAGAAAACATTATCAGGAAGGCATCCACGGACAACAGGCTCCTCGATGTGGAAAAATTAAACCTCCCCATGACCAAGTCGAGCACAGCCTCCAGATGCCGGAGATGGAAAGGAGGGAAGCCTTGGCTCTGACAATGTACTGTCTTTGTTGTTAATTGTATAACAGCATTGAATGTTTGTCATATATGTATTCTGTAATCCGACTGAGTTCCCTCGAGGAAATAGAGCCAAATATAAATAAAGATGATGACGATGACGATGATGATAATGATTATGATGATGATTATTATTATTATTACCAAGTGTTATAGGTTACATTTCAGAGGAAAGCAATAGTAGGTTGTTGTAGGTTTTTCCGGGCTATATGGCCATGTTCTAGAGGCATTCTCTCCTGACGTTTCACCTGCATCTATGGCAAGCATCCTCAGAGGTAGTGAGGTCTGTTGGAACTAGGAAAAAGGGTTTATATATCTGTGGAATTACCAGGGTGGGACAAAGGACTCTTGTCTGCTGGAGCTAGGTGTGAATGTTTCAACTGACCACCTTGATTAGCATATAATGGTCTGACAGAGCCTGGAGCAAACTTTTGTTGAGAGGTGATTAGATGTCCTTGTTTGCTTCCTCTCCGTTTGTTCTGGAACAGCTGTTCCAGGAGCTCCAGATGTATTTGCTGTGTTTAAATGTTTGTGTGCAATCCCATGCTTGGGATTTTGCAGCAGGGGGTTTCCTGTTATAATTTGCATTTATAGGGTAAGCCACCTGCCAGTTATAGTTAGGTTCCCTGATCCCGCCCCTTGTTGAGTTTTGGAGGGAAAAAAGCCATTTTGAGTTAGTTCTCACAGAGAAGCCTTTCACACAGGACATAGAACGAAGTGGCTCCTGTAGAAAAGCTTCGTCTTTTACAGCTTGGCCGGGGTTATACAGCCCTACGGCTTGGCCAGGAGACATACAGCCACAGCTTGGCTGAGAGACTCCAGTCGGCCATCACAGCAACCTGGAGGTCTACAAAGCTCTGTTGGGGCAAGGGTCGCTCGCGGAAGCCAGACGCAGTTGGTACCGGGTGCAGGGGCTCCACGTCAACAGAGGCAAGTACAGACTGCCCAGATTAGAAGCTAGGATTTCCCCTTTAGTTAATTATAGTTAAGAAGACAGTGCCTGTTCCCTGCGGACAAGTTTGAGAGAACTGATACTTTAAAGCTCTACAATACCTGTTTGTTCCTTAATAAAAGAACTTTGTTGGACTTACTTTAAGTATTCTAAAGACTCTTCTTTGGGGGAATCTATGGGCCTTTTATTCTGAGGCAGCCCCGGCGTCCCGTTGGGCACAGAGAATTTATGTCCTGTGTACAGTCTAATGTACAGGCCCAGCGTGCGACAGCACAGTAAAAGACGAAGCTGGTGGCTTCTGCCACCCGGGAATAGAGAAAAAGGCTTTACAGCTACAGAACAGTGTTTTAAGAAGCTTGTACAAGCCATTTCAAGTCTTCGTTTCCTGGATCCATCCATCTGTGTGTGTCTGAGGAGTTTCGGCCATCTTGAAGAGGAGCCCATCTGTCTGCGTCTCTTCATTTTCGGCCATTTTGGAAGACCAGAAGGGAGGGGCTGGCAGCCTCCTTCTTTGCTTCAGCTCTCATCCCACCATTTTAAAGATCTACTCAGTTTGCAAGTTGCTACATTTCTCCTCCAGCTTTTGCACTGCAGGTCTGCATGGAATTGCAACATTCTTCTCGTCCTTTCTAAAGTATCTACATAGCAAGCTCTGCTAGGTCCTGCTACAGTTTCCAGCAGGAGCAAGCTTTTCCCGCCCTTTTTGAAGCTCAGCTCTGCAGAAGCCTTTGGTGCTTGGCTTCCAGATTCCTGGAAAGGGTTTTTTGCAATCGCCTTTGGCTTTTTGCAGCCTTTCAGCAAGAGTTCAATGTGCATCTGAATTATTGCATCTGCTGTGTTTATTCTCTGCTTTAAAGTTATAAGGTTTTGAGTGTGTTTGCAACTGCATTGATTGAATTGCTTGCTCTGTCCTAACTGCATTGCTTTAAAGTGATAAGCCATTTGTGTGTGCGCATTATTGCTTTGATATATTGCTTGTTTTATCTGTTATATCTGCATTCTTACACTGACTGCTTTGTAATTGCATTGACATATTGCACTGCTCTATTGACTGGATTATTACTATACTGACATTATTTGTTATTGTGATTGCATTTCTATACTGTGTGGGCAATTTGCTGTCATGGCTGGCATCTCAGGTTCCCCAAAGTCTGAAGGTAAAGCTTATAGCCTTCGTTCCCAGGGTTCTAGACACCCATCGCACAAAGCCTTATATGCGCTTTTACAGCAGGAATCTTTGCTTACAGATAAGCTTGAAAGTGTATGGCTTTCTATTGTTGACCTCGACAGCCAGCGTTCTGAGGATTTGGAGAAATCCCAGGACATTGAGGCAGAGCTTAAGATTTTGATTAATAAGTGGAGAGTTTTAGTTGATGACATCACTCAGTTGCTTAGTAGAATAAACAACCAGGATGCAGATTGTAGGGCAATCCAGTTTTTGAACCGTGTTAAGACTAGGGAGGCTAGCTATGCTCATTTGTTTTATGCAGCTGACTTTAATCCCTCCCCCAGAAGGGACAAAGATGGTCAAGCTTCGCCCGTTGGCAGCGTGATCCCAGAGCCGCTTAAGCATTCCCCAAAGGCTTTAAGTGTGCAGAGCAGTCAGGGAGGTGCTTCTGGCCAAAGCAAGCACAGCCACACCAGCAGGAAGCATAGCAGCAGACATGGCTCCGCATCAGGATCGTCTGTCTCCAGAAACAGCTCCTCATCTATGGCGGCCTTTTACAACAGAGAAACAAGGCGTCTCAAACTGCGAGAAAAAATCCTAGAAGCAGAAGCTGAGGCTGCAGCGGCAGACCTAGGCCTGAACTTTGAGCGGGCTCAACTAGAGTTAGAGGCGAAGCAAAAGCAGTCACAAGCCGAGTTAGAGGCGAAGCAAAAGCAGTCACAAGCTGAGTTAGAGGCGAAATTAAAGTTGTCGCGCATCCAGCAGGAGGCAGTGCAGAAAAGAGTCCGTGCCGACATCTTGGCAAAGGCGCTGCTAGGAGAACTATCTCAAGAAAATGTCAACCGTTTGCCAACGCCTCCTACCACACCTCTTTTGCCAGCCCACGTTGGTTTCCAAGACGGCAACCTGGTGCATGCGGACAGCGACATCACGCCACGCAGGCTGGTCGAGCAATTCAGGGCCAGGAGCCCACAGCCGCCAACTCAGGCACCAAAGCCCAGCCCAGAAATTAGAGTTTCGCCCATTCCTGAGGCCACAGGTGTTCCTTGGAATGGATCTTCGACATTTCAGAAGAACTTCACCTTTACCCCTGACCAAACACCCCTTCCGTTCCTTCAGACTCCTCAGTTGCAGCTTGAGTCTTTGTTTAGGAACCCGAGAAAAGATTTGAGGGACAAAGGTGTGGAGAAATTCTCTGACCAGCCAGAAGATTTCCTACTTTGGAAAAAGACTTTTCAGCGAGCCATTCAGAGTTTAAGACTCACCTCTGAGGAACAACTGACTCTTTTGATCGCCTGGCTTGGTCCAGTATCAGCTCAGCAGGTGAGAAGGATTTTCTCGGCTCTCATCGACCAACCAGATAGAGCTTTGGACACTGCATGGACAAGGCTTGACCAGCGCTATGGGTCCAGCACCCAAATTGAAGCCTCGCTGATGGACAGACTTCATCAGTTCCCAGTGCTCAAACCAAAAGACTTTGAACAGCTTTGGGACTTGTCAGACTTATTGATTGAGCTTCAGTCTGCCAAGGGAAACCCACAGCTTCCAGGGTTTGCCTGCCTGGACCAACACCTATCCCAAGCTGCCATCATCCAGAAGCTGCCATTCTCCTTACAAGAAGAGTGGGGCAAAGAAGTCTTCAGATTCAAGCAGGCCAACCATCAGGTCTACCCACCGTTCACCCATCTTGTGGACTTCGTCACAAATGCTGCCATGCAGTTCAACGACCCACAGACAGGATTTCCATCTCTTTATGGGACTCCAAGGTTGGATAGGCCCATCAAAGAGCCCGGGAAACCTGCAAAGGACAGTGGCACCGAGAGAAGCATCGCCGTCAAGTCCACGGAGACCAAATCATCTCCAGCTGACGCCAAGATGACGCCCGAGGATGTTTTGTGCCCACTGCATGCAAAGCCCCACAGTTTGGCCGACTGCAGGGAGTTTGCCAAGAAGCCTCACGCAGAAAAGGTCGAGATCCTCAAAAGGTCCAGGATCTGCTTCAGGTGCTGCGGTGTAACTCCCCACCAGTCAAAGTCATGCAAAGAAAAGGTGAAGTGCGAGGTGTGCCAATCCGAAAAGCATTGCTCAGCTATGCATGACAAGGATTTCGTGCCCTCCAAGGTCAAGAGTGGGGCCACCAGTCAACGCTCCCCAGAAGATTCAGCTGGACCTTCATCGGGCACTGAGGCACCCTCTGTGGCTTGCACACAGCTGTGCGGCAGCCCAAAGAAAACTAGGATTTGCCACCCCATTTGTTTGGCAGAGGTTTTTCCTGCCAGCAAGCCTTGGATGAAGAAGAAAATGTACGTGGCCCTTGACAACCAAAGCGATGGTTCCCTGGCCACCCCTGACTTCTTCAAAATCTTTAAGGGGCAGGCAAAGACTATTGACTATTGTATTTCTACTTGTACAGGCAAACAACGAAGACAGGGCCGCGTTGCATCTGGATTTATCATTTCGCCATGTGGCAAAGACATTTGTTTTGAGTTGCCTGACCTTATTGAGTGTGCGTCCATCCCACGCAATAAGGACCAGATTGCTACCAGAGAGATGATGCAAGCGCATCCTCACCTGAAAGGACTACAGGACCTCATTCCACCCTTTGAGCCGGGCATCGACATAGTCCTGCTCATTGGATCCAACTGCCCCAGCTTGATGAGCATCCGAGCTGAAAAGAGAGGTCCTCCTGGTGCACCTTTGGCACAGAAGACTCCTTTAGGATGGACCATACAGGGACCTGTATGTGTCGACAGAATGCATCCTCCGTCTTCTCTGTGTCCAGATCAGCCAAACACCCTCAGCTGTGGCAGAGTCACCCTCATGCAGAGTTGCCTCAGCCACATTTCTGTTTGCTGCCAAGGAGTTTCATCTGAGTTTTCTTCCATCTTCGATGTATCCCAGGACGACGAGAACACAGCGCTCTCCCGAGATGAACAAGAGTTCCTGGACATCATGAACTCCGAGGTCACTCTCAGCGAGGAAGGGAATTGGATCGCCCCTTTGCCCTTCAAAGCAGACCGGCCTACCCTGCCTCCCAACAGACAGGTAGCAGAGAAGAGACTGCAGTCTTTGAGACGTAAGATACAGCATGATCCCAAGACCAAACAGCAAATCATTCAGGCTCAAGATTTACACCAGCTGAGCATCCCACGTCAACTCACGGCCAGGAGCCCTTTACAGAGCTTGCACACCGAACTCCATGTCTTTTACGACGCTTTGGAGAAAGCTATCACAGCTGTGGCTTATGCCAGACAAAAGGGCTCTAGTTCTTGCACTTTAGGTTTTGTTATGGCCAGGGCCGAGATTGCTCCATCTGATGCCACCATCCCTAAGTTAAAAGTGCCCCCAGATAGGACCCCAGTGTCAATAGGTATTTGAGTACAGAAAAGGTTTCATGATTGTTTAATGTACTGCATGCGTCTCACATGGGGGGTGTGTGGGAACGTATGATTGGTTTGTATAGAAAGACTTTAAATGCTATGTTTCTAAAGTATAAGAATTTGACTCACGATGTTTTGGTCCGTTTATTATAGTGTAGATTTCTCATCATTGAGAAATCTAGGCCAGGAGTGTTCTGGAACAGCTGTTCCAGGAGCTCCAGATGTATTTGCTGTGTTTAAATGTTTGTGTGCAATCCCATGCTTGGGATTTTGCAGCAGGGGGTTTCCTGTTATAATTTGCATTTATAGGGTAAGCCACCTGCCAGTTATAGTTAGGTTCCCTGATCCCGCCCCTTGTTGAGTTTTGGAGGGAAAAAAGCCATTTTGAGTTAGTTCTCACAGAGAAGCCTTTCACACAGGACATAGAACGAAGTGGCTCCTGTAGAAAAGCTTCGTCTTTTACAGCTTGGCCGGGGTTATACAGCCCTACGGCTTGGCCAGGAGACATACAGCCACAGCTTGGCTGAGGGACTCCAGTCGGCCATCACAGCAACCTGGAGGTCTACAAAGCTCTGTTGGGGCAAGGGTCGCTCGCGGAAGCCAGACGCAGTTGGTACCGGGTGCAGGGGCTCCACGTCAACAGAGGCAAGTACAGACTGCCCAGATTAGAAGCTAGGATTTCCCCTTTAGTTAATTATAGTTAAGAAGACAGTGCCTGTTCCCTGCGGACAAGTTTGGGAGAACTGATACTTTAAAGCTCTACAATACCTGTTTGTTCCTTAATAAAAGAACTTTGTTGGACTTACTTTAAGTATTCTAAAGACTCTGTTTGGGGGAATCTATGGGCCTTTTATTCTGAGGCAGCCCCGGCGTCCCGTTGGGCACAGAGAATTTATGTCCTGTGTACAGTCTAATGTACAGGCCCAGCGTGCGACAGCACACCGTTGTTGTGCTCTTGTAATTTTAGAGTTTTTAAAATACTGGTAGCCAGATTTTGTTCATTTTCATGGTTTCCTCCTTTCTTTTGAAATTGTCCACATGCTTGTGTATTTCAATGGCTTCTCTGTGTCGTCTGACATGGTGGTTGTGAGAGTGGCCCAGCATTTCTGTGTTCTCAAATAAAATGCTGTGTCCAGGTTGGTTCATCAGGTGCTCTGCTATGGCTGATTTCCCTGGTTGAAGTAGTCTGCAGTGCCTTTCATGTTCCTTGATTCGTGTTTGGGCAATGCTGCGTTTGGTGAACCCTATGTAGACTTGTCCACAGCTGAATGGTATACGGTAGACTCCTGCAGAAGTGAGAGGATCCCTCTTGTCCTTTCCACAGATATATAAACCCCTTTTCCTAGTTCCAACAGGCCTCACTACCTCTGAGGATGCTTGCCATAGATGCAGGCGAAACGTCAGGAGGGAATGCCTCTAGACCATGGCCATATAGCCTGAAAAAAACCTACAACAACCCAGTGATTCCAGCCATGAAAACCTTCGACAATACAAAGCAATAGTAAATTACTAATGTGTATTCCTCGCCTAAGAAAACCTTTTCAACTTCATGAGGTTGCCATAAATTGACACATGAGTTGAAAGCATATCCAGGGCCAGATGCAACATCATAGTTGCCGAAGGAATAAGGAAGATACATCTTATAAAACACATTGTGGGATGTATACATATCTACACCAGAGAGACAAAAAGCCAGGGATTTTCATGCATCATGATAAAACTGTCCAAAAGAACTGAACAAAACCAGACCTCAAAGCAATAAATGAGTACTCCTATTTTTCAGATGAAGAACATGGTTTCCAGGAAATCACCAATTAGCACAGTATTAACCATGATCGTTCTGCTTTCATTAAAGCCATACATCTTTGAGATTACTGCAAATCTCCAAAGATTTTACCACTAAATCCCACAGTGTATTGTACTTTTTCCGGACTATGAATTAATCTGAGTGAAGCTGAGAAGAAAAAACAAAAATCAGGATAAAGAGAGAGGGAATAAAGATTAGAGCAGGAAGGAGTTGGATAAGATAGCATTCATCTGTGGGTTTATTTCAATAGTAATAATCCACAAGTTCTTTCCTATCTAGTGACCTACCCGTTCATTTCATACATTTAACCATAGAGCGCAAAATGTAGGTGAAATAATGAATCTGACACCTATAGCCTGTTACACCCCAAGGCCTGGCACAGAGAGCAATGTTTAATGACAGAAGCCAAGCCTAAGGACCTTATCACACACACTCCAAAAACACATTTTTAAATAGGCATGTATGGCAAACCACATATATGGCAAACTACCATTTCAGAATGCTAGATGAGGACAAGTTCTCACATGCCTCTCTCCTTTTCATCTGTCTTTCTATCTATCTTTCTAGCTAAATCAATAAATAAAAGTTAAAAGATGTATATATGTATGCGTTTTCCAAGATGGCTCCCCCATCTGGACACTCTTATGAATGACACCAGTGATGGATCTGGACCAAACTTGGCACACAAATTCATCAAGACAAACTTAAAATACTAGGGGGGGGGGGGGGTTGAGTGACATTTAGAGTTGTAGATCATCCCTTTCTAAGGAACCATGTCAATCCCACCGACTATGGATCTTCACCAAACTTGGCCCTTATACACATCATGACCAATGTAAATTACTGGCAGGTTTTTTTAGGGGGGGGGGGGTTGACACAGCAACGTGGGAGTTGTAGTCCACCCACCTCCAGAAAACACTTTGAAGTCCATCAAGATGGCTCCCCCATCTGGACACTCTTATGAATGACACCAGTGATGGATCCTGACTAAACTTGGCACACATAACCATCATGACCATCTCAAAACACTGGTGAGTTTGGCTGGTGTGTGTGTGTGAATTGAAACAGGATGATGGGAGTTGTAGTCCATCCACATCCAGAGGGCTGTGTGAATCTAATCAACAATGGACCAAACCTGGCACACATACCATCTTAAAATACCGGCAAGGTTTCAAGAGGGATTGAGGGAGAGTGATGGGCACTGTAGTCCACTCATGTGCTAAAGTGTGAATTCCTAAAATCCAAAACCAAACAATGGCAGTTCTTTGGCAGGAAGAAGGAGCTGAAGTGCTGCTTAAAACAAAATGATTTCGTAAATGGTTTAAATCATTTGAAGTCAATACCGTGTGCGTTTGAAATGAAATATAATGCCTTATTTTTCTTATATTTTGAATTAGAGTTTATGGTGCTGTAGCTTTTGGTTCTGTGATTCAGGCAATAAAGAGCCTAGTTCCTGTGTTTCTCCTGAGAGTTCAATTTAAGAAAATTAACTGGCAGTTTTGAAGTTTTGTATTCAAAGGCATACAGCACCCTCTTGTGGTTGTAAATCTTATCTCTCTAGTTAAACCAGTGGTTTCTAACCATGGCCCCTCCAGATGTTCTACACATCACTATCCATGACAGCTAGGGATTCTGGGAGTTGATGCTCAAAATATCTGCAGAACCAAGGTTTGGGAATCACTGAGTTAAATGTTGATAATATGGATTTGGTCAAACATGATTTAGTCAAACAGAATGACCTGGCCAAAACCAAGCAGTGGGTTTCAATGGCTGAGCGGGGATTCAACCTTGATCTTCCAGTAGTTAGAGCATCCTTTATCTCAAAGTGCTCTAAAATCCAAAATTATCTGCATTGGTGGCTGAGATAGTGATGCCTTTGCTTTGTGATGGCATAGTGTACACAAACTTTGTTTCATGCACGTAATTACTATAAATATTATATAATTGGACCTTCAGGCAATGTGTATAAGGTACATATGAAGCATAAATGATTTTCATGTTCAGACTCGGGTTCAGGATATCACATTATGTACCTACATACAAGGAGCCCCCGGTGGTGCAGTGGGTTAAAGCCCTGTGCTGGCAGGACTGAAGACCGACAGGTCACAGGTTCGAATCTGGGGAGAGGTGGATGAGCTCCCTCTATCAGCTCCAGCTCCTCGTGCGGGGACATGAGAGAAGCCTCCCACGAGGATGATAAAACATCAAAATCATCCGGGCGTCCCCTTGGCAACGTCCTTGCAGACAGCCAATTCTCTCACACCAGGAGTCACTCCTGACACGACAAAAAAAAAACTACATACAAATACATACAAATCCCAAACATGTGTGGTTCTAAGCATATTAAGTATGGGACACTCTGTGCCTGTATGTGTGTATATCCAACAAAATCTGGGAAGTCTGACTTGGCCATGGTGGTCCACGCTCTGGTTACATCCCGTCTAGACTACTGCAACGCTCTCTACATGGGGTTGCCCTTGAAGACTGCTCGGAAGCTTCAAATGGTCCAGCGCTCGGCAGCCAGGTTATTAACAGGAGCGGCTCTCAGGGAGCATACCACTCCTCTGTTGCGCCAGCTCCACTAACTGCCAATTTGCTACCGGGCACAATTCAAAGTGCTGCCGTCAGCCTATAAAGCCCTAAACGGTTCCGGCCCTACTTACCTCTCCGAACGCATCTCCACCTATGAACCGACCAGGACATTAAGATTGTCTGGGGAGGCCCTGCTCTCGGTCCCGCCTGCATCACAGGTGCGCCTGGCGGGGACGAGAGACAGGGCCTTCTTGGTGGTGGCCCCTCGGCTGTGGAATGCCCTACCTGCAGACATCAGACAGGCCCCTTCGCTGTTGGCGTTTCGGAGGAAGGTAAAGACCTGGCTTTTCGAACAAGTGTTTAGCTAAACAGTGCAATTGAATATAGGAACATGGTGCAATCGAACATAGGAATATGGAACAAAGGATTACGAGAATGGATTCTGATTTGTTGATGAGGCGCTATGATAATGATTGACTGTTATGTATAATGTATAATGTGTTTTAATTTGCCTATGATACTGTCTTGTGATAATTTGTACTATGTAAACCGCTTTGAGTCGCCTAAGGGCTGAGAAAAGCGGTATAGAAATAAAGTAAATAAATAAATAAATAAATAAATAAATAATCATGATGATGATTTAAAACAATAAAAAATGTGAAATCCCATCAAATAGCTGAATAATGTAGAAGCTAAAGTCAAACCATGTATTTATGCAGTTTAGGCATAAATTATTGAGACCCAAAGAAGAGCCCCTGCAGCAGATCTCTATCCTGGATCAGGTGGATATAGGATCTTATCTTATGAGCATCTTATGAGCTTTTTTTCTTTCCACAAAATACACAAGAAATGTCTCCCTCCTGTGCTCTGGGACAAAGTACCACATCTGTAGTTTGGATATTTCTTGACAGATGGCTCCTAGTATCTAATCAGAATGCATAGTGGAATCGTTTCCTTCCCCCCTTCTTAACAATGATAAGTCATCTCATTAGGGCCTTCAGAAGCCATTCCAGCATGTTGGGATGTAGAAGAACTACCAAAAATTAGAATTCGATCTAATCTTCTTAACAGCAGCTAAACTACAAATAGCAACTAGATGGGAAAACAACTCTGCCATTGGGATGGTTTGATGTTATACAGAGATTTGATTATGGACAACGTTGAAACACAAATTAATGAGGCACCACCATTTTTGGATAATCTAGCAAAATGTTTTCATTTATTTCTGGTTTTCTGGAAACTATGAAAATGAACAAAATCTGGCTACCAGTATTAAAAAAACCCTCTAAAATTACAACAGAACAACAACAGAGAGGAAACAAACAAGGACATCTAATCACCTCTCAACAAAAGTTTGCTCTAGGCACTGTAAGGCCATGATATGCTAATCAAGGTGGTCAGTTGAAACATTCACACCTAGCTCCAGCAGACAAGAGTCCTTTGTCTCACTCTGGTCATTCCACAGATATATAAACCCTTTTTCCTAGTTCCAACAGACCTCATTACCCCTCAGGATGCTTGCCAGGGATGCAGGCGAAACGTCAGGAGAGAATGCCTCTAGACCATGGCCATATAGCCCGAAAAACCTTATAACAATCCAGTGATTCCGGCCATAAAAACCTTTGACAATACATTGAAATAAACTTTATTCCGGTGGAGTTCGATATGAAATTTAGAATAATAATAACAATAACAATAATAACACTTTATTTATATACCACCCCGCCCCCAGAGGGGACTCAGAGCGGATTACGCATATAAACAAATAAAGGCAAACATTCAATGCTTTGTTACAAATAAAACAATGACACACTAATTCACAAAGGCAAAGGCTTCTCCTTTCATTTCCGGCTCTGAAGGCGGTGCTCATCTCCGGCTCTGTGGGAGGTGCTTATTTCCATTTCCAAGCTGAGGAGTCTGTGCTGTCTGTAGACACCTCCTGGTCATGTGGCTGGCATGACTGCGTGGAGTGTCTTATTGCCTTTCCTGCTAGGTTGGCAGGAACTAGGGTAATAGTGGGAGCTCACCCTGTCCCATGTATTCAAACTGCCAACCTTCAGATTAGCAGTTCAGCAGCACAAGGGTTGCACAGATCATGATGATAAGGTTTGGTATTAATGTTCAGAGTGCAGACTCATGTGATGGGGCTTATGGAAGAAACAGGAGTATTTACTCTTCTCTGTTACATATTGCCTCAGGCCCATCCAAGGTAAGAAGGTAGCTAAGTAGAAATTGTTATGTCTATGTGCACATCTACACTGATGACTTAGGTCATTTTGGAACTGGTTTGGGAGAAACTGGTTTCACTGTCCATATTATTAGACTACAGCTCAGGAACAGCAAGGGGGAGAAAGAAGAGGTAGGTCTCACCTGTGATGGCACTTCAGTGCTGGCATACTGGGAACACAAGGGAAAGAGACCCAACATACAAGGTTGATGACAAAAATGTTACAGGATTGGCAGCTATTTAGAGACTTTCCTGTGAATAGCAGGGGACAGGTTAATCACAGAAAAGAGACAGGCTGGCAGTGGCATAACATGGTGTTGTGTGATTGGGATCATCGTCTGGCTTCAATGTCAGTTTGCCTTCCTTGAGTGATAAAGTTCCATATTATTTTCTCTCCTTAAAACTGTATCAATTTGGATAAAATTAGCAAGTAGTTTTCTGAAGGCACTAGGCTTGAAAGGGAGAGCTGCAGGGTTGTTCAATGGGAGTGGGGAAATCACACCTTTCCTCACCCCACTGGGAGAAAGAACTTGGGAACTTGATGTCAACCACAATAATATAACGGCTGGAGCTTTTGGCAGCATTGTGATCTAATCTACTGCTAATGCTGCAGGAAATAGTGAGCCTGGCACAGGATTGGATTCCCACCTTCAAAATCCCCATGTGGCCTGTATACAGGCATGTAGCCTGGGGGGGGGGGGGGAGCTTGAGGGGTTTCAGCCCCCCCCCCCAAATTCTCATGGTGGTCCACGAGTAGGCCTTACTGGTACATTATTTAAACTGTTATGTTTATTCATATCATGATCTGATCACCATGCTCAATATATTCCATATGCATGGGGGTATTGGGGTAACGATACAAAAGGTTTGCTAGGGTCAGGGGCGGCTCAACCCATTACGCAAAGTAAGCATTTGCAGTATAGTTGATTTTGCCCAGGGGCGCTCTTGAGGCACTCTTGGGGGAAAATAGACTTTGACATATGTGAGTTGCAGTTACTGGAATGTATAATTCACCTACAATCAAAGAGCATTCTGAACTCCACTGATGGAGAACTTCCAATGATGGAATTGAACCAAATATGGCACACAGAACTCCCATGACGAACAGAAAATATGTATCAGTGATTGGTTGGGGGGGGGGGGGGCAAAATACTGTTTGCTTACCGTTGAAAATGACCTAGGGCCGCCTCTGGCTAGGGTAGATCCTCTTTCACTCAGACTCACCCCCCCCCCCCCCCCCGAATCAAAATCCTAGCTATGGGCCTGCCTGCATATATTCACGAATCTCTGAATTAACACTGAATATAACTCTGAATATAAAGACCAGTCTCTGAATTAACACTTTCAGACTTCTTTCCAAACCAAATCCAGCACTCCATTGCATGGGGAAGCTTCATTCTCCATGGTACTGCCTGCAGATTGGCTGCATATTCATTTTTCCTTTCAGAGTTAAAAAAAACCTTGCACACAAAAAATAGGGTCTCCTGTATGTGATGGTGAATGTTTGTTCAACCCACACAGGTTCAGATCCCAGCTGGCACACATTGCTCCTTTGTAAACTACAGACTCAGACCTGTGTTGATGGGTGGATCTCACTCAATGCGTACAAATCTAGCTTGATAATTGTACCTTTTACACTTGTTCAACAGACAATGGTTCTTTTCTCTCATCCTGAACATTCCACAGATATAAATATTCCACTTGCTTGACCACCATCAGATCCTCTGAAAATTCATCCACCAATGTAGGTGAAACGTCAAGAGAAAATGCTGCTAGAACTCAGCCAGAAACCACACGGTACCCATTAATAACCCTTAAACACAGTGTGATAACACTTTCAGCTTTAGTTTGTCAGGACATTTATTCAGTAAATTCCTGCCTTTAATTATCTTTCTAATTTCCTCTTTTTTTCATCAGTGAAACAATTAATTCCATAATTTGTTGGTAAAATGAAGACTGGCTTCCTGTTTAAAGCTGTCAACAGAATCATGATTCATATAAAGCTGGAGTAGAAAACAGGACACACTTCTTCTTGTAATACAAAAGGACTTCTTGTAGTTTATCAGAACAGAAGCAACTTTCCCTAGCATCAGATGCCCTGGTGTAATCCTTACATGACCTTTTTTGCAGAGGCCCATGTTCCTTGCATATATTGATTAGGGGACAGATTTATTCTACGAATGTTAAGCTCTGTTGCAAAGGCTCTTGCCTTCTGATAGAAGAAGAGAGACATCTCCCGGTCCACAAGGAAGTTGTGGAAAATTATGGCAAGCCTGGTGTAGATTTTCAGCTGAGCTTTCTTGTTGCCTAAGTCCATGGCAGCTGCAAGCGCTAAATTATAGTATCCAGCAGCATCAAAGGGGTCCTGAAAGAAGCGAAGGAAGATATGAGCCATCAAAAAGTAATCTATGTATGTGTTAAAGAATACCTAAATTGAGGAATCACATTAAAATACTAAACTAAAAGAGAGTAAAAGCATTGAAAACACAGTAATGATGATGATGATGATGATGATAATAATAATAATAATAATAATAATAATAATAACACTTTATTTGTTCCTCACTACCATCTCCCCAAGGGACTCGGTGCGGCTTACATGAGGCTGAGCCCAAATACAACAATACAAGCAATAATAACAACAATACAAGCAATTAAAATAAAAAACATAGACAATAAAATATGCAACAATTAACAATAAGACAACACACATTTAAAAACAGTGGGAAGGCCAAATGTAAAGTTAAAATTGGAAATGATGCCGGGACATGGGCGAAAAGGTGAAAGTGGCATTTGTGGAAAACATACAAGCAAACCTAATATGTAAAGTGCTTCAGAGGACAAAGTGCTATGGGATCATTATTCTGGGAAGGCACACTGGAACAACCACGTCTTCAAACTCCTCCTAAAGACTGCCAAAGTTGGGGCCTGCCTGATGTCCTTAGGGAGTGAGTTCCAGATTCGAGGGGCCACCACTGAAAAGGCCCTCTCTCTCGTCCCCACCAATCGTGCCTGCGATGCAGGTGGGATCGAGAGCAGGGCCTCTCCAGATGATCGAAGAGATCGTGTGGGTTCGTATACAGAGATGTGGTTACGCAGGTAGGCGGGTCCCAAACCGTTCAGGGCTTTGTAGGTAAGAACCTGCACCTTGAATTGGGTCCGGAAAATGAATGGCAACCAGTGGAGCTCCTTGAACAGGAGGGTTGACTGCTCCCTGTAAGGAGACCCAGTTAACAACCTGGCTGCCGCCCGTTGGACCATCTGGAATTTCTGAGCCATTTTCAAGGGCAGCCCCATGTAGAGTGCATTGCAGTAATCCAGTCTAGAGGTGACTAAGGCGTGGACCACCTTGGTAAAATGACAGCTCTGTTAAAAGACCTTTCTGCACCACCCAGTGTTTGTTTTGCTGTCTGTGCCCCTGTTCAGAAGATTTTACCTCATTTTTTGTCCTTGTAACAATTGCATTTTGAAAATTTTGGGTTGTTGTTGAAACAAAGATTTGTGATAAAGTTTCAGTGGAGACACTTTCCCGCTCATGATAACTCTTACAAGAGTAAATTCCCCTTCCCAGAGGTAGATTTCCTCTCTCTTCCTGTTGTCTCACTCCCGTTTGTAACTAAGAATCAAATGGAAGTCAGATGTTTGTAACTGAGGGACTGCCTGTAATACCGTATTACATTAATCCAAACGGGATGTAATTAAGACACAAGCCATCTTCAGGTAGGAGTGTCTCTGGGAACTACTTTTAACTGTGAATTAGTTTCACAGTCACCTCCAAATCCACACTCAAGGTCAAGTCTAGGAATAAACCTTACATTTCAGTATGATTGTGTGTGCACTTGTATAAGCCTATCCAGAACAACTGAATTCTCTGGATGGCATTTTGACTGACCAGGATCATCTCTTTCTTGTTGTTGTTCATTTGTTCAGTCGTCTCCGACTCTTCGTGACCTCATGGACCAGCCCACGTCAGAGCTCCCTGTTGGCTGTCACCACCCCCAGCTCCTTCAAGGTCAGTCCAGTCACTTCAAGGATGCCATCCATCCATCTTGACCTCGGTCGGCCCCTCTTCCTTTTACCTTCTACTTTCCCCAGCATAATTGTCTTCTCTAGGCTTTCCTGTCTCCTCATGATGTGGCCAAAGTACTTCAACTTTGTCTCCAGTATCCTTCCCTCCAGTGAGCAGCCGGGCTTTATTTCCTGAAGTATGGACTGGTTGGATCTTCTCGCAGTCCAAGACACTCTCAGAACTTTCCTCCAGCACCACAGTTCAAAAGCATTGATCTTCCTTCGCTCAGCCTTCCCTAAGGTCCAGCTCTCACATCTGTAGGTTACTACAGGGAATACAATGCCTTTGACTATGCGGATCTTTGTTGCCAGTCTGATGTCTCTACTCTTTACGATTTTATCGAGATTGGACATTGCTCTCCTCCCAAGAAGTAAGCGTCTTCTGATTTTCTGGCCACAGTCTGCATCTGCAGTAATCTTTGTACCCCCAGAAATACAAAGTCTGTCACGGCCTCCACATTTTCTCCCTCTATTTTCCAGTTGTCAATCATTCTTGTTGCCATAATCTTGATTTTTTTTATGTTTAGCTGCAACCCGGCTTTTGCGCTTTCTTCTTTCACCTTGATTAGAAGGCTCCTCATCTCCTCCTTGCTTTCGGCCATCAGAGTGGTGTCATCTGCATATCTGAAGTTGTTAATGTTTCTTCCAGCAATTTTCACCCCAGCTTTGCATTCATCTCTGTCTAGTTGGGATTAAACTTGAATGTGTACACCATCATCCAGTCCCATACCAACCACAGACACAAGTTTGGTCAAGACAGGAAAGGGGTTTTAGATGCTTTAAGCTTTATATATCTCTAACAAGTGGTCCTGTGAACATAATGGTAAGCATTTTCTGTTTATTCTTTAAGTGTTTACTGTAGCCAATAGTCAATATATGTTGAATACTCCATTGTATGAAATATGTGTTAAACTCAACAATACAATATTATATTTTGATCAACCCAAACCAAAAACATGTCTTTCGTCATGCCTTTATCATAACTTTTCCTTCCACAGCCCCAAACAATACCCTCTACCAGCTCTTGACAACAACAAAAATAAGAAATTTAAGTTGATCAACATGCAGCATTCTCCCTTGAAATAATAATAATGATAATAAAACTTTATTTATACCCCGCCACCATCTCCCCAAGGGGACTCGGGGTGGCTTACATGAGGCCAAACCCAACAACACATCAGTAAAAACAAAACAGCAAGCAAATAAAACAGTACAATTAATATAACTCACATATAAACAATAACACAGACAATTTAAAACCTTATAGTCGGGCCAGATGTAATAAATTAATTTTTTTTAAATAAACACTGAGCGTGAACAGAAGGAGGATGTATCTAAGCAGGAGGGTTTTAAAAGATAATGTAGGGAGACCAACCCAACGGATAGTAAAGTGCTTCTGAGGACAACTGCAGAGAATTAATCAGAGCAGGGCATTGTTTCCTTATTCAGGGAAGGCACACTGGAACAGCCACATTTTCAGGCTCCTCCTAAAGACTGCCAATGTGGGGGCTTGTCTGATATCCTTGGGGAGTGAGTTCCAGAGTCGGGGGGCCACAACAGAGAAGGTCCTCTCCCTCGTCCCCACCAATCGCACCTGCGAAGGGTGTGGGAGTGAGAGCAGGGTCTCTCCAGATGATCGAAGAGATCACGTGGGTTCGTACATAGAAATGCAGTCACGCAGGTAGGCGGGTCCCAAACAGTTCAGGGCTTTGTAGGTAAGAACCTGCACCTTGAATTGGGACTGGAAAATGAATGGCAGCCAATGGAGTTTCTTAAACAGGGGGGTTGACCGCTCCCTGTAAGTCGCTCCAGTTAGTAACCTGGCTGCTGCCCGTTGTACCAATTGAAATTTCTGAGCCGTCTTCAAGGGCAGCCCCATGTAGAGTGCATTACAGTAATCCAATCTGGAGGTGACTAAGGTGAAATATCAGTTCTTCTCCCTTCCTCATCTTAGCATGCAAAATAAAGAGACTCTGCACATTAGAAAACTTAAAAGCAACCCATTATTTAAATCAAATGTGTGGAACGTCAGTGGTCTGTAACTTGCAGCACTGGAAGTGCCCAGGTTGAATCTATCAACATGCATTCATCTTGATCATTCAAACAAATAATCTATTAAAACAGAACTGGTAAGCTACTGGGAAGTCACTTATTTGAGTAGCATGCTTATAAATCTGTGTCACCCTTCATATGTACACATTCTCAACCCAGAAAACTCTTTTCCATATTCACATATCGGATTTCTCAATTTTACCTTTAGGTCACTGAATGTAATATCTCCAAGAGCAAGGTACACTTTTACATAGTACATGGCTTCCTCATCAAACTGAAGAGGCGAGGGGCACAGTGACAAGGCTTTTAAGAAGAAGTGTTCTGTAAGTTCACATTGTCCTAGATGACGATAGATAACGGCCAGCCGGTGATATGCCAGTCTTTCACTTAAATGATTTCCTAATGAGGTAAACAAAAAATTAGCATGGAATTTCAAGAAAGAAAAGGATAAATTACAGTACTCTTTATCAAGCCATCTATTGACTTAGGACAGATTTATGCTTAGATGTCCATCATTACAGCGTGTGAATCCGTATCACAGCTAGAACTGTAAGATATCCTCAACACACATATGTTTGACATTTGCATATTCAGATAATATAGATTTCAATACAAATATCTGCAAAGAAAGGAGAGCACTAAATGAAATCGCAGGACCACTTAAGGAGTGCTTCATTTAGATTAATTTAAGATACTCTTCTCAATTGCACAACAGAATTGCTTAAGGAAATATTTAAGAATTATTTAAGGAAAGGTTATCTTCCAAGAAAACATGCTGAACAGCTATAGTACATGTCCAGTCAATGCTGTGCACATGTGGAGTATGTGACTCACATAGTCCACAAAGAAGTTTTCATTTCCATTTTTGATTTCCCACAGTTCACCACAGCATTGAGCTCTCCGAAGCACTAGGTGCCCTTACCGCCTACCACAGGGAAAACCAGCTGATCCCTAATCCATCCACAATACAGACATGTGCCTTTCACCTTAAGAACAGACAAGCATCCCGAGCTCTGAGGATTACCTGGGAAGGAATCCCACTGGAACATTGGAGTGCACCCAAATACCTGGGAGTCACCCTGGACCGTGCTCTGACCTACAAGAAGCACTGCCTGAATATCAAGCAAAAATTGGGTGCGAGAAACAATATCATACGAAAGCTGACTGGCACAACCTGGGGATCACAACCAGACACAGTGAAGACATCTGCCCTTGCGCTATGCTACTCTGCTGCTGAGTATGCATGCCCAGTGTAGAACACATCTCACCACGCTAAAACAGTAGATATGGCTCTTAATGAGACATGCCGCATCATCACGGGGTGTCTGCGCCCTACACCACTGGAGAAATTAGACTGTTTAGCCAGTATTGCACCACCTGACATCCGCCGGGAAGTAGCAACCAATAGTGAAAGGACCAAGGCAGTGACATCTCCAGCTCATCCCCTGTTTGGGTATCAGCCAGCACGTCAATGACTTAAATCAAGAAATAGTTTTCTAAGATCTACAGAGACACTCGCTAGAACACACCAGCAAGTGAGAGTCCAAAAGTGGCAGGCTCAAACCCAGAACTTCAACCAATGGCTGATACCAAATGAGAGACTCCCTCCTGGGCACACAGAAGACTGGGCGACTTGGAAGGCGCTGAACAGACTGCGCTATGGCACCACGAGATGCAGAGCCAACCTTAAGAAATGGGCTACAAAGTGGAATCCACAACATGTGAATGTGGAGAAGAGCAGACCACTGAGCACCTGCTGCAATGCAACATGAGCCCTGCTTCATGCACAATGGAGGACCTCCTTGCGGCAACACCAGAGGCACTCCAAGTGGGCAGACACTGGTCAAAAGACATTTAATCAACTACCAGGCTTGCAAACTTTGTGTTTTGTCTGTCTGTCTGTTTGTTTGTTTTGTTCTGTTAGAAATGTAATACAATTGTCTGGTTGCCCCAGACACGATAAATAAATAAATAAATAAATAAATAAATAAATAAATAAATAAATATCATAGCATTGAATGAAACAGGCAGAATAATCACAGGATGACTTAAACCTACACCTGTTGATAAGCTCTACAAGCTAGCTGGCATTGCCCTCCCGATGTGCGACGGGAAGTTGCTGCGAAATGCTAGAGAAATAAAGTTGAACACTGTGAATGCCATCCATTACATGGCTACCAGCCTCCTCCCAGTAGACTCAAATCAAGGAAAAGCTTTATGAGAACTACCACTCCTCTTGGCGTCCCCCCAGCAACAGCAAAGGTATCCCTCTGGGCAGCTAGACCAGGAAATCCCAACTGGATGGCCCCCATGAGGGTCTTCCTCCAGGGACAAACCAAGAATGGGCAATTTGGAAGTCCCTGAACAGACTCATTCCAGAAGTGGAATGAGCAGATCAAAAGACAACCTGGCAAAATGGAACTACCTAAAAGAATCCGACACCTTGTGTGACTGTGGAGCAGAATAGACAACTCCGCATCTGTATGCTTGTCCACTATGCCCTGCCTCATGTACAGAGGAAGAATTGTTGGAGGCTACAGACAATACCATTGCTATTGCCCGTTTTTGATCAAAAGATATTTAGCCACCTGCGCTCCTTCTATTTTTATCAGTTTTATACTAATTTTTGCAATGCTTTTGATATGAAATAAATAATCATGTCTTCTGAACATGACCATGGTTTGTTAAATAAAAGCCTCTTCTAATGACGTGTTACCGTAGCAACGATGTCTCAGATTGTGGCATAATGATAAACTACAATGATATAAAACCTTTGTAGACACATGGCTCTACCATTGAGGAAAAGAAACAAGTTCACAGGAATCCCAAACTTGCTTGTGTCAGGATAAATTTAAGTTTACTGGGTTATCAAAATGCAGTAATTAAGTTATCAAGCTTTAAGATATAAGAAATCTATGTATGTCTGAACCATCTTCAAGTTACTTTTAAAAGTCTGCTAAATTGATTTCCTTATATATTTTCTTTACCTAAATGGACACTGAGCATTAATGATGCCCGTGCATATTCCAGACACTCCTCATATGCTTGTAGGTTTAAAAGCAATTCCACCAATTTGTTGACCAGTCGAAGTTCAGCATTGCTATTGTTTGTCTTAATCGCAAGTGGCAAAGCCTTGTCCTAAAATGAGTGCAAATAAAAAGACAATTTATTATGAAAAGTATTTTTACAAAGGAAGCTCATGTATCATTATTCCACATAATAAATGAGCTGACATTCATTCTGTATAGCTATTACCAACTCAAGTGTCATTGAAATCAATGTGTTTGGGAAATGGGGAGGATGAACAGGAAGCATACAAGAGTAAGGCAAAGAAGGAGAGGCAAACATGAATGTTTCTGCATGAGTGTTTTGCCGGGGATCTAGAGAAGCTCATGGTTGAAATATAGTAATAAAGAGGTATGACCTATTTCTGAGAAATATACTAAAGAAGGAAGGAGGAATAGCAGCATTCATGCCCGTAGCCAGAATTTCGTTTCGGGGGGAGGGGTGAATTTTTTTCAGGGGGGGTGTTCGGGGGGGGCTGAGTTTCGGGGGGGGCTGAGTCTGAGTGAAAGAGGGTCTAGCCTAGCAAACCTTTTGTATCATTACCCCAATACCCCCATGCATATGGGATATATTGAGTATGGTGATCAGATCATGATATGAATAAACATAACAGTTTAAATAATGCACCAGTAAGGCCTTTTCGCGAACCACCATGAGAATTTCGGGGGGGGGGGGGGGGCTGAAGCGCCTCAACCCCCCCCCCCCCCCCCGGCTACATGCCTGGCAGCATTATATACCAAGGATGTTTACATCCATGAGGAGATTCATGATGTAAACCCTTGGAATATCTGGGAAAAAAGTTAAGGAGGAAACAAACAACAGGGGCATCATTATTAGGGGGCAGGGAGAGAGTCAAAGCTAAATTGAGGACTTGGATAATGCCTTCCTGGAAAAGATGACCACAAATTCAGATGAGAGATTTCAACTATCTTGATATCTGCTGGAAGACAAACTCTGCCAAGAATATCAAGTCCAACAAATTCTTCACTTGCCTTGCAGATTTCATGCTCCAGAAGGTGGATGTTCACCATTGATTGTGTCTGATTTCAATGGGGATGATGGTTTTTCTGGGCCTGAGCTTTCAAGTCCTGGCCTTGCTAAAAGGCCTGAGGTTTCACTGCTTGATAATGAATGGAGTGCTTCTCCTGTAGATTCTGAAGATCAAATTCCAGAAAGGGGCTCACGGCAGCCTTTCTCTGGAGAACCGTCTTCTGAGGATGAATTGTCAGGTGCAGAAGTTAATGAGATAGACGACAGAAGGCAAGACTGGGTTGTTGTAGGTTTTTCGGGTTATATGGCCATGTTCTAGAGGCATTCTCTCCTGACGTTTCGCATGCATCTATGGCAAGCATCCCCAGGGGTAGTGAAGACTTTTGTAAACTAAGAGAGAGTTCCCAAGCTTGCTGAAGGTCAACCCGTTTATTAGAAAAGAGAGAAAAGAAGTCCTTATCTGGTTGAAAAGGTAAACGGAATGTTTTCATTTCATTTCATGAGAGAAGAAACGCTTTATATGAGATGGGGAAAGGATTTTAGATCAGTTTGAGTAACAGTTTTATGAACATCTTTTTTCTAAGTGGATTTCTAATTGCCTGTTTCAAGTTCTGCAAGGTTCTTGTTCTGTGCATTCGATTTCTATGCTGTCTTGTTTTTTTGGATTGTGCATCCTTGGATCTTATGTTTTTACCTTTGTGCCTTGAAGTTCATGGACTATGTGTTATCTTTGGATTATACTGTTTTGGACTAGACTGGTTTTACCATTTTAATGCTTTGCTTACATTTATCCTTCAATAAACTGCTTGCTGATTTTACTGAACTGATGTGGTGATTAGGTACAGAGGTGTTTCTGCTCTGGGATACAACAGTGGAAGAGACAACAAGCGGATCAACTATCCTAACTTCAGTGCCAAGCTGGTTAATGGAGTGGAAGGGATGGAATGAAATAGAAAGTATATCAGATTTGCGGATGACACCATACCGGGCAAGATAGCTAATATCCCATAGGACAGGATCAGACTCTAAAATGACCTTAACAGATTAGAAAGCTGAGCCAAAACTAACAAAATGCATTTCAAGAGGGAAAAATGTAAGGTACTAAATAAATGAAATGCATGGATATAGGATGGGTAACATCTGGCTTGACAACATGTGAAAAGGGATTTAGGAAGCTTAGTAGATTCAAAAGTGAACATGAGCCAATAGTGGAGTCAACTCAGGAGTGTTTTGATTGTGTGTTCCTGAATGGCAAGGGGTTGGATTGTGGTCTCTTCCAAATCTATGGTTCTATGAACAGTTACAAAAAACAAGAAAATAATGCCAACCTTGTAGAAAGCTATTGCCTTTTCTCTTTCCCAGTCTCCATTAAAGAAAATGTCTCCTGAAGCTTCAAATAATTTCATTTCTAAATTAGGATCCTGAATACATATAGCGGCATTTTGGGCAGCCTAGAAAAAGAGATGCATTCTGTAATATTGGTCAAGAAAAATAAAAATAGCAATCCTCTGACTCCTGATGCTGAAACTACAAATGGTTTACAAGCACACCTGGACAGAAGTGCAAAGCTTCGCAAAATCCTGAAAATGTCTCAAAGCAATAAGTGGTTATTTCTTACATAAATAAAAATAATTACACAAATTGTTCTCCCCATCCACTTCTAACCATAGTAATATGTTTCAGATAAACATACACAGATGCAATATTGCATGACTGAAATTGAATAGCTGAAGCATTATATTCAATGTATAATCATAGGATTCCCCATTAATCATTTTTCCCATATTATTTTATCCTATCACACTTTCAGTTTCCCAACCAATGATGACTCTTACCTGGATATAAAGATCTACTAGCTCATTCTGCCTCAATATATAATATATCTTTCCTGCTTGGAGCCAAGCCTGAGCCTCCCTCTCTTTTGCCTGAAGATCAATAAAGATGCCAAGGCTTCTTTTGGTATATTCGAGGGCAGATCTATATGCCCTAAAGGAAATCACAGATAGCATGTTTAAAAAGGAAACAGCATACCCAAATCAACAGATACTGTATTTTTCTTTTGGAAAAGAAAGACAATTTCCAGGTATTGCAACTTGTGTTGCCCCCTAGCACACACTGCTGAGTCTTGCAATGGATTGTTGATACTTGGATATATTGACAGGCGGATCATAGCTAAAAAAACCTGAACGAAATCAGAAAAATATGAAAATGTGGGCAGCTCCTTGATCAATGATGAAGCCTCCCAACAAATTAGAATACCTAAAATCAACATGGAACAGGAGCTGGAAGTGTAGTGCCAAGGAATTGGAACTGTTTAGGCTGCACACTTTTATGGGTATGACTCTGTGCCATTAAGAGATGAACAGCAATTTTACTGAGCACTAGCTTTACCCACCACGCGTTACTGAGGCCAACATTCCATCTTTCTCTCCTTCTTTCCCCCTTCTTCCTTTGCTCCCTCTTTCCGCCCTTCCTTCCCTTTTCTTCTTTCCTTCTTTCCTTCCTTCTCTACCTCTTTCCCTCCTTTCCCCTTTTTCTTTTTCTTTTTCTCCTTTCTTCCTTCTCTACCTCTTTCCTTCCTTTCCCCTTTTTCTTTCTCTTTTTCTCCTTTCTTCCTTCTCTACCTCTTTCCTTCCTTTCCCCTTTTTCTCTCTCTTTTTCTCCTTTCTTCCTTCTCTACCTCTTTCCTTCCTTCCTTTGCTTTTTGTTTCCATGCTTCCTTCTATTTCCTTCTCTCCTTCCCTCCCTCTTTCTCTCCTTCATTCCCTCCTTCCTTCGCTACCTCTTTCCTTCCTTCTCTCTTTCCTTCTTTCCTTCCCTCTCTCTTCCTCTCCTTCTTTCCCTTCTTTCTTCTCTACCTCTTTCCTTCCTTCTCTTTCCTTCTTTCTTTGCCTACCTCTCCCTCCCTCCCTCCCTCCCTCCCTCCCTCCCTCCCTCTCTCTATCTTTATTTCTTTTTCCCTTCCTTCCCTCCCTCATCATTCCCTTTTTTTCTGTGTCGTCATTTAGCATTTTGTCATTTAGCTTTTTTAGATTTTTAAATCATTTCCACTGCTTTTTGGGGGGATTTTATAAGTGATGGTTGTTCGTTGGTCTGTTAGGGGTATAGTGTCCAAATTTCATGTCAATTAATCCAGTGGTTTTTTAATTATGTTAATCCCACAAACGAACATTACATTTTTATTTATACACTAGCTGTACCCACCATGTGTTGCTGTGGCCAACCCTCCCTCCCTCTTTCTCTCTTTCTCTCTCTCTTTCTCTTCCTTCCTTCCTTCCTTCCTTCTTTCCTTCCTTCTTTCCTTCCTTCTCTTCCTCCCTCCCTCCCTCCTTCCTTTCTTCCCTTTTTTCCCTTCTCTCCTTCCCCTCCCTTTTTATTTCTCTCCTTTCTTCCTTCTCTACCTATTCTTGGACTGTAACTCCCAGCAGCCCTTCTAATCAAGTTACCTACCTACCTACCTACCTACCTACCTACCTACCTACCTACCTACGTATCTTTATCTAATCTATCTCATCTATCTAGAGGACTGCTGGGAGTTGCACTCCAGGAATAGGAAATGGGAAATATCTACGGATTGGGGTGCTCTCAAAGAAATCCAAGGAGAAGCAAGCTTGCAGCTTGGAAACAGTGTATTTGGATCATCCTCCTCCCCTAAAGGGTCTGGTCTAGGGGATGCAGGGAGCTGTTGTTTTCGTGCATGCGCTATATCATCATTTATCTTTTTTGGGGTTTTAAGTCCTTTCTACTGTTTGTTGGGAGCTGTTTATGAGTGATGGTCACTCATTGGTCTGTTAGGGGTGTAGTGTCCAAATTTCGCGTCAATTTGTCCAGTGGTTTTTGAGTTATGTTAATCCCACAAATGAACATTACATTTTTATTTATATAGATGAGCAAATCTTTTTAGCATGAGCATAATCTGATAAAGGATATTTCTGTCCAAGCCCAGAAGGTTGCATACGCCTGACTGAGAGAGGAAATGAATCTTAAAATGATAATTTGATTGCTCTTTAGGAAAGGTTGGGAGATAGAAACAGCCTTGATTAGTTTTGGGATGAGCTCTGTTGAGAGAAAGCAAGGAACAGTTTGATGCAGTTGATTATCAGCAGCATCTTCCTAGTTCAAATCCAGGGGTTTTAAGATAGGACATCTATACACATACACATAATAAAAATGGAAATATTTATGTGTGAGTGGTTGGGGTGTTCACTTACACAGACAAGCTCCTGTCTCCACAAACAGCTATAGCTTCCACTACTCAGGAGACACCAATGGTCCTCCCTCCAATAACATTGCAGGTTATAGAGAGCACTGTGAACATGCCAATGTCCTCCACAAACACAATACTGCCCACCACCCAAGTGAAGGCTTTCATACGGAGACGAATTTATCCTTGAGTGTATGTGTTTCCTCCACCACAGACATCTCAGTGTTTCTTACTCACCATTGATGTGAAATTTTGTATGACCCCGCCCACTGCCTCTCCCTTAACCCTTTCCTATTATTTTCTGTGGCACACAGCAAACAGAGAAATCGATCAGCAACTGAACATACTAGAGAGGTTTGGGGGGAATTCAGCATGATTTATAGGAGTTGTAGGTACTGGGATGTATAGTTCACCTGCAATCTAAGAACACTCTGAACTCCACCAACAATGGACCTGGAACTAATTTGGCACACAGAACTTCCATGACCAACAAAAAATACTGGAGGTCTTTGGAGGGATTTATAGGAGTTGTGATTTGTCTACATCCAGAGCACACTGTGAACCCAAACAATGATGGATCGGGACCAAACTTGGCATGCATACCCGATATGCCCAAATTAGAATACTGAAGGTTTTTGAGGGTAATTAGCCTGGACATTTTGGAGTTGTAGGTACTGGGCTTTATAGTTCAGCTGCAATCAATGAGCACTCTGAACATCACCAAAGTAGAATTGGACCAAACTTGATACACAGAGTCCCCATGACCAGCAAAACATACTAGATGTCTTTGGGGGGAAATTCACCTTGATTTTGGGGAGTTGTAGTTCAACTACATCCAGAGAGCACTGTGAACTCAAACACTGACAGATCTGGACCAAACTTGGCACACATTCCTGATATGCTGAAATTTGATTACTAGAGGGGTTTGGAGGGAACTGACTTTCTGGGTGTTGTAGTTCACCCACAACCAGAGAAACTGTGACCTCCCCCGATGATGGACCTGGACCACACTTGGCACACAGAACCCCCATAACTAACTCAGCCTACTGGAGACGTTTGAGTAGACTGACTTAGCATAGTGGGAGTTGCAGTTTACCCTACAGCCAGAGAGCATACTGTACCCCACTGATGAGGCATCTAGAGCAAACTTGCCCAACGTAACAAACTTTATGTACTGGTGGAGTTTCTCAGGGTTAACCTGGCATGATGTGAGTTGTTGTTCACTCACAATCTTGTTTATTTTGTAAAATTAAAAAGTTGACTTTTTCAAACAACCCGGGCAACACTGGGCACCCAAGCTAGTATTGTATATTTGTTGGTGAGCTCCTGCCTACATAGTTGATGTCAAAAGGGGGGCTTGTGTGATTGTATTTCAGGCTGTTGGACTGTGAAAATACCATTTTGTGCCTTGTCAACATTTACATGATGCTTTTGGGAACAGTATGGAGATTTAGAGATCACTGTGCTATTAAAAGTACTTTGCAAACAAATCATATTGTTATCCAAGTTATTTTCCAAGCATGATAGTTTGAGAAGCTAAGATATGCAGTGTTGTTTATTGTACCTGCAGAACCCTGGAAAAGGTCTGTCGGATCCAGAAGTGGGAGTTTTTCTTAAAATACATTTTAATGAATCGATTAGGGATCAGATAGAATTGGTTTGCCTTTTAGGGATATTAAACCAATGAATTTGAGATTTGATAAGAATATATTCGTCATTTACACTGCACGCTTCTCCAGTGTTTGCTCTGTAACTCTCACAGAAACATAGTACAATGGGAAAATTACATTCGAAATGTGCATACATTGGGGCCTTGCTGATCTGTCATTTCAACTGACAGCAAATAATTTTAGCCCATACTTAAAATGGTGGTAATATGAAAATGGAAGCACTAATGTGGATGTATGTGTCATTGCAATGTAATAATACGGGGTGCAGCTATCTACATTTTTTGTCATCCACAAGGGTTCCTGGAACTGAACTTTTGTGAATTCAGAGGGCATACTGTATTGGGAAAAATAGTTTTCAAACTTACATTATAGAAAATCATGGGGGGGGGGGGGGGGGGGAGAGTCTGGACATATCTGTGATTCACCCATCCTTATGAAGTTTATGTGTGTATATTTGTGTTTAGCTTAGCTTACTATGCATATGTACACATTTATTATTAGATTACTTGCCTTATAATTTGTTTTTGCTATGCATAGCTTATTGTCTGATATTTGTTCAAAAATAATTGTTTTTAATCCTTTATGATACTCTTTTGGTACGTTTTTACATCTTTTAAGCCTACCATTTAGCTTCATTTAATACCACTGGGATGTTGTCATAAAATGGGAATTATTCTCCAGCTTCATTTCAAACTAAAAAGTAATTTGTGGGTTTCTAAACCATACCTGTTATTTGATAGATTTAGTTAGGCACCAAATACGATTTTCTTTAGGTACTGTCTATCTCCACCCATACATAAAGAAAATCGTAATAAAGCAAATTGTTAAGGAATTGGGAGAATAAAAATAACTTGCCCTTGAGTGATGTTCCAAATATATTTTTGCAAGAGCTTACATAACAATTTGTATAGTTTGGTTATGGCCAAATTCTATAGCAGTTCTTGCAACTATGTGGAAAAGTTGCCTAAACTCTTGGCAAGCAGAATAATGTCTGCATTCGTTTCATTTTTCTTGCCTAAAGTCCCCGTGAATGCACCTTTGGATCTAACCCAGTGAAATAGGAGTAGCAATGTAACGAAATATCATTCAAGTTAAAACAGATCATGTCACAGTATTGCCGGTTCTTACCTTTCTGTGCCTAAAGATAGATATAGCTGACTGATGGTTTCCAATACTTTTCCCTCCATGACTTTGTCAGACATTTTTCTCACCAGGTACAGTTGATATTCATTGTAAATGACGCACTGAGCTTCATCCGGAAGAATTCTGCTATAGAACTGGCAGAGGTGCTGAACAGCCATGAGCTGCCCTAAGAAAAATAAACAAGACATTTCTCAATAGACAGAACAAGCTAAGTCTATAGGAACATACTACTACTGTACAGACATGACTTTGATAGCCCTCAGTTTCCTGAATACTCAAGAAGCTTTATAGCAACCCAGAAATCAATTCCTGCTTTATGCCAGGATCCTAGGATAAAATGGTTATAGATTGTCCATGCTCCAAAAGCCCAATAAGATTATATTTCTGTTCACAGGTTTTTTGTAAACAGACTATCATTTCCAGGCATTTGGTGTGGAAATAGCAACTTTCTTCAAGACTCCTCTAATTATT
This sequence comes from Anolis sagrei, assembly GCF_037176765.1. Classification (NCBI taxonomy): domain Eukaryota; kingdom Metazoa; phylum Chordata; class Lepidosauria; order Squamata; family Anolidae; genus Anolis; species Anolis sagrei. The sequence continues at coordinate 105,865,188 of NC_090025.1, forward strand.
TGTTACGTCTATAATTCAGATTGCTTACTGTATTGTATATGTGTGTATTAATATGAAGTTTTCCTTAACTATGTTGTGGGAGGGACTGCAGACCATGTGATCAGAACTGGGACTATTCAGGACTCAGACTCCATTTTAGAAACAGTACGCTTTAGAAGCCAGTAGAAACACGATACTTTAGAAGTCAGTAGAAACTATCAGACTCTCAGACCAGAGAGATGCTTTATAATGAGGACTGTAAAGATTGTAAGATGTCCTGTGTTATCTACATAGAGAAACTACTTCAAATCCTATCTGTAACTGGGTTGTTATGCAATATACCTGTATACTAAATACGTGAAGTTTGTGAGTAAACCAACTATGTTATTTTAACAAAGACTACTTTATTTTGGTCTCTTGAGAGTGTGATGTTTTAAGGGAGAGTAGATGTGTTTGGACAACTGAAAATAACACTTCTGAAACTCTGCTATATATTTGCTTTTTGTGCATTGGCATATTTTTGTCCCTAAGAGTTCAAAGAGATATCTAGGTATATCAGTCTAACAGCTGAGAAACCTAATTGCCTTGCATTAATGCTAGTGGATATTTACAACTAAGGAGAAGGCTGATTCAAGTGAGTTTTTAACTCTTCTCAGGGATATTCCTGGTATTGGTGGGGACAAGGGACAGGGCCTTCTCTGTGGTGGCCCCCCGACTTTGGAACACCCTCTGTTCTGGAACAGCTGTTCCAGGAGCTCCAATTTTGTTCTTTGCACTGAGTGTTTGTTTATAGTTCTAAGTTTCAGGGACTCTGCAGATAGGTGGCTTCTTTTGGCTGCATTCATAGGGCAAGCCACCTGTCAATTATTATTGGGTTCCCTGGTTCTGCCCCCTTTCTAGGCTTTGGAGGGAAGGGAGCCTTTTCCAGTCAGTCACAGCAAGGTTAGCCAATGTATAGGATGCGTTTACTTCCCCTGTACAAAGGCTTCAACCTTTAAGAGCTCCAGGGAAAGAACGCCAGGGAAGCATTACCACAGCTTTAAGAGTCTCCTAAGAACTCCAGGGATTCCTTCCTACAGCCTTGGGAGTTTCCAGGAAGACAGTCTTAAACTCTAAAGAACATCCATTGCCTGTCTGGTAGGTCCTCTCAGTGTTTCGAGAAGCAGTTCAGCCTGGCAGAGGAGCCCACACCAGTGGGGGTTGGATTTTAGTTAAAAAGGGGAATTTTCCTTTGAAGAAAGTTATTGAAGATAGTGCCTGTTCCCTGTGGACAAGTTTGAGAGAACTGATACTTTACCAAGGAAGCTTTACAATTCCTGTTTGATTCATTAATAAAAGACTTTGTTGTACTTTTTAAGCCATTTGAAGATTCCTTTTGTAAAGGACCATTTCTTATTTTGGAAGTATCTGCAAAGAATGTACATACCTTCCAAAGAGTTTGTCTTCATTGCCACCAAAAATGCCCACTCATAGAAACATCTTCCTTCATTTTTACAAATCCCATTGGAATAGTAGCATCCCAGCCTTAGGAGGACATCTATAAAATTTCTGCCACACTTAGCACTTGGCAGTTGAGAGAACAGCATTACTGCTTGAATCAAGAAATGCTCCCCAAGACACTTGGCAGATGAATGCAGACAGAGAATGCCCAAATTGGCCACAGTCACAGCCTGGTTACATAAAATCCCCATCTTTCTTGAAATGGTCAGAGCTTTATAGTAGTTTTCAGTTGCTAGCTTTGTATTGTTCATGCGCCTCAAAGCAATACCGATCATATTATAAATAACAGCTAGCTGTTGGCAAGTGCTTTGTGAAGATTTTACTACGGCATTTAAAATGTCTAAAGCCACCTTATTTTGATGATGAAGAATATATAACCAACTAAGAAAGACTAGATGGTTAATCATTTCTTCTATGCTTGTGTGTGCATTTGTTTCGAGAACCTTTTCCATGTAGCCAATTGCTTGTTTGTACTGTTTGTGATGACTGTGTAGTAGAGAGAGATTATAGTAAACCATCTTGCAGAGTTTTTGGTGGTCTTTGCTAACCTCTAGCAAGCAGAGAATCTGAGCAAGATAGTATGCAATCTGGGAAGGAAATGTCTGCCCCACAGTTTTTGAAGTATGGCATTTGGGAGCATTTTTAAATACCAAATCAATGCATCCGAATGACTCCAGTAAAGTACTTGTTGAGCTGCAAGAAGAGGCAACTTTGCAGCAACTTAGCACAAGGTGGGGTAAACACTTTTGACTGTAAAGTTGGCCTAATTTAAAATAACACTCAATTAACAATGAATGCTTTCTCAATCCCAAGTCATTATAGAGAATCTGCAATCTTTCTAGGAATGGCAGTGCTTCTTCATCTTGTCTAAATTTCAGATAGTGCCTTGCTACCAGGAAACATGCCTTGCCTTCTGCCTTCTTGCTTTGACACACCACTGCTCTTTTTAAAGCGTACTTCAGAATATCCGACTCCATGTCTGTGCTGCTGATGTAGTTGGGGATTCCCATGAGCAAAGAAGCAACTTTGCCAAAAATGCCGGTGCATTTTTCCTTGTTGTTCTGTTTCAGGTAAATCCCAGTTAGATTTGTATAAAGAGCAATTGTAAGATAGAGGTCGCTAAAATCTCCTTGCATCGTCGCCAAAGCCTCCTCAAAATACACCCGAGCTTGAGAAAGTTTGAACTTCCGGGCGCTCATTCTCCCCAGGAGAAAGCACAGCCTTGTCAAGGCCCACAAAAGGTTTGCTCGCTTTGCTGCTTCCCTTGCCAGCACAAAATAGTCAATCAGTTCATCCTCATTGGCATAGCCATAGAATAGGGTGTTGAGAAAGGAAAATGAAAGATTGTATAGGTTCTGGAAGCTGGGATCATAGCCATCACAGTTCAGAAACAGCAGTAATGAATCTGAGATCTCTGGTCCACAAACACCTTCCTGGTATATGCAGAAACGTGGTTCTTCCATTACAGAAGACATCTCGCCCTTCAAAGCCGAAACAGGCCTCTTCTGAACATCTGATTCTTCCTTGTGCAGCTGTAACTTTTTTACTTCCTTAAGGGATTGAGTCACTTTCCGTTTGAGTGTTGGAGAGTCCAAATTAAGAAAGGAACACGACTTCTCTGAAATACACAAGAAAGAAGAAGGCCTATATGGGAAAAGCATTATAGGAAAATAAAATAGCAAAAGCAAATTAGACAAACAATAAAGACTCAATATTTACTTTCCCATTGGAATAGAAATAGACAATTTTTTTTTCAATCCCTTAATTGTAAGCTAGGTCTCTAAGATCGTCTGGGGAGGCCCTGCTCTTGGTCCTGCCTCCTTTGTAGATGCGACTGGCAGGAACGAGATATAGTAGTTTTCAGTTGCATAGCGGTGGCCCCTCGGCTATGGAACACCCTCCCTAGGGATATCAGATCAGCTCCCTCCAGAGGCGGCCCTAGGTAATTTTCAACGGTAAACAAACAGTATTTTGCCCCCCCCCCCCCCACCAATCACTGATATATATTTTCTGTTTGTCGTGGGAGTTCTGTGTGCCATATTGTGTGTGCCAATTCCATCATTGGTGGAGTTCAGAATGCTCTTTGATTGTAGGTGAACTATACATCCCTGTAACTACAACTCGCATATGTCAAGGTCTATTTTCCCCCAAGAACGCCTCAAGAACACCCCTGGGCAAAATCAACTATACTGCAAATGCTTACTTTGCGTAACGGGTTGAGCCGCTCCTGGCTCCCTCCCTCCTAACATTTCGAAAAAGAGTTAAAACCTGGCTCTTTAGGCTAATTTAGATCCATGGAACGATTGGACAATGCAACTGGAAAATGGTTTTAGTAATGAGACACTGAGGACTTGTGTTTTATTATATTTTATTGCTTTTATTGTTTTTATATGGTTTATACTATATGTTAATGTTTTAACTATATTTTATGTTGTCAGGGGCATTGAATTATGCTGATTGTAAACCGCCTTGAGTCGCTTTTGGGCTGAGAAAGGCGGTATATAAATATGGCAAATAAATAAATAAATAAATAAATAAATAAATAAATAACCTACTGAAGGCCACATATTGTCAATAAGTGGGATTCAAACCAGGGATTTTATTCTATGAAGAAAGCAAATCAACACAGACCAGGATTATTCTTCTATTGCACAGTGATGTACACAACCTATTGTCAGTCTGCCATCTTCCTGAAAAATCCATCAATCATTCCTGATCACACTACGGTGACACCACTTGCCTGTGCGATATGCTTGATCCACTACAACACATAAGTGACATAACGGGGAAGGATTATTCACCTCTCTCACTATTCTCCACTCCCTTTCTTAGAAACTAAAGGTTATTTTTCTAAATCTGTTTAATTGCAGCATTACAGGGATGTGAGATCACAAGAGGGACCATCCTAGTAAGCTAGTGGGACCATTGTTTCTTCATAGTAAAGCTAAGTTTCTCCATCCCAAGCGAGGGAAATAAACGGCACAGTTGGTAGTTTTTTCTGCCATAGGAGAAGGTAATGATAGAGGCAACCCAGAGGCAAAGAGAAAGGAAGAGCAGCAGGAACAAAACTTCTTTCTTTTAGAAAAGGGCTGCAACTTGCCTGAAGGGAAGCAGGGAAATCATATCCCGCATGGCTGCTTGCTTTGAGAGAAAGGTATTCTCTCACAAACCCGAAGTGAGATGCTAAAAATCTATCTGTAGCCAAACAATCTAGCGTATTTTAATTTCAGCCCCTTACTACTGCCAAGTTGTGCAGGCCTGGTGTAGGTCCAAAGCACTATCTGTTCAATTAAATGCAATAAGGCTTTCAAGAGAAAATGCAAAATATTGTACTGTCAATATTAACTTACTAAATTAGTTAATTAATTAACTACTAAAGAACATAATAAATATAGCTGAGACAGGAAATTTAGAAGTTGAAAAAAACAACAACAACAGGGATAATGGTTAAACTATGGCCCTTAATGTGGTCATTGTGCAGGTACGGCTGTACCAGGAGCTCCAACTACATTTTCCTTCTATTTAATGTTTGCATGCATTCCAAGGTTTCAGGGGTTTTGCAAAAAGGTGGCTTAACTTGATTTGCAGTTATAGGGCTAGCCACCTGTCTATCATTGTTGTGTTTGGTTCTGCCCCTTTCCCCAGGGATCTGGGGAGGAGAGGGAGCCATTTTAGTTCAGTCTTACAGAAGGAAACTAAGCTATAGGACTGGGCAGTAGCCTGGGCAGCTGGTGGCCCTCGGAGGAATTGCCCAGCCCTCAGCTTGCCCCTTTGGCAAAAATCTTAATCATATTTCCTCCTGAAGGACAAAAGGTCCTCGAAAAAACCCTTTGCCTTCGCTCTGATTAACTCAGCTATCTCCACCAAGAAACAGTCACCCCAGTCTACACGCTGATAGATCAGGCTGGCTTGAGATTTCCCCTTTGTCTCGCTGGCCACATGGCATTTCCTTTGTTTACTCCTTTCTCAAATTCCTTTGTGCTCCCTCATCCCGCCTCCATCTCTCCTGATTGGCTGTCACCACCAGGTGGCAGAGGTCTCCCCATTGGTTCCTACGGACCACTGGAGCTTCCTGATTGGTCCAGAGGCACCGGGGGCGCGAGGGCTGCCTCCCAACTGTATGCCCATCGCACAATCATGGCAGGGAACAACAGGGAAGCCGGGGTGGGGAGTTTGAACTCTTCAACTTTGAATTTGCTATAAATATGCCTCTGATCAATGTACTGGTATGCTTGTGGGTGAGCTATCCCCGCATTTGCATCCGACTCAGCTGAATCACACAATAAACCTTGGTGCCACTTCTTTGCCTTGGCAAGAGTCTCATTTCAATTATTAATATTAATAAAATTGCTGGAATCAGGCTTCTCTGACGGCTCGCCAAGGTAACATTCCCTCTTTGGTGGGAACTAAGGGTCATCTCCCCTTGGAGTTTACCCCCCTAAAGTCTAGTCTGACTTCAACAGCCTCTTAGCCTTACAGCATCCAGGGGAAAACAGCTTTACAGACCCAAAGAACTCCAGCTGGAGAATCTACAAGCCTTGACTGGTAGGTCTACTCGGCGCCCAAGAAGCAGTTTGGATCCGGTAGTAGAACCCACATCAGCAAAGCTTAGATAGTAGACAGCCTGGGAGAGGTTAAAAAAGGGTTTTCCTTGTTAAAGAAAGAAATAGTTCTCCAAGCAAGGTGCCTGTCCATTGTAGACAAGTTAAGAAGCATTTGTTTGACTCATTGGAGATTTGGGAAGTATTTGATTAATTTGTTCATTAATAAAGGACTTTGTTAAACCTTTCAAGCCTCTAAGACTATTGTACAGGAAAATCCTTGAGGGCCTCTCTTTCGAGGCGCCCTGGCTTCCCGATGGGCATAAAGTGCACATCTTATTCAAAAGACAATTTTTACAGGCCCAGCGTGCAACAGAACAGTCATTCCAAACCAATGCAGCCTGTCCCTTTCTAGTTTTCCATGTTTATAATGGAGAACTGCTCACAGAAGTAAAAAACCACTTGAAAACATTTTACCTTGCTGAATAGACTCAAGTTCAAAATTCTTCTGTCCATCTAGGGGGGGAGGGGAGGAGAAAAGAGAAAAGATCATAGCAGTATTTTCATTGTAATTGTTCAGTAAATTCAATCTCTCAATTTACCACTTAATTCAGTGGGATTTTAACCATTCAACTTGCATTTGCTATTGGTTTTTGTGGGATTTCACTCCTGAAAAAAAAATCTGAATTGTGTACACAGAAAACCATATCCACATATTTCATGTAAGTAAAGGAGTTTTTTTGTTGAGTTCCAGGATCAGAGAAGTAGATGGCGAAAACAGAAGAACGGCTTGCCTCAGGGGAACGTACTTGCTCTATCAGTGTTTAACATTTATACACATGATCAGCCACTGCCAGAAGGGACAGAGAGTTTCATCTATGCTGACGATCGTGCCATCACCGCTCAAGCAGGGAGCTTTGAAATGGTTGAACAGAAGTTCTCTGAAGCTTTAGGTGCTCTTTTATAGGGAAAATCAGCTGATTCCTAATCCATCCAAAATGCAGATGTGTACTTTTCATCTGAAGAACAGACAAGCATCTTAAACTCTGAGAATTACCTGAGAAGGGATCCCACTGGAGCATTGCAGCACACCAAAATACCTGGGAGATACTCTGGATCGTGCTCTGACTTATAAGAAGCACTGCTTGAAAACTCTAACCTAGTCATATTTCACCTGCTCATGCTCAGCATTATTTTTAAATTTTAATTATTACATTTGGCCCAGCCATAAGTTTTTAAAAGTTGTTACTGTTAATGTTTATTGCTTATTTTCTGTTATGAGTTTTATTTTTATTGTTTTGTATTACTTTTTGTTATTGTTTTTATTATTGATGTATTGTGGGCTCGGCCTCATGTAAGCCGCACCGAGTCCCTTGGGGAGATGGTAGCAGGGAATAAATAAAGTATTATTATTATTATTATTATTATTATTATTATATCAAGTAAAAAGTGGGTGCTAGAAATAATATCATATGAAAGCTGACTGGCACAACCTGGGGATCACAACCAGACACAGTGAAGGCATCTGCCCTTGCACTTTGCTACTCTGCTGCTGCCCAGCGTGGAATATATCTCACCACATTCAAACAGTGGATGTGGCTCTTAATGAGACATGCTGCATTATCACAGGATGTTTATGTCCTCCACCACTGGAGAAATTATACTGTTTAGATGGTATTGCACCACCTGATATCTGCTAAGAAGTAGCAGCCAGCAATTAAAGGGCCAAGGCATTGACATCTCCAGCCCATCCTTTGTTTGGATATCAGCCAGCAAGCCAACACCTTAAATTAAGAAACAGCTTCCTAAGATCTACAGAGATACTTGCAGGAACACCTCAGCAAATGAGAGTCCAAAAGTGGCAGGTAAAAAACAGAACCTCAATCAGTGGTTGATACCGGATGAGAAACTCCCCTCTGGTCACACAGAAGTCTGGGCGATGTAGAAGGCACCACAAGATGCAGAACTAACCTTAAGAAATAGGGCTACAAAATGAAGTACACAACATGCGAGTGTGGAGAAGAGCAAATCACAGACAACTTACTACAATGTGGTGTGAGCCCTGCCACATGCACAATGGAGGCCCTTCTTACAGTGACACCAGTGGCACTCTAAATGGACAATTTCTAGTCAAAGGAAATTTAGTATAATGCCAAGTTTTTAACTTTGTAGGTTTTCTATACAATATAACTATATTTTCAATTCGTTTCTGACACAATAAATAAATAAATAAATGTATTGTCAAAGGCTTTCATGGCTGGGATCACTAGGTTCTTGTGGGTTTTTTCAGGCTATAGGGCCATGTTCTAGAGGCATTTCTCCTGACGTTTCGCCTGCATCTATGGCAAGCATCCCCAGAAGTAGTGAGGTCTGTTGGAATTAGGACAATGGGTTATTATATCTGTGAAATGGCTGGGTGGGGCAAAGAGCTCTTCCCTGCTGGAGCTAGGTGTGAATGTTTCAACTGACCACCTTCATTATCATTTAAATCCTGGCTGAGCCTGGGAAAATCTTCTGTTGAGAGGTGTTAAGATGTGCCTGGTTGTTTCCTTTCTGCTGTTTTGCTGTTGTAATTTTACATTTTTTTAATACTGGTAGCCAGATTTTGTTCATTTTCATGGTCTCTTCCTTTCTGTTGAAATTGTCCACAATTGTGGTCAGTTGAAACATTCACACCTAGCTCCAGCAGGGAAGAGCTCTTTGCCCCACCCCAGCCATTCCACAGATATATAAACCCATTATCCTAATTCCAACAGACCTCACTACCTCTGAGGATGCTTGCCATAGATGCAGGTGAAACGTCAGGAGAAATGCCTCTAGAACATGGCCCTATAGCCTGAAAAAACCCACAAGAACCTAAATAAATAAATGTAGGTAATTGTGTAATACTAGAATTGTTTATATTTATTTATTTATTTATTTCACAGTTTTCTATACCGAGCTTCTCAACCTCATTGAGGGACTCAGCCCGGTTTCCAGCCATAAAAAACATATACACTCATTAAAATATCATATATCACAATTACAAAAACAAGATGGATCTACATCAACTTCCATCCAGGGTCCTCATTCATCGAAGGCCTGACTCCACAGCCACGTCTTCACCTGTTTCCTAAATGTTAGGATGGATGGGGCGGTTCTGGCCTCCAGAGGGAGAGAGTTCCAAAGTCGCGGGGCCACCACCGAGAAGGCCCTGTCCCTCGTCCCCACCAGGCGCGCTTGCGAGGCTGGTGGGACCGAGAGCAGGGCCTCTCCAGATGATCTTAGTAATCTTGATGGTTCGTAGGGGAGAATTTATTTACCTATTTGATATAAATTGCAGGTGTTATCAATTGTTAGTTTTTCCAAGAGGCTTGTCATGTTTTCTTCCAGGCCTTCTTTTTTCAAAAAAGAATGCTCATCTTGAAAGAGGAAGAGGCATGATGATCTGAAGGAAACAAACATCACAGAAGAATCAGGACATTTGTGATCTCTAGTTTCCCAAAAAAATATTACATTGACATTGATGGAATAACTGTCAACTGTTTTTTTTTCTACTGCTAATTTTTAATTTATGTACTTTGTTTTAAATCATGTGTGAGTCATCTTAGATCCCCTGTGGGAGACCAATTCATTATGTAAACAAACAAATAAATCCATTGCTTTCATAGTAATATAGCTGTTTAGCAGGTTTGAGTTCACAATCAATCAACACCAAAATGAAAAAGTGATGCCCAAATATTGGATGGGAGGTTGTGATCACCAATGTGCAGCAGCAGAAGTATTTCTAAAAGCAACAGATGTTGACAATTAGAGGAGACTGCCTCGCTTTGTCATCTTCTTTAACACTTACTCTGTCGCAGCGGTGCTGAAGCCTTCAGGACTGACGTGACTGGTTTGTACAAAACCAACCTGGCCAGAAGGGACGTGTCTTCCTACGAACCATGGCATGCATTTCATAAAATAGCCAATTATTTCAATTTGATCTCCTTCCCGGAAACTAATTTCCTCAGGAACAATACTTTCATGGCTAATCATCGCTACAGAAAATCCAGTGGCTGTATAATAAATAAAGAAATGAAATTGATATTAATGGGAAAATGCAAGGACTATGAAGAAAAGCGATATACTACTAGTAGCATTATTTTAAATATTACAGTTGATTAGATTTTGAGGCACCCAAGAAGTCAAAGCCTTTCATGGCAGGATTGCTGTACGTTTTTGGGCCGTATGGCTATGTTTCAGTAGCATTCTCTCCTGATGTTTCACCTGCATCTGTGGGAAGCATCCTCGGAGGTTCTGTTGGCAATTAAGCAAATGGAATGTGTGTGTGTATGTATGTATATATGTGTGTGTGTGTATAAATACACACACACATATACATATACATATACACACACACTAGATGTACCTGCCACGCATTGCTGTGGCCAACCTTCCCTTCCTGTGAGAGCCGTTCAGCAGTGGAACTCTGCCCCAAAGCATAGTGGAGGCTTCTTCTTTGGAAGCTTTTAAACAGAGGCTGGATGGCCATCTGTCAGGGGTGATCTGAATGCAATATTCCTGCTTCTTGGCAGGGGGTTGGACTGGATGGCCCATGAGGTCTCTTCCAACTTTTTGATTCTATGATTCCTGTTTCTGTCCTCCTTTCTTTCTCTCCTTCCTTCCTTCCCTCTTTCCTTCCTTCCCTTTTTTCTTTCCTTCTCTCCTTTCCTTCCTTCTCTTCCTCTTCCCTTCCTTCCCCCCTTTTCTTTCCCTACCTCTTTCTCCTCTTTCTTCATTCTCTACCTATTCTTGGATTGCAACTCCCAGCAGTCCTCCTGAACAATCTACCCACCTACCTACCTCTATCTAATCTATCTATCTTATCTTTCTGGAGGGTTTCTGGGAGTTGCAGTCCAGGAATAGGAAATTGGAAATTTTCAGGAATTGGGATGCTCTCAAAGAAAACCAAGGAGAAGAAACCTTGCAGCTTGGAAGCAGTGCATTTGGATCATCCTCCTCTCCTAAAGGGCCTGTTTTAGGAGATGCTGTGAGCTGTAGTCTGGAAGAGAGTATGGATATGCAATTGTGTGTTTTGTTTGCCAGGGGAGTCGTTTTTGCGCATGCGCTGAAGCGTCTTTTGTTGTTGTTGGTGGTTTTTTTTGCTTTTTAAGTCCCTTATGCTGTGTTTTTCCATGTTTTTTATGAATCATGGTCACTTGCTGGCCTGATAGGTGTATTGTGTCCAAATTTGGTGTGAATTTGTCCAGTGATTTTTGAGTTATGTTAATCTTACAAACGAACATTACATTTTTATTTATATAGATGTGTGTGTGTAGGGGGGGGATGTCCAGGGTGGGAGAAAGAACCCTTGTTGGTTTAAAGCAGGGTCCTCAAACTAAGGCCCGAGGGCCGGATACAGCCCTCCAAGGTCATTTACCCGTCCCTCGCTCAGGGTCAACCTAAGTATGAAACGACTTGAAAGTGCACAAGAAGAAGAAGAAGAAGAAGAAAAACAACCCTATCTCATCAGCCTAAAGCAGGCCCACACTTCCCATTGAAATACGAATAAGTTTATATTAAAATTGTTCTTCATTCTATTTAATTTATTGTTTTAAAGTGTGTTTTGTACTTCAAATAAGATATGTGTAGTGGAATTCATTCATGTCTTTTTCAAATTATAATCCACCCCTCCAGCAGTTTGAGGGACAGTGACCCGGCCCTTGGTTTAAAAAGGTTGAGGACCCCTGGTTTATAGCAAGTGTGAATGTTGCAATTAGCAAGCTGAGTAGCCATGAAGCTGCAAAGTCAATCAGTGAGGGGATTTAGATAGAGGTAGCCTGACCTCTGTTGCCTGGAGACATCATCTGTTTGGGAGGTTTTAACTGCTTGCTGTGTGTCTTGAGTTCTCATATTTCTGAGTAGTGTTCATTATTTACTGGTGTACATTACAAGTATATTATCTAATCATTGCTGATCTCACCTGTGTATATTTTGCAACACATTAGAGCAACTACTGCATTAGAGTGTGGAGACTTGTGTAAGTAAGGTCTAGATGTAAGTAAGAGCTGCACATTTAATTAAGAGGTATAATTAATTGTGTAGAACCCTGTATTATTTTTGTGGAATGCTGAGCCATATAGGTTAATGTATATTCTTATGTTAGGATCAAGCCTCGTTCCCTCCTGTACAATTTTACAATGCTGGGATAATTATATTGCTTTATTCAGTGTTATACAGACTGTCATTTTATTACATTTGCACCCACTGAAATAATATATACATGTAATTTATGTATTGTTATTTTGAACTGCTTATTTGATACATCGTGAACTTCGTTGGGCACCGTCATGTGTAAAAGCAGTATACTGCTGCTCAGTGACTGAAAAAAAAATTAAATATTCAAGGGCATCGAACTATGAGTAGAAGCAGAGAGTGTAACAAGAGAATCTTGCCACATAGAGAATCACTCCAGTGCTGCTGTTTCCCAGATATCTTTTTAAAACAACCCTACTGTTCAGATGTTGCGTGTCGGTTTATACTTTGATTTTCAGGAAAGAGCCCCTCCTCCCATGTTGCTGAATATCAGAAGAAAATATCATTCTCACATACGACAACAAGCCTTTAACATTTCACAATTTCTAGTTCACGTCACAAGTGTGTGAGCAAGGCTGGCTTATTCATAGCTCACTCAGGCACAGTTCACCTTATGACTGCTTGAAGACTGTCATGTCTTCAATAAATACTTTTGAATTATACATTTCTTCTTCTAACAAACTCAATGCAACATAGATAAAATTAGAACAGGGGTACATTGAAACAGCAAAATTAATGCAGTTTGACGCCACTTTAACTGCCATGGCTCAATCTTATAGAATCATGGAAGTTTGGTGAGGCACTAGCACTCTTTGACGAAGAAGGCTAGCAACTCCCCGGATTCCATAGCATTGAGCCATGACAGTTAAAGTAGGACCAAACTACATTAATTCTACAGTGTTGATGTACCCTATGTGATCAAGATAGTATATTCCTCCTGACTTCTCAGTCATATAATTGCTTCAACAGTTATATTTAAAAATACATCCTTGCTATTAGGTGGTGTAGTTGCTTGGGCACTGGACTATGGCACTGGAGACCTAGGTTTGAATCCCCACTCATCCCTGAAAACCCACTGGGTGATCTCAGGCAAGCCACACTCTTTCAGCCTTAAAGATAAAGGTAAAGGTTTCCCCTTGACATTAAGTCTAGCCATGTCCAATTCTAGGAGGTGGTGCTCAACACCTTTTCTAAGCCGAAGATCCAGTGTTGTCCATAGGTATTACCTAGGTCATGTGGCCAGCATGACTAAATGAAGCACCATTACCTTCTCGCCAAAGTGGTACCTATTGATCTATTTACATTTGCGTGTTTTCGAACTGCTAGGTTGACAGAAGCTGTGGCTAACAATGGGAGCTAACCCCATCCCACAGATTCGAATCACCGGACTTCTGATTGGCAGCGGTTTAACCCGCCGATCTTCCAATCAGCAGTTAGCAGTTTAATCCGATTAGCAGTTTAACCCGCTGCACCACCATTGCCCCTTATAGGATAACAAAGACAAACTCTCTGAACAAATCTTGCCAAGAAAACCCTATGCAGGCTCCGGATTCAGCACACATAGCAACCAGATAGGAACTCCATCAACTGTGGAAGGAGGCAGAAGAGAGTCCTGACTGCCCAGCCATGCCAAATGCAGTTCAGCACGATTGGGTAGCCAGCTAGGAGTAACCTCCATCCCCTTGCTTCAGCTCTCCCCAGCTAGAACACACCATCTACCTGGTGGCCAGGCCTGTAGCCAGAGGTGGGGGGGGGGGTGTTAGAGGTTCAACCCTGCCCCCGAAATTTTTCAGGTTAAAAAAACTGGTTTACTCATGAATTTTAACTGGTTAACCAAATCCCCATGCTAAGTTTATGAGACGCAAAAAATTAAGAGTCCCTCCAGAACTGCAAGCACTATCTCAAGCAAATGTTGACAATTTATTCACACTGTCATTACTTGCAGCAATAGCCGATGTAGCAAAGCAACAAAGTTTGGGGGGGGGGGGGGGTTTGAATGCTGTCATTAAGGAGGCCACACTTGGTGGAGGTGGTTGACAGGGGTGGAGCTGCAGGCTATTGAAGGCTGCTCTGCCCCCTGCTGTGCTCTTTGCTTCAGCATGAGCTAGGAGGCAGTTTCAACCCCGCCCCAAATTTCAACCCCCCCCCCCCGAAATTTTTTTCTGTCTACGGCCCTGCTGGTGGCCCTTTGCTAAGAGAGCTTGAAGGGGGAAAAGCCCATTCCCCTCCATTGGCAACTCAAGTGGGTTTAACTACCTTCACCAAGAATGGCAAAAGAGCACAGTAGGTGCCGTGGTTGGAGAATGTGGCAACAGAGGAGATAGACTGGAAACTGGCATCCCATATCCCTGAACACAGGATGGCAGTCAAGACCAAGGGATGCAGAATGTCCTGACAACCCTGAATCCTAGGGCATGATTTGGACTTTCCTCCAACTTTGCTTTACCTGGGTGAGGCTGCATTAAAATGGCCTTGCCCCAAGTTAAGTCAGATCAGCCCCCAGGCAGTGTTCAGTCACTAAATGGTCAATGTAGATGAGCCCTTAGTAGCCATAACTCAGAAACGTTTTGAAGGCACAAAACAACAAATAACATAGAGTCATAGCGATGGAAAAGACCTCATGAGCCGTCCAGTCCAATCTCCTGCCAAAAAGCAGGAAAATTGCATTCAAAGCACATATATGTACCCATAAGACTTAAGCCAAGCTAGGTTTGCTGGCTTGCGTGCAGGTGGATAGGTGAAGTTGGAGGAATGCACCCCACAAGAATGCAGTTTGGTTCCCAGATGCTCCCAAGCAACCTCTAAGGAATGTAGGGGCATTTTCACCATGTTTTAATTAGTAAGTGAGGAAGACCCAGAGCACACTAGTAAATGCACTATTATATTAAATACTATCTATCAATCAATCAATCATATTAAATATATTATATTATATTAAATACACATTATTTAATACTTATAAATAATGCAACAGCGGCTGGTTTGGAATTTCGCCATCTCTGCAAAAAGATACTTTCAGAAGTACAATACCTTCAGAATGTGCTTTCTGTCCCCTGATACTTGAAAATGGAACAAGCATCATACACAGCAGAGTTAGGTTACTGGAAGAAACAGGGATCTTTAGCAGGATGTCTCTCTCGTAGTTGGAGACCATGCAAAATAACAATTGCAATCTCCCAACAGCTATGTGAACTAAATCACAGCAGGGGATAATATGTGATGTTGTGAAACAGAACCTGGAAGCCTCTACATTTGCTCTCTTTATTAATAAGATCAAAAAAGTAAGTAGTATCGGTCCTTTCTGCCAAGTTAAAAATGATAGTTCCTCAACTTCACATATATTAGACATCATGCATGTCCATACAGATAATCTATAGGGTCGTGGCAAGACATTTTCAGCGTCTGTGTGCTAACTGTGGAAATATTTTTCCAACTCAATGAAGTAGAGATTAATTATAAGCAAATTAATAAACGTATTAGGGCCTCCATTTTAGAAGCAGCGACTTACCAACTTGATCAGTGACAACAGGTTCACTTTTGCTGACAAAATCAACAAGGTCTGGGTTTGTTTTAAGAAACCACCTTAAAAGAGAAAATGCAATGCGTAAGCTTAGCACAACATGAATTATGATCTCAACCAACACTGTCTCCTATCAGTCCAACACTTAGTTTTGTAAATTGTTATGTTTGCTTTAATAGAGAAGCACAAATGATGGGAAGACTGATAAATTACAGGGCATATTAATTCAGTTTCCTGATGATGCATTCAGCTTCCTGTTCACTGCAAGCTACAAATACAATAGAAAATGGAAAGGAAAAGAGGGAGGGTGTTTCAAACTCCCAAACATATTTTTCATCTTTTCCTTTTTGTGACTAAATGAAGTTACTTAGGCCACTTTCCAACACAGAAGGTGCATTTACACATTGTAAACTTAATGCAGTTTAACACCACTTTAAATACAATGCCCCAATACTATAGAATCTTGGAATTCATAGTTTAGTAAGGCACCAGGACTTTTTGGCAGAGAAGACTAAAGATTTTATACAACTAAAATTCCATAGCATTGAGACATGACATTTAAAATGGTCTCAAATCACATTAATACAGTACAAATGCACGCAGAGTTCAAGCACTTCTAATAGCATGATTACATTAATTTTCAAAGGTTCAAAGAATGTCACACATTACATCTCAGTAGTCCTTGCAAAAGCAGTTTTCTCGACTGTTTATTTTGTAACCACACTGCTGTGCTAAATTCGGGGTTGTGAGACAGCTGTGTTAAAATATTCATTGTGAAATGTAACTTGCTGCCTCCATGGTTTTCAAATAATTGGCTAAATCCTCAAGTAGAATACATTAAAGCAATTTCTTCTAAATGAAAAATGATACACCTTTTTAGGATTTTCCCTATTTCATCACCAGAAGGAAACCAACATTAAGGATGTATAGAATGCCTTATCAATGAAATCAATGAATGCTCAAAAAGGCGGCAAGAATGTATTATGTACTTGACCATGAGGTCACATTTGTGCTTTACCCTGTCTGCAGTCTTGATTTATCCATCAGTCACATCAAAATATAGAGTTGGCCCTAAATTCTGTCCCTGATTCATACATGAGCTTTATTTATACCTAAGTACTTGGGTGTAAGATCAAACCAGTCCATCCTCCAGGAAATAAAGCCCAACTGCTCATTGGAGGGAAGGATATTAGAGGCAAAGATGAAGTACTTTGGCCACATCATGAGAAGACAGGAAAGCTTGGAGAAGACAATGATGCTGAGGAAAATGGAAGGAAAAAGGAAGAAAAGCCAACCAAAGGCAAGATGGATAGATGGTATCCTTGAACTGACTGGCTTGACTTTGAAGGAACTGGGGGTGGCCACAGCTAACAGGGAGCTCCGGCGTGGGCTGGTCCAGGAGGTCATGAAGAGTTAGAAGCTACTGAACGAATAAAAAACAACAAAGTACTTGTGATGTGTGATCCATTAAAAATGGTTTTAAAATCATTACAAAAGTGTGTGGTGCTGGTATTTCGTTTCTAAAGTGTTTCTAAAGTATAGTTTGTGAAAATGTGTTACTCTAATTGGAATACTGAAATTTTTTGTTATAGTAATTGCGCATAATTATTATAATTGGGGAAAATTCAGAGGCTCCTTTAAAACTGTTGGAGTGTTGGAGTGAAACTTGCTACATTGGTAGGACACATTTACCACTGTTAGCCCACCAAATTTCAGAACGTTTCACTTATCCACTGATTTTTGGGGAATTTTCAAAAAAATTAACACATTTTTTTTAAAACTATAAGGGCTATCTACTTGAATTTTATGTACAATGCACAAGATAACCAGGCCATCAATCCCCAGAAGTTTCAGAAAGATTGACACATCTACAGATTTTTGGGGATTTTTAAAAGTTTAGACACAAACAATTTATCCCCCCCAAAAAGTGACAACAGCAATTCCCTTGAATGCCTGACTGTCTTTATGACACACAACCACATAACTTTAACTTTGCACAGATTTATACTATTACTTACTTACTTTAGTCCTCTTTGCAGATTCAATAATTTTATTTATTATTATTAGACTGACTCTAAACAACTGGTGTCATTGGGACTTTCAGGTGCTGAGAATTGCATTCTGGGAAATGTAGTTTAGGGCAGGGCCTTTGGTATTCTATGCCACAGGGGGCCTCACATTCCCAAACTACATTTCTAAGAATGCGGTGTTCTCAGTCTCCCACCAATAAGCTTTGCTAGTCCTGCCCCCAGTGCCTTTGTTTATGGTGATTGAGCCGAAGAGAAGGGATTGGTTCTTAAAACACTTTGAAAATGATTTGAAAATGAAAATGATTAGTGAGTGTTTTGATTTTTGAATCCTCCCCCCTCACCTTTCCTGCATGTTTCTAATATCAATGTGTATGCACAAACTGAATTTGATATGAAGAAAGAATAAAAAGAAAATTATGCACACCTCTACTGAGTACATATATACATGGTATGACCGGTACAGTCTATGCATTTGATGAAAGTGAACCTAGGGACTTTTCACACTGGCACAGAATATCTAGCGGAGCCAATGAAAAGGGCAGGTTCAGGGGACATAACTAGTGCACATGATCCTGGTACCTTGTGAACAATTTAAGTGCTGCACTCAATGCAGCATTTTTCCTAAAATGTTTTGTTTTGAATTGAAAGGTGAAAAATACATTAATTTTTTTATTCATAGAAGAAGCTTGATTTAGCATACATCATTTTCTTTTTAATTATAGCAAGAATTATGCTCACTTTCAAAAAAATCAAAATAGTATTCTTTTGCCATCTGGTACAGAATGAGAGAAAATATAGTCTGCTATTGTTGGGACCAGGAAATGTAAAGTTAATTTCACAAGGAAGAAATTAGAATTGGTTAAAGAAAAATGAGGAGGGAGCAAAGAGGAGAAACAGTGAAACGTGACACTTTTCTTGATGCTTTCTTGGCTTGTGTTGATTAAAACTCACCCCTTAGTTGTTCTGCAAAATAAATTATTGTATTTTTATCTCCTTGTTTCTAGTATTTGATTGGCAAGTAAAAAAAGATTAGCTATATTGGGGCACTGTGCATCAACACTATTGAATGGTCATCAGCAGTTATGAACAAAATTTATGTTTGTGGGCACATACATATGGATATACACATATACACACAGAGAACTAAGTTAAGGTACCTACTGATGAAAAGCATTCAGGGGCTCTGCAAAACGTTCAGCATCATCATTCCAGGTGGCTGATTCTGGGCCTTTCTCAGTAGCTGACCTTCGCTGGTAAATTCGGATCACTCTTCTGTCATCATCAAGTCTTCCTTCATTGACGACATTTTCAGGATGAATTACAAAGAATGTATCTTAAGGGGGAAGAAAAAGACACATATAAAGGAGGCCTAGCATTTTGCAGACATTTAAACAGGCGTCACATAAAATACTTTCTATTTTTTAAGTATAGTTAATCATCCACTATTCTGAAAAAAATATTATGACCCCCTATGATTCTAATAATAGCAGCATTAGCAGGGATTACAAGACGTTGAAAATTAATTTCTGAACTATTAAAGCTCTATGTGGATAATTTTGAAAATGCAGATATATTATACGTAGTATACGTACATTCCAAGACCCCTTGTGGATACCTGTAACCGCAAAAATAACAAAGCATATGTTTTGACTATACTTGGGCAAGATGCATATTACAGAATTGAACTGGAGGACACAGAGAGCAATACTATCACATTTGGGGGAGAATCTTTTTGTAGCATAAGTAAGTGATTTAGTAGTAGAGTTAGAGATAAGAACTTACATTGATAGCAGACAATTTAAGACAATCTTTCAAAAATTCATTTCAAATAAAACAAAGTGAAAAGATGGCTCCTCCGGGAGGAATCTAGGTGGGATAATGCTACCTGGATACTTATTTGCCATTATTACATTTACACACGTCAAATGCAAATTATATTTCATATTGATTGGATTGAATTGAATGCAATTTGCAGTTATCTGCTCTTCTTTTGAGCTGAGACAATTTTAATTCTTTGTAAAATACATTGATATTTATAAGAAAGGAAGGAGCCCCCGGCGGTGCAGTGGGTTAAACCCCTGCGCTGGCAGGACTGAAGACCGACAGGTCGCAGGTTCGAATCCGGGGAGAGCGCAGATGAGCTCCAGCTCCTCATGCGGGGATATGAGAGAAGCCTCCCACAAGGATGATAAAACATCCGGGCGTCCCCTGGGCAACATCCTTGCAGATGGCCAATTCTCTCACACCAGAAGTGACTTGCAGTTTCTCAAGTCACTCCTGACACGACAAAAAAAAAAAAAAGGAAAGGAAAATGCACTCCCAAGTATGCAAAAGTGTATTAAAATCATACAACAAAAATGAAAACATTTGTTCCACCAAGTGATAAATATATTGTTACAATGGTTACCCCAATAGTTCCACTTATGAGTATTTCAGTAAGCAAGAAAAACAGTCTACCTAAACATCCAGTTCCAAGCCTTTTCCCAAATAATAATAAATAAAAACATACTTTATTTATATTCCACTTTATTTCCCCGGCAGAACTCTGAACAGATTATCATACAATGTCATTTTACATGAATGACATACAATACATCTCCACAGGCCCGTAGCCAGGATTTCAATTCAGGGAGGGGGGGCTGAATTTTTTTTCAGGGGGGTTTTTGGGGGGGCTGAGTTTCGGGGGGGGGGGGCTGAGTCTGAGTGAAAGAGGGTCTAGCCTAGCAAACCTTTTGTATCATTACCCCAATACTCCCATGCATATGGGATATATTGAGTATGGTGATCAGATCATGATATGAATAAACATAACAGTTTAAATAATGCACCAATAAGGCCTTTTCGCAAACCACCATGAAAATTTCGGGGGGGGGGGGCTGAAGCCCCCCGAGCCCCCCCCCCCCCCTCCCGGCTACATGCCTGCATCTCCAGTGTCTGGAGGCAATGCTCAACTTCCGGCCATGGGAAGGTGCTCTTGTTCCATTTTCCATGCTGAAAGAGTCTGCAGTTCATGGACATCCTGCTCTTTTACCTTCCTGTCGAGGCGGTACCCTTTAATCTACTTGCATTGCATGCTTTCAAACTGGTAAGCAGGCAGAAGCTAGGACGGACAGACGGAAGCTCACCCTGAACTCACAGCTTCGAACTGTTGACCCTCCAATCAGCAGCCTATCCTGCAGCTAGCAGCTTTAACCACTGTGCTATTGCGGCCCCAGAATACCAAATATATTCTGTACCTATTTCAGCTGCTACAGAGTCTCTTTAATTAATCCAGTACTCAAAGGAGACCTCTAACCTGCCAAGTTTTGAATGTATATGCTTTATGTTAATCTACATTGTTAGAATGATTAGATCAAACTTTTTTTGAACAAACTTGATTCAGATCATACAAGGCTACAAGCCACGGGGGTTGTTTCTGAACATTTTATGTTGCTCTTTTACACTTCATGCTGCTGTGTTCTTTATTGTTTGATAGTGTCCTGGGGGAAATGTAATACTACTCTTCATGTTAGCCACCTTAATGGGGGGAAACCCTTTTAAGAGTGAAATATGACTGATACAAATAAAATGAGCTGTCTCTATCAATTTACAATACATTAAATTCCAATTTTCTCTCCCTATACACATTCATTAACAAGTCATTCCCACAGAATAATTATCTAATCTCTTTCCCATTTCATTTTATAGGTACTTTCTACCCAAATACATTTTTCATAAATAGCCCTTTTAAACACAAACGTAAGTAGGCATTGCTTGTTAAAGCAATGTGTTAGCCCTTGCTGTTTGAAGACTAGTCTTTTTTGGAAGCTCCTACTTTTCAGTTATTTTGTTACACCTAAACATGGGAAAAGTCCAAAAAGTGACACTCCAAGTCCATTTGAGAAAAAATCAAAAATTAGTCATTGTACTAAAAGGAGTAATTTCATGCTACCAATAGTTATTTTATTTTTAAAGATACATTTTAATATCCTTGGTTCAGGGGGAGCTGTATTGGTGATGCAGCAAAATATAACAAAATACAAAATACACAAAGTATCATTGCACGTGAATTTTGTTATGTCTTTCTTAAAGTTAACATCGTTACATGTAAGAAATTATTTCCAAACTCTGCACATAACTGAGGAACCAGAAACGCTGAAGGTGTGGCAAACATAAGTAGAGGAAATATAATACTACTAGCTGTGCCCTGCCACGCGTTGCTGTGGCCTATAGTAAAACTTATCAAAGTTGAGGTAGATATCTGGACTATTATGAAAGAGAGGTACCTACCTATTCCTTCCCCCTTTCTCTCCTTTCTTCCTTCTCTACCTCTTTCTTTCTTTCCTTCTTTCACTACTTGGTTTCATCCTTCTCTCTTTCCTTCATTCCCTCCCCCTTTCTTCCTTTGCCTTTCTTCCCTCCCTGTTTGTGTCCTTCTTTCGCTTTTTATTTCCTTTTATTTCACCACCATCATAACAATAACAATAATGCAATGCATTGCCTCCGGGACCTGACACCTCTCCCATTCCCATAGGAATAATAGCATCATAATAATCATAGAAATAACAACCTTTACCCGCCACGCATTGCTGTGACCAACCTTCCCTCTTTCTCTCCTTCTTTCCCTCCTTCCTTCCTTCCCTCCCATCTTTCCTTCTCCTCTTCCTTCTCTATCTCCTTCCTTCCCCCTTTTTCTTTCTCTTCTGGCCTCTTTCCTTCCTTCTCTCTTTCCTTCTTTCCTTCCCTCCCTCTTTCTCTACATCTTCCCCCTTCCTTCACTCCCTCTTTCCTTCCTTCATTCCCTTTTTTCTTTCCTTCTCTCCTTCCTTCCTTCCCCCTTTTTCTTTCTCTTCTGGTCTCTTTTCTTCCTTCTGTCTTTCCTTCTTTCCTTCCCTCCCTCTTTCTCTACATCTTCCCCCTTCCTTCACTCCCTCTTTCCTTCTTTCATTCCCTTTTTTCTTTCCTTCTCTCCTTCCTTCCCTCCCCCTTTTTCTTTCCCTCCCTCTGTCTCTCATTTCTTCCTTCTCTACCTCTTTCCTTCCTTCCCCCTTTTTCTTTCTCTTCTGCTGTCTCTCTTTTCTTTCCTTCCATCTTTCCTTTTCTTTCCTTTTCTTCTTCCTTCTTTCTCTAACTTTCCTTCCTTCCCCCTTTTCTTTATTTCCCTTTCTCTTTCTTCCTTCTTTCCTTCCTTCCTGTCTTTCCTGGATTTTGACAGGGCGGGAAGGGGTGCGGTGGGGTTTGGAGGTGGCGTGAAGTAAAAGGAGGTAAGATTGGGGCAGGCGAGTGATGGAGCGTGAGGTTGTGTGTGTGTGCGGCAGCGGGGGGAGTGATGGAGCGTGGGGTTGCGTGTGTGTGTGTGGCGGTGGGGGGAGTGATGGATTGTGGGGTTGCGTGTGTGTGTGCGGCGGGGGGAGTGATGGAGCGTGGGGTTGTGTGTGTGCGTGCGGCGGGGGGTGTGTGTGCGGGAAGCGGCGCGGCGGGGCTTGGAGTGGGCATGGCTTCCGCGGAGGGAACTGTGTGCGCGCGCCAGGGAACTTGCGGCTGGGCAGCAATGCGCATGCTCAGTTGTTTTGCCGTTTTGTGAGTGTGTTGTTGTGTTGTTTTTCATTTTGAGTAGATATGTTTGTACCTTATGGGTTGTGTTATGGGCATGGGAATTTTGGTTAAGTTTCGTTGGGGGGTTTGTGAGTTTTGTTGATTTGCCGTTTTGTGAGTGTGTTGTTGTGTTGTTTTTCATTTTGAGTAGATATGTTTGTACCTTGTGGGTTGTGTTATGGGCATGGCAATTTTGGTTAAGTTTCGTTGGGTTTTTTTGAGTTTTGTTGTTTTGCTGTTTTGTGAGTGTGTTGTTGTGTTGTTTTTCATTTTGAGTAGATATGTTTGTACCTTGTAGGTTGTGTTATGGGCATGGCAATTTTGGTACAGTTTCGTTGGGGTTTTTTTGAGTTTTGTTTCCTCGTTGGATGCCCTTAACAAATTTATATATATAGATAATATGTTGCATTCTCCAGTACATAAACATGCCAAATCATTTGTTTCAGAAGCATTCCATAGAGTCCAATGGATAGCAATATTATCTGGCAATTGTACATATAAAGCCAGCTACCTTCTTGAAGTAAGAGCTCTCGATACATCCTATCAAGACAGTCTTCATCTAGATGGACGTCAATTCCAACAGCTTCTTCTGGTGGGGAGAGCCAAAAATGGTCATCCAGTAACAGATTCTCCATGCAATGGTTTAGAAAACCTGCCAAAGAGATGTTTTGTCATCAAAAACCTATTACTTAATTCTTTCTTTAGAAAGTTAGTAAGTCAAATATCTTATTAGTAGGACTAAGGTCTTGATTGGTTTAGGTCTTGATTTGGCAGGTTGGTAGTCTAAGATGCATTCAAATTCAAATCATGCTCTGATTTTGAACAAAAATCTTCAAGTAGCCTATTGTCCCTCATAAAAAATCAATACATGACAACTGCTTTGTTCACCGGGATTTGATGAAATTTCCAGAGGTGGTAGTAGTAGCAGCAATAATAATAATAATAATAATAATACACTTTATTTATATTCCGTTCAATCTCCCTGATGGGACTCAGAGCAGAGTACAACATACACTGATAGGCAAACATTCAATGCTTTAATACAGTGGAACAATGACATACAAATCCACAGAACAGAGGTAAAGGCCTTCCCTTTTCATTTCCGGCTTTCTGGAGGCGGTGCTCAACTCTGGCCATGGGAAAGTGCTCTTGTTCCATTTCCAAGCCGAGGACCTTGTTGTCCATAGACACCTCCTGGTTGTATCGCCAGCATGGTTGCTTGGGCGCCTTTATTACCTTCCTGCTGAAATGGTACCTATTGTTCTACTCACATTTGCCTGGTTTTGAATTGCTAGGTTGGCAGGAGCTAGAGCTGACAGCAGGAATTCACCCTGATCTGCAGCTTCGAACTGCCAGCCTTTAGTTCAGCAGAGTCAACACTTCAACAGTGTAACCTGTTGCACCACTACATATGAGAGAATTGCAGCTTCCAAATCACAAATAAATTTGATTTTTAGCCTGCTATTTACTTTTAAATGTTTTTTTTTAAAGAAAAAGAATTATCACTAACTTTTTTGAGTTTTTTTGGCAGAATTTAGTTCATTGGTTGTCCTTTCTGGGGGAAATCAAACCTACCAGATTTTAGATGAATACAAGGAGTTTAGAGCAGCCCTCCTCTGCTAATCTATTCAGAGAACCACCTCTATTTTCTTGGGGAAGTAACAGCAGGGAATATCTATTCTAGCATCTTAAAGACCTACACAGGTCTTAAGGTAGACACTAACGATCCACAGCTTTTCTGAACCTATATTACACAATGTATTGTCAAAGAGTTTCATGGCCAGAATCACTGGGTTGCTGTAGGTTTTTTCGGGCTATATGGCCATGTTCAAGAGGCCTCTAGAACAGGGCCATATAGCCCGAAAAAACCTACAACAACCTATATTACACACTTCAAACTTTCATAATGCAACATCTCTAGAATCAAGAAATATCAGTGGTGGTGGTGGTGGTGGGGGTTCTCTGGATATCAAATGCTTTTTAAAAGATGAAAGCAAATTATAACTATTCTAAAAGGAAATATTTGATGCAGGGAGAAAATAGCAAGGTTTGATAGGGCAGGGAGAACATAATTTGATGGGGCTTTATGAAACTCTTCTTACATCAGGAGCTGGCAAAGAATAGTATGATTCGTGCTTTAAATAATCCCTTAGGTCAAAAAAAAAGTCCGTGGAACTCAGATTGTTCCAATTGATAATTTTGGGGATTTTTTTCAGGGTTTGGGAGTAGTAGAAGATTCAAAATGGGCGTGTGATCTACAAATGTCAAAGAAAGTGTAAACATGGCTCCTTGGACACTCAAATGTTGTGTATTGCTTATCTGCAAGCATGTCACATTTAAGGCAAAATAGGGAAGAATACAGCTCTCTACATTCATCCAGATTAGGGGCACAGAGTCCAAGCAAAAGTGGAAAAAGAAATCTATCTTTTAACCTGAGAAAAACTGTCTCTGGGAATATCTATGCCAGTGGTTCTCAACCTGTGGTTCCCCAGGTGTTTTGGCTTACAACTCCCAGAAATCCCAGCCAGTTTACCAGCTATTGGGATTTCTGGGAGTTGAAGGTGAACATATCTATGGACTCACAGGTTGAGAACCACTGTGCACAAGGCCTTCAGGCGAAATCCAGACCATGATGACATTCTACATGGCCCACAAAGCTTTCAATGCCAGGGCAACATGATTAGATTTACACACTCTTACAATTACAAACATCCCTTTGAAGGCAACTGCAATTCTGATGTGGCCCAAGGTGAAAATCAGTTTGACACCCCTGTTCTAACGCAGGTCCATGTCAAGCAGATGTTGATAGGGTCACATTGGAGAATATAGAGAGAACATTTTAATCAATTCCACACATAGAAATGCTGGAGTTCTCCAGTGTTTGCAGGGATGTGGGTAGAGAGGGGTTACAGCTTACAGGGCACTTGAAGAATAGTAAGAATAGACTCACATTGGATTATGGGACTCTCCTGTCAAGTTGTCATTACCTCCTCCATCCCACAAGCTCTGTTGCTGCTCAACTCCCTCGATCCCACCCACACCTTCAGTTCTCAAGAAGTAATTTTTTTTAAAAAATGAAGAGAAAAGAAAGTCTGAGCCTATCTAAGCTGGTATTTAATTTTCCTTACTTTTTTTTTAAGGGTTTTCTCAGAGCAGTGAAAGTCCTGACATACTACATCCTAATAGAATAGCTGGAAGCATGAATCATGTTGGTTTGGGAACAACTGAGTAATTCTCCGAAGAGAAGAGGAACAGTGTTTGGAAGAGGGTGGACATTAAGGACTTGGGACAATAAGCAAAGGTATTTCTAGATATCATCCTGCTTGGTTTGAGGGGCATAGAGGAGCAAAAGAAATACCACAGGGGTGCTAACCCTTCCCTATGCCATTCAAAGCTCCCCCCCCCCCATATATATACACACACACATCATGTATAAGGTGTGTGTGTGTGTATATATATATATATATATAGAGAGAGAGAAACACTTTAAAATGTTCCTGTTCCGACTTACAAACAAATTCAACTTAAGATCAAATCTACAGAACCTATCTTTTTCATAACTTGAGGACGGCCTCTATTCGGAATCAGCCTAGATTATTTCAGTCTATTCTTTGAATTGATCCAAGAGATGGATTCTAAAAAATCGGTTATTTGGGTCTGTTCTTTCATATGCAACATTTAAAATAAGTTTTTCACACGTATGCTTGTAAAGCAAATGTATATTTCTTACTATTTAGATACAATTTGCACACATACTTTCTATAAATAGTAGTACTTTACCAAGGGAATGATAAGTGATAAATTTCCAGATTTCTTCAAAAGTCCAAAATGTTACCACTATTAGGTGATCTTCGCTGTGAATTGAAAGTAGTCTGGCAGACAGCTCCTAAGAAAGATTAAAAAAAACATGCATGCAACTGGCTAACAGAAGAAGCTAGCAGCTCACACTTGTGATTTTTTTTTTTTGTCGTGTCAGGAGCGACTTGAGAAACTGCAAGTCGCTTCTGGTATGAGAGAATTGGCTGTCTGCAGGGACGTTGCCCAGGGGACGCCCAGATGATTTGATGTTTTTATCATCCTTGTGGGAGGCTTCTCTCATGTCCCCGCATGAGGAGCTGGAGTTGATAAAGGGAGCTCATCCGCCTCTCCCCGGATTCGAACCTGCGACCTGTCGGTCTTCAGTCCTGCCGGCACAGGGGTTTAACCCACTGCGCCACCGAGGGCTCAAGAGCAGAAAACATGGCAGAAGGAAACACTAATGTTGAGAGAACCTTGCTGCTATTTAAGCCTAATGGCAATACCCTGGGGCTTTAGAAATTTTCATAATGCTTAGGTAAGATATCAAGTAAAATATATGAGCACTAAGGGTTGTTGTAGGTTTTTTCAGCCTTCGACAATACAATGAGCACTAACTTCCTGGCTTTATTTTTACTGTTTGTTTTACTCAGAAAGTTACGGTTCAAAGAGACTGTCAGGCCCTATATCCGAAGATCTCATCCCAGGTTTTGTTTATCACAGATTATCTTGCAGTGGAGCCCCATATAATCCAAATTAAAGCAGAAAATCTGGGATCAGATCCTGGGATATACGACCTGTCTGGAAGGGTCCTGAAAAGGATGCAACCAACCTTGTTTCTTTCATTAGCACGTTTCTTTGCCTTAGTACAGTTTGAGGTTCAGAAAATACAAAGTGATATCCAATTTGCTGGTCCGAACTTGAGTAGATCCATCGAACAGCTGGATTGATGAAAGATAACTTATTATTCAACTACTAATTCAGTGGATCTAGGCTAGCCAGGATAAACAATTAGATCCAGCCCATGAGAGGAGGTATAATTCTCTGAAGTTACTGCATAGCAGATACTAGCACACCTTATTATTTGTCATGCTGTGTATTAGTTCAAAACTGTTTGGAGGACAACACAGTTTCCATCCTTGATATACGGAGCTCTTAGTAATCCACTTTGTTATGCAGTTAAGCACTCCATCAACTTTGCTGGACTTGCCATGTTAATCAAATGTCCAATCACCATCTCCCAAAGCTGTTACTTTATTCTCAACTTAAGAACCGAAAATGGAATGTCAGTGGACAACAAAAGAGATTTAATGACAGGCTTAAAAGTAACCTAAACAAATATGGTATAATCACTAAGAAATGGGAAACTCTGGCACTCATGCAATATAACTGGAAGTCTGATGTTACCAATGGTGCTATGGACACCGAAATACAACACCGCCTGAGCTCTGCGAGTGCAGTATTTTCCCGAATGAATCAGAGAGTGTTTGAGGACATCCGTAGGGATACCAAGGTGCTTGTCTATAAAGCTATTGTCCTCCTAACCCTGCTCTATGCCTACGAAACGTGGACTGTCTACAGACGTCACAAGCAACTCCTGGAACGATTCCATCAGCGCTGCCTCTGGAAAATCCTGCAAATATCTTGGGAAGACAAGCGGACAAACGTCAGCGTGCTGGAAGAAGCACAGACCACCAGCACTGAAGCAATGGTCCTCTGCCATCAACTCCATTGGACCGGCCACGTTGTCCGGATGCCTGACCATCGTCTCCCAAAGCAGTTGCTCTACTCTGAACTTAAGAATGGAAAACGGAATGTTGGTGGACAGGAAAAGAGATTTAAAGATGGCCTCAAAGCCAACCTTAAAAACTCTGGCATAGACACTGAGAACTGGGAAGCCCTGGCCCTTGACCGCTCCAGCTGGAGGTCGGCTGTGACCAGCAGTGCTGCAGAATTCGAGGAGGCACGAGTGAAGGGTGAAAGAGAGAAACGTGCCAGGAGGAAGGTGTGTCAAGCCTACCCCGACCAGGACCGCCTTCCATCTGGAAACCAATGGGAGAAGATGTGGGTCAAGAATAGGGCTCCACAGCCACCTACAAACCCACAGAAATAGTCATCAAGGAAGACCATCTTACTCGTCCAACGAGGGATCGCCTAAGTAAGGATTTTGAAGACGCACAAACACAGGGTGAAAGGAAGAAATGTGCTCATCAAGTAAACCCTTGTCATGACCACCTTCCACATGGAAATCTATGTTCTCAATATGAAAGACCATGCAGATCCAGAATAGGTCTTCACAGTCATGTATGGATCCACCGCCAAGATTCTACCTCTGGAAGACAATCATAGTCAGCCATGAGTGATCTCCCAGTTCCTGTGAACTGTAGCAGGTTGAAATAAAACTATTTTGGACCTTCACTGACAGTAAGTAAGAATCATACTAGAAACTAAACTCAGTGCCAATTTAGATGCATATGAGTGCTAGTAATCTTCCACATAGTTTCTCCTTTCAAAGTTGGAGCTTTGAAACATGAAAGGATTGTTTCCTTCTAAAATATGATAAAAAGCTACTATTTCAGTCTTATTGCAGTGCAAGTGTTGTCAAGTTGACAGGCCTTTCTTTATGCATCCATAATTAAGGATTACTAGTAGGACAAATTTGACACTTACATCATGACTGTTTTGTGCTTTGCAGGAAGCAGAGCTAAGGTGATACGATAATGTTTCCAGAGGAAAGGGATGCATATTTTCCATGGCTGATTGTGTAGAACCCTGTCTACTCATTCCCTTTCCTGTTTCTGAAGCATACAAGAACCTTTGCACCATTTACCAGGCTCCTCATTGTAGCCACTTCAGTGTGACAAACTAGAGGGCTGAAAATAAGATACACTGTTATGAGGAACCAACTGGAACATGTGAGGTCTAAACATGCCCCTGCTCTCCTATCGTCAGAGTTGGAATCAAGTGAGAAGGAATGAGTTTATAGGGCTATACAGCTAAGAAGAAATGAAAGCTGAATTCTAATCCAGTTACAATTATATCAAAAAGTGTCTGATCTTGGAAGAGAAATAGATCAGTACTTGGATGGGAGGCTACTAATAAGTACCAGGCCCGTAGGCTCTATTTCATAGGGGGACATGCAGAGGCGGCCCTAGGTAATTTTCAACGGTAAGCAAACAGTATTTTGGCGCCCTCAACAACCAATCACTGATATATATTTTCTGTTCATCGTGGGAGTTCTGTGTGCCATATTCGGTTCAATTCCATCATTGGTGGAGTTCAGAATGCTCTTTGATTGTAGGTGACCTATACATCCCAGTAACTACAACTCGCATATGTCAAGGTCTATTTTCCCCCAAGAGTGCCCCTAGGCAAAATCAACTATACTGCAAATGCTTACTTTGCGTAATGGGTTGAGCTGCCCCTGGGGACATGGCAAAACCATCTCTGAGTATCCCTTGCCTAAGAAAACCTTTTGAAATTCACAAGGGCTATCATAAGTCAAGAGGTGAGTTGAATGCACATATATATACACAAACATTACTTACACTAAAAACTGTCCTGGCTTTCTGGTTGTCATTCTCCAGAAGACGGAGTTGTTTTCTCAAATATCTCTGGAGTTCAGCATTAGGAAGCCCAGTTTTACGTTTCACCATGATTACCTTCAGTGATATAGCTGGGGGAAAAATGAGTTTTGTGGTCTTAAGAATATGAACATACTTTACACCAGAGCTTGAAAAGGTTATTTTTAAAGCATCCAGAATCTACAGCCAATCTCAGCTCAGGAGATTCAGTAAATTTTAGTCCAGAACTATTGGTCCTTGCGATTCATTTTTGCAATGCATTGGTATCATGGTCCTTGCGATTCATTTTTGCGATGCATTGGTATCATGGTCCTTGCAATTCATTTTTTCCTTCTGGACTGTTATGTTGCTCACACTATAAAACCATATAATCCTAGAGCTGGAAGAGACTTCAAGAGCCATCTAGTTCAATCCCTTTCTGCCATACAGGAATACATAAGAAAAGAATTCCTGACAAGACAGCTACTCATATGCAGCCTACATATGAGTATTGGGAGTAGGAGAATCAAAATACATATAATTATGAACACGCACTATAAAGGAGAAAATTAATTCGAAGATTGAACGGTAAGCAAACAATATTTTGGTCCCCCCCCCCACCAATCACTGATATATATATATATATATATATATATATATATATTCTGTTCGTCATTTATTTATTTATTTATTTATTTATTTACAGTATTTATATTCCGCCCTTCTCAGCCCACAGGGGACTCAGAGCGGATTACATTGTACACATATACGGCAAACATTCAATGCCAATTTGACATACAACGTATACAGACATACACAGAGGCTATTTAACTTTTTCTGGCCGCCAGGGGAGCTGTCGCTTTCATCGTCCACCTGCGACACTGATGAAGTACTTCCGCATTCCCTGCATGCTTTTGCTGGAGTGCTTTGCTGGAGTCCTTTTTATGGCCTCATAAATTAGTTAATTTAACCTCTCCACACAAAGTGGTACCTAATTTTCCTACTTGACAGATGCAACTGTCTTTCGGATTTCAAAGGTCGACAACAGGCTACACAATTGGTTGGAAGCCCACTCCAACCCAGGCTGGCTTCAAACTCATGACCTTTTGGTCAGAGTGATCTTAATGCAGCTGACACTCAGCCAGCTGCGCCACAATCCCGGTCATGGGAGTTCTGTGTGCCATATTTGGTTCAGTTCCATCATTGGTGGAGTTCAGAATGCTCTTTGATTTTAGGTGAACTATACATCCTAGTAACTACAACTCGCATATGTCAAGGTCTATTTTCCCTCAAGAGCGCCTCAAGAGCGCCCCTGGGCAAAATCAACTATACTGCAAATGCTTACTTTGCGTAATGGGTTGAGCCGCCCCTGCCTATATAGAAAAAATGGAAGAAAGATGTCAATAGACCTCACCTTTTTGTTGCTGCTGCTGCTGCTGTTGGAGTGCAATTTCTCTGCTGACATACGGCAATGAAGGTACATCCAAGTGCACTGGAACACATTTACAAGAAGAGGCATTGTGTCTTGGTAACTCTGTATTTTCTTCCCAACAGGTTCTTTGCTTCTGATTGAAAACTGGATAAGCTGTATCAGGAACTTTCCCCTCTGACAGAACATCGCAGTCTGAAGTACTTGTGATGAATGGGTCGTCTCCTGTTGCTCCTAAAGACTCCATGGGCAGCCAGTCTAATAAAAATGAATTATTACACAAATCATATACAATGTTGAATTTTTAAAGGTTAATATCGGTTCAGCCTAATATAAAAACCCTGATCTGAATCATTTTACCTCTACGGTAAGGTGGTCTGGGCAAGCTCTTCATCTCTCAGCCTCTCCACTCAACACTGCCATACAGGGGAGTATTAATGCTGACTTTTTATGTAATAGGTCTGCTTTAGGGATGAGAAATGATCTGGACAATTGGAAATATTTCATAAATGTTACTTTAAGGGGAGAAGTAGCTATAGAAAAAATGCACCCAGCATTTTCCCTCTTCCTTTGAGCCCTTCTACCATATAAAATGGTCTCCTGACAACTCTGTGCAAAGTAGAGCAGGCACCACTTTGGGAGCTCGCATTGGAAGTCAGATACATAATTCAGCATCATTCTGGTAACTAACACACACTACACAGCTCTCATTTTGACCTAGATAAAGAGGGAAAGCATAAAAGAGAGAGAATATGGAATGAGAAAGGATTTTCAAAACATTTTTAGCTTAGTCTATGCATTACAGCTGAAAAAGTATTTGACACATCTTTGCAATTTCCCCCCCCATAAACCTTTTCTTCTTCTATAGAATAAAAGACTGTTGTTTGCTCTTCTTTTATGCATTCTGCATTCCTATTGAAGGACATGCAATGCCCCAAGCTACACAAACATTTAAATGCAGAAACAAATGTATGGAGGGAACCCCTACCTTTGCCACTCTTGCTGGTTCCCAACTTTCACTCCAGCCACATAAGGCATACTTCACTGCTCCTGTCCAAAATGACTGCTGAAATGTCCCTTCCTGTTTGAATCCCCCTTTTTCCTGTTGGCTCATATCTACTCTGGACTTTTCAGCTAACACAGCAAGTTGACCATTAACAGACAAGGTTAAGCTTTACAACCCTTTTTAACTGCTAAGCTGCTGAAATGCCCTAAACTACATTTCATCTATTTTTATTGCTTTTGATTGTGAGAAGCTTTGAAGGTCCCATCTGGTGCTTTGCTATTGCTTCATAACCCAGGACTGAATCCCAGCAAAGCAATTGTTGGAAACTAAGCTCTAAGGTTCTTGGTAATGAGAAATGACAAAAATCTTGGAACTCTGTGTTATTATCTTACAATTCATGATTTTTTAAAATATAAATGGAAGGTTTTCATGAGCTATGTCTTCGTACATTTTGTTATTACAGTTTATGTATGTATGTGCAGGTACAATTGCACCAGTAGCTCCAATTTTGTTTGCTTTGCATTTAATGTTTGTTATAGTCCTAAGTTTCAGGGACTCTGCAGATAGGTGGCTTCTTTTGGCTGCATTCATAGGGCAAGCCACCTGTCAATTATAGTTAGGTTCCCTGGTCCCGCCCCCTTTTTGAGTTTTAGAGGGAATAGGAGCCATTTTGAGTTCAGTCTACACAGAGAAGCTTTCCACGCAGGACATAATACCAAGAGCTCCTGTAGAAAGCTTCGTCTTCTATGGCTTGGCCGGGGAGATATACAGCCTACAGCTTGGCCGGGGTTATACAGCCCACAGCTTGGCCGAGGATTATACAGCCTTACAGCTCCTTCGCTGAGGGACTTCAGTCAGCCATCACGGAAACCTGAGTTCTTTTTCCCCTGGAAGTCTACAAAGCTCTGCTTGGTAAGGGTCACTCGTGGAAGCCAGAAGCAGTTGGTACCGGGTGTAGGGGCTCCACGCCATCAGAGGCAAAGACAGACTGCCCAGATTAGAAGTTAAGGATTTACCCATTAGTTACAGTTTATGAAGATAGTGCCTGTTCCCTGTGGACAAGATTGAGAGAGAGCCAATAGACTGTTAAGAAAGCCTTAAAGTACCTGTTTGTTTTCATTAATAAAGAACTTTGTTGAACCTTTATGCAATCTAAAGACTCTGTTTTAAGGAAATCCAAGGGCCTTTAATCTGAGACAGCCTCAGCGTCCCGTTGGGCACATGGAATTTGTGTCCTGTCTACAGTCTTATGCACAGGCCCAGCGTGCGACAGCACAATGTATGTGTACATATCTCTTAAAAAAGGGTCATCTTAACCTTCGGTAAAACTGAATTAATGTGTTGCAAAATGATGCATGTCTAAAAATATGTGTCACCAACATGAAATGTTTGGAAAGCTCTGACCTACACCATGCTGGCTTTTTCACTGACAACTAGAGATGGATATTAGACTTGTGCACGGATCTGTTTTAGCCATTTTCTTTTGACTTATTTGACTTGTTCGGTTTCTCTGGACGGCTATAACAGCAAGGGTTCAGCCACCATGTATTTTTTGCCTGAAATGGCTCATGTAGCTGCCGAGTATGGTCTCTTCTCTTCTATTTGGGAGCACGGAGAGCTTCCTTAACCCTGTTCCTCAAACCCAGGCTCCTTTGGAAGAAAGAAATGGAGCCCAGGAAGGGTGCCTTCTTAACCCCATTGCTCGAACTCAGACTCTCTTGAAAGGAAGAAAGGAAAGGACTCCAAGGATGCTTCCTTAACCCTGTTGCCCAAACTCAGACTCCCAGAACAGAAAGAAAGCCTTGCAAGTTCCCCATTGCTGTTAATGGGCCGGATCTTCCCGGATCTTTCAGCTGCCTAGCTGAAAACAGATTTTTCCATTAGCCAATTTCCGAGAGGCTCCCAAAAACGGATCTGGGTACCCGATGAAATTTGGATACCAAAAATGGATCACCCTCCAGCCAAATTCCACAAGCCTAATAGGTACCCATGGATTCTGTATCCAGCTTGAAAATATTTTTTAATCCAAAAAGCAAGGTTTGAGTTTGCCATTTTATGCAAGAAACATCATTTGACTACAACACTGTATATGATAGGACTTGGGCATCCCTGAAATTTGGATGGGGTGTGTGTCTTGGGACCAAACCCCAGTGGTTACCAAGGACCCACTGTATATCAATATAAATTCCATAACCACAGTAATATATACACACACTCTGGCATAGACACTGAGAACTGGGAAGGCCTGGCCCTTGAGCGCTCCAGCTGGAGGTCAGCTGTGACCATCAGTGCTGCAGAATTTGAAGAGGCACGAATGGAGGGTGAAAGAAATGTGCCAAGAGGAAGGCGCGTCAAGCCAACCCTGACTGGGACTGCCTTCCACCTGGAAACCAATGCCCTCACTGCAGAAGAAGATGCAAATCAAGAACAGGGCTCCACAGCCACCTACAGACCAACAAAAATTCTGATCCTGGAAGACTATCCTACTCGGCCAATGAGGGATCGCCTAAGTAAGTAAGTAAGTACACACACAGTTGTGCTCTATCCAGAATGCAACAAACAAAATCTGTTCTCATATACATCCACCATAATTTACCACCTTTAGAGTTGTGGGGGGGAAAATTAGACATTCAGTGTACTGGCAAATTTTTCATGGCACAGTTCCAATGAAAGGAGCATTTTCATCCAGCAATGTCCTATATGTGTGTGTGCGCAAACTCTCATGTTTGTATGTTCGCAGCAGAAAATAAATTCTCAGTTCTAAACCAAAATCTTGCGCACTATACATGTTGAACAGAAGTGAGTAACTTTAGAAGCCTTTTAAAATCAATTAAAAGAGAGAAGACAGAAAATCAACTATTAAAAAGCCATCTGCAGTGAATTCCTAAGATCTTGTGGAAATAAAAGTTTTTACTTGCAGGGGAGGCAGTCCCATGGCTTGGCAATAGCCAGGTTCCACTTCACAAATGTATATAGTAAGGTAAGCAACATTGCCAAATATAGGGGCCCCCATTGGACAAAAGGAAGATTCACTGTTTAATGGGATTTACTAGTTCAAAACGGCATACTATATTAGATCTATTTTTAAATGTATGTCGAAAATGAGGCTTAATTTCCTGTATTTAAACCTACTTCTGTTTTTTCAGGGGTCCAGGTCAGGCTCTCTTCATATGAAACATATATAAGGACGGTCTCCTCTACACCAAAATTCCCACATGGAAAGCCTGATGTTTTCAGGATTCTTCCTAAAAGGAAGCTAGGACATGCATTGCATGAGAGAGGGAAACAGCAACATTTCCTTTTATTGTTTTCTTTTTTAATGTTTTCATCAGGATCTGCCCAACTTCCTGCTTTAGTTTTGCTGCATGTTCAGTTTTTCTGCATACTGGAGGTCTTGCAAAGCAATTTTTAAATACATTGGAAGGATGGCATGCTAAAACTGAGTAGGGAAGATTCATGTTCAAATCTCCTGTCTTAACCATGCAACTTATTTAGTTGACCCAGGTCCAGACATTCTCATGGAGCTGTTCTGATCACAGAATTTGAAGAAACCACACGGGAAGGCCATCCAGTCCATCTCCCTGCCATGCAAGAACACACAATCAAAGCATTCCTGACAAATGGCCATCCAGTCTCTGCTTTAAACCCTCCAGAGAAGGAGACTATGCTCTAAGGCACATGTGTCAAACTCAAGGCCTGTGGGCAGGGGCGGCTCAACCCATTACACAAAGTAAGCATTTGCAGTATAGTTGATTTTGCCCAGGGGCACTCTTGAGGCGCTCTTGGGAGAAAATAGGCCTTGACATATGTGAGTTGTAGTTACTGAGATGTATAGTTCACCTACAATCAAAGAGCATTCTGAAGTCCACTGATGATGGAATTGAACCAAATATGCACACAGAACTCCCACAACGAACAGAAAATATATATCAGTGATTGGTTGGGGTGCGCCAAAATACTGTTTGCTTACCATTGAAAATTACCTAGGGCCGCCTCTGCCTGTGGGCCAAATCTGGCCTTCCATGTCATAGTATGTGATCCTCCAGATGCTGAACTACCATTCCTGTATTCCTAATCATTACATATCATGACTACAGCCAATGGGTGTTGTTATACAGTAATATCTGGAAGGCTGCCACTTACTCAGTCATGAAAGTGGGTTTTGGATTTACACACAAGGCTTGTGAATATGATATCTGACTTTAAAATGTCCTTTAACCTTTCCCCAACCTCAGAGCCACAAGTAGTGTTGGATTGCAATTCCCATTATCCCCTGCCCACATGGCATATAATCAAACATGATGGGAATTGTCATTCAATAACATCTGGGGAGCCCAAACTGGGTAAAATAAGTAAGTAAGTAAATAAGTAAATAAATAAATAAAATCTAAAAAAATTACAGTTGGCCCTCTGTATCCATGGACTTTCCACCTCGTGGATCCAACTGCCCTTGGAAGACAACCAAAAGGCTGAGGTGGCCCTAGATGAAAATGAGTTTGACACCTCTGCTCTATGGCAACACATTCCACTGTCAAATAGCTGTTACCATCAGGAAATTCTTCATAATGTTCAGTGCGCAGGCATGTAGTCGGGGGGGGGGGGGGGCTTGGGGGGCTTCAGCCCCCCCCCCCCCAAAATTCTGATGGTGGTCCGCGAGAAGGCCTTACTGGTACATTATTTAAATTGCTTTGTTTATTCATATCATGATCTGATCACCATGCTCAATATATCACATATGCATGGGGGTATTGGGGTAACGATACAAAAGGTTTGCTAGGGTAGACTCTCTTTCACTCAGACTCACCCCCCCCCGAAACAAACAGCCCCCCCCCCCGCAAAAAACAAACTCAGCCCCCCCCTCCCCGAAACAAAATCCTGGCTACAGGCCTGTTCAATAGAATCTCTTATTTTGCAATCTGAATCCATTGCTCTATGTTGTAGTCTAGAGCAGCAGAAAACAAACTTGTCTCTACTTCAATGTGACCTCCTTTCAAAGATTTAAACATGGCTATCATGTCTCCTTTCAACATTTGTTTCCCCAAGCCAGGCCCGTAGCCGGGGGGGAGGGGGGTTGAGGGGTTTCAGCCCCCCCCCCCCCAATTCTCAGGGTGTTCACGAGAAGGCCTTACTGGTACATTATTTAAACTGTTATGTTTATTCATATCATGATCTGATCACCATGCTCAATATATCCCATATGCATGGGGGTATTGGGATAATGATACAAAAGGTTTGCTAGCCCCCCCCCCCCCCGAATCAAACTCAGCCCCCCCCCTCCGGCTACGGGCCTGAGCGCCCCCCCCCCCGAATCAAACTCAGCCCCCCCCCCTCCGAATCTAAATCCTGGCTACAGGCCTGCCCCAAGCTAAACATATTCAGCTCAATCCAGGTGAGGTCTGAACAAAGTATAATAGAGAGGAAATATGACTTCTCTCGATCTAGAAACAATACTCTTATTCATGCAGCCTAGAATTTCATTGGCTGTTTTAGCTGCCACATCGCACTGTTGACTCATGTTTAGCTTGTGGTCTACTAAGACTCGGAGATCCCTTTTGCATGATTTATTTTCAAGCTAGTACATGTGATTGTATATTAAGAATGTTGTAAGAAGTAGTGGAGGTGGGCCACATGTAGAAAACCATGTTGGGCATATTTATATGGACCATTTTGGTTAATACAGAACTTGTCTGAGGAAAACCAGTTTTTTCTGAATAGATAATTAGATGGACATCTGAAACATATTTGAGAGCAGAAAAGTGGCCTCAAACTGGTTCCAAAATTCATAGTATCTATGGCCTGGTGGACAATGCAGGTTTTTCTCCATTTCTAGGCAATACTCATAAGAGTTGTGTGTGGCGGGGGGATTCACTTACAGCAGCCATGTTAGAACCTAAACAAAAGTATTCCTTTTACAAAGAAGTGCCAGAAGAAAAATAAATGTTGCTCAATTACGCTGAAAAATACTGGTTCTGTGGCAATTAACGAAAATAACATAATCTCGAGCTTTTTATAAAACAGTATGAGTTTAAGTGGAAGATTAGTTTTCTACGTTCAATCATACACATTTATTTATTAATTTATTAAGGGGAAGCGGTGGCACAATGGTTTAAACTGCTGAGCTGCTGAGCTTGCTTACTGAAAGGTTGGCGGTTCAAATCTGCAGGATGGGGTGAGCTCCCGATGTTAGCCCCAGCTTCTGCCAATCTAGCAGTTCGAAAACATGCAAATGTGAGATCAATAGGTACCGCCTCAGCAGGAAGGTAAATGATGCTCCATGCAGTCATGCATGACCTAGGAGGTGTCTATGGACAACGCCGGCTCTTTGGCTTAGAAATTGAGATGACACCACCCCTCAGAAGCGGAAGGGGAAGCCTTTACCTTTATCTGTGATTGGTTGTTTCTAGGCATTGGATGTTTGCCTCTGTGTTTGTGTATGCTGGAATCTGCCCTGAGTCCCCTTGGGGAGTTAGGGCGGAATACAAATATATTATTATTATTATTATTATTATTATTATTATTATTATTTTGACATAAGTTCCAGTTTGGGCCACAGAGTTGTGTCTTTGTTTGTAGTCTGTCTGTATGATTTTCTTGCAACAACTGAGGATATGATCCATGGTTTCATCAACTTCCTTGCACAGTCTGCATTTTGGGTCATCAGCTGATTTTTCAATCCTGGCCTTAATGGAATTTGTTCTGATCGCTTGCTCCCTGGGCTGCAAGAATCAAGCCTTCTGTCTCCTTCTTCAGGGTTCCATTCATGAGCCATAACCAGGTCTTCTCCTTGTCAACGTTTCCTTGAATCTTTCAAGGAACTGCCCATGTAAGGCTTTGTTGTGCCAGCTGTCAGCTCTGGTTTGGAGTGCAGTTTTCTTGTACTGACTCTTTGTCTGCTGTGCTTTGAGAAGTTTCCGATTATTGACTTCAATTAAAGCAGTTCTTGGCTTTCCTTGACATATTCTGCCAGGGCGTGTTTTTCTTCTTCAACTGCTTGTTTGACTTGTATATTATTATTATTATTATTATTATTATTATTAAGTGTATTATTTCTGCCTACTTACTTAATTCTCTGCACAGAGCATACCTCAGAGCACTTCTGACTTGTAGAAGCACAACTGAGGAGTATTGTATAAATATTCCAAATACATAGTGCAGCTGGAGCTAATAAAAGAAAAACCTACAACACTTGGTTATTGCTGAAAATATTTTTCTCAGTAGTCTGTCATCTAATACTGAGGTTAAAAGCCCATTCTGCTGATTTGTATTTTAAATAATAAAGACCTTTTTGATAGCTACAAAGGCAAATAACATAGCTGATGGCAAATCAAGAGTCAATGCTCTGAACATTGAATTTAAAGTATTGGGGGATTTGTTTCATTACCAGAAGGTGAACTAAATTATCAATGAAAGATTTCCCTTTCCCAATACCTCTGATATTGTTCAATCTCCTTTGCAATTTTATTTCCTTTTTCAATCAAAATGAACCCATTGATATTATATTATAATAATCATCTCTTGATGCTAATGTGTAGTAGTATACTCATGGGCCAGCAAAAATATATACTAGTTTCAGACCTTATCATAGGAGTAGCTTGCTAAACTTTATATTCTTGCCTTCTTATTTTCCCTCGTTTTTTCTGAATCATGAAATAACATATTAATACAATGTTTTATAGTTACAGCACCAAAAGCCTTACACTTACCTAAGAGGGAAATCACATTAATCTAGCAGCCAAAAGTGCATAATGGAAAGCTGTAGCCAATAAGTTGGGCAGTAGGTTTAAATTTAAAGGGCCCTTTAGGAACTATATTGTGGTCTGTTTGAACTCTCCACAGATTGGATTTCCTCCTTTGAAACAGCACTAAATGAAAACTTCATTCTGCCTTGCATGGATATCCATCCTATTACACCTGCAAACTCTTTTTCTGCTGTACAGCTCTTAGATTGACTATGCTGCTAATATTCCACCAAGTTATAAGCATGCATACTTCAAAGTAAACCACTACTGATTTCAGCTGAAGAAGACTGGGGAATTACTCTTCCACTGAATGAAGACAAAAGAGCTAAGTTTAAAGCTGTCATGGAAAGCATGTTAAAGGCACTTGGTAAAGAGCA
This sequence comes from Anolis sagrei, assembly GCF_037176765.1. Taxonomy (NCBI): domain Eukaryota; kingdom Metazoa; phylum Chordata; class Lepidosauria; order Squamata; family Anolidae; genus Anolis; species Anolis sagrei. Next base: position 105,906,298 of record NC_090025.1, read on the forward strand.
AGAGGCAGAAACTTTTCAGGGAAGGAACAGTTCTAGTGGGCGGTGACCCTGGAAGCAGGCAACAACCAGGCAAAGTATTTTCGAAAAACTGGACACTTCTCTCGACAGATGAACGCAACATGAATTCCAAAGTTAAATATGAAATTTATTTTATTTTCCACTAGCTGTCCCCTGCCACGCGTTGCTGTGGCCCAGTCTGGTGATCTGGAAAATAATGTGAAAGTGTGGGTTTCTAATATATGTAATTTCTTTATGCTTGCGGGTAAACAGTATTTCTTGTTGTTTCTTTGTCAGTGTTGATGTGGAGATTGTCTGGTTTGCCTACTCTGGATCAAGCAACATATAATTGTCCTTCTTTAGGGGTCCCTTTCAAATCTATGATACTATATTTCTCTCTCTGTGTGAATCATATATATCTATCTATATCTCTGGCTGGATGGTTCTTTGTCAGGAGGGCTTTGATTACATTTTCTTGTCCTGGTGAAGAGAGCTGGACTGGATGGTCTTAAGTATGTTCTGTTGGTCATGGGGGTTCTGTGTGAGAAATTTGCCCCAATTCTGTCATTTGTGGGGTTCAGAATGGTCTTTGATTGTAGGTGAACTATAAATCCCAGTAATATCAAGGTCTATTTCCCCCCAAATCCATTTGTGTTCATATTTGGACATATGGAATATTTGTGCCAAGTTTGGTCCAGATCCATCATTGTTTGAGTCCACAGTGCTCTCTGGATGTAGGTAAACTACAACTCCCAAGCTCAAGGTCAATGTTGCCATCCAGAGCAGGGAACGAGGCCCTAAGATAACTATCCACCACACTTGGCTGTGAAAAACAATCCTGTTTTATTGAAGAAAAATGGTTACAAAATAAAGGAAAAATGCAAGTCAAAAGCCACAGCAAAATCAGCAAACGTGATTTTAAATAGACAAAGCAAAACCAAAAGCCTCACTGGGAAAATACTGGAATCTGTTAGCAATCCACTAACCGTACTTGATATCCTAGAAATCTTCCCAAACTATGGCCAGGGAACCGGGAGAACTGCCAAGGTCTTCATCAATTTTGAAACGATGCCTGAACTGAGGCAATCAGCCTGGCGTATTGCAATTAAAACTCAAGAATCGGTTCCGTGAACCGCCCTTCTGTTTTGAAGCCAATGTTTTTAATTCTTGAATTCGGGAGGATCGACGCAAACTGAGTGATTTACTTCTGTCTTCCCAAATTTGGCCCCTTCTGTTGTCATTACAGTTAACAGGTGCAGAAGGGAAGGAAAGTTCAAGGTCTCCCTCTGAAACATTCTCATGAACACTGGTACTTTCATTTTCCAAATCTACAGAAGTTCCTTCCTCACTAATTTCAGGAACATTGGCATTTTCCAAACCTACAGCAGTTTCTTTCTCACTAATTTCAGGAGCATTGGCATCAAAAGGTACATTTCCACTAGCATCAGTAAATATACTTTCATTAGCATCAGGAGGAACAAACAGAGAATCAGGTTCAAGTTCAAACTCAGGCTGAACCCAACAGTCAATGCCCACCAAACCCTGCTAATATTTTCTGTTGGTCATGGGAGTCCTGTATGCCACATTTGGTTCAATTCTATAATTGGTGGAGTTCAGAATGCTCTTTGATTGTAGGTGAACTATAAATCCCAGCAACTACAGCTCCCAAATGACAAAATCAATTTTTTTTGAGTGAAAGACATACATTGGGTTGTTAGGTATATGCTGTCCAAATTTGGTGTCAATTCGTCCAGAGGTTTTTGAGTTCTGTTAATCCCACAAACGAACATTACATTTTTATTTATATAGATTTTATAGAGTTACACAATCCCAAAAGAGTGGTATTCCCCCTCCCCGCTTTTGTCTTATTTCCAATAATCTCTCCCAGGAAGAGTAGGCAAACTACACATTCCGAAAGAGATTATCTCACCTTTCATAACAGATCACCTCAGGGGAGCTAGACAGGAAATGCACACCCACTAACCCCATGCTGGAACTTTTCCTAAGACTATACTAAAAGCTCTTTAACAAGAGGAGCTAACCCACAGTTGCAGAGCTACACATCTTTCATACTTAAGATTCACTTATAAACACACACAGCCCCCTTCATAATTCTTTGTGATCTCAGCATATATGTATATTTTTTAAAAAATGTAACTGGATGCACTGAAGGGGGAAAATCAGGTCTGCGCTCATATGGTCCAGTGCATATCCTCTGGAAAACTAAAATAATATGCCTATTTATTTATTTCTGGTATTTCTATCCCATTCCTTCTCAACCCCCGAAGGGGAACTCAGGGCGGCTCACATTTGGCAGCAATTCGATGCCACTACAGCAATATAATAACAATTAAAACAATAAGTAAAACATTCATTAAAACAGTAAAAAATAGTATTAATAGCTGTAACATCATTCCAGTCAATTCCATATCCAAAGTGTCTGTTGTCCAAAAGCCTGGTCCCAGAACCATGACTTCAATTTCTTCCTAAATGACAGGAGGGAAGGAGCCGATCTTACCTCAGTGGGAAGCGAGTTCCACAGGCATGGCGCCACAGCCAAGAAGGCCCTGTCTCTCATCCCTGCCAGTTGTATTTGTGACGCTGGCAGGAGCAAGAGCAGGCCCTCCCCGGATGATCTTATACTGTGAGGCAGGATGTAGAGGGAGATGTGTTCAGACAAGTAAGCTGGGCCAGAACCATATAGGGCTTTACAGGTCAAAACCAGCACTTTGAATTGAGCTCGGAAGTGGACCGGCAGCCAGTGGAGCTGAGACAACAAGGGGGTGGTATGCACCCTGTATGTTGGTCCAGTTAGCAATCTGGCTGCCACCTGTTGGACTAGTTGCAATTTCCAAACAGTCTTCAAAGGCAGCCCCACATAGAGTGCATTACAGTAATCTATTTGGGATATAACAAGAGCATGGACCACCATAGCTAGATCAGACTTCCCAAGGTACGGGTGCAGCTGGCACACAAGCTTTAACTATGCAAAAGCTCCCCTGGCCACTGCCGAAACCCGGGGTTCCATGCTCAGCAGGAAATCCCACAATATCTGCTTTGAACTGGGTTATCTGAGTCCACACTGCCATATATTCCAATTCAATGCAGATAATCAGGGTTTTATTCCGCTGTGTGGAAGAGACCCTATAGATATAAAGTAAACAGGCTGATCATACTGTTGGGATGGGCAGGGGAGAATTACACCAACTCTCAGCTCCTTGTAACCATGGCATTGAGGATCGGCATTGTTTTTTCTTGGCTTCTCTTTCATCATCCCATTTAAAGGTGACAGTGATGAAACAGTCAGGCAGAAGGGTGGGCGTATTGCCTATTTATCTATCCGTAATGATTTTAAGGACTTAATACCTATGATGGTGTGTTAATCAAGAACTTAGACCCTTCCACACAGCCATATAACCCAGAATATCAAGGCAGATAATCCCCAATATCTGCTTTCAACTGGGTTATCTGAGTCCACACTGCCATGTAATCCAGTAAATGTGGATTTTATACAGCTGTGTGGAAGGGGGCTGGGTTTTCTAACAGAAAAACCTTCTTATTACAATGAAATAAACTATAGTTTGAATATGTCTATTGCAACCTTTTTATTTGTTTGTAGTGTGGTTATCTGGATAGATGTGTTATTTTGGTGTATTTCTTACATGAGAGAAAAATGAGTCCTGAAAGTACAACTGGGCTGGGATTGCATTGCTAGATAACAGTTTAAGAAAGGAAGAAACAAGAAGGAGAAAGAAATGTGGCAGCACATTGAAGACAAACTGTTTTTATTTATTAATTTTATCACTAATTTATGCACTCAGCATTATCCAGATATGTATTTTCAAATGGTATTTATTAGAAATCCTCATTCTTAACTTTGCAATATTATGATTTGTCTCATTAGAAATTGGATATCTTTTTGGATCTTATATAAAGCCTCATCCTCCCCCCCCCCGCCCCCGCCCCCCAAAAAATCCTGCCATCATTTTAAATTGGATCAGTAAACGTATGTACACCAAGTTTGGTCCACATCCATTGTGGCTGGGATTCATGGGACTGAGCGACAACTCTCATTGATATCGGAGGTGACCCCCCCCCCTCCAGGACTCTGTAAAAGATGGTTCAAAACCAAAGAATTCATAGTTTTACCAAGGACACCAGGTTGGAATGATCCCATAATCCCCTATCTCTCCCCCATGTAGGAACCTAAGGCTCTTTCCATGGCCCCACATGGCAAGACCCCTGTAATCCACACTTTATGGACTTTTCTATGAATTTTTAGAAATCTTTAGTCAACTTTTCATGGACTTTACTACAGTTTCTTCCATTATGTCAGCCCTGCTGGCCAAAACCAGTTCTAAAGTTCATCAACGCACCTCATATCTCCGGATGATAAAACAAAGGACCTGGCCATTTAGGCCAGACTACAGATGATGATTCCAAGGAACTTAAACAATAAACCCTGGCCAGCTTGAGGTCTTACACACTCACTGAGCCATTTTGCAAACATTAGTCATTTAAAACCAGTCAACTGGACATTTCTTCATTGTTTTCCTGTTGCCCACCTCCCTTCCACTAGATTTTGTTCATTTTCATGGTTTCCTCCTTTCTGTTGAAATTGTCCACATGCTTGTGGATTTCAATGGCTTCTCTGTGTAGTCTGACATGGTGGTTGTGAGAGTGGTCCAGCATTTCTGTGTTCTCAAATAATATGCTGTGTCCAGGTTGGTTCATCAGGTGCTCTGCTATGGCTGACTTCTCTGGTTGAAGTAGTCTGCAGTGCCTTTCATGTTCCTTGATTCGTGTTCGGGCAATGCTGCATTTGGTGGTCCCTATGTAGACATGTCCACAGCTGCATGGTACACGGTAGACTCCTGCAGAAGTGAGAGGATCCCTCTTGTCTTTTGCTGAACGTAGCATTTGTTGGATTTTCTTGGTGGGTCTGTAGATAGTTTGTATGTTGTGTTCCCTCATCAGTTTCCCTATGCGGTCAGTGGTTCCCTTGATGTATGGCAAGAATACTTTTCCTCTGGGCGGATCTTTGTCTTTATTCTCGTGGCTTGTTCTTGGTCTTGCAGCTCTTCTGATGTCTGAGGTGGAGTATCCATTGGCCTGTAGAGTCCAGTTGAGGTGGTTCAGTTCATCTTGGAGGAGGTGGGGTTCGCAGATTCTTTTTGCACGGTCTGCCAAGGCTTTAATGGTGCTTCTTTTTTGACTTGGGTGATGGTTTATTATTTATTTATTTACAGCTTTTATATTCCGCCCTTCTCACCCCACAGGGGACTCAGGGCGGATTACAGTGTACACAAACATTCAAGGCCAATTTTTGACAAACAAACATATACAGACATAGACAGAGGCTATTTAACTTTTTCTGGCCGCCAGGGGAGCTGTCGTTTTCATCGTTCATCTGCGACGCTGATGAAGCACTTCCGCATTCCCCACATGCTTCCCCGCTGGAATGCTTTGCTGGAGTCTTCTTTATGGCCTCATAAATCAGTTAATTTAGCCTCCCCACACTTTAAGGTGGTACCTTATTTTCCTACTTGACAGATGCAACTGTCTTTCAAGTTGCAAAGGTCGACAACAGGCTTCACACAATTGGTTGGAAACCCACTACAACCCAGGCTGCCTTTGAACTCATGACCTTTTTGGCCAGAGTGATCTTAATGCAGCTGACACTCATCCAGCTGCGCCACAATCCCAGTTGGAGTTTTTATGTAGATATCTATCTATGTGTGTGGGTTTTCAGTAAATGGTGTGACCCAATTGTTGATCTGCTTGCCATAGATGCAGGTGAAGCGTCAGGAGAAAATCCCTCTAGAACAGTGTTTCTCAACCTGGGGGTCAGGACCCCTGGGGGGGGGGTCACAAGGGGGTGTCAGAGGGGTCGCCAAAGATCATCAGAAAACACAATATTTTCTGTTGGTCATGGGATTGGGAAGTTTGGCCCAATTCTATTGTTAGTGGGGTTGAGAATGCTCTTTGATTGTAGGTGAACTATAAATCCCAATGTCTACAACTCCCAAATGGCAAGGTCTATTTTCCCCCAACGCCACCAGTGTTCAGGTTTGGGCATATTGAGTGTGCCAAGATTGGTCCAGATCTAGCATTCTTCAGGTCTATAGTGCTCTCTGGATGTAGGTGAACAACTCCCAAATTCAAGGTCAATGCCCACCAAACTCTTCTAGTTTCTCTTGGTCATGGGAGTCCTGTGTGCCAAGTTTGGTTCAGTTCCATCATTGGTGGGGTTCAGAATGCTCTTTGATTGTAGATGAACTATAAATCCCAATGTCTACAACTCCCAAATGGCAAGGTCTATTTTCCCCCAACGCCACCAGTGTTCAGGTTTGGGCATATTGAGTGTGCCAAGATTGGTCCAGATCTAGCATTCTTCAGGTCTATAGTGCTCTCTGGATGTAGGTGAACAACAACTCCCAAATTCAAGGTCAATGCCCACCAAACTCTTCTAGTTTCTCTTGGTCATGGGAGTCCTGTGTGCCAAGTTTGGTTCAGTTCTATCATTGGTGGGGTTCAGAATGCTCTTTGATTGTAGATGAACTATAAATCCCAATGTCTACAACTCCCAAATGGCAAGGTCTATTTTCCCCCAACGCCACCAGTATTCAAATTTGGGCATATTGGGTATTTTAGCCAAATTGGGTCCAGTGACTGAAAATACACCCTGCATGTCAGATATTTAGATTACGATTCATAACAGTAGCAATATTATAGTTATGAAGTAGTAATGAAAATAATGTTATGGTTGGGGGTCACCACAACATGAGGAACTGTATTAAGCGGTCGTGGCATTAGGAAGGTTGAGAAACACTGCTCTAGAACATGGCCATATAGCCCAAAAAAACCTACAACAACCCAATATGGACCTTTTCAGACAGGTCATATATCTCAGGTTTTCTGCTTTAAACCGGATTATATGAGTCCGCACTGCCAGATAATCAGGTATAAACTGCCACCCTGGGATCAGATCCTCAGATATAGGTCCTGTCTGGAAGGGCCCTTAGACATGGAGCAAAGGATTCGAACTGGAGAGGGAATCACGCGAGGAATCACCTCCTAGTGATAGGATCTCTATGGAACTGTCCCTGGGGGGCGCTTTCTGAATGCCCATCGGAAAGGCGTGCATGGGAGGGAGGGAAGGGCGTGTGTGCTTAGCGACAGAGGCATTTGTCCACCAGGCAAGCTGGCGAGGCTCCAGCAATCGAGCCGGGATCTGTCCCAAAGACACCCCTGGCGCCGCCTGCACTGCAGTCCCTCTCTCCCTCCCTCCCGCGAGTGGGGCGAGGCTGCGCGCGGACCGCGGCAAAGAAGAGTGCTAAGGGGAGGGGGGCGAGCGTGGCGCGCGCTCTGTCACTCTCCCGCTCCCGCAGCAACAAGCCCCGCCCCCGGAGCCTCAGAGCGCCAATCGCAGCCGCGTCTGGCGGAGAAGCTGCCCCCCCTCGCCCCCTCTCCTCTCTCTCCCCATCCCTCCGCCTCTCCTCCTCCGCTTGCTGCTGGCTGGACTCTGGGGTTGAGCCGCGTGACAGGTGCCCGGGGGATGCCTCCCCCCGCTTGGCCGACATGAGCACCGAGGCAGGTAGGAGAGCGGGAGGCACGTTGTCATGCGGATCTGCCTTTTTTATTGGGGGGGGGGGGATCTGGTGCTGTGGTCGCCCCTTCCCTGCAGAGGATGCTGCGCCGCCACCCCGTCTCCTGCTTGTCTCGAGCATCCTTCCGGTTCTGCCTCCCCGGGATGGCTTGAGAGGAACGGGGGGGGGGGGGGAAGGAAAGCTCCGGGAATGCGGCAGCGATGTGGGTCAGCCTCGGGATCAGGAACCTCTGAGCCTTGGCTGTGCGCCCATGCCCTTGCTCAACCACGTCATTGTCTCCGCTTCCAAAAGGCTTTTTGGGGTGGAAGAACCCCATATACAGGCAGTCCTCGAGTTACAAACAAACAGCTCCTAGTTAAGAACGGGGGTGAGGCAACAGGAAGTGAGAGAAGTCTCCCCATTGGAAGGGAGAGGCCCCTTTTACACAGCTGTATACAATCCACATTCAGTCAGTGTGGACTCAGGGCCTTTCCACACAGCCCTATATCCCAGAATATCAGAACATCCCACATTATCTGAGTGTGGACTCAGATAACCCAGTTCAAAGCAGATATTGTGGGATTTTCTGCCTTGATATTCTGGATAAAGGGCTGTGTAGAAAGGTTCCCAAGAAGCCTCTTCCCCGGTAGCGCAGTGGACTAAAGCACTGAGCTTCTGAGCTGGTTGTTCAAATCTGGGGAGCGGCATCAGCTTCTGCTGTCAGCCCTAGTTTCTGCCAACCTAGCAGTTCGAAAACATGCAAATGTGAGTAGATCAATAGGTACCACTCTGGCGTGCAAATGTGAGTAGATCAGTAGGTACCACTCTGGCATGCAAATGTGAGTAGATCAATAGGTACCACTCCGGCATGCAAATGTGAGTAGATCAATAGGTACCACTCCGGCATGCAAATGTGAGTAGATCAATAGGTACCACTCTGGCGTGCAAATGTGAGTAGATCAATAGGTACCACTCCGGTATGCAAATGTGAGTAGATCAATAGGTTCCACTCCGGCATGCAAATGTGAGTAGATCAATAGGTACCACTCTGGCGTGCAAATGTGAGTAGATCAATAGGTACCACTCCGGCATGCAAATGTGAGTAGATCAATAGGTACCACTCCGGTATGCAAATGTGCATAGATCAATAGGTACCACTCTGGCATGCAAATGTGAGTAGATAAGTAGGTACCTCTCTGGCATGCAAATGTGAGTAGATCAATAGGTACCTCTCTGGCATGCAAATGTGAGTAGATCAATAGGTACCTCTCTGGCGTGCAAATGCGAGTAGATAAGTAGGTACCTCTCTGGCATGCAAATGTGAGTAGATCAATAGGTACCTCTCTGGCATGCAAATGTGAGTAGATCAATAGGTACCTCTCCGGCATGCAAATGTGAGTAGATCAATAGGTACCACTCCGGTATGCAAATGTGCGTAGATCAATAGGTACCACTCTGGCATGCAAATGTGAGTAGATCAGTAGGTACCACTCTGGCATGCAAATGCGAGTAGATCAGTAGGTACCACTCTGGCATGCAAATGCGAGTAGATCAATAGGTACCGATCCGGCATGCAAATGTGAGTAGATCAATAGGTACCGCTCTGGCGTGCAAATGCGAGTAGATCAATAGGTACCACTCCGGCATGCAAATGTGAGTAGATCAATAGGTACCGCTCCGGCATGCAAATGTGAGCAGATCAATAGGTACCACTCCGGCATGCAAATGTGAGTAGATCAATAGGTGCTGCTCTGGCATGCAAATGTGAATAGATCAATAGGTACCGCTTCGGCAGGAAGGTAACGATGCTCCATGCAGTCATGCTGGCCACATGATCATGTGGGTGACTATGGACAACGATGGCTCTTCAGCTTAGAAATGGAGATGAGCACCACACCCCAGAGTCGGACACAACTGGACTTAATGTCAGGGGAAAACCTTTATCTTTACCCTAGAAGGGCCCCCAGGCCCCTTCCACACATCTGAATATAGTCCCATATGATCTGCTTTGAGCTGGAATATATGGCAGTGTGGACTCAGATAACCCAGAGTTGGGGCTCTTCCACACAGCCATATATCCCAGAATATCAAGGCTGGTCATCCACAATATCTGCTTTGAACTTGGTCATCTGAGGGCCCTTCCACACAGCCGTATATCCCAGAATATCAAGGCAGAAAATCCCACATTATCTGAGTGTGGACTCAGTTCAAAGCAGATATTGTGGGATTTTTCTGCCTTGATATTCTGGGATATAGAGTTCTGTGGAAGGGCCCTAAAGTCCACATTGAGCTGGATTCTATGTCAGTGTGGAGTCAGGGCCCTTCCACACAGCCCTATTTCCCAGAATATTGAGGCAGAAAATCCCACAATATCTGCTTTGAACTGAGTCCACACTTAGATAATGTGGGATTTTCTGCCTTGATATTCTGGGATATAGGGCTGTGTGGAAGGGCCCTCAGATGACCAAGTTCAAAGCAGATATTGTGGATGACCAGCCTTGATATTCTGGGATATATGACTGTGTGGAAGAGCCCCAATTCACTCCTGGGAGATATATTACCATGGGGGAAAGGTGTCTCTAATGAAGCTTTGTCACCGACCCTTGTTTCCAAAACAAGCTACATTTGTCCAAATCCAATTCTCACTGGGACAGAAAGGGAGGGGGAATCTCCCAAACAGGGGCATAGACAACAAAGCAAATGTCACAGGGCCCTTCCAGAAGGGCCCTATATCCCAGGATCTTTTTCTAGGTTTTCTGTTTATCCCAGATTATGTGGCAGTGCCGACTCATATAATCCAATTTAAAGCAGAAAACTTGGGATCAGATCCTGGGATATAGGGCCTGTCTGGAAGTGCCCTATATTTACTGCATGCCTATTCTATGAAATTCAGGTTTGGGAGGCCATTAGTCAATATTGGTCAATATCGGATTATCAATTACATTATTTTTATTCGTCCCATAGATTATCTTTACAAGGCTAGGAGTCTCTATATTGAGGGTGTAAAAATGCACCCCACAAGCTGCATGTAGGCTGTTTTGAAGTCTCCAAGGCTACTTTCCCTTTTATGTTTGCCATAAAGTGCCTTCCATGTGCATGGGGAGGGGTAATTTGGGTATTCATCCTTCCCTATGCGATCCAAAGCTTATACACACACACACATACATAAATATAAGGTGCTTTAAGTCCCCTTCGGGGTTGAGATAGAATGGGGTAAAAATACAGTAAATATTTGTTTATTTATTTATAAATAAATAATAAACATACACACATACACATTTGGATGAAGTTACACTTTAAAAAAGTATCTGTTCCAACTTACATTCAAATTCAACTTAAGAACAAACCTACCGAACCAATCTTGGGGACTGTCTGTATTTGGAATTTGGAACTGTATTTACGATGGGGCCAGAGTCATCTGCCAGATGTTCCCTCACTGCCTCTTTGCTCCCGAATCTATGTTGTCCTTTTTGCTTTTACTCCCAATGCCTCCACCACCCTTTTGTGGCAAGCACACCAGGGTTTCCCCTATTTTTGGATTCTTTCCCCCTCATTTCGAATCTGTTTAATCCTTTATGGATTAAACTAAGTACAGTCAGTTCACTTGGTGGAGGGAGGATCCACTCAACAGCCCGCAAACGCATTCCTTGCTATTTTGCTTACCGTTTTATTTTCTGGGGCCCCTTCCACACAGCTGTATAAAATCCACATTGAATGGGATTATATGGCAATGTGGACTCAGATAACCCAGTTCAAAGCAGATATTGTGGATGATCTGCCTCAATATTCTGAGTTATATGGCTGTGTGGAAGGGCCCTGAGTGTGATTACCAGAGCTTTACCCCAGGAACTACCCCTGGAAGTGAGTTGCTGTGAGTTTTCTGGGGTGTATGGCTATGTTCCGGAAGCATTCTCTCCTGATGTTTCACCCACATCTATGGCAGGCATTCTCAAAGGTTGTGAGGCTTGTTGGAGACTCAGCAAGTGGGATTTATACTTTTAAAAGCTTGAAATGATGCTGCCCAGATGTTAAGGGGAGGGAGCAGGGCAGTCCAGTAGACAGAGTGCTGGACTTGGGTTTATGATTAGGCACGGGCAAACTTTGGCCTCCATGTGTTTTGGACTTCAGCTTCCAGAAATCCCAACCAGCTTACCAGCTGTTAGGAATTGTGGAAATTGAAGTCCAAAACATTTGGAGGACCAAAGTTTGCTTATGCCTGTTTTAGATCCTTACCCCACCACTGGATCCCTTGGGTCACTTCAGACTGCCTCATATGTCTGTCCCTCAGCACTGGATAGGACGGTTGAACTAAAAAGGAGTGAACCCTTGGTATCCGAACCCACTCCCCCATGGATACCAAAATCTGAGGCTGCTCAAGCCCCATTATATATACAGCATCATCATAAAATGGTATCCTTTATATAAAATGGCAACATCAAGATTTGCCTTTTGAATTTCTTTTTAAGCAGGAGAAAGAATATTTTCTTGCCGTGGACAGTCAAATCCATGGATATGGGAGCCTGACTGTAATATAGCAGTCCCAGACTTATAAATATCTGACTTACAAAAGACTCATAATTAAGAATGGGGGTGAGACAACAGGAAGTGAGATGAATTTACCTCTCGGAAGGGAAATCCACACCCGGAAGAGTTATTATCATGGGAGAAAGGGGTTTCCATAGAAGCTCTATCACCAATCCTTGTTTCCACAACAAATGAAATTTTTCCAAATCCAATTATGACAGGAACTGAAAGTAAGGAGAAATCTTCTGAACAGGGGCACAGACAAAACAAAACCACAGGGGTGATAACCCTTCCTTATGCTATCCAAAGGATTGGTGATAGAGTTATATTGGCTGGAGCAGGCATGTAGCCGGGGGGGGGGGGGGGGGGGGGGGCTTGAGGGGCTTCAGCCCCCCCCCTGGAAATTCTCATGGTGGTTCGCAAAAAGGCCTTACTGGTGCATTATTTAAACTGTTATGTTTATTCATATCATGATCTGATCACCATACTCAATATATCCCATATGCATGGGGGTATTGGGGTAATGATACAAAAGGTTTGCTAGGCTAGACCCCCTTTCACTCAGACTCAGCCCCCCCCAACAAACTCAGCCCCCCCCAAATCGAAATCCTGGCTACGGGCCTGGGCTGGAGTTACACTTAAAAATGTCCCTGTTCTAACTTACATACAAATTCAACTTAAGAACAAATCTACAGAATCCATCTTGTTCATAACTTAGGGGTTTTCTGTACAATAGAGGCCTGGATTCATCCCCTTCGTCCTCTTCGTTCCTTGTCAATATCAGCTGTTTGCAGACCCATCATTTCAAACAAGCAGCATTTCTCTTATTTATTAAATTTCAATGTATGTTTGGTTTAAAGTACTACAGATACACAAATACATCAATGTAGAATGGTAGCTTTGCGCTGTGTTGTACTGTAATTGGTGGGATGCATACATGGCTTCGATTTGGAATTACAGTTACCAAGGATTCCCGTTCCAACGGTTGTTTGTATCCTTGATTAAGATCCTGATGTGATTTTATTCAAAGCAGTAATTGCAAAAATAGTGTGGTAAAAAACCTAAGTTCCCCAGCTGTCTCTGGTCCGTAAATGGTTGAGAAAAAGCCTGGAACTAGCCGACATGTAGAAGAGCACAGAAACAATATGCCAAAGAATTGGTCTACATTCATACAACAAATCTAACTGACAAGCTGGCAGACATTGTTTGACAGTCACAAAACAGTGTTCATAATATTTATGGACTGCAAAGAGGTTGTGGGTTATTTTCCAAAGCAACTTGTAATTTCAGATGCTTGAAAGCATTTCTTTATAATACTGCGGTTTCTCTGGATTTCACCCACTGGTTTCATTCAAAATAATTAACAACCATTTCCTCTCTCCAGATCTCCCTAAAGCTCTGGAGGATTCAGTCTTTCTGTATCTCTTACCTTCTGTTCTCTTTATTCTCTTCTCTATTTCTGGCTTCCCTTTTAAAACTCTCCACCCCAAGTTCTCAGGAGGACATTGGTTGTCAAGCTGAAGAACTCACTCAGAGGATAATCTCACTGGCTTGCTTCCAAATAACTATATTTAGGATTCAGTTGTCATGCTGGACTTGAAGCTGGGTGTTACCATTATCTAGTTATGATCTATAATACAACATAAGAATGAAAGCCAGACTAAAGAAGCAAATGTTCACCTACATGCCGAGGGCCACAATGGAAGCAACTATACATTAAATATGTATTTCACATTTCCTGTATAGCTTGCATATTGGGACAGAAGTTATGTTTTGGTGGGGTTTCCTATTGGTCAGAAATGTGATCTTGTATTACCCACTGAACATTTATAAATGAACTAGCTTGGGTACCCGGCATTGCCCGGGTTACTGAAAAAGTCATTGTTTTATTTTACAAAATGCATAAGGTTGTGGGTGAACTACAACTCACACCATGCCAGGTTAATCCCCTGAAATAATGATGATGATAATAATAGAATCATAGAGTTGGAAGAGACCTCATGGGCCACCCAGTCCAACCCCCTGCCAAGAAGCAGGAATATTGCATTCAAATCACCCCTGACAGATGGCCATCCAGCCTCTGTTTAAAAGCCTCCAAAGAAGGAGCCTCCATCACATTCTGGGGCAGAGAGTTCCACTGCTGAACAGCTCTCACAGTCAGGAAGTTCTTCCTAATATTCAGATGGAATCTCCTTTCTTGTAGTTTGAAGCCATTGTTCCGTGTCCTAGTCTCCAGGGAAGAAGAAAACAAGCATGCTCCCTCCTCCCTGTGATGACAAATAATAATAATAATAATAATAATAATAATAATAATAATACTTTATTTATACCCTGCCACCATTTCCCCTAACGGGAACTCGAGGCAGCTTACATAAAGCCAAGCTCAAACAACAATTACAATAAAATAAAACACAAATGTACACAACAACGCAATAAAATACAAAGGAAAAAAACTCCATCAGTAGTTAAAAGTTTGTCGTGTTGGGCAAGTTTCCTCTAGATGCATAATTGGTGGGGTTCAGTGTGCTCTCTGTGTGCCAAATGTGGTCCAGGTCCATTGTCAGTAGGTGTCACAGTGCTCTACTTTGATGCAGGGTGAACTACAACTTCCAGTATGTAGAGTCAATCCATCAAACTCCTCCAGTGTGTTTAGTTGTTGATTAGTTCTGCTCTGTTTGTTGTGCAGACAGAGTTGAGAAGAATAGGAAAGGTTAAGGGAGAGGCAATGGGCGAGATCATGCAAATTCCACACCAATGGAGTGAGAAAGAAACACTGGGATGTCTGTGGTAGAAGAAACATTTAAAATCTAGGATGAAATTTTCCCCGAATAAAAGCATTCCTTGGGTGGTGAGTGTGTGCTATAACTTGAAATGTCCTTGGAGGGAGGGCTTCTTGTGACTCCTCAGCACTGTCAGTTAAAGCTGTTTGTGGAAGCAGGAGCCTGTCTGGAAGTGGGCACCCCAGCCACATACACACATACATATTTTCACTTTCATTAGGTATATAGAAGATATATAGATTATTGAATTCTTTCTACAGCTAGTCAGAAATTACTTATTCATAATTTTGGTCCCCAAACCTGCCCATGAGTACATTTTCTTAAAGATAAGAAAATGTACTCATGGGCAGGTTTGGGGACCAAAATTATGAATTTTGATATGACTCATGGATAAGTCAAGGTCATTCTGTGAAGAGGAATAAGCACCCATGCTGCCTGTTTTAAGCATGTTGGAACCTGTCTCAAGCTGCAAGGAGAGGCGGGTAGTACATTATTATTGTTGTCGTTGTTGTTGTTGTTGTTATTGTCACATTTGCCCAAAGATAAGCCAACCCAGTATTCTTGGGTTGTTTTTTGTTTTACTAAAGTTTCTAGATTTAAATTTAAGTATGTAGGGTAAAACTACTTTTGATAAAGAATTCTGAATAATTTATGCTTCCTTCTCCAGTAGTTTATCTTTTGGGGAGCTTTATTATGAAACCTTTAGATCTGAGAGTTCTTTGTAAATAATAACTGGTGGACTCGATAAACCCATAGTCTAGGATATTAGATACAATTTTAAATGCTTCAAACACATACACAATATTAGCAAGTGGAGCATGCAAAAACCTTCCTTCTCATTCCATACTGTGTATAAAGTATGTAGGCTATATAAGTGCCCAGGAGATGCTGAAATCATGATGACAAAGTATGAAAGTATTCTCATGGTAATAGAATGAAGCCACATGCAAAATCCAGGACAACAAAGAATTTGTGGATGGAGATATGAAAAGACCAGCTTTAGAATGTGTATTTTAGGATAGCACCAAGGTGTGCCTGTTAGCCAGTTCCATTCCCGGTTCTATTTGCAGGATCATAACAACACACAAACAAGGAGACCCATTTTTTAAAAAGGCACACACACACATGTTGCTAAATCTTTCCTATATTAATTAATTTCAAGGTACAATAGTAGCAGTATGTGCTCTAAGGGAGTTGACAATCTATGAAAGCTTATCCTGGGCTGAAAATGCTGCTGTCAGTAAATGGGAAAACAAATGCAATCCAGGAGCTGATTCTGGATGAGCATACTGGCTTGGCCTGTATTACAGAAACCTGGTTGGATAAGGGTTGTGTGTGTATTGGGTGGATGGGGAGGATAATCTTTCTCGGCTCTGACCACTATATTTTTCTGTAAAACAGCAGGCAAGACTTGCGGGGAGGGGAGAATGTCCCATCCCACAGCCTGCGGGATTTGAGTGTGTATTATTATTATTATTATTATTATTATTATTATCTTTATTTATACCCCGCAAAATCTCCCGAAGGACTCGATGCAGCTTACAAAGGCCGAGGCCACCGACAACAGCAACATACAATACACAGTAAAACTCATAAGCAAATAATAAAACATCAAGCAAAACAATAGAACAGTAAAACAATGACACTGTGATGCAATTAAAAACCTAGGGGCCAGGCCAAATGTAATGGACAAAAATTAAAAGTGCTGAACCTGACAGGTAATGTATAGAGGTATTTGGCGGTAGGTGCAATGTGCAGATAATCCTGAATCTCTAACAAAGTGCATTTGGGACTTGAAGCCAGGAGTTTCCTATTCTGGGAAGGCACACTGGAACAGCCAGGTCTTCAGGCTCTTCCTAAAGACAGCCAATGTTGGGGCTTGTTTGATGTCCTTAGGGAGAGAGTTCCAGAGTCGGGGGGTCACTACAGAGAAGGCTCTGTCCCTCGTCCCCACCAAACGCGCCTGCAACACAGGTGGGATCATGAGCAGAGCCTCTCCAGATGATCGGAGGGAGCATGCAGGTTTGTAAACGGAGATGCGGTCACGCAGGTAGGCAGGTCCCAAACCGTTTAGGGCTTTGTAGGTGAGTACCTGAATTGTGACCGGAAAATGAACGGCAGCCAGTGAAGCTCCTTGAACAGGAGGGTTGACCTCTCTCTGTAAGGAGCACCAGTTAACATCCTGGCCGCCGCCCGCTGGACTAGCTGAAATTTCCGAGCCGTTTTCAAGGGCAGCCCTATGTAGAGCGCATTACAGTAGTCCAATCTAGAGGTGACCAAGGCATGGACCAACCTGGCCAGATCAGCCTTTACCTAAAGATGGGTAAGCTAGGACAAAAAAGGGATTCAGTTGGTGTTCTGTTCAACAGTCTTCCTTTCTGAAATAGTCATGATCTTGGGGTTGGGGTTGGAATCTCAACAACAAATACTGTATTTTACCAATTCTAAGATGTACCTCCCCCCCCCAACCCCCCCCCCCCCCCCCCCCACTGTGGTTCAACAAAAGGTGTGCAATTGGGCATCTTGGAATCAATGGCCTGCTACAATTGTGGAAGCTTCTTATGTGCCAGGAGTAATGGGGAAAATGTTGACCATTCAACAGCCATGAAGAATTTGCATGGCACTTTGCAGATATATTTGCGCAGATTTGCTTTGAAATTGATGCTGTAGTTAATAAAGTTCCAGTGGATGTAACCTTGGCTCCTGCTTGTCCAATGTTGATGGATACTTTTCAGTTTCTTCAGCCTGAACATTTGGATAGGATCCTTCGAGAGGTTGGAGCCACCACATATGTTCTACTCCAGTGGTTCCTAACCTTTTTTTGACCAGGAGGTTTTTTGTCGTGCCTTTTGTGGGTAGTCAGCCTCTCCCTTTCTGACATCCCCATTTCGCAAGACCAGTTGCTCTCGTTGCAACTGTGTAGTATTGGTGAGGACCATATTTTAGTTCTTGGGGACCACTGTTCTAGACCCAAGCTTCACTGGGCCATATTGGAAGAAGAATTGTTTTTGGGGCACACATAAAATGTGCTAACACTGACAATAACAGATAAGCAAAATAAATGTCCGTGCATAGTTTTCATGATATCTGCCACTACAGATAAGCAAAACAAAGGCCTTGCCACCCTATTCAGGGGGTCTTTTTAAATTGTCAAGTTCATCTACTGACCGAACTGTTTGTATTGCAAAAGGCATTCATGGCTAGAATCACTGGGGTGTTGTGTGGTTTCCAGACTGTATGGCCACATTCTAGCAGCATTTTCTCCTGATGTTTGCCAACATCTGTGGCTGGCATCTTCAGAAGACTTGCAATTATAATGCAGATTGTGGATAATATTTTGATATTTACAGAGTTAACATACTCTGATCATTCAATTCTATTCCATTGTTATTTTAAAAGTTTGCACAGAAGAACCGCACAATTTAGTTACAAAAAATAAAAACCCCTTAATGTTTTAAGTATGTTTATGATTTTGTGTTGGACCACATTCAAAGGTGTTCTGGGCCACATGTGGCTGATCAAACAGGCCAGAGGGAACTGTCTGAGTGGATGAAGGGTGTTTTCAGTGACTTCCTAGATCAAGACAGAATTCCAGCTTGCCTAAAGAGGGTAGCTGTGAGGACTGCATTAATAAGGCTGCCCCCCGAATCCCTCTATAATGGATAACTGTTGGCCGTGTTTAGAAGTTCCATTTTGAGGCAAGATATTGGAGCACATGGTGGCCTCCCAATTCCAGGGTTTTTGGATGAAACAGATTATCTAGAGCCATTTCAATATGATTTCAGACCTGTTTATGGGACAGAGACAATTTTGGTCCCCTTGGTGGATGACCTATGCAGAGAACTTAACAGAGCAGTGTGTCCCTTTTGGTTCTACTTGACCTCACAGTAGCTTTCCATACCATAGATCAATGGTTCTCAAGGTATACTTCTCCAGATGCTTTGGACTTCAGTTCCCACAATTCCTAACCACTGGTAAAATGGCTGGGATTACTGGAATCTGAAGTCCAAAACTCCTGGAGAAGTACAGCTTGAGAACTACTGCCATAGACCATGATATTCTTCTGCGTCACCTCAGTGAGATAGCCAAGGAAGCTGTCCTAGTCGTAAAACAGAGTCTGTCATCAGTATATGGACACATGTAACCCAGCCAGAATCCCTTCGGGGAGATGGAGGCGGGGTACAATTATTATTATTATTATTATTATTATTATTATTGACTGGATGGGGGCAAACAAATTGAAAAGTTAGACAAGACAGAGCTGTTTCTAGTCAGTTTGAAGGCAGATCAGAGAATGGAGATCCAGCCGTGCTAAATGAGGTTACTCTCCCTCTGAAGACAAAGGGCCACAGTTTGGGTATCCTCCTGGACTACCATGTTGCAACAGCTCCACTAGTTGCCAGTGTGCTTCTAGGCACAATTTGGAGTGCTGGCCATGACCTATAAAGCCCTACATGACTGAAATCCTGGCTATTTGGTAGATCATATCTCACTATATGAACCTGTCCAGGCTTTGAGATCACAAGGAGAGGTCCTCTTAGCCCTACCACCATTGCTGGCAGGGCTTGTAGTCTTCTCAGATGCTACCTCTGGAACTCTTTGCCTGGGGAAGCCAGACTGGCCTCCTCCCTGCAGACTAAAGCCTTTTTATTCAAGCAGTCTTTTAAAGAAGAAAGATTTTAAGAGCAAGCTAAGGGTACATAGAGTATCTGATTATTTTAACAGTTTAATGTGTTTTAAATTATTTAACTTGTCCCCCTTGGGGTGGAGAAAGGCAAGGTATAAATAGGATAAATAAATAATTTACTTGTATTTTTAATTCTGTTTTAATAATTGTATATTGTGGATTTTAAATTGTATTTTTTTTACTGTTGTGAGCTTCTTTGTGTCTCAATCAAGAGATAATAATAACAGCAAGTGATAACAACAATGCTACAATTTAGCTCTCTCATTTAGTTTCTATGGTGCTACAAGATCCCTTTGCATATTAGCATGTATCAAATTAAGGTGCATGTCCAATGTGGCTCAGTACTATCACTTAATCCAGTGAACATTTACTATGGTCTCACATATTTTGGCTCAGTTACAGATTAGGTTCAATGAACCAGAAATTTATATAAGTTTCAATCTCTATCATGTCACTCTACTTGTCTGGGTTGATTATGGAGTTTTCTTATTGTTAATTGTTGTCAAATCAGCTTTGATTTATGTATATTTATTTATTTCTCGTGTCAGGGCAGCCAGTCAATTATATTACATTTCTAACAGAACAAAGCAAACAAACAGAGAAAATACAAAATGTGTGAGTTTGGTAGTTGATTAAATGTCCTTTGACCAGTATCTGGCCACTTGGAGTGATTCTGGTGTTGCTGCAAGAAGGTCCTCCATTGCGCATGTGGCAGGGCTCAGGTTGCATTGCAGCAGGTGGTCAGTGGTTTGCTCTTCTCCAAACGCGCATGTCGAGGATTCCACTTTGTAGCCCCATTTCTGAAGGCTGGCTCTGCATCTCGTGGTGTCAGAGCGCAGTCTGTTCAGCGCCTTCCAAGTCGCCCAGTCCTCTGTGTGCCCAGGGGGGAGTCTCTCATTTGGTATCAACCATTGGTTGAGGTGCTGGGTTTGAGCCTGCCACTTTTGGACTCTCGTTTGCTGGGATGTTCCAGCGAGTGTCTCTGTAGATCTTAGAAAACTATGTCTGGATTTAAGTCGTTGACATGCTGGCTGATACCCAAACAGGGGATGAGCTGGAGATGTCTCTGCCTTGGTCCTTTCACTATTGGCTGCTACTTCCCGGCGGATGTCAGGTGGTGCGATACCGGCTAGACAGTATAATTTCTCCAGTGGTGTAGGGCGCAGGCACCTCTTGATAATGCGGCATGTCTCATTAAGAGCCACATCCACAGTTTTAGTGTGGTGAGATGTGTTCCACACTGGGCATGCATACTCAGCAGCGGAGTAGCACAGCGCAAGGGCAGATGTCTTCACTGTATCTGGTTGTGATCCCTAGGTTGTGCCAGTCAGCTTTCGTATGATATTGTTTCTAGCACCCAATATCATACGAAAGCTGTATGAACTGTATGAATGAGAGATATCTAAGTCACCTTGCTATCATTAGCCCTGCTCAGGTGTTTTTAACCCAGGATGATGGCTTCCTTGATTGGGTCTAGTGGTAACCTAGGGCCCTTTCAGACAGGCCCTATATCCCAGGACCTGATTCCAGGTTTTCTGCTTTTAACTGAATAATATGAGTCTACACTGCCAGATAATCTGGGATCAACAGAAAACCTGGGATCAGATATAGGGCCTGCCTGGAATGCATTACCAACATTGCTATTTTTTCTAGGGCCCTTCCATATTATCAAAACAGATAATGCTTTGAACTGGGTTTTCTGAGTCTACACTGCCATATAAATCTGTTCAAAGCAGATAATGTGGGTTTTTATACTGCTGTTTGGAAGGGGCCTGAGTGACTTATGTTGTTATGTTACAGTAGTCTCTTAGCTAACTAGAACTCGAGCAACCGGAACTCTTAAGCAACCGACAATTTTTTAAAAACTAAAATTGCATACTGTATTCACAAAATTGTACTACATTGCTGCAGCTGGGTCTCTGTGCCTTAGAGTGCAGTATGCTGCCTAGGAATGTAACAGCTGTAGTTTTCCCCCTCTGTTGACATGCAATGATAAGGGAAGTGGCATCTGTTACATTCCTGTCAGCCACAAAGCTTTTAAAGTCATGTGGACTCTGTTTGGGTGATTAAAAAGATGAACCCATGGCATTGTGTGAAGTTTGCCAGACCTCTTGGCCAAGTACTGCTCAGTCCAGGTGCTTTTGGCCACTCTTCCTCCCAGTGCAACTCAGTTCCTCTGTTGTTTCTCCCCCCTTGTCTTCTATATCATCTTGCCAATAATGTATTTGTTTCTTGTAGAGCCTTAAGGCGTCCCTTTCCTCAGTTCAAGGCTTTATTTTTCTTGAGGCCTCTCTTCTTTTCCTACTATTTGATCATCCCCCCATTGTTTAACCTTTAACTCGTCTTCTGGCCTTCCTGGGCCCGTCTAGACAGGGCCTTTATTGTGGGAACTCCTGCAATAAAGGAGGAGCTGTCCAGACAATGTTCTGGACAGTCCCGCATTAATTCCCTACGAACCAAGAAACCCCTGGTTTGTAACAAATTAATTTGATAGTGCATTTATTCCACACCTTCTTGGAAGGCATGGGATAAATGCACTATTTCTGGGTCTGGACTGCATACTGTATTCCCACTGTTTACCGGGCTAAATAAGCCTGGTAAATTGTGGGAATATCCACTCCCCTCCCTTCAAGCCCCTAGATCCATTAGAAAACAAAGAAAAACTTATGTGGTCTCCATTAGGAGTCCCGGCGAGCTTTCCCATGTAGAAATGACATGCCAGGACAGCGGGGGAGGGAGGAAAATTGCTCCCCCTCTTCCCCCCCCCCCCCCCCCGCTCTCCTGGCATGTCATTTTTACGTGCCGGGAAAGCTTGCTGGGGCTTTTAATGGAGACCACATAAATCTTCTTAGTTTTTAAAGGAATCTGGGGGCTTGTGGGGAGGAGCGTAGGGCCTCCACATGTTCTCTCGGGCTAGTCCTACCCCAGAAAGCAAGCACTTTCTGGGGTGGGTTTGGACAGGCCCCCAGAAACATCTGGATTATTTTAATCTGGATTATTTTAATGCGGGTGCTTCTGGGACAAGGGGCTGACTGTATCCGGCCCCTGTGACACATCTGGGCCCCTAAGTAGCCTTGGCTCTCTTAGAATTCAGTTTAATTTCCTTCTGAGATAAATCCTCCTGTCAGAGACAACGTTTTACTTGTGAGTTAGTCTTAAATTTCAGTCAGGTGATTGCTTACTCCCTCTGAGGTTGGAGCAGGTTGGAAAAATGTTTCCTCATATACTTCATGCTATCTTTCTTTTTCTCTTAGCTCTGAAAAGAAAAGAGCCCATGAACATTTAGTTATGTTGATTTTTCCGTTTGGTGACATTTCCAACAAACACACAGGCATGGTTCATACGGTTAAATGTTGGAATCACGTTCAAGTGAACATCAGTGCGGTATAGGGTTGATGTCACCCAGTACAGTCACTCATGGTGTCACCTGTTGTAAACTCGGCAACATTATCAGGAGCTTATTTAAATAAACAAGGCAGCTAAAGTCAAGAATTCGATACCAGAGAAGGCAAATTCTAAAGTCCATGGAAGTCAAGCCAGAATAACAGCAAAGTCAGATCTGAAGTCAGAAGCACAAAGCTGTTGCACTCCAGGCCTGGAAACACCTATGACCACCGCACCACACAAGAGTCCAGGAATATAAGCAAACAGTTTATTGCAAAACACATGAAGAGCATATAAAAAACAGGAATAAGGAAGCAAGATTTATAAGCCAAACGGTTTAACAACAGGTGATAACCAAACAGTAATCCAAATGTTTCATAAATTTCCAGAGGTGACAAAGTCCAAGAACAGACAGAAATCACAGGAACAGCATAAGTCCACAAGTAAGAAGGTATGACTACTAAAAACGTGAACAGGAATATATGAACAGGTGAATAGAATACTTTCAGGATATATTCAATCCAAAACCAAGGCTTGACTTGAACCAAGAACCAGAGAACTCAGGCTTAGCTTCTCACTCTAACATGATGTTGTCTGAACTGCCCTTAAGGTAAACAACTTGTTGTTTAATAAACACCCATGAAAGCATTATGTCTCCTGTGAATTTTCTCCACAATTTCCCCACATAATCTCTGACTGATGCAATCTATTTTCAGCTCTGATTTGTAAATGAAGACTTTTGTTGATCTCTGTAGGTACAGGTGGGTTCTCCTGGATACCCTCCTTATCACTCAGCTCTTCATTCGATTCATTATCTGCTGTTGCTACTTCTGGCTCCCCGACTGGCCTTGAAGCCCTGTACTTTCCATACCAGTTTCATTACAGAGATAATTATCATTTCCCAGTCCTGAATTTTCCAAACTTGGGGACCTATCACTTTGTGCCACAGAAAAGCTCACAATCCTCTCTAAAGCATCAGTTAAACCATCAGCCCCTGCAGCTTCTGGCTGATCTACAACGAAAGCACAGAGATGTGTGAGCCAATGCCGAAATCCAAAGTCCAGGCAGCCAAAGTCAGAAATCAGTAGACTCAAGCTGGTAAAGTAACAGTCATATCAGGAACAAACAAGTGTTGGATTTGAGTCAGATAACAATTTTGTCTGCTGCAAAAGAGATTCACAACACTGAAAACTTTATATGTTAAAGTCTCTGCTGCTGCTTGATTAAAGAGTGTTTTTGAGCTAATATACCAGACCTTTGATACACTATCTGATGCTTTAGAGGTGTGGTATTAGGAGTGTGCAGATCCATTCTGTTTTGTTTTGACTTGGATGCCCCCCTTCCAATTCTGTTTTTGTGAAAATTCTGGGAGATTAGGAGGAGGGCCGTTTGGATTTGTAATTCAGAACTCTGAGTTCCGTTTCTGTTTTGGGAAGAATCTTCCTGAAAATGGGGGCAGGGGGCACCCAAAATTCAAAATGAAAACAGGATGGATTCTGTGCCATTTTGCACACCCCTCGTGGATATGTTTGACTCTTCTGTAGCTTGCTAAGATGTGTTTGCTTCAGCTTCCTCAAGAGCAGCATGCCCAGACTGCTGGGGAGTGTCTGCTTCTGCTGAAGGCTCATCTTCAACTGTGGTTGAGCTAGGCAGTGCAGACTCCTGGAATCTGCTGGCCTCCATGTCCTCTGCTGGTCCTCTAGCAACTCCTTGTCTCCACTATCTGAGGTGGCTATGACATCACCCCCAAGGTTCTCCTCCCATACTAGACCAGAGCACAGTGTTGTAATTAAAATGCCAGAAAATTTGACAGAATCAGTAGTATAAAAACCCCAACAGCAACAAAAACAACAACATGAGCTTGTAACAAGTACAGATGAAGCCACGTGATGCGAAGCATTACTGTAATTGGGACATCCAGATCACATGCACACTATAAGATACAAAAAATAAATTAGCATAGGGTTTTAACCTTGTAGGTATATTGAAGTATGCATAATCTAATTTTTCTCTAATTATATTTAAGTACAGGGATCTTTTATATAAAAACAAATCTTGCTGAAACCTTTCACAAAAACTTTATAGACGATCATTAAGGTATCACTTGTTTTGGTGGTGTCAACTTGTGATGCCACTGAACAACATGCAATACTCCTGTTCCCAGCTCAGGGCACAGCATCATCCAGGAGACTAATACTGTATGTAGTCTTACCCCTTGTTCTCATTAGTACAAGACATAGCACCCCCCCCCCCTGCAAAAACAAAAAAAGAACATAAGTCCAGCCTAAGCAACATATAATGATCTTGGAAGCTCCTTTATGTTGTGGTCTGTGTAAAGGAGACATACAGTATAAGATCTGGTAAAGAGAGGAGTGTTTGACAAATAGGAAAGGACACAGGCAGCAAGTGAAGCCCACATTCATTCACACACATATACTTGCATACAGATATACAAAGTGCACTTATCTTTCTGAGAGAATGAAGAACATCAGCTGAGAAGAATCAAACCTAAGATGTGCTAAAGCAAGAGAAAACCTAGGATGGGTCTGATAACGAATAGAAAGAATAGTTAATCTTGCAGGATTCCTATACTTTGGGCCACTTATCAGTCAGTTGGGTATCAAGTGTCACTCATGGTACCATCTCCATGATCTTCACTGTGTGCAGTGATGATTACAGATTGCACGATTTGTTTGAAACTAATAAGTTTATACCAGTTCAGAAGTACAGCAGAGAGCGCTCAGATCACTTCTGTGGGACATATTGTAAACACTTCTTGTACTGTGCTTGAAACTGGAAGTGTGGAAATCCCGACTTCTGTACCAGTTGGAAAGATGCCTATAGAGATAAGCAGAAGCCCTATTCAGGTGTCAGGCCTTAATACTGATAGATGTGGTTTCCCCACCTCTGTCTCTTTAGACTGCAGGGTTGAGGGTCCTTTGCTATTTGTCAGCTAATCTGTGTTCTCTCTGAACTCCCTTTATCACCTTCAGGTTGCTTGGATATCCAAGTATAAAACACGGTCAAGTGCCTATCAAATATGGTTTACCACAAAGGAGGTAGTGGTTTTGGCATACTATGTGCGTGTGTGTGTGTAAAATGTTGACATCAGTTTATCAATTTATAAGTTAAAATCCAGAGCAATATGATTTTCTACTCTTAAGAAAACTTTCCCCACTTCTGCTATTAAATAATGAAAACTTTGAAACTAGCCTCTGAACCTGAGCTTTAGGATTTGGTGAGAGATAGATAAAAAGGTATCCTTTTTCATTCCCTCCCTTAGAAATATTTGCCCTTCTCGCACTTCTCTGCAATCCCAAAATAGCACTCCTGCGACTCCTGTTTCAAGCTTGCTTGAGCCTTGGCCAGTCTTGTTGTTAAACAATTGCTATAGATCCAGTGAGATTCTGGGCCAGATTTAAAGTGCTGGTTTTAACCACTGAAGTCTTTACTTGAATTGCAAAACTTTACTGCTTAGCTAGGAGCTATCACCAGTCATGCAATAGTACAACTAAAAAAGTGTGGTGTACTGCTTATAATATAATAATCTATTAATGTAATCGCTTGCTGTGTCTACTATACAGGCAGTCCCCGAGTTCCAAATATCCAACATACATACGACTTATAGTTAAGAAAGGGGGGGAGAGAGCAGGAAGTAAGAGAAATCTACCCCATTGGAAGGGAAATTCACTCCTTTAAGAGTTCTCATGGGGAAAAAGTGTCTCCACTGAAGCTTTATCACCAATCCTTGTTTCCACAATGACCCAAATATGTTCAAAGTCCAATTATCACAGGGACAGAAAGTGAGGTGAAATCTTCTGAACAAGGGCACAGACAAAAAAAACAACAAACATCACAGGGGTGTTAACCCTTCCCTATGCTATCCAAAATTATCTATCTATCACCAAATTTACATTTAGAAATGTACCTGTTTCAACTTATATACAAATTCAATTTAACATCAGACCTTTAGAACCTATCTTGTTCATAACATGAGGAGTGCCTGTATGTGCTGGTACGGCTGTAGCAGGAGCTCCAACTTTTCTTTCTTTGAGTATTTGCATGTATTTCAAAGTTCCATGCATTTTGCAATAAGGTGGCTTCCCTTGGTTTGCAGCCACCTGCCTGTCATCGTTGGGTTTTTTAGTTCCGCCCCTTTCCCCAGGGTTCAGGAAGGAAAGGGAGCCATTTTAGCTCAGTCTTACAGTTGAAAGCTTAGCTACAGGACGTGAATCAGCTCCACCTGTAGAGAAGCTTAGTTTCTTATGAAATTCCAGGGAAAAAGAGTTCCAAAGGACTCCAGCTAGAGAATCTACAAAGCCTTGACTGGTAGGTCTACTCGGGATCCAAGAAACAGTTTGGAGCCGGGAGTAGAGCCCACACCAGCAAAGTTTAGAAAGTAGATTGTCCAAGGAGGGGTTAAAAAGGGTTATCCTCTTAAAGAAAAGAAACAGTTAACGAAGCCAGTTGCCTGTCTCTTGTGGACAATATTAAGAAAGCCATCAGTTGATTCAAAGCCTTGAAGTATTTGTTTGACCTGTTGAAGATCTGAGAAGTATTTGATTGTTTTGTTGAAGACCTAAGCAATAATAAAAGACTTCGTTAAACTTTTCAAGCTTTTAAAGACTATGTATAGGAAAATCCTTAGGGCCTCTCACTCGAGGCACCCCGGCTTCCCGCTGGGCACAAAGAGCACGTCCTGTTCAAAAGCCAATTGCTATAGGCCCAGCGCGTGACAGTACACTGTATATCCAATATCTTTCACAGAAATAACAATGATGACATCTTACAAAAATCATGAAAAGAGACCCTACCTGCATAAGCATCGAAATGGAGAAATCCATGCTGTAGAACATGTGCTAATTCATTGGGACACATTAAAATAAAGATCAAACAGCACCCTTTACTATGATTTTATAAGGATTAACACATTGGTGCTTATAGTATCCGTACGCTACATGAAGCCCACAACTGCAAACACCTCTGTGAGTTCACCAAAACGCTAGCAATTGCAAACTGGAACTCAACTACCTGGATTACATTTCCAGTGAAAACTTCAGTTCCATGGCCCATTGTGGGATGAAAATTGTCCACTTGTGGATTAACAAGATAGAGGGTTGTTGTAATCTTTAGTTCTGATTTTTCACCTCAGAAAAAAAAGATGTTGTTGTTCATTCGTACAGTTGTTTCCGACTCTTCGTGACCTCATGGACCAGCCCACGTCAGAGCTCCCTGTCAGCCATTACCTCCCCCAGCTCCTTCAAAATCAATCCAGTCACTTCAAGGATCCCATCCATCCATCTGGCCTTGGTCGGCCCCTCTTCCTTTTTCCTTCCATTTTCCCCAACATCATTATCTTCTCTAAGCTTTCCTTTCTTCTTACGATGTGGCCAAAGTACTTCATCTTGGCCTCTACTGTTCTTCCCTCCAATGAGCAGTCAGGCTTTATTTCTTGAAATATGGACTGGTTGGATCTTTTCACAGTCCAAGGCACTCTCAGAACTTTCCTCCAGTACCACAGTTCAAAAGCATCTATCTTCCTTCGCTCAGCCTTCCCTATGGTCCAGCTCTCACATCCGTAGGTTACTACAGAGAATACCATGGCTTTGACTATGCAGAAAAGAAGATAAACCATAGTAATGTTTGGTTATCTGCAGTGCCATATGATTTGGGAATGTGGTACTTTGTTGTGATGATATATTGTTATATTTATGGAGCTTGTCCATAAGCAGATCTTCTTATGACTTACTTGAAGCAACTTTTCTTTTTCATAGCTTCTCAACCTCAGGCTGTCCACAGCCTTTTGGAGAAACCTGGTGCAGCAATCCTCTGCAATAATTGCGGCAATCCATGCAAAGGAGAAGTGCTAAGAGTGCAAAAGAAGTATTTCCATATTAAGTGTTTTGTTTGCAAAGGTATGTATTAATTTTTATTATCTGTATGTGGAATCATAACATAAAAACTGAATTTGGGGTCTGTGTAACTCAAACATTATTTATTTTGTGTCAAAAGCATTGCATAAACAAGTATAAAACTGATAAAATAGAGGGAGCAAAAGTGGCTAAATAATTTTAGACCAAAAACAGACAATAGCGACGGCATTGTCTGTAGCTTTATACAATTCTTCCTCTGTGCATGAGACAGGACATTGTTGACAAGCATATAGATGTGGAGTTGTTTGTTCTGCTCCACAGTCCCACAAGGTGGAGGATTCTTCAAGATCAGTGGTTCTCAACCTGTGGTTCCCCAGATGTTTTGGCCTACAACTTCCAGAAATTGCAGCTAGTTTACCAACTGTTAGTTTACCAGCTTGAGAACTACTGTTCTAGGTAGTGCCATTTTGCCAGGCTGTCTTCTGATTTGGCCACTCCTCTTCTGAGTCTGTGCAGAGACTTCTAAAGTTGCCCATTCTTGGTTTGCCTCTGGAAGCAGACCCTCATGGATCAGATTGTGGATGTGCACACCACATTGGAAAGGATCTACTCCGAAAGCTAAGCATTTTGTTGGAACCCTCTCCATTGGTACTGTTTGTGCTCACTGATACTTCCAACATTTATTCGTGTTCCTTTTTGTCTACTAAACTTGAAGCTGCTCATTAATTTCTTCATCTTCAGATTGTTTCCTAAGTTCATTACTTGCTTCACTTTCCTCTTATGGTTGTTTTATTTCATTAGCATTTCTCTTCTTTATTTATTCTTCCCCTGGGAAAAGGTATGGCATTTCCACAAAATGAGAATGCCTGTGAACAGTGCCTTCTGCAGAAGCAAAAATAACATTGATTTTTCTATTTACAGAAAATAAATAGTGTTCTCATATAATTTCATTATAACTTGCATTACATTAAACTGTTATACTACAAAGGATCTTGTTTCATATAGCAGCTCTTGTGTTATATTACTTGTGGAAGAACATTATATAAATGTGCACTTAATTTACAGTGATTAGTTTGACATGTATCTTCAGAAACAAATCAGTTTGAAAATCTTATAAGATTTGAGAGTATTGCAGCTAAATTAAAAATGAAGAAGGTAAGCCACGTGTAAATTAATAACAGGGAATTGGTATGAATCAGATCTACTCTATTTGCTGGTCTATAAATACATCTTCTAAAAACTACTGTGTGTAATCCAATCCCACATAAGAACATACTGTGAAGTGTGAGTGTTTCAGATTACACAAGAAGATGCCATATGCAAGAAGACAGCGAATGAGTGACAAAAGCTTAAAATAAAGTGAAATGCTGGTAAATGTTTTAATTGTACTATCAAAATCCATATAGCACTTTGTGATACACTAAAGACTAGCTGATTTATGATAGATTTAGCTTTCATTACCTGTAGCCTAATTCATCAGATGCATTCAATGTTATATTAACTTACAAGTATATATACCACACATGGTTGGCAGGGGAATGGAAATGTAAACAGTAAGGTCAGAGAGAAATAAAACACAGAAAGTGCAGCCTGAGTGTTTAAATAATAAGTATTAGTGAACATATTTCTATTATTGCTATCATTACTTTTACGGTATGCATTTAATTATTTTAATCTCAAATTGGACCCATGGTGGCTTACAAAAATTAGAACAAATAAAGAAAAAGCACATCCAAAGAATCTTTCTCACTGGTGTGCTAATTAATACAACTCGTATGAATCGATGGCATTTCCTTTTGCCTTCTTGGTAGTCACCATGAATGGCTCTTTCACTGTATTTTCTTTTTAAAGTGTTTTTAAAGTGCTTCAGTGCTAGTGATGCAGGCCCGTAGCCAGGATTTCGTTTCGGGGGGGGGGGGGGGGGCTAAAAATTTTTCAGGGGGGGTGTCGGGGGGGGCTGAGTTTCGGGGGGGGGCTGAGCCTGAGTGAAAGAGGGTCTACCCTAGCAAACCTTTTGTATCATTACCCCAATACCCCCATGCATATGGGAGGAGCAGGGCCTTCTCGGTGGTGGCCCCTCACCTATGGAACTCACTCCCCGGGGAGATCAGAGCAGCGACCTCCCTTCTGTCGTTCAGAAAAAAACTGAAGACCTGGATCTGGGACCAAGCTTTTGGACATTCTGGCAGCTAAAATAAGGACCCATTGATGAGCAGGAATTTGTTGGAATGAATGGACATTTCGGAACTCTGAATTTCACTGTGCATGAAATTGTTTTATTATATTATGTAGTGATATGTTTTAATGCTGCTAAATGTTTATACTGTTTTATATATACTGTTTTATATATGACAGGCATCGAATTTGTGCCTTTGTTTGTAAGCCGCCCTGAGTCCCCCCTCGGGGGTGAGAAGGGCGGGGTATAAGTAACTGCAATAAATAAATAAATAAATAAATAAATAAATATATTGAGTATGTTGATCAGATCATGATATGAATAAGGATAACAGTTTAAATAATGCACCAGTAAGGCCTTTTCGCGAAACACCATGAGAATTTCGGGGGGGGGGGGCTGAAGCCCCCCGAGGCCCCCCCCCCCCGGCTACATGCCTGTAGTGATGTCCTTACAAATGCTCTGCATTTTTTATCCCAGTTCTGAGGCACACATGAGATATACTATGGTCAGCTGCAGCGCATATTCTAGGTTGTTTTGGACTTTCTATCATTCTGTTTCTGACTTGATGTCTGCTTCAACATGCATTGAGCAGTCTGTTTTGTGGCCCCAATGTAGCATATGAATATTGTGCACCACACTACAATTTCAAGGATTTACATGTTTTTGATATCCAAGTCTATACATCATAAAATTAAAAGTTTATCAAAATTCTACCTAGAATGATTTCAAATCACAGTTCTCTTGCCTTGGTGTTGTTTATCAGAAAAGAGACATTTAATTGGGTGCTTATCGAATTATCACTATCTGATGAGAAAGTGACTTTGAGAAAGATCTGTTTGGAAACCTATAATAAAGTTTATTACAAGGAAAGAAAGAAAGAAATGGATTTCCTTCTCTTAAACATTATGGTTTATTTTTGTCCACAGCGTGTGGATGTGATTTGGCCCAAGGTGGATTTTTTGTAAGACAAGGAGATTTTATCTGTACGGTGGACTATCAGCGACTGTATGGCACACGGTGCCTTAGCTGTGATGAGTTTATTGAGGGAGAAGTGGTTTCGGCGCTGGGGAAAACCTATCATCCCAATTGTTTTGTCTGCGTGGTCTGCAGGTAAGTTGCTCTTTCTGAAACTTTGGATTGTGTGTTTATTATTGAAATGAGGTGGAGCAAAATATCTACTCACCACTCAGCCAGGTTTTCTATTATGCACAGAGATCTCAGTCTTGGAAATTTTGTTATGCCTGAGTCTGGTGTATGGGTGAAACCTTAGCATCATTTTGTATGTTCCTTACATGGTTTAAACCCGGAAACCTAAGTTGGAAACACAACTTGTTCTTCTGCTAGGTCAAGAAAAGAATTTGGGAAGGAAAAATATATATTCAGCAAAGAGGTGTTATGCTATGTTGTATTTTATTTACAGACAACATATGTGCCCTTTCTTTCCACAAAAAAGTGTGTGATGTATTTATACCATGTCACATCTCTTCTCCTGTGTAATGAGACTCAACTGGTTACTGTATGGTTTCAGGCCTGTAGCGAGGGGGTAGCTTTAGGGGTTCAACCCCCCTCCCCCCGAAATGTTTCAGATTTTTTTTTAAAAAACCTGGTTTACTCATGAATTTTAACTGGTTAACCAAATCCCTATGCTAAGTCTATGAGATGCAAAAAATTAAGAGTCCCTCCAGAATTGAAGCACTATCTCAAGCAAATATTGACAATTTATTCACACTGTCATTACTTGCAGCAATAGCCGATGTAGTGAAGCAACCAAGCAACTCATTAAGGAGGCCAGACTTGGTGGAGGTGGTTGACAGGGGTGGAGCTGCAGGCTATTGAAGGTTGCTCTGCCCCCTGCTGTGCTCTTTGCTTCAGCGTGAGCTAGGAGGCAGGTTTCAACCCCCCCCCCGAAATTTTCAACCCTCCCCGAAATTTTCAACCCCCCCCCCCCAAAAAAAATTGTCAACCTTCCCCGAATTTTTTTTCTGGCTACGACCCTGTATGGCTTGCCAGAAAAGTAAGAAATAGAGAACAAGTCCCTCTCCATCATGTAGGCTGTGACCAATTGTTGATAAGTCCAGGACATGCTAAATCTGTTGTCTGTTTCCTCTGTGATTTGTGGCATTATTATATCTGACATATAAAATGTTTCCTTTTTCTTTCTGTTCTCTACATACTGTTTGTGTTGTATCTGCTAGGCTACCATATAAACTGTGTAGCAAACGAAGACCAAGATCCTATTCTGCTTTGGCCAAGTAGAATATCACTGTTAGTGCATTACTTGGTACCTGCTTCCCAGTATGGGCCAGTTGTATCTACAGATGCTTCTTTATGCTTTTTGAGGTCTACAGATTCATGGTAATGTGCCTTGGAAAATGGTCTATTGAGGCGACATTAGCAGTTTCCTGGGCAACCCCTCTCTTGTTACCTTGGCTCTGAAGATCCTGCAAATATAAGCATAGGAGAAAAAAATGGCCATTGATACAGCCAGTCTGCATTAGGAGGTGTTTTCTAGCTGGTTCACTGTGAGTGCAACTAGTGGTCTGAGCTACTCACAGTCATCGGTTGCTGCCACTGCTACTTACTGCTGCTGTTAGAGAGGCACCTCTTGGGTACCTCCCTGAGTAAGCTGCAAGAAATCAAGCTGCTTATTGAATGGTCTATTACATACCTAATTTGCCCTATAGGTCTTGACTGCAAGTCCTCATAATAGTGACTGATTTACCAAGGTATTGTATGTCTACAAGGTATGACCTGGTGACCACATAGGTCAGTGTAATAGCTGATCAGTTTCTTCTTCTTCTCTGTTGTTTGACTGGTTAAAAATTAGGAAGAATCAATTCTGTTGCTTTGAGGACCCTTCCACACAGCCCTATGTCCCAGAATATCAAGGCAGGAAATCCCAGATTTTCTGAGTGTGGACACAGATAACCCAATTCAAAGCAGATATTGTGGGGTTTTCTGCCTTGATATTCTGGATATAGGGCTGTGTGGAAGGGCCCTGAGAATAATATAGAGTGAGCAAGAAAGCCTATAGGTTTTGACTTGTTGGAACTTCATTTCCACATGGTTGTTTTTATACATCAAAAAATTGGCATGGCCACCATTTTGCTATATACTGTGTGCAATCACCATACGATTCCAGACTCATGTTGTGTGTTCCTATTTTGGATTATCTCCACATTATATCTAATTTATCTTACTGTGCAGGCAGCCTTTTCCTCCTGGGGACCGTGTCACATTCAATGGCAAGGACTGTGTCTGTCAGAAATGTTCCCTGCCACCTGCTGGCAGCAACGTCTCTATTCCAGCCCTCCGAAGTAAGTCACAGATTGTTTTACTTTATTGTAACTGGGATTGGCCCCAGTTATTATTTATTTATTTACTATATTTATATAGTAAATAAATAAATTCAGCCTGATGTTTTATTAATAGATGTACACTGAATGTTTTAATATTTACAGGCCATTTTTAATAGATATTTTTATCTGATACATAATGTGTTGATTGCAGCAGCTGACTTTTGTATATCAGACTAAAATATTTAGTAGCTAGAATATTATAAACTTCAGCATTTGGAAAGATTTTCTAGGTTTCCCACTTCTTATCAGATAGTTTCTTTGGCATCCAGTAATATTTTATTGCAAGTGTGAAACATTGTCGTTGATCGATACCCTAACCAAAGTTGTGAAGATACTCCAAATGCACATTCCTTTAGATATTTAAATTATAAATCAATTTTGTAGCGTGTTTAAATGTATGGAATTAAAACATTTGCGAACAGTGTCTATACTACTTTTTAAGAAAATAAGTTAACAGATAAAAGTAACCAATCTGGGTTTTAGGACACAGACTTTTGGTTTTCTGTTGATGGACAAGTATTTGTGAGCATTGTATTGGTTATTACACTGCAAGAAAGGGGGCAAGGCTCTTTTTGTGCTGTATGGCTGCTCTTTATTCTTCAGTTCAGTAATGGTAGAAGGTTGTGGGAGTGAGAGATTCAAACTTATCCCTTTCCTTTCAGTTATTATGAAAACTGTTTAAGGATGTATTGCTCTCCACACAACCTTAGTGCAGAGCAATACATTAGTGGCAGAGCACATGCTTTGCCTGCAAGAGGCCCCAGATTCCAACCTTGCAGTTCCCAAGGTAGGGCTGTTTGAAAGCCTACTTGTCAGTCAAAATTGACAGTACTGAACTGTGACCTAGCTCTGTCTAAGGCAGCCTCCTATGTTCCTGTGTTGACACGTTGGTGAGGCTGTAGATAAATGTTAATTTTTATACGAACCTAAATCCCATTTCTTCACTGTTTACCTTCCCCCCCCCCCCCCTTGTATCCTGCCATATAATCCAGATTGTCAAATCAGATGATCCACATTATCTGCTTTGAACTGGATTATATGAGGCCTCTTCCACACAGCCTTATAATCCAGAATATCAAGGCAGAAAATCCCACAATATCTGCTTATTTATTTATTTATTTATTTATTTATCGTGTCAGAGGCAACCAGACAATTGTATTACATTTCTAACAGAACAGACCAAACAAACAGACAAAAACCACAAAATTTGCAAGCTTGGTAGTTGATTAAATGTCCTTTGACCAGTATCTGGCCACTTGGAGTGCTTCTGGTGTTGCCGCAAGAAGGTCCTCCATTGTGCACGTGGCAAGGCTCAGGTTGCATTGCAGTAGGTAGTCTGTAGTTTGCTCTTCTCCACACTTGTATGTTGTGGATTCCACTCTGTAGCCCCATTTCTTAAGGTTGGCTCTGCATCTTGTGGTGCCAGAGCGCAGTCTGTTCAGTGCCTTCCAAGTCGCCCAGTCTTCTGTGTGCCCAGGGGGGAGTCTCTCATTTGGTATCAGCCATTGGTTGAGGTTCTGGGTTTGAGCCTGCCACTTTTGGACTCTCGCTTGCTGAGGTGTTCCAGTGAGTGTCTCTGTAGATCTTAGAAAACTATTTCTTGATTTAAGTCGTTGACGTGCTGGCTGATGCCCAAACAAGGGATGAGCTGGAGATGTCACTGCCTTGAACAATATCTGCTTTGAACTAGGTTATCTGAGTCCACACTGCCATATATTCCAGTTCAAAGCAGATAATCTGGATTTTATATGGCAGTGTAGAAGGGACCTTAACTAAGAAATGTGGAGCAGTTTCATTCTTTCATCTGCCCCAACACAATACTGATAAAGATCATAACCACTTTGTAATGTCATTAAGCTTTTCTCTAAACTTTACCATAATGTGGTACGAGAATTATTTTATTCAGGCTTTTCGCATTGTAATCCTGCTCCCTTCACTGCTCAGCTGATGACAGGGAACAGATGAGCAGTGGGTGTATTTGACAAGGAAGAGAGAAAAAGTTTTCAACCATGTTCCTTTTTCCCAGTTGCACAACTGATTGGAAGAAAAGGCATGGGTTGCGTAGAATGAGACAATACACTGCCTAGGACTGTGGTTTACGGGAACACATCCTGAAGACAATGTGCATATTGCCCATTGTACAAAGTCCTGTTGAGATAAATAAATTCCCAAGGAGGGCTGTTGGAAATTATGCCCAAAGGTTCAAGGGTATAGAAAATGCACTTAAGGTGTATGTGTTGATTGGAGCTGAGTGCATTCTTTGTGGATACATTATGTGCATAATCATGGGGTGCAGTGATTGTGCATGGTTTGGTTACTTGTTATGCATTTACAGGGACTACTAATAGCCCACTGAACATAGCTGTGATCCCAACATTCTCTTGTGTTTAAATGACATTTGTTCTCTATCTAAGGTGTTTGTTCAAATCATTTCAAAATCATCTTGATCTCAAAAAGCTATTCAGGAAGCAAAGAGATGCCTTTGTTGAGAAAATTATATTTTTTTTCATATTTTTATATTTTAGAAGTCATGATAACAGTGGGCTGGATACAGACATAGTTTTTTTTCTCCTTATATCCATTGAACATAGGGATGGGCTTTAGCACAGCAGGTTAACCACCAGCTACAGTAAATCTTGCCAATCAAAAGATTGACAGTTTGAAGCCCCAGACAGGGTGAACTCTTGGCCTTTAGCCCAGCTTCTGCCTACCTAGCAGTTCAAAAGCAAAATGTGAGTAGATAAATAGGTACCGCTTAAAGGCAGGGAGGTATTTAAGGCACCTATTTATTTATTTATCATATCAGAAGAAGGGTACAGTTAAAATGAATTTAAAAATAAAACAAAGTATTTTTTTAAATAACTTGGCATTATGTTAAATGTCCTTTGACCAGAAGCTGGCCACTCAGAGTGCCTTTGGTGTTGCTCTAAGAAGGTCCTCCATTGTGCTCAGGCTGCATTGTAATAGGTGGTCTGTTGTTTGCTCTTCGCCACACTCAGACTCCACTTTGTAGCCTCATTTCTTAAGGTTAGCTTTGCATCTTGTGGTAACAGAGTACAGCTTGTTCAGCGCCTTCCAGATGGAGCCCCCGGTGGCGCAGTGGGTTAAAGCCCTGTACCGGCAGGACTGAAGACCGACAGGTTGCAGGTTCAAATCCAGGGAGAGGCGGATGAGCTCCCTCTATCAGCTCCAGCTCCTCATGCGGGGACATGAGAGAAGCCTCCCACAAGGATGATAAAAACATTAAATCATCCAGGCGTCCCCTGGGCAACGTCCTTGTAGACAGCCAATTCTCTCACAATAGGAGTGACTCCTGACACGACAAAAAAAAAAGCGCCTTCCAGGTAGTCCACTCTTCTCAGTCATTGATTGAGGTGCTGGGCTTTAGGCACCCATAAGGAAATGCCAGAAAAATGCTGGCGATTCGATCAAGGAGGATGTTTACAAACAAAGCTCTTTGGTAGGGAAGATGGGGCAGCAGCACCCTTCCCTCCCCCCGGCCGAAACTGAGCACAGCCTCCAAGATGGTGAAGATGGGAAATGCCTATATATACACCTCTATCTATGTACAATTGTCTGTCTTGTCAGTGTGTAAATGGCACTGTATATTTGCCGTATATGTATTCTGTGATCTGCCCTGATTTCCCTTTGGGGTGAGAAGGACAGAATATAAATACTGCAAATAAATAAACAAACTATGAGAATTAAAGTAGGCCTAATGTAGGCCCCTTCTACCCTGCCATATCATCCAGATTATCAAAACAGATAATCCACATTATCTGATCTGAACTAGATTATATGACTCTACACTACCAAAGCCTAGAAAAGACAATTATGCTGGGGAAAGTGGAAGGCAAGAGGGGCCGACCAAGGGCAAGATGGATGGATGGCATCCTTGAAGTGACTGGACAGACCTTGAAGGAGCTGGGGGTGGTGACGGCCGACAGGGAGCTCTGGCGTGGGCTGGTCCATGAGGTCACGAAGAGCCGGAGACGACTAAATGAATGAACAACAACAACACTACCATATAATCCAGTTCAAACCAGTTAATCTGGATTTTATATGGCAGTGTAAAAGGGGCTTGAATCTGCTATAAATCTTCATCACTTTTTGTGTCCCCCCCTCTGTGTTTATTTCTGTGTAATTTAGTTTACCCAATATGTATTATTTAATTCAATTTAAAAAACAGAAAGGCAATTACACAATTACACAAGTGGGCATTGCCATGTGGAGAACCACAGCAGAAGAAAGCAGGAGCCTTGAAGAGCCAAATTCAATCTCAGATCTGACAAAGTATGTGTATTAATTTAAAAGGAGTCAGAATTTGAATATATAAGGTGTTTGGGACTTTAACCTATAATTTTCGTAGTTAACCATTCACTGCATGACAGGTATGGTGCCCAGTTTTTATTGTCATTCTCAGTCATATGAATACGTGCATAAAGATTAATATGCTTTTATTTTTCAGAAGCCTCATAAATTATATGTATGGCATAATTTTTAAAACTATTTCCACATTTTTAACAGATTGTGGAAACTGTGGCTTGGAAATAAAAAATGGACAATCTTTGGTGGCATTGGACAAGCACTGGCACTTGACCTGTTTCAAGTGCAAGATATGTGGCAAACTTCTCAGTGCTGAATATATCAGCAGGTAAGTTGATAAGGGTGAATTCGTTTACTTTTCAAACAGTTCCTTGTGTTGTGTTCTCAAAATGAGTTGTGCGTGCATGTTGTGCTATCGGATTTGTAGACCTGAGAAAAGATTAAGTCTGAGGATTGTCAGCTATTCTTTTTTTTTACATATTTTTTAAAGTTGTTTAATGTCAAGTGCTTGCAACACAGTAATAGGCATTAGAGAGGGCATCACTTCTAATACAATGGTGTCCTGTTCCTTTATTTTTTGCTTTTCCACATTGAATTTGTTCAGTCCCCGCTCCAAATAATTACATTGATGTTATAGAATGTGTATATATTCAGCATGGGCTGACTTCCCTTTTAATTACGAATAGAAAAGCCAGCTATAAGATCTATCTGTGATGTCATGAATCCATGCTTTAGCTGCTGCTGGCTAATGCCCGGTCAGTTATTAATAAAAGAAGGTTAATCCAGGACATGATCCTCGATAAAGAGACTGACCTAGTTCGTGTCATCAGTACCCGCCTACGAGAGACATTGCATCCTGTCATAGTTCTGCTGTTTTTAGTATGGCAATTAATGTACAATTGACATACAAATCACAGAATTGGAAGACAGGCATATAGTCTGAACCTGTGGCTCCTCAATCCAGGAAGCAGTTATAATATCCCAAGTTGGGACCATCCAACCTGCAACAGAATAGTGTCTATCGTATTCTGGTGTAGTTTGTTTCAAGGCTGAGCAGCTTGTATTATTGAAATTTCTCCTAATGTTTAAAAAGGTAAAGGTTCCCCCTTGACATTAAGTCTAGTTGAGTCTGACTCTGGGGGGTGGTGCTCATCTCCATTTTGAAGCCAAAGAGCGGCATTGTCCATAGACACCTCCTAGGTCATGTGGCTGGCATGACCTCCTTGGAGTGCCTTTACCTTCCTGCTGAAGCAGTACCCATTGATCTACTCACATTTGTATGTTTTTGAATGGCTAGGTTGGCAGAAGCTGGGGCTAACAACAGGAGCTCACCCCATCTGTGGCTTCAAACCACCAAACTTCCAATCAGCAAGTTCTGCAGCTTTGCAGTTTAACCCACTGCCCCACCACGGCCCTTAATGTTTAGCTTGTCATTGATTTCTACCCATAGTTTCTCAGCCTGTCCTTGGAGCATCATAAAATATGTCTTCCCATTTTCTGCATGACACATCTAAAGATATATGAAGATAAGAGTCCCAGGCCTCTTTTATACTGCTATATAATCCAGATTTTCAAATCAGATAATCCACATTATCTGATTTCAACTGGATCACATGAGTCTACACTGCTATATAACCCAGTTCTAACAAGATAATCTGGATTTTATATAGTGTAGAAGGGGCCAAAGAAAACCACAAACCGAGCACACCCCACTCTTACTCCCCAACAAGTGATAATGTGTGACATACTGTATTGGTCATAGATCTGTCACAAGTAACCTTATCCTTCATCATTTTACCTAATCTTCCTTTAAACCAGTGGTTCCCAATCTTTTTTTGACCAGGGACCACTTGACCAGGGACCACTCTCCAACATTAGTACCGAAAGGGTTATGAATCAGTTTTTAGTCAACTTTAGATTTGGTTTGGTTATTTGGGGTGCTGATGTGGCATAGACCACACCAGCTCTAGTTTCTGATACAGAACGTATGTCATCCAATAGTCACCATCTGCTCACCCACGGAAAACCATATTTAATAATCTAGAGCTGATGTGGACTATCCAATGCAATTTTCTGAATTAGCAGCCCAAATACCCCCAGGAAAAGGCCTGCTTCCAGTCACAACATGGAATGGCTCTGCTTAGGGGGAGGGAGGAGGAGAAGCAGGACACCCAATTTTACGGAATTTTTTTTAAAAAATGGTGACATTTGCCATCTGAACAATCCATTTGGGGAGTTGTCGATGCATTTGTTGTTTTCTTTCTTTCAGAGATGGGGTTCCATACTGTGAAGTGGACTATCATGCCAAATTCGGAATAAGATGTGATAATTGTGAAAAATACATTACAGGAAGAGTTCTGGAAGTAAGGGAACATGCTGTTTACAATTAATACATTTTGTGGTGCATGAAATCCTGCCAACATAATTATAAGAAGGGCAAGATGACAGACAGGAAGATGGGCAATGACCAATTTTTTGGTGTTTGTATTGAGCATGAGCAGAGCTGCATCCAGAGGAATTGAACTATTGCCTGGTAGCTGGGGAGTGGTAATCCCTGTAACTGGCACCAGTTAACACTTTGGCTGCAGCTCTTTGTACTAGATGTTGTTCATTCGTTCAGTCGTCTCCGACTCTTCGTGACCTCATGGACCAGTCCACACCAGAGCTCCCTGTTGGCCGTCACCACCCCCAGCTCCTTCAAGGTCAGTCCAGTTGTACTAGATAGAGTTTCCAAATATTTTACAAAGGCATCCACATAATGAGTGTGTTACAATAATACAAACACTATGTAACTAAAATATGTCATTGTGACCAAATCTGACGTCTTAAGAAATGGGCACATTGGCACATAAACTAATAAACACAAAAACGCTCCTGATCACTTCAGGGACCTGGATCATCAGGTTCAAAGCTAAATCCAGGAGTATTCCCAAGTTGTGAATTTTTGTATTCAGGGGGAATCAAACTTTATGTACTATCCCCTGATTTGCCTTTTAGTAATAGCAATAACCTTCCACATTTTCTATTTAAATGTACATATCTATTTAAAAATGAAACAATAATAATAGTAATAATAACAACAACACTTTATTTATATTCTGCCCTTCTCCACAAGGGGACTCAGGCAAACAATCAGTGCCTTGTTACAGTAAAATACAAATAACACAGACAAAGGTAAAGGCTTCTCCTTTCATTTCCATCTTCTGGAGGTAGTGCTTCTCCATTTCCAAGCCAAGGAACCTGCATTGTTAGTAGACACCTCCTGGTCATGTGGCCGGCATGACTGTATTGTGTCCTTTTGCCTTTCCTGCCAAGCAGGTACCTATTGATCTACTCACATTTGCATGTTTTTGAACTGCTAGGGAGCTCACCCTGTCCTGTGGATTCGAACTGCCAACCTTCAGGTCAGCAGTTCAGCAGCACAAGAGTTTAACCCATTGTGTCACTGCGGCCCTTACGCATGTTTATATATACAAATCCGTACACACACACATAGATATATACATGGATCAGTGCAACACTGCCTGACATCTATACACTAATTGTATTTGACTAGCCATTCCTTCATCCCTCCCATTGTAGTGATGTCCCGTACTTTGGGTTGGAGACAGTCACATATGGTTTTGTTCTTCCCTCCTATTACATTTTTTTCTAGACTTCCTTCTAACATAATAGTTATTCCATCTGCAGGATTTTTTTTCTATAAAATATCAACTGAAGCAAGTCCATTCTTTCTT
Organism: Anolis sagrei; assembly: GCF_037176765.1. NCBI lineage: Eukaryota > Metazoa > Chordata > Lepidosauria > Squamata > Anolidae > Anolis > Anolis sagrei. The sequence goes on from NC_090025.1 coordinate 105,948,730, forward strand.
GCACAGAGGTAATGAGTCATTCTGAATCTTTCTTACCTGGGACTGAAGCCCATTTAATGAATTGAGAATTGCTTTTGTATGTGGCATTATTATTAATATTAATATTAATACCCCACTTTTTCTCTCCCCAAAAGCATACATAGGATTTCACTGCAAATAATCTATATTTAATGCATTTCCATTTTCTATTTGTTCGCCAACAGGCAGGAGAAAAGCACTATCACCCTATGTGTGCACGATGTGTCAAGTGCAGCCAGATGTTTTCAGAAGGAGAAGAAATGTACCTTCAAGGTAAAGGGAAAAATCTTTCCTGGATTTCATGGAACAATATAGTTTATTTGGAATTAAATTTGTTTTTATTATAATTTTCTATGATAAACACAGCTTTACTTTTATTTAGATTATGAGGCTTTCCTAGGATACGAACAATGTGGTAGAAAAAAATGTAAACAAAATATGGAATACAATTTTTTGAAAACTTATTTGCAGTGGGCAGTATGTCTGCTGAAAAACATTATGTTCTAAACTAATCACAGCATCTAATTCATCATACGAGTTAATCTATCTCAGGTATAATTCAAGGCTGCCCAAAATCTTATGATATAGCTTTGATCTTTATGCATCTGTGAATAAAGTCTTGTAGTGCAAATTATTACGAAAATAGCAAATTAATTGGAATGCAAACTCTACTTTTCAGGGGCTTCTATTTGGCATCCCGCCTGTAGACAGGCAGCCAAAACTGAAGAAAAGGCCAAGGTAAAATAAGTGTGCATTTCATGTTCATTTATAGGCTGTCTAGGTTGCTGCAGACTTACATCAGAAATATACATATGAGGTTTTCCTGTCCATTTTTCCACTGAAAAAGTGGTAAAAACCTGGGTGTGGGTGTTGTGAAAAGAACTGTACAGGCAGTCCCTGAGTTACAGACATCTGGCTTGCGTATGACTTATAGTTAAGTATGAGAAGTGAGAGGAAATCTACCCTTAGCAGGCCTGTAGCCAGGATTTCGTTTTGGGGGGGGGGGGGCTAAAAATTTTTTCAGGGGGGTTTCGGGGGGGCTGAGTTTCGGGGGGGGCTGAGTCTGAGTGAAAGAGGATCTAGCCTAGCAAACCTTTTGTATCATTACCCCAATACCCCCATGCATCTGGGATATATTGAGTATGGTGATCAGATCATGATATGAATAAACGTAACAGTTTAAATAATGCACCAATAAGGCCTTTTTGCGAACCACCATGAAAATTTCGGGGGGGGGGGGGGCTGAAGCCCCCCGAGCCCCCCCCCCCCCCCCCCTGGCTACATGCCTGACCCTTAGGAAGAAGAATTCACTCCTGAAAGAGTTATCATGGGGAAAAAAGATGTTTCCACTGAAGCTTTCACACCAATCCTTGTTTCCACAACAAGCCAAATCTTTCAAAATCCAATTATCACAGTAGGTGAAATCTTCCGAATGGGGCACAGACAGTAAAATAAATGTCACAAGGGTATTAATCCTTCCCTATGCAATCCTCTCTCTGTATCTGTGTGTGTGTGTGGAGTTACACTTAAAAAGGACCTATTTCGACTTGCATAGAAATCCAACTTATGAACAAATCTACACAACCTATCTTGTCTCTAACCCAGGTACTGCCTGTATGTGAAATATTTCTCTTTCACAATAATCCCATAAACGCTTTTAAATATATATATTTAAAATAATCTTCTTGTTATCAATTATATTGGTGCAGAACCTTTAATTTTTCAGTACCCCAACCTGTTTTCAGGATCATCGAGTATTAATAACACTCTTGTTGACATGATGTCATTTCGGCAACAAATCGTGTTAGAGTTCTTTGCCAGATAAGAAGTAAAACAATTCCTCATGGATGTTAACAAGTTTCAAGGTGAAAGTAAAAGCCCACTCTCTTCTGCATTTACTGAAACTGCATACACATAATTGCAGAAATAAATAAATGCTCTAAATATGTCACATGATTTCCAAGACTTAACATGTCACTAACATGCAGTGGGAGAGACTAATATGACTTCGTACCATGTTTTAAAGCAGTGTTGAATTGCAATTATTAGTAATATTTGCATTACTAATGGGTTAAACCCTTGTGCTGGCTGGACTGCTGACCTGAAGGTTGTCGTTTCAAATCCATGAGATGGGGTCTGTCAGCTCTAGCTTGCGGGGACATGAGAGAAGCCTCCGAGCAGGATAGTAACACATCCGGGCATCCCCTGGGCAACATCCTTGCAGACGGCAGATTCTCTCACATCAGAAATGACTTGCTGAATGTTCTCAAGTCACTTCTGACACAATTTTTAAAAATTATATTCATTTACATCCTGCTTATCTTCTAATAATGGGACTCAAGGTGGCTAGCAACATATTAAAATACACATTAGAACAAGATACAGTCATTCAAATAACTTGGATCCAACCCAATAAGAATTATGGTGAGCCATAATGCAACCCTTAAAACAGGGGTCCACAAACTTTTTAAACAGAGGGCCAGGTCACAGTTCCTCAAACTGTTGGAGGGCCGGATTATAATTTGAAAAAAACATGAATGAATTCCTATGCATACCACATATCTTATTTGTAGTGCAAAAATCACTTAAAAACAATATAATAATTAAAATGAAGAACAATTTAACAAATATAAACTTATTAGTATCTCAATGGGAAGTGTGGGCCTGCTTTTGGCTCATGAGATAGGGTTGTTGTTGTTGTTGTTGTTGTGTGCTTTCAAGTCATTTCAGACTTAGCGGGGGCCGGGTAAATGATCTTGGAGGGCCTCATCCGGCCCCCGGGCCTTAGTTTGAGGGCCCCTGTCTTAAAACAAGCTAATTAGTATTTTTTTTACACTTCTGTCCATCTGACTATTTTTTAAAAAACAGAATGCCTGCAAATATAACTGGAGAAAACATTCATGATTGAGATAAGAAATGACATAAAGCATGTTGTGCTAAAGATGTACCATGTATTTTGCAATGTGGTATAGTTCTGTTGTCCAGTAAATGCATGTTCTGCGGTTCAAAGAATGCGCTAAAATGAAATGTTTTCTTTTAATTAGTACTTAATAAAAATACTTTATTTCTTTTCAGCTGCAGGAAACTAGAACTTCATCTGAAAGCATAATTTCAGTACCTGCTTCAAGTACATCTGGTTCCCCAAGTCGTGTGATTTATGTAAGTATCCATGGTAAAAAAAAAACTTATTGGAAACAAAATGAGAGCAAAGGAGCATGAGAGGAAGATGAAAATCACAAGTAAACTGTATGAAAAATTGAGATTCTTATCGATATGAGCATCACCACAAATTGTTAGCATTTTGGAAAATTCAGTTACCTTGAAGAAAGTCATCCCCAGCACCTTTGTAGTGTGGGAGAACATTGCACAGAGCCCTTTGCTGAAACTGAGGCTTCCAGGTCTAAGTGAAATCTCATAATAGCTGGAGCATTATGAGTCTTCAATATAATATTTGGGTGAAAATCTTGCCATTTTGTGTGCAAGATTGTCTGTCATATCCTGGTTCAGGATTTGGGCTTTTCCCTGAGTTATTTTAACTCCGGGTGCAGCCACATTAAGCATCTTTCCCCAGGGTTAATGAGGATCAGCCTGCATCCGTTTTGTGGCCGCCTACGAGCTGATCTGCCCCCACAGTGACCTAAATGCTTAGTTTTGGTGTACTCCAAGACAGGCACTTTCTCTGAACTCCAGCAGGTTATTCTTTGATGGGGTGACTGTTTTAGGCCCCTGGCCCCCTGTTGCCTGTGATATTGAGCACAAGTTCATTTGGGAGGAAGAAAGCTGGACATTCATTGGAGGAAGTGTGAATTGTAGTTTGGGCAGCTGCAGATTGCCTCTCTTCTGACATGAAGCAGAAAGCCAAGATATGGTGATTTTAATATTGGGATACAATATGCAAATTGTAACTTAATTTGTTTGTTGCGGTAAAGCTGGTGAAGATATGTTCAGGCTTCCCAAAAATTCTGAGTGAAAGAAAGAGAGAAAGATGGAAAACACTGTTGGTTCCACTCTCCTTTGGTGTTTCTGTGTTAAGGCATTCTTCCTTTTTTCCCCTGTTATTTTTTTAGGCCAAACTTGGTGATGAAATCCTTGATTACAGAGATTTGGCTGCTCTTCCTAAGAATAAGGCCATCTATGACATAGACCGTCCGGATATGATTTCCTATTCTCCATATATCAGCTACGTGACAGATGAGAGGCACAGTTATGTGGAGGTATTGACATGGCATATGCACATCTCTATGTGTGTGGAGTTAGTTGATCTGAACAATAGAATTATGACTGACTTTCCAATGTTTGTTAGCCATAAGTTCAAGCATTTCAATCCTAACTTGTGTAAGAAAAAAGATCCGCAAGTTTTTTTTCAATTGAATGTGTGTATTCTTATACATCGTAGGGTTGTTGTTGTTTTTTTTACATTTGGGTTGTTGTAGGTTTTTTCGGGCTATATGGCCATGTTCTAGAGCAGTGGTTCTCAACCTGGGGTCCCCAGATGTTTTTGGCCTTCAACTCCTAGAAATCCTAACAGCTGGTAAACTGGCTGGGATTTCTGGGAGTTGTAGGCCAAAAACATCTGGGGATCCCAGGTTGAGAACCACTGTTCTAGAGGCATTCTCTCCTGGCGTTTCGCCTGCATCTATGGCAAGCATCCTCAGAGGTAAGCATCCTCACTACCTCTGAGGATGCTTGCCATAGATGCAGGCAAAACGTCAGGAGAGAATGCCTCTAGAACATGTCCATATAGCCCCAAAAAACCTACAACAACCCAGTGATTCCAGCCATGAAAGCTTCGACAATACTTTGTTACATTTACTTGCAAAGAAAGCTGTGTTTAAACTGTGTTTCATAAAGTACGTCTGTGACAAAGACTATTCAGCAAAAGAAAAAAAAATATGAATATCATGCATATAAACTATGCAGATATTATCAGCAGTCCTTCCCAAACAATCTTTGCAGCCTGTGAACCATTACTTAATAGGGAGAGTTGACATCTTGCAAACAGTAGGGAGATTAATCTTTTCCAATCATTCCACAGCAACCAAACCAAACCCACCAAACTGCTGGTCATGACACCCACCTATCTTTTCCTGGGCATAGCTTCTTGGAGGGCTTGCAGAGTCAGTGGGAGGGTGACTTTGCAAAGATGGACGATATGACAAATGTGTACCCAGCAGACATGCCCTGCAGCCACCCCAGCTTCCTAAAGCCTGCTGTTGCTGTGTGTACATTCACTTGGGGGTCCTGTGAGGAAGGACATAACAAGTGATAACAGCTACTGCCTTTCTCCCACAACCTGGACTGCTGTGCAAATTACACAGCAACCCTATACTTCAAGTGAAAGCCTTTTGTTGCTGGCTGCTGTGTTGGCTTTGGGAAGTGGTTGGCAAGGTTAATCACTGGTGCTGTGCTCTCTTGATGTCTGCCACATCTGAGTGGGAGCTTTGGGAGAGCAAAGCAGCAGCAATGACTATCACCAACTGCTTCCCGAATCTCACATAGCAGCTGGCTTGGGTAAGTGAGAGCACTGGTGAGTGAGAGAATTAGCTCTCCAGCCAGTCCAAGCTTAAGGCTGTTACGTGCACAGCAGCCCCATGCTTTGGGAGCTCTGGCTGTTGGGTGATTTACTGTGAATTTAGCACAGCAAGGGCCGGGCTTTAGCACACGTTAACCGCCAGCTGCGGTAAATCTTGCCAACTGAAAGGTTGACAGTTCAAAGCCTGAGTCAGGGTGATCTCATCGTCTTTAGCGCAACTTCTGCCTACCTAGAAGTTTCGAAAACAGCAATGTGAGTAGATAAATAGGTACCGCTTGAAGCAGGGAGGTATTTAAGGCATCCATAAGGAAATGCCAGAAAAAAATGCTGGTGATTTGATCAAGGAGGGAATTTACGAACAAAAGCTCTTTGGCAGGGAAAGTGGAATGATAGCACCCCCGCCCCTAATGGCCAGAACTGAGCACAGCCTCCAAGATGCAGAAGATTGGAAAGCCTATATATACCTCTATCTATGCACAGTTGTCTGCCTTGTCAGTGTATGAGAGAATTGAAAGTTTGCTGTATATGTGTTCTGTGATCCACTGTGAGTCCCCTTCAGGGTGAGATGGGTGGAATATAAATATTATAAATAAATACATGTGGAGTCTTCAGGCTTTAGGATGGAAAGGTGAGGGCTTTGGAAGGCCAGTGATAAATCCACAAATAAATCTACAATGTCAAACATGCAAATGTGTGTGACTGGTGCATGCAGGTGTTAAACGTGAAGAATCTCTGATGGAATTTAACTTTTGTTTTCAGAACAAGATAAAACTATTATTATTATTATTATTATTATTATTATTATCAAATCTAAAATATGGAATGATGTCAAATAAATACAAATCTGACAATTGTTTTGACTTATAAGTTAACATTCTCCCTTCTGTAATGGCAGTAAAAGTCTTTCATCCCTCTCTTACTCCTAGAGTGACCATGATGACCGGCTTTCCAAACAGCATCGAATATCAAGCCCTAGTTCCACTAGCTCACTTGGTTATGGTCGCAACACCCCATCTTGCCATTCTCCTCAGAATTACAGCAGACCAGGTAACTGAGGAAGAGGCTCCTTTACTCTTTCTAATGGTTTTACTTTTTACCTTGATAATGTTAGAGTCATTAGGTTTCTGCATGAAGCAAAAAATACAGTTATGTTGTCACCCTGCAATTTATTACACATATCATATATGGTGTGATAAATGAAATAATTCACAACACAACAATGAAATTTGTGGGGTGTGATACCTGATACTTAAAATAGTATCTTGGGGCACTATACTGTACTGAAATCCTGCATATGTAAGACCTATATGAAAAGTGGGGGATTTTTAAAAAGCGGAGTAGATGAATCAAGCATCTGTCACTAACAAATAGCGAATATCTTTGTGTTCTGTGTCCAGAAAGAAGCTGTCATTGAACACCTGAATGCATTGAGAAATTTCATGTGCTTTTATTGTTGTGTTTTAAATATTTTGTTAATTACATGGGCTTGTTTTTAAAAGGAAAAACAGAGTTCAAATATTTCTACATGAATATTTTTATTTGCCATTTTTAGATTTATAGAGAGTTTGGGTGCATAGTAAGCACCTTTGGAATCCCACACCTAGATCTACTAGAAGGAAAATCTCTTCTAAAGGTACACTTAAATGAGGGTCACATCTACACTGCCATATAATCCAGTTTCCAGATCCAGATTATGTGCTTCAAACTGGATTATAGGGCAGTGTAGACCTGGCCGAAGCATATAAGCCCCCTGTATATGAGGAATTCTAGGTTTTGTGGACATGTCCATCCTCTGAGAGCAGAGTGACACACATACACACATCATACAGAAATAAACAGCTAAAGCACTCTTGAGAAATGAGCCTTCAGCCTTGGTTTAAGGACTTCCACTTTAGGAGACACCACCTTCCCAAGAAGCCTATTCCACTCTCAAATAACCTGTAACCAGGAAGTTCATTTGGTGGAGTTTAAATCCCTGCATGATTTGAAAGGCAAAAACAAACAGAAAAAAGAAGATGCATCAATTCTCTGCAGCACTTGCAGTTTTAAAAGTCATACTATCTGGAGGGAAAATATTGTATTGGTTTTTCAGAGGTAAAGAATATAGTGACATTATTTCCAGTTTTTCTGTGCATCGAAGACACAGCACAGGAGAAAAAATGACTTCTCTTGGCCCATGGTCCAAAAAGATTAGGGACTACTATTGTGCTGGAGTGGGTTGAATTCCCCTCCCCAGGCCATGGGCAGCTGGTAAAAAATGCCAAATGGTCAGCCTGAGACAAACCAAACAATAAATAACTTTTAAATCGTCTTAGCAGAGGACAGGAGAAGTATTTAAAACTAAATCAAATCTGTATTCTGTTAAGAGTTTGTCATGATATAGCATTCATTGTAGTCACTGGCTGTGTAGTTGCAACTAGTAGTTGCTTTTGTGCAAAGCACAGAAGATTATAGTTAGAAAGGAATTTCTAAACTTTTAATTGACGTAAACACATGCACACCAACACAGACACATATTCTTCTTTTTATAGAATATGTGTTACTTTTTAGGAGCAAGTATGAAAACAAGATTGAAACAGGACACCGGCTTTTTATGTCCTGGCAGAATAAAATACTTGGCCGGTAGCTGGATTTGGCCGGGAACATGATAAATTGTGCAGATTGGTGACATAGTACTCAAGACTGAGCAAGGCATCAGGACACAGACCCCAGACAAATGGAAGCCCACTTGTCCCAATGTTTGAGTGAAAATGTTTGACTTGCAGAAAGAATTATTGTTCTGAACTAGCCAAGCCAAGGGTTACAAAGAGAGATGGCAACAAAAATTGCAGAGATGAAGATATGGGCATGTAGACAGAAAAACTGTTCTCTGGAGATAACTCATGATACCTTTGATGGGGAGGCCAAGTGTCTAAGTAAAATTAAACAAGTCATCAGTGTCTTAACAGTTTGCTTGCTTGGCGCCAGGGATAGTCTGCTCATGTTTAAAAGGATAGGATTCCCATGTCTTGGGTTCGCCTTGAAATGAACTGGACCGAATTCCAAGTGATAGAATGGAGATGCTTCCTCCAAGGTGGTGAGGCACAGGCCACAAAGTAAAACACTTCTGTGCCTCATCTTGTTTCTGTGCAAGCCAATGCAAACAAGCATTCGCATTATGAATGGGATACTTTTCCTGCAAGAAGACATTTATTTGATATAAGTATTTTGTAGCTTAGTGCATAACTGAGGAGACGTTTGTTTTCACTTAATTTTCTGTTGCCCCCTAGCTGGTACTCAGACACTTGGTACCAGTAGCTGCATCTCCTTGCCCCAATACACAAGCCTTACATCTACATTCAGACATCATTACATCCCTTTCTTCAAAGGTAAGGTCGAGGAATGACATTTGTGGTGTGGTAACTGTAGACATCTCCCAAGTGTGGTTTTTCAATGTTGTGTGTGCATGTGCCTCTCTAATGAATAGTTTTCTTCTCTAACTTTCGTGAGTAACTTCTTTATATATGTTACAAATCATTTTTTCACTGGATATTACATGATTGTTGATACTTAAAACTCATATGTTTACTTTTTCAAATGGCATAGGATTGTTTCAACATATAAATCCCATAGTAATATTAAACAAAACTGGGCTTCATTTTTCAGAATTTTAATTTACAGTTTTTATATCCTTATTGGGGAAAAAGGGTGCCCAGTCTCTCAGGAGAAAAGGAACAGCCCTGTGATTCTTTCAAGTTCAGGATATTTTTTGGTGTCATTCATTTGTGTCCAGATCTTATATACATAAAATTATAAGATTAGAAAGCAGATGTTTCTGGCCAGAAAATGAAAAGCTGCAGAAGATTTGTCCTGAAAGGTTTCCTGAAATTCAAGTAGTGATTGCACAGAATTCTCAATATCCCTACACACCAGGGAAAGACCTGTAGATATAATTTGTGTTCATGTGTGAGTACAAAAGTCCATTGCCAAAACAAACCAAGTCTTGCCTCATTGTCAGGAAAGCCAAGTGCAGGAGATTCAAATCTCCAAAACTGGTAACAGATGCTAGCCAAGTAAACTACGTTGAGAATCCAGCAATTGGGGTAGACCCATAGTTATCAATAATGCCTTAATTTTCTCAACAGGAGTTACTAGTGTTTGAGGTATCTGTGAAGTCCTTTGCTGTAGCCAAGGGTATCTGAACATTGCAGTTCTTTCTTGCCTTTTTGAAAAGCTGGCACTTCTGGAGGCTCAAAGAAAGCTCTGAATTTGCTTTTTGAGCACTTCTGGTTTTGAAAGACTTTTTGGATAACCAGATTTCTCCTTGATCCCTGATTCTGTAAGATCCTGTGTGGGGCTGCTGGCTAGAGTCCTGAGAACATGCTGTATCAGTGGTTCTCAAGTTGTGGGTCCCCAGATGTTTTGGTCTTCAACTTCCAGAAATCCTAACAGCTGGCAAACTGGCTGGGATTTCTGAGAGTTGTAAACCAAAACACCTGGGGACCCGCAGATTGAGAACCACTGTTGCAGATAAAGCAAATTAAGTTCTTTCAAGGAAAATATAGCTAAAGAAAAGAGGGAATTGTTATTGCAATCTAAGCCTGTTTGTTAAGGGGATAGTTCCTACATACCACAACATTTCATAAATAAGCTACTCTCTTGTTGTGTTGATGTGCTCCTCTAAATGGTCCACTGAAAACTAGTCCTACTTGAAAATGTTGGGAAAACTTTAGAAAACCACAATTTCCACCATGTGATTGTACTCTTGAGTAAAAGGCAGAAATAGAAACATCACATTTCAAAACCACATAGGTTCCAGCATTATTGTCTCTGGAAACACCAATGTGGAAAATGTAGAAACTCATCATTGACCATGACCATGTAGTAGATAGAGTGACCATATATTCAAATCTCCACACAATCTTCAAAAAGAAGACATAAAATTTACACATTTTACTTTCATCTGTTCAATGGAATAGAAGTGTTTGCATAGCAGAGGTGAAATTCACAAAAGAGGCATTCTCATGCTTTGCTTTCTCACTTTCAGCCATGTAAATATTATAGAATAAGGAAAGTCCAAACACCAAAGTTGATTTGTTAATTTTGTTTAATAGCTCATTGGTAGATGGGAGCTGAATGAGAAGTATGAGTTTTTAAAATCTGTGGCCTACATTTCAGCCAATCTGAAATTGTAGTGGCCGTGGCTCATCTTCACAAATAGGTCAGAGTTGTAGAAGTGTGTTTTTAAAACAAGCTGAAATCAGTTGTTCGATGGAGAGTCAATAAATGCAGCCCTTGGTCAAGCTATCATCCATCATCCAGTCTTTCTTGAGAAACAGATTGGCAGAATGTTGGGTCCAAAGAGAAGAAAATTGGATATCTGTTTCCAAAACTAGACAGATCAATTATTCCCAAATGGATGGGTTTAGGCAACTGTCTCCCACTCTAAAGGCTGTGCTAAAGTGTGGAAGTCCATCCACAAACTTTAGTTCATTCTGAGATGCTACGTATTCTCCAAAACAATATCCATGTCATATGTGGAGATGTGTGAGGAAGGTGTGTTTCTAATGGGTTCATACATTCTGCACCTCAAGGAAGCAAACATAGATACAGACACAGTTTCTCATCAGAAATCCATACAATTATGGACATACATTGCATCCAATAGAATAACAACAAGAGGAATTTGACAGCATGCACATCTTTTAAAAGAGTGCAAAAATACAGCACTGTTTTCTAAAATTCACACCAGACATGTTTTGGTCAGAGGATGCCTATATCAAAAATGCATGTGTGTGGGAGAAAATGCACAGAATAAACACATCATGACCTTACCAGGAACTTTGACAAGAACAGACTTGACACACATGTCCATCTCATTCTATCCATTGCTCGCATTCAAGTTGTGATAAAGTGTTGTTGTTTTTTTAAATTAGCTTTAGTTGTACAGTATTTAGAGTCTGTTTTGAGCTTCTGGTTGCTTACTAACACCCTGCATTATTTTATTAGCCCCCACCTCCTTATTGAATTCTTTTTTGTTTGCCCAGATGTTTTATAATGCCATTTAGAGTACAATTTAGACTTGATTCACATAATGGAAATATGAGATTATTTGAAAGGCCACTTGTTAACACAAGAGGAAGTCAATTTGTGCATAAGCAGCAGTACATTCCATAGTTTGATACCTTGGCTATGGCATTATAAACCCATGACTTGATAATCCAATATGTATATAAAATATTGTGGGCACGCTCAATAAAGGACGAACTATATGTCCTAAGGGAATACAAACCAGAAGCGATCTAACATTATTTCAACAAGGCCGTATTTACCATCACATCCTGAAGATATTCCTAAGGAACTTTAGCTTGAAAGAAAATAAAGTTTGTCATCACACTTTTGTGAGATTATGCTAAAATTGATGGTTCTGTAGCCATCTCTGATTAAGTGAAATTATTACATTTTGTTTTGTTTTTTTAAAGTTCTTGCCATATTATCTCTTGGCTATTTCAATTCAAGAATATTCTTGAGAGAGAGAAAAGTAGGATACCAATACTATAAATAAAAATAATAAATAAAAATATATTTAATACACAGGAGCCTCCAGTGGTGCAGTGGGTCAAATCACTGAGCTGCTGAACTTGCTGACCGAAAGGTCACAGGTTCAGATCCGGGGAGTGGTGTGAGCTCCCACTGTTAGCCCCAGCTTCTGCCAACCTAGCAGTTCGAAAACATGCAAATGTGAATAGATCAATAGGTAGCGTTCTGGTGGGAAGGTAACAATGCTCCATGCAGTCATGCCAGGCACATGATCTTGGAAAGAATTCTCAATAGAGTCAGGAATAAAGTAATAAAAAGCAGGCAACATATTTCTTAAAATATGTAAAACTTATTAATCTATAGGTTTTATAAGAAAAAACCTACCAATAAAATTATTTTCAAAATCATCCTTCATTAAGATGGATCTGAACATAACTAATACTAAGTAAAATATAAAACAGAGGGTGTCAAATCCATGTGAAATGACCCTATGGAGAGTAGGAAACATTTAAAATGCTATTCTGGTTGTAAAATATGATAATATACAGGCTGAGATGGGGGGATACACACTAGAGAATGATTAGGAGTGAAGGTATGTGGATTAGAAGGCAGGAATAAAGAGCTAATAAAAGAAATTCAGGTTTATTATTGGGAGACAGATCATAACTGTACTATTCCCAGGGTTTTACACTTCTTTACTAAGGGCCCTTCCAGACAAGGTCCTATATTCCAGGATCTGATCCCAGGTTTTCTGCTTTAAACTGGATTATATGAATCCGTAGTGCCAGATAATTTAGGACAAACTGAAAACCTGGGATCAGATCCTGGGATATAGGGTCTGTCTGGAAGGGCCCTTGGTGACTGTTTATGCTCTCTGACTTCTGTTCTAAAATATAGTCTTGTCTTGCACTCGCTTTACCGACTGCAGTTTCTACTAATGTGACACTTTTGCTTTGCAATCTTCTACGTCTATTTTCAATAATTTCTGAAGGGTTTAATTCAAAGTAGGCTTTTCCCTTTTTTATTCTTGTATATTTTATATTGCATGTAAATTTCTCAATGCTTGATTCATCAGTTATACCACTGTGTTCCACTTTAGCTGTCACAGTGGCATCCTTTGGAACCCCAGGATTTGCATATTCATCTCTCTCTATCCACGAGCTCATGATCAGCCACTACTGCCACTTGCCGTGTCCCCATGGAGGCTACTCATCACCCTGAGATTGGCCTTGCTCCTGCCACGCAGGAATGCTGCCACCAATCCCTGAATGGCAAGCAGCTTCTGTTATGACATGGCAGTTAGTGTGGGCAACAAGTGCCTGTTTGGTCATTCACGAAACAATGGCTTCAAACTACAAGAAAGGAGATTCTTTCTGAACATTAGGAAGAACTTCCTGACTGTGAGAGTTGTTCAGCAGTGGAACTCTCTGCCCCAGAGTGTGGTGGAGGATCCTTCTTTGGAGGCTTTTAAACAGAGGCTGGATGGCCATCTGTCAGGGGTGCTTTGAATGCAATTTTCCTTCTTGGCAGGGGGTTGGACTGGATGGACCATGAGGTCTCTTCCAACTCTATGATTCTATGAATTACTGCAGGAGGACAACTGCTGCCTTCAGTCACAGAATGGCAAGCAACTTCCACAGATATATGGTGAGCAGCAGTGGCAGTGCTACTAATAGCGTGTTCCCTGAAGTTGCCCGAAGGTGGAGATGGGCAGCAGAAGAACACGACTCCATTTTTAATAGAGAATTAAGCATTATACTATCCATGGGGGGACCTGGAACCAATTCCTATAGTTATTGAGAGCCCACGGTAGTTTGGTGAGTCAATTAAGTTCTCTGACAAAGAAATCTAAACACTTATCCCTTGATTGTAAAACTCAAAATTCCTTAAGATGCTACTGTGATAATAATAATAAAAAAGAATATAGCACTATCATTATGCAATATGAAAAGGCCCCTGACCACAAGTCATTGTTGGTGTGGCCTATACTCTTTAAGTGCTCAGATTTCATTTTGGGGACTATATCCATTAATTGCTTCCCAAAGACAAGGGCTGCCCTATAAAAAGTGAGTGAATGAAGCATGCAGATTCCATACTGAACATTTAGTATGGAGAATCCTCAAAAGCAGGACATCTATATTTTTTATTAATCAAGGGATTAATAAAGAGGTCCAATGCTTTCCAGGATTCATGTATGTTCCAACAGCACTGGCCTTGAAGTAAGGCGAGATAATGAATTATTTTGAAGATGGGGATCCACCCTAAAGCCCTTTCTTGACCCTAGTGAAGGGGTGGGGGTCCTATATAAGCCACAGGCCTCTAGAGCACTCCTTGAAGCCACTGTAATATACCTGCCTCATTCTCCAATTGGGGAAGGTAAGGGGATTTCACTGAGAGGGCTTCATTCATTGCTTCCTGTTCCCAAAGAGCGGGGGAGAAGAATGGGCAAAGCCAGCTGTATCTCTCTAGGTTCCATGTACACACCTTTATGCATTTGTAATTTTTGAGTTGGATAAGTGGATTGGGAATGTTATGTGTTCCAACAGCATGACTGAGTCAGCTTACCTGCAATGCCCAAGTGGAAATAACAAAGTGCACTATGCATGTGTGTGCACATGCATGCATGTGCAAGTGTGTATGTCTGTACGTGTGTAGGTTGGGTGGAGGGGAATGTCCTGATTTTCCAGCACTTTTATTTACTTACAAGCAGCCCAGGAAAGCTCAAAATCAGTCAAGCTCACCACATTCTTCAACTCTTAGCAGTTCCTGTTTCCATGGACCACTGCAGATAGAACATTAGACGCACAGCTGCATGCCATGTCTCCGGGTTTTTCTTCTTCTAAATAACAGCTCTCTCTTTGTGTCTGTGTGTGTTTATATGTATGTGTGTGTGTGCGTGAGGGGGAGAGAGAGATCAAGGCATAAATTCCCATTGAAAATCCCCCATCCTTAAAGCTGCTTAATCCCCTCCTAGCCTTCTTATCCTCCCAACCATTATTTAGCCAAAAGAAATTTGACATTTTAAATGCAATCCCACATTTAACACCACATGAGCTTTGGTCCCATACTCAAATTGGGTCAACTAAACCAGCCAATCATGACCCACCTGCAGAGTTCTGTTGTACTTCCAGGCCCTTGGACAGAGGTGGGGATCACACAGCCCCTCGATTGCTGTTGAATTGCAATTTTTAGGACTGTGCTGACTAGGGCTAGTCAAATGTGCTATTCAACAATATTGGAAGAGTCACATAATTTCCACCCCACTGCTTTGGACAGGATATCCTAGCGTGTTTACCACTCCCTGGGCCACTACCGTTACCATCCCTGGGCTGGGCCAGCAAATAAGAACTATGTGGTTTTATATGTTCCTATGAACTGATTAGCTGGGAATCCTCTGCCTTGTACATGCAATATTCCAGATGAAGGTTCTTCAGGAGAAGGCGCAGCTCAGATTGGTAAAAACTTGGGAACAAATTCTTCATTAAGGCATTTAAAACCATTCTGTACAATGTAGCTAAATATAAGAAAACTAACTTCTATACAGGATCTGAGTAGTACTGCAGAATTAAGAGACCAGAATATTGACAAATAATTTGGGCTATCATAACCATTTCAAAAAAACCCTGTTGGATTAACAAGTTATTTTGAAAAAAGCCTTTTTTATGCTTGAATTTCTCTACTTTGCTTTCCATTTTTTGTTTTATGTGCTTTTTTATTTGCTCTTCTCCTTGGAGGCAGTGAAAGTGGTCGGAGCACTCCAAGCTTATCCATGTATTCAGAAAGCAAGTCTTCACCATCTTTCTATCAGCAAGCACCTAGACATTTTCATGTTCCAGGTAGGCATCCATTGCTTAGCTTTGCTCTTTATTTGCTGCTATCTTGAATATTTTACAGTTGTAACCATGTTTAAAAAACCCAATATGATGTTAGCAGTATTGAGAAATTTGATTAAAAAGTACTTGGTGTCAAATATCTAGTATACCAGGCTGCTTGGCATACAGAGACCCTCAGGGAACTGAAATAAAAAGGATGACAACTAGAGCACCAATGGTGGAAAACTCAACTTCCATGTGACAAGACACAGTATAGAGGATCTCTTTATTCCTATAAGGTGGCAATATGTGCTATAAAGAAAGATTTCTTCTCCACACATATTGCATCTGCAAATTCATGTTGAGCTAAAGTTATTGCAGTGAAAGTTGATAATGAGGTGTCCAGCAACTCTGTGAGCAGGATTACAGTGGATCCGTTTCAGTTTGTGAATACTACTAATGTGGACTAGCTGCTGAGGCAAATAAGGAGGACAAGGTGTTTTCTCGATCTCTGCCCCTCTTGACTGGTTGTCCATGGAGGATGTGCAATTTTATCTCAAATACAACATGTTATTAATGCATCTTTCAGGGAAGGGGACTGTTTATCCTGTTTAAAAGAAGCATTAGTTAGACTGCTGTTGATAAAACCCTCCATGGATTCTCTGGACATTAATAATTACCAACCAGTTTGTAATCTTCCTTTTTTGCATGAGATGATCAAGAAGGCAGTTGCCCTCCTACTCCAGGTCTTGGATGGCACATATTTACTTGACCCATTTCAAACTGGCCTCAGAGCATCTTGTAGAATTGAGACTGCTATGGTTTATTTAGTGAATGATCTCCATCTTAGCACTGACAAGAGGAGTATTTAGCTGTTGGTGCTTTTAGATCTCCCAGTGACATTCAGTACCATTGACTATATTATCCTTCTGGTTTTGGAATTGGAAACACTGTGTTGCAGTAGTTCTGATTATACCTCTCTGGCAAATTCCAGATGATGGTGCTTTAAAAAAGAAGCTGCTATGTGGTATTCCACAAGGTGCCATTCTATCCCAAGTCCGTTTTGACATTTGAATGAAAACGCTACAAGAGGTCATCTAGAGCAGTGGTTCTTAACCTGTGGGTCCCCAGATGTTTTGGCCTTCAACTCCCAGAAATCGTAACAGCTGGTAAACTGGCTGGGATTTCTGGGAGTTGTAGGCCAAAACACCTGGGGACTCAAAGATTGAGAACCAATGATCTAGCGGCATGAGGGGAGATTCTGTCAGTACACACATGACATCCAAAAACATTTCTGCCATCCCTTCAAAAGTAGCCTTCACTAAGGATAGTGTGGCCCCTGTAAATTAATGCCTGGAAGATGTAATGGTTTGGATGAAGAAAAGTACACCTCCACATAAAGCGGTGCTTACTATTAAGGGTCCTAACCTGAGGTTGGAAGTATGTCAGCCAGTTCTGGGTGGGGTTCAACTCCTTTGAAAGACAATTCATGGATTTGGAATTCTCCTGGATTCATTTCTCCAAATGTGAGCCCAGATAGATGTGACAGTCAGGAGTGCTTATTGTTAGCTTTAGCTGCTCACCTTTCTAGAATTGGAAAACCGAAAGATAATAGTGCAGTCACTGGTAACCTCAAGGTTAGACTTCTGCAATATGCCGTACAGTGGGTGACCTCTGTACCAAGTTTGGAAACTTCAAACTATGGAATGCAGATTGGTTGCAAATGTCATTTAGGAGTGATCTGCACTAAAATCATTCCACTGGTTGCCAATTAGTTTCTGAGCAGAGTAGAAGGTGTTGGTCATTATCTTTAGAACTTTACATGGTTTGGGTACAGGTTACTTACAGAATTGACTTCTTTCATATAATCTGCCCTATATGCTTAGGTTCTCTGGGGGATATTTACTTCAACCATTTAGAACTGTTACAACTGTCTCCCAGAGAACCTTTTCATTGGTCACCCCTAGACTGTGGAATGATCTGCTGGAATTGATTCAACAGCTAAATGAGCTGTCAGAACTTAATCGTAATTAAAGACTTACCGTATCTCTTCTGGAAAGCCTACACAGTCAATTTAAAAGTATGGATTTAAATCTATATTTTCTAGGTATGGATCTTTTAATCTTTGTTCTACTTTAAAATAATTTAATGGCTTTAAGTTATCTGTGTGTTTTAATTATGTTGTACCCCACCTCAAGCCATGAGGAGAGGCAGGTAACAAATACAAGTTGTTGTTGGTTGTTATTGTTAACAACAACAACAACAATATACAGTAGGGCTGGGCGGTTTCGTTCGTTAATTTCGTAATTCGTTAATAATTCGTATTTAAAGTAGCTTACGATCCGATATTGAACCATTCAGGAGCAACTAAAAATCGAAACGAATTTTTAAACTCATTTCGTAATTGTTTCGTAATTGTTTCGAAATCATTTCGAAATCGTTTCGAAATTGTTTCGTTATTATTTCCGTATGTCTGGTGCAAGTTTTATAGTTGTTGTTTGTTTTATCAGTGATAAAAAAATAAATTATCACACCAACAGTCAACAACAGAAGGAGAGGGAAGCTTTAGAAGTTCCCCCTGTCCCATTTGGAGGTTTTTTTAGCGTATGGCGCAATCGCGTCCGCCATTAACGAATCAATTCATTATTGTTTCGAAATTGTTTCATAATTTCCGAAATTTCGTAAATTTCGAACTTTTTTAAAGAAAAATTTAGGAATTCTTTTAAAAAACAAAACGCAAAAACCCCCTAAAAACGAATCGAGTTTAGAAACAAATTTTTCCATGGTTGCCCAGCCCTAATATACAGATATTAACTTCTATGACCAACCCCTAACTGAACACTATCACCATTACAAAGTGACAACTACAAGGAACATAACAGGATCTCACAGCATATTTCCAAATTGTGTTGCAATACCTTTTGAATGTTGGCAGCGGTAATTGCAGAGCTTCCTCATAATTCCTGACCCTCAGATTTAGACTGAGACAACATTTTGTAGGAAAGAATGTGATGAAAGGTATAATCGTAGAGCTTCCATGAAAGTTCGAGTTTGAGCATAGACTCATTAAGAATGAGTAAAATCATTTTGGCTTTACACCTAGTTGTTCAAATTGTATTTTATCAAAGAAGGAAAGATTGATCCACTTTTAGCTGCCATGGCTCAATATTATGGAATCTGGGGTCTGTAATTTGTTGATGCACATTCACTCTTTGGAACAAAAGCACTGAGCTATGCAGCTAAAATGCCATCAAACTGCATTCATCCTCCAGTGTAGATGCACCCATAATAAACTTGACATTGACATTGGCCTCAGTCCCAGGGGTCTGCTTTGGAGGCAGCTTTTGTTCACAGAAGGAGGGTTCTGTGGTACTGCTTTTGTTAATGAAGCAGAACATGGGGCTCTAAAGTCAATGACATTCATCAAGATACAAAAGTGGTTGGAAAGCTTTGAAAGTGTTCAGAGTAAGAAGAATCATATTTCATCTGTTTGCTTACTATTTGGCTTTTCCTTTTCCTCTTCCTTCTTCTCCCTCTTCTTCTTCTTCTTCTTAGACTCTGGAGTAAAAGATAACATCTATAGGAAGCCCCCTATCTACAGACAGCATGGTACAGTCTGCTTTTCTCTGCTGCATTGTGCTCTAGCCAGGTCCTTTCCGCTCCTTGCGCATGCTAACTCTGAATGTGTGCTGCCTTTTCATTCACATTTGGTTATAATGCAACTCTGATTGCATGAAAGTGTGTCCAGATAGACAGACATTTTGTTTGTCCTTGTGTAGCTGGCTATTGATAGAAATTAGCATGTGTCTTCAAAAGTCTGCTTCAGTCCTAAATTCAGGTTATTTCCCCCAAAATCTTGATAAATTACATGTTTGGTAAGATTAACTTGGATGGTAGAGTTGTGCTTCTCTCTCTTCATTTTCCTTGTCCATGTATGAGAAGCTTTACAGACTGTAAGCTGGGTGTGTAGTCTAAAGTACTGTGTTTGCTGCGGGTTCATTTACAACATAGATGCTTTTAGAACATGGCCCAAAAAACCTACAACAACCCTACAATATAGATTCTCTGCTATAGAACACAATGATATTTTTTGCCTGGGAAATACTTCCTGAAATCCTGAAATCTTAGTGGCCAAGAAAATGCAATAAATCACATGGGAATAGGGAAATGAGTGATGCCGTAACCCATCACACAACGCAGGGCTACTTCTGGTGGGGCTCTGTCTTGACTATGTCCTGGAAGTGTCCTAGGACAAAGCCCTGTGAACACAGGTGGCTACAACAGCGTCAGCATGTGCGGAAGCTGGGTGGTGACACTTTCGCCTGTGTGACGGGGAAGGCGGCGATGTGGGGGATTGGCGGTGGTTTCTTCTGCTGCCCAATGGATTCACCATGCTGCCTGACAAATTCCCCCGCTGTCACCCATGTTAGGGACCCCTATCTGATGAGGTCCTATGAGTCATATGTTTGTAACTTGCGTACCGCCTATATTATAAAAACAACTTTGCGAATGCACTGTGCAATTTTAGTATTATTTCTTCAATGTTTTTCCAGTTGCTTGAGGATTTCGGTTGTTTGAGTTCTGGTTAATTGAGTGTGTGTATGTGTGTATGCACGCCTCATGTGTGTGTGTGTGTGTCCTGTGTGTGACAGCATTGCTTGACTGCCTCTGAGTATTCCCTGTTGGCTCTGCTCTTTCCCGTCAAGGGAGCAGCTTTAGGATTTCCCTTCTTGGGCACAATGATAGGCTACAGCTAATGAAAGTCTGGTTTCTTTGCTACTATAAAAATGCATGAGCCATATCTTCTTTCACACATGACCACCCTACTCCTACCACTTGAGGAAGTATTCAGTCTGAAAAACTATTTTAGGCTTCAATATTCATGTTTATGAATATTACTCACCCAGAACCTCCTATCTCATTTGGACTGCATGTGGAGACAGATTAGCTGAAATAATGTTATGCTGTGCCCATTGTCACATGGCATTTTTCTCTCCTCGTCTCTTGAAAGCAGACATAAAATGCCCATAAGCATACATTGTTTGTATATTGATTTTATATTTACTATCCATGACAGCACTCTGTAAATCTGTCTTTTGCTCATTCATACATATAAGATGTTAGGTTTAGATACACTTTTAAAAAAAATCAGTATCTTTTCATGCTGGATTTTTTTTTAACTCTGGTAAATTTTATTTATTGCCTAGCATCAAGAAAATCAGATGGTGACAGCAGTGATCAAGACAACAGAAAGGTAAATGTAGATGGCAATGGAAGAATTATTTGCTAACACCAGAGTCTAACATTCAAACCAATGCAACATGCTAGTTCACAAACAAAATATATTGACTTCTTTTAAAGTATAACAAGGAGCATTTGGTCTTCAGAAATGTGAGGGTCACTTTTTGGAATTTGCTGATATTTTTAATGTGTTGCTCATAAAGCAGCGTGTTTAAGGATAGCTGTGTTGGCCATGCAGCAAAATACAACAAAATTCACAAAGGAACAATATTTTGAATAGGACTCTAACAAGTAATATTTACTGTGTTACTTTTTTTAAAACAGCATTCCCAACCTCTCTCCGAGTCCAGTTGTGCTTCTTATCCTAGATCCTTCCAGTTGTGCCCAATGCCCTTTCTACACTGCCATGTGATCCAGATTATCAAAGCAAATAATCCAGATTATCTGCTTTGAACTGGATTATATGAGTCTACAGTGCCATATAATCCAGTTCAAAGCAGATAATCTGGATTTTATATGGCAGTGTAGATGGGACCTTATTTTCTGTGTCAGTGCTGCAGATACTCTGGACTTTAATTTGAACTTTAAAGATTTTGGAATAAAGTTCAACACCTTTGGAATTTGGAGCAGATACACTGACATAGAAGTCATCACTACCTCCTGTCCATATGTCTGATTACTCCAAATGTCATTTGCACTTCCTCAGGCTCAAATAATCTATCACACTGCTCTTCGTGCATCATTGTCACTATATTAGGGTAAACCGGCAGTAAAAAGTCTAGAGTTGAGACAGTTTACTACACTGTGCAAAGTGAGAACAAGAGGATTTCCCGAGGAAGTTAAGGTAATTTAGAAAATAGCCAAGCAAGCCCAAATCCTGCAAGTGAGCATTTAATTTCTACTAAAACTGTATACTGCTGACTTTACATGCATGTTTGCTTGCCTGCGTGAACTGACATGGAATCATGAAATATGTATCATTGGGATTTTTTTGTTCAGCTTAAGTCAAGTTGGCTGACTTTGAAGGAGGATGTGGATGCCAGAACCATTTCTCCTGATCTGGATACTCAGTCACTTCCACAAAGTCCCGGAATGGACAGAGAACTTCAACGGTTAAACAACAATGCAAACTGTACCTACCTAAGTAAGCATTCCCCCATCTTCAGCTGTGGAAAGATCATTGGGTTGCAGTCTAATTAATGCAGTTATTTCAGAAAGATAAGCCTATAGCAGTGGTTCTCAACCTGTGGGTCCCCAGATGTTTTGGCCTTCAACTCCCAGAAATCCTAACAGCTGGTAAACTGGCTGGAATTTCTGGGAGTTGTAGACCAAAATACCTGGGGACCCACAGGCTGAGAACTACTGAACTAGAACATCCACTGGTTTTGGTGTCTATCAGGAGGAGGAACAACTAGGGACCCACAGGTTGAGAACCACTGGCCTGTAGCAATGTTATACAGGAGGTCCCTGATGGGAAGTCTCACATTTGACCACGTCAACATGCAGCCAAGAAGGCAAGCATGAAACTCAGTAGTGCCTCTAGAAAGAAAGCATGATTGCAGCAAGAGAAAGTGCCTATTTTCTTGAATTATTACTGGATTCATACAACACACAACTTTGGAAACTGGCATTTTCTCTCTCTGAAAGAATGTGCATTAATAGTGGGCAAGGACATGCTTTTGTCCACATATTTTCCCTTTTTTGGCTGAAAAAAGAGGGACACTATTTAAGAAGATCATAGGTAAGATGGAATTCTCATATCTGGCGATATTAAGATTATTGTGACTGGTCGCCAAAATTATTTAGCTGTTTTACTAATAGCCTTTTTCAGTTTTGTAAACTATATGCCTTGCTCACTTGTTGATTTTGTAAATTATCGGCTTAGCTCACTCATTTTAGTATTAGGTTTTTCATTTCCCAATTCTCTAATTGCCCAATGTATCCTGTAGTATTTTGGAAATTTGAAAGGATTATAAATAATTGGCAGAATTGTTAGTACAATTACACTATGTTACAAAATTTGGAGAAAATCTATTTGAAAGCATTATTCCTGTTTAATTGTGTAGAACTTACTTTGAAAGTAGTTGTTATACTCCAGAAACTTCCTTTTTTTGACTGCCACAAACTATGTTGAATTGGTTGAGACTTGATGAGATATTCATTGAAAACTAAAGCAAAATGTGCTGCAGGATGTCCTGCAAAAATAAAGTTTGTTGAAGTTGAATAAACTTTTTCTATGTTTCAATGATAGAACTCATTAAGTAAAGACATTTATAAACCAGGAACAAAAAACGTGTTACATAGTGTTATCAGTAGCAAATATTGGTAGAGTAGTGATCTAGAAACATTGGTAGAATAGGTTCCAGCATCACCACCTCCAGCTGGCATGTGATTGAATATAGTTGCCCTTAAATGTCTTTTAAAGAATGCTCTCTATTTGAATGTTGAGGATCTTAAAATATGTTAAAATAGGAACATGAGGAATGAGCATGATTGTGTGCACTCCCTCCCTTGCTCACTTATTTGTTTGCTCAGGCAAACAGAGAGGAAGGAGAGAGGACTGGAAGCCTATTGAGGTGAAGCATAGGAATGCCTTTTCCCATGTGTGCACTCACACATTCAGGTGTGAGTGGGTGGATGGGGAAACATGAGTAAGGAAGATGGGTGGTGTGTGGGTCTCCAAGGCAAACAGATGGAGTGCCTGTGCCTCTGCTGTAAGAGCAGCTGCCACATTCCCTTCCCACTACCCTTGCCCTCCTCCCACTGCTGCCACCCTGACTCTCTTTCTCCCCTCTCCTTTTCCAGACCCCTCCACGTGTCCCACAGAACCATTTAGCATCCCCCTTCTCTCCTTGAATCCCTCCATCCTGTCCCCTTTTCCCCTGCCCACCATCTAAATGAGGGAGTGAGCATGCAAGGAAATGCATGCATGCACCCTTCCTCCTCATGCTCCGTTTCCCATTTCCTTCCTATCCATCTGCCCAATCAAATGAGTAAAAGAGGAAATACACACAGACACACACACTCCCTATTTGATCATCCCATCCTCTACCCATTGGCTTCACCAAACATGAGCCAGTATGGACACAGTGTTATCAGAATCCCTGGAAAAATGGTGTAGGGGAGTAGCAAATAGTTCGGGAATAATAAAATCTGTGAACGTTTTGCAAATGTGGTGGGACAACTATAATTGTTATGCATTTAATGAAGATTCTTGTTTTGTTTTTTCCCTCTGTTGTAGGGTTTCCATATTCCAAATCTGCTTCACTTCCTGACTATGGCAAGAATGGGTTACATCACGTAAGTAGACATTTATTTATTTATTTATTTATTTAAAGCATTTCTAGTCCACCCTTCTCACCCAAAGGGGACTCAGGGCGGAGCACAACATATAAACTGCAAACAAAAGGATTCAAATCACATATCTCAACGTTAAGATCCACTAGTTAAAACTGTCTCAACAACCATATCGAATTTGGTTGGCATACTAAGGGTTCCTATCGCTGCCTCATTGCACAGTCCCAAAGGCTCGGTCCCACAGCCACGTTTTTATCATCCTTCTAAAGGACAAGAAGGAGGGGGCTGACCTGATCTCATTAGGAAGGGAGTTCCATAGCCGAGGGGCAATCACTGAGAAGGCCTTGTCTCTCGTCCCCATCAAACACGCCTCTGATGGTGGTGGGATCGAGACCAGGGCCTCCCCAGAAGTTCATAATCTCCGCGGTGGTTCATAAGGGTAGATGCGTTTGGACAGGTAAATTGGGCCAGGGACATTTAGGTCTTTATAGGCCAAAGCCAGCACTTTGAATTGTGCCTGGTAGCAAACTGGCAGCCAGTGGAGCTGGCGTAACATGGGAGTTGTGTGCTCCCTGTACGCTGCTCCAGTTATTATGTCTAAAAACATATGCCATGCAATATTTTATCAGACTGACTCTCCACCCTTTGGTAACTGGGCAGAGTGTCTATCCCAGTGTTTCCTCATCCTAAGGGGCCACATGCAACCTCGCTGGGATCCCAGTTGGCCTCTGGTTTATCTGGACTCAACATTGATTGTCAGGGGCTCTCAGAGCATGAGACTGCGATCCTTCTTAGAATGAAGTTTTTATTTTCTTTTTTATCAGATATTATAGGGATTGAACTAGGCATATGTTCTATCTCTGAGCATCACTGCCCTCTAAAAACCACGTGAGAAGGGTTTCTCTTCAGTGCTATATGTGTCAAGCAGGGATTGGTTATTTTCACTGTTTTAAGTATTTTAAAATATTTTAATTGACTTGCATGTTTAATTTTATTTTAATATTAGTGTTATATACCCAGCATTGTCTGGATTTTCATTTTATTTTTTAATTATTTTTTATTTAAAACATTTATATTCCACCCTTCTCACCCTGAAGTGGACTCAAGGCAAAGCACAGCATATATACGGCAAGCATTTAATACCGGGACAAGAATTTTCTTCGTGGATATTTCTTTCTTTCCTCCCTTTTCATTATACACCACCTTTGTTTCTTTCCTTCTTCCCCTGTTTTTCTTCTCACATCTTCCCCTTCTTGCTTCTTTCTTTCAGTTCTCTATCTTCCTTTTTTGTGCTTCCTTTTTTCTTCCCTTCCTTCTTTGGTTTCTTTTATTCCATTCTTACTCTTCTATTGACACAACAATTGGAAGGAACACATCTTATTTTAAATAAGTATTATTCTTCCTGGCATTTTGCATTAACGTAATCTACCTTTTTTAAAAAGTGAACCTACTTGCATAACTTATTACATAACAAAAAGATTTTGTCACCAAATCAAATCCAGCAGTGTAAATGGCTCAGATCATAGTTTGACCTCCAAAATGGCAATCGGCCATATATGTAGTCAATATTGCCATTCCATTAACATTTTAATGCATAACCTCAGTGGGTAATAATCATTGTAGTATTTACTTTTAAATCACAGTTACTTTTAAATTGCAGTTTCTCAAGTCACTTCTGACACGATAAAAAAACTCATTACATATTTATGTCATTAATTATGTAAAATAGAACCTCATGCATCATTTGCCTCCTAATCTGTCAGAGTATTCTCCTTCAAGGAAAATTGTACTTGAGCTCACAAAAATAGATGAAATAATGAAAGGAAAAAAGTTGTAACCAAGACAGGTAAAAATGTGACATAAATAATCAAGCAAGCATTTGAACTCCACAAATGTTAATATTTTGCCAAAACGAGATATATTTTTTTGTTCTGATAGGCCGCCACTATGAGCCAATATGATGCTGACCAGGATGCTGCTTGGGGAAAAAGAGGTACAGCGTCATTCTATCAATACAGTTATCTCATTTTTGACAATAGTTACCTGAAAAATAATTATGTCTTAAGTTCTCAGAATAAAACCTATAGACACCAGGAATTAAATTAATTTGCCAATAATGTGTATTTTTTTTTATTTTACAGAATACAAGGTAAGGATCATGTGAAGAACAGAAGAACTTCAAAATCATCCTCAAATAGGCCTCTAGCATTAGAGAATAAAGTAACTGCAATAATAATAATATTTATTTATTTTATTTATTTATTTGCTTCATTTCTATACCGCATTTTTCAGCCCTTAACAGGCGACTCAATGCGGTTTACAGTGCAATTAAAACATAACAATGCAACAAACAGGATCAACAACATCGATCCACAACAATTAACCATCAGACAACACAAATCAACAAAACAACATATATAACGCCTCAGTTGAAATCAGATCCGTTCTCATAGTCCTTGTGCCGTTCCTATGTTCCATTTACCGTCTTCCTTGATTGGTTGCATTGCTTAGCCAAACGCTTGTTCATAAAGCCAGGTCTTGACCATTCTCCGAAACGTCAGCAACGAAGGTACCTGTCTGATGTCTACCGGCAAGGCATTCCATAGCCGAGGGGCCACCACTGTGAAGGTGGTAATAATAATAACAATAACAACAACAACATAACAACATAACAACAACTTTAGTCATGACCTGCCCTATCTCCAACAACAACAACAATAACATTCATAACCCACCCTACCTGCCCAAGGGGACTCAGGGCTCAATCAAAGATGGCAAAAATTAAATGCCATAAAACAATAAAAATGAATAAATTGCCCATGAACAAAACATCTATAACAAATTATAACAACTGCTCACAAAGTTTAAATAATAATTATTAATAATAATACTTTATTTTTTCCTGCCCTCTAAGAGGGAACATAATTGAAGTATTAAAGGAAAAAATGTGTGCTGCATGCAGCCTTTTCTAATGCCCTCTTATGAATGGTGGTATGACCAGTGTTGAAGAGTAAGGCATTTTGCAGACACAGCAAAAAAAATAATGGGTTGTTGTAGGTTTTTCCGGGCTATATGGCCATGTTCTGGAGACAATTTTTCTCCTGACGTTTCACCTGCATCTATGGCAAGCATCCTCAGAGGTAATGAGGTCTGTTGGAACTGGGAAAGATGGGTTTATATATCTGTGGAATGACCAGGGTGAGACAAAGGACTTTTGTTTGCTGGGGCTAGCTGTGAATGTTTCAGCTGATCACCTTGATTAGCATTCAGTGGCTTGGAAGCGCCTGGGGGGAATCTTTTGTTGAGAGTGATTTCATGTGCCTGTTTGTTTCCCCTCTGTTGTTTTGCTGCTGTAATTTTTGAGTTTTTTAATACTGGTAGCCAGATTTTGTTCATTTTCATGGTTTCTTCCTTTCTGTTGAAATTGTCCACATGCTTGTGGATTTCAATGGGTTCTCTGTGTAGTCTGACATGGTGGTTGTGAGAGTGGTCCAGCACTTCTGTGTTCTCAAATAATATACTGTGTCCAGGTTGGTTCATCAGGTGCACCCTGGTCATTCCACAGATATATAAACCCATTTTTCCCAGTTCCAACAGACCTCATTACCTCTGAGGATGCTTGCCATAGATGCAGGCAAAACGTCAGGAGAAAAATTGCCTCCAGAACATGGCCATATAGCCCGGAAAAACCTACAACAACCCATGGATTCCGGCCATGAAAGCCTTTGACAATACAAAAAAAAAAAATCTTACCTTGGATTGGCCTTTTCCAAAAAAGGTTTGGTTTATTTCTTTTAATTTTTCCCAATTATTCCATGTTAAATTAATACAAAAAGTATAGTACAGACTTGGAAGAGAAGGTCAGTGCTCAACAATTATGTGTTGAGCTTCTTCAGTACATCAGAATTGAAAACAGGGAGAACTGACCCTACAGAACCAACAGAAAGGAACTACTAAAGGAAAGGGAGAAGCCTGTAATAATAAGGAAACTCCCAGAAGTAGTAGACAATACAGAAGGAATTCAGAACTGCTCTGATGGAAGAATGGCATCCTATGTCTTCATGAGGATACAGCAGTAAAGATACCCAATCAAGAGACAAAGGACAGAAAGATGGTGAGGTCTCTTTTCTGTGGATGTCTTTGGGAAGAGGTTTAAGGCTATCTTCTGTGGATGCTCTAGGTGGATTTCTGTTACTGTGATGTAAGAATGTACCAAATGCATGTAACAATTACTATGAGGAAAATTTGATTTTCTAGGTGTCCTGATTTTTCTTTTGTTACAGGTCTATCCATATGAAAGCCTTATTGTAACAAACAGGGTTCGAGTGAAATTACCAAAGGATGTGGATAGAACCAGGCTGGAGGTAAGAAAGGCATCGGCATATACATTTTAAAATGTCAAAGCCATGAATATTATAATTCTAATGTGCAAAGCCTCTGAATTTCAAATAGGATTGACTCATACATATTTTACAACATTTCAAAATTAGTCATTGAATTTCTAATTCAGCTGTCTTCGTAAGGATGTTGATTCTGTTGTGCTGAAGGAAGAATCAGAGGAGTCACAAATCCATCCCATCTCAGTCTGAAATTTATTTTTGCCTTAAAACAATAAATTCCCTGAGTCGTGGAGTACTGAAATGGTCGAACCCCAGGAATTGTTTCCAGGAGGGGATATTTAGAGATACAGATGTCAGGAAATGACTTTCTGGATCCAGAATACTGTATATCAGGCCTGCAGAACTTGGCAACTGTAAGGGGATGAAATTAAAATAAGTGAAATTTCAATGTGTTGTCAAAAGCTTTCTTAGCTGGAATCACTGGGTTGCTGTGAGTTTTCCGAGCTGTATGGCCATATTTCAGAAGCATTCTCTCCTGACGTTTCACCCACATCTATGGCAGGTATCCTTAGTGGTTGTGGAATCTGTTGGAAACTAGGCAAGTGATGTTTATATATATATATATCTGTGGAATGTCCAGGGTGTGAGAAAGAACTCTTGTCTGTTTGAGACAAGTGTAAATGTTGCAATTGATCACTTTGCAATGGTTCAAGAATTGGATAAAAAATAATGGGAAAGGAGGCAAAGTTACGCAAGTTGAACAAATCATCCCAAAAAGAAAGAGCTACGGGAGGATACCACAAGCTGAATGGAATAACCAGCAATTTGTATAAGATAATAATTGATATTAGGGGGGGGGGGGGGGAATAAAGGGCGCAACATTAAGAGAGATGTGAAAGGAAGACCTAGAGATTAGAATAAAAGAAGCGGATTGGGTACAATTATGGGATCAAAGATATTTAAAGAATTTATCAATACGTGTTAAAGAAAATTATTATAAATTGATTTGGAAATGGTACTTAACACCAGTAAAGATTGCAAATATTAATGGGAATCCAACAAAAATTGTTGGAGAGGTTGCCAGGAGGTGGGTACATATATACATATGTGGTGGCAATGTAAATATGTAAATGAATTTTGGGGGAAGGTATTTGGAGAGATAGAAGCTATAATGGATATGAAGATAGGGAAAAGTGCAAGCATTGCACTGTTGTCACTATATAATATTAAGAAATTAAAAAAACAGAAAAATGCAATAGATAACATGTTAACTGCAGCAAGATTACTGATAGCGAGGAATTGGAAAGGTAAAATAAATATATCAATTGAAGAATGGTATAAAGAACTATGGAAAATAGCAATAAATGATATATTGACATGTAGGTTAAGAGTCAGGAAAGGGGTATGGAAGGAAAACGACTTTGATGAAGTTTGGGGAAAATTTATTGAGAATGGCTTAAAATAAGTAGATGGGAGATTACCTCCACAAGAAGAAATGGTATTTTGGAAAGAGAATGTAAATTGAAGTGGCTCGGAAGGGGGGGGGGCACAGAGGTGAAAAAAAAAGTATACAAGATATAAATACACTTATACTTGATGTAATCAATTGAGGGTGGAATATAAGAGTATTGAAGGTATTGATGTATTGATGTATTCTAAGAAAATCAATAAAAATATATTTTTAAAAAAACAATTGATCACTTTGATTAGCATTGAATAGCCTTGCAGATTCAAGGCTTGGCTACTTCCTGCCTGGGGGGAATCCTTTGTTGGGAGCTGATTAGCTGGTCTTGATTGGGTTGTTGTAGGTTTTCTGGGTTATATGGCCACGTTCTAGAGGCATTTTCTCCTGATGTTTCGCCTGCATCTATGGCAAGTATCCTCAGAGGTTGCTTGCCATAGATGCAGGCAAAACGTCAGGTAAAAATGCCTCTAGAACATGGTCATATAACCCGGAAAAACCTACAACAACCCGGTGATTCCGGCCATGAAAGCCTTCGACAATACACTGGTCTTGATTGTTCCACATTCACACTTGCCTCAAACAGACGAGAGTTCTTTCTCCCACCCTGGACATTTCACAGATATATAAACCCCACTTGCCTAGTTTCCAGGAGACCTCACAACCGCTGAGGATGCTTGCCATAGATGTGGGCAAAACGTTGGGAGAGAATACTTCTGAAACATACCCATACAGCCCGGAAAACTCACAGCAGTTATGTGAAACCTTTTCAGGCTGTGAATAGGCTTTTAGCACCTCATTTCCCAAGCAAAGGTATAATTAATGAATTAACTATTATGCAACTATTATAAACCATATTATAAAACAGGAAGTTTTAATAAATATCAATTCATTAAACTTGTTATGTAAGATTTTGATTCATTATGAAATCACATTAATGTAAAAAAAATTACCCTGCTAATTACCTAAACAATTAGAAAACCTGGAGATGCATTCAAGCATGTACCAATTAGCAATCATGAGTTTTTAAAAATAATTAACATTAGAAAATGCATACCCAGAATACACAGGGTACAGGCCCCTGACCCTAGGTAATTTTCAACGGTAAACAAACAGTATCCCCTGCTCCCCCAACCAATCACTGATATATATTTTTTGTTCATCGTGGGAGTTCTGTGTGCCATATTTGATGCAGTTCCATCATTGGTGGAGTTCAGAATGCTCTTTGATTGTAGGTGAACTATACATCCCAGTAACTACAACTCACATATGTCAAGGTCTATTTTCCCCCAAAGAGTGCCCCAAGAGTGCTCCTGGGCAAAATCAACTATACTGCAAATGCTTACTTTGTGTAATGGGTTGAGCCGCCCCTGACTGGCTATATAAGTATATTGGAAAAAGCCAAGGGACAAGGGAAAGCCTTGCCCCTTTGCCAGCCTCATGCCATCATGCCATACTCATGAGAATTGTGCAAGGCTGGCGAAGGGCCTCGGCTTCCCCTCCTGCCTTCTGTGAGCTGCAGGGAAGACCTTTGTGGACCACATCCAGCTTGCAGGCCAGATGTTGTGCGGGTCTGCTGTATATGATCCAGACTGATTACTGATGCAGGAAATATTGTAACACACAATTCCTTGGTTGTCTGATATTCTGAAATAAATAATCAGGCAAAATAGAGAAGTTTGATGATTCCAAGGGACACAGCTTTTCCAAATACCAGAGAGGCTGCTGTAATGGCTCTTCATTGCTGCAAGTAAGCTGTACAATAACTGCAGTAACTGGGCAGCTTAGCAGCCACAAGAGTTAATTTTAAGCAAGTTGCAAACAAGTGTTACTAGGATTCCTCTTGTAATGATGATCTCAGGTGCAGAGGTAAAACAAGATATTAAATAAGAAATGATTGACTGTTATATTATGGAAATGATGTCCCATATATAAGTATTGATTCTAATAAAGTCTAAGGCCTTTCTACACTGCCCTATATCCCAGGATCCAATCCCAGTTTATCTGTTTTAAACCGGATTATATGACTCTCCACGATGAGTAGGTATACTATTTCACATGACTGTTTAAATTATAATTCTGTCATTAGAGTAGACGTCCCCCCTTTGTGGGAAAGCTTGACTCCACAACCCCTGCCATTGATGAGTACTACTCCGCATATTATCTGCTTCTCTCTTTTATCTTGTCTGAGTTTTTAGTTTTAATTTAGTTGTTTTTAATAATTACATGTGGCCCGCCCATTGTTTCTGTGTCTGTGTTTATTGTGATTTTTACATTGTTATGCATTCATATGTTCTATGTAATTATGATTTTGTTTATTGTTTGCGTTTTCGGTTGTGTTTTGGTTCTTTTTATTGTAATTGTTGTTTGGGCCAAGCCCTATGTAAGCCGCTCCGAATCCCCATAGGGGAGATGGTGGCGGGTAAAAATAAAGTTTATTATTATTATTATTATTATTATTATTATCATCATCATCAGGAATAAAGGGGCTGCAGTGATGCAGCGGATCAAACCGTTGAACTGTTGAATCTGCTGACCTAAAGGTTGGCAGTTCAAATTTGCAGGTCCTGTTGTGAGAGAATTGGCCGTCTGCAAGGAGGTTGCCCAGGGGACGCCTGGATGATTTTTGATGTTTTATCATCCTTGCGGGAGGCTTCTCTCATGTCCCTGCATGAGGAGCTGGAGCTAATAGAGGGAGCTCATCCGCCTCTCCCCCGATTCGAACCTGCGACCTGTCGGTCTTCAGTCCTGTCGGCACAGTGTTTTAACCCACTGCGCCACCGGGGTCAGGGTGAACTCCCACTGTTAGCCCTAGCTCCTGCCAAACTAGCAGTTTGAAAACATGCAAATGTGAGTAGACCAATAGGTACTGCTTCGGCAGGAAGTTAATAAAAGGTGCCCGTGCAGCCATGCTGGCAAGGTAACTAGGAGGTGTCTGTGGACAAGTTTCTCAGCTTGGAAATGGAATAAGAGCACCTCCTCATAGCCAGAGTTGAGCACCACCTCCAGAAGCCAGAGATGCGAGGGGAAGCCTTTACTTTTGTCCTGTGTATTTGTGTATATTGAATGTTTGCCTATTTGTGTATGTCGTAATCTGCTCTGAGTCCCCTCAGGGAGATAGAACACGAGACAGGGCCTTTTCTGTGGGGGCCCCCCGACTCTGGAACACCCTCCCCAAAGATCTTAGACAGGCCCCTACATTGGTAGTCTTCAGAAAGAACTTGAAGACCTGGCTGTTCCGATGTGCCTTCCCAGAATAGGAACCCTCCAACAACAAGTCCCATAAGCACTTTATTAGAACCAAGATTGTTGCACATCGCACTCTGCACTTGCCCTATAACGCCTTATATACCACTTGTCACATCAGCACTTTTAATCTTGTACCCATTACTCTGGCCCGGCCCAGTTTTATTGTGTCTTAGTGTATTGTTTATTGCTTGTTGTTTATATTGCTTTAACTGTCTTAATTTTGCTTTAGGTGTATTGTTATGTTGTGTATTGAGGCCTTGGCCTTTGTAAGCCGCATCGAGTCCTTCGGGAGATACTAGCGGGGTACAAATAAAGTTTAATAATAATAATAATAATAATAATAATAATAATAATAATGTGTATTATTATTATTATTATTAAAAGATAATTTGGGATAAACAGATAATCTGGGATAAATAGATAATCTAGGATCAGATCCTGGGATATAGAGCAGTGTGGAAGGGGCCTAAAACTGAAATTTGAATTATTACATTTGGCCCGGCCATAGGTTTTTTAAATGCTGTATGTTGCGATATGTTATTGTTATTGCTTATTGTGTATTATTGTGTATTTTCTGTTTTGAATTTATTTTAAGTGTTTTGTATTGATTATTGTTATTGCTTTTGTTTATTGTATGTGTTGTG
The DNA here is from genome assembly GCF_037176765.1 of Anolis sagrei. Taxonomy (NCBI): domain Eukaryota; kingdom Metazoa; phylum Chordata; class Lepidosauria; order Squamata; family Anolidae; genus Anolis; species Anolis sagrei. The sequence goes on from NC_090025.1 coordinate 105,982,845, forward strand.
GGCTTGGCCTCATGTAAGCCGCACTGAGTCCCTTGGGGAGATGGTAGCGGGGTACAAATATATTATTATTATTATTATTATTATTATTATTATTATTATTAGAACTGTTTATTACTGATATACTTAAAATGAAGGATTTTTCCCCATGTTTTTCTTTTCTTTTTTCCCCCTTATTCAGCGGCACTTGACACCTGAAGAGTTTCAGGAAGTTTTCAAAATGAGCATTGAGCAATTTGAGCGGCTTGCACTCTGGAAGCGGAATGACCTTAAAAAAAAGGCTTTGCTTTTCTAGCACACCACAGAGAAACGTGCTTGATACAAACAACCTACACACTAGCCACAATTTTATCATGTGCACTTGCTGTTGACCCTTTATCCAGCTTCATCGTGTTTGGGATGGGGAAGCAGAAACAAACGTGGGAGAGGGGACAGTGCTTTTGTGTTGCCCAGACAATATCTTAGTCACTGCTGGGTCTCTAAACAATATAACAAACCTTGCTTTAATTTAAATTGCTGCTTTAGCTCTTGCTTGTTGCCAAAAAATAGGAAAGAAACAAGTGCCATTTTGATCGCAAAAGAAGTCACCATTTGTTGCACTAATAAGCAAAACGTGTAAACAATGAAAACAGAGATAAGAATGAACGTCCCCAGAATTTTTAGGAAAGCATTACTCTGAAGCAAATGTGATAAAGGCCAAAGAAAAGCATGTTGGAAAGTCACTCTTGCCAATGTTTGTGTGTGAAATCTTTTTAGGAATAAAAGCAACCCTATAATAAAGCACTTTTAAGTCTCATTCTCTCACTTAAATACAGGCTGCTGTTTCAAATGTAAAGATGCAAATGAAAGAGATCAAAAATTTTATTTTAGTAAAAACAGATTGTAATATAAATGTGTTCAGACTACAACAGAGGCTGTTCAACCAACAACTCATGGTAGATAAACAGGCTTGATTTGAAAATGTGTGAACAATTTACTTTGGTGGAAACTTGCTTCTCGACTTTGGGTTATTTCAGCTGTAGTTCATGTTAAAAATTAAATCTTCACAACAATCAGTACATTCTTGTGTGGAAAAATCATAAAGTTGTGCAATTCCGATTGTGTATTTCTATTTTTTCTACATTTCATTCTGGTACAAAGAATGTGTAATGAATCCTGATTATATGCACACATTGGTGTCCCCATTAAAATATGGTTTTGTAACTGAATGTTATATGGTTTATTACTGCAGTGTTTTCTTCACTTAAGGAAGTACTGTTTAAGGGTTTAACACCTTATTAGTAATATATACCATTTGCCTATAACACAGGCATGGGTAAACCCAGGCCCAAGGGCCGGATGCAGCCCCTTGGGCTCTTTTCTCAAGTCCTCTCCCTCTCACCATCCTATCCTTCCTTCCTTCTTTCCTTCCTCCTTCCCTCCCTTCCATCCTTTAGTCCAGGGGTCCTCAAACCTTTTGAACAGAGGGCCAGGTCACAGTCCCTCAAACTATTGGAGAACCAGATTATAATTTCAAAAAAAAAAATGAATTCCTATGCATACTGCAAATACATTATTTGTAGTGCGAAAAACACTTTAAAACAATACAATAATTAAAATGAATAACAGTTTAGACAAATTTAAACTTACTAGTATTTCAATGGGAAGTGTGGGCCTGTTTTTGGCTGATGAGATAGGATTGTTGTTGTTGTTGTGTGCTTTCAAGACATTTCAGACTTAGGATGACCCTGAGCGAGGGCTGGGTAAATGACCTTGGAGGGCCGTATCTAGCCCATGGGCCTTAGTTTGAGGACCACTGCTTTAGTCCTTTCTTCCTGCATCCCTCTCTCCTTCCCTTTTTCTCCTTCCTTCCTTCCTTCCTTCATACCTACCTATTCTTTTGTCTTCTTTTATCTCCCTCCCTCCATTCTCTTCCATCCATCCTTCCTCCCTCCTTCCTGCCCTTCCTTCTCTTTTTACTTCCTCCTTTTCTCCTGGGGGATGTTTAGCTTGGAGAAGAGAAGGTATAGAGGGAACATAGGAACCACAATCAAAGAACGGTTTCAAAAAAGGAGTGTCCCACTGAGGAAGGGAAAAACTGACTCTAGAGACCAGGGCACATGGGAGCAATGGTTTCAAATGGCAGGGAAATAGATTTGACTAAAAAGATTAGGAAGAACTTTGTGAGAGTAAGAGCTGTTGGAGAGTGGCATAGGCTGCCTTGGACTGTGATGGAGTCTCCTTCTCTGGAGACTTTTCCACAATTGGGAGTGCTTTTATTGTGCCTTCTTGCATGGCAGGGGATTGAACTGGATGGTCCTGGGGGCGGGAGAAGGGTCTCTTCCAGTCTAGGATTCTATATCAGGAGTAGGCAATATGGAGTCTAATGGATACACTTTTCCTCTCCTGTCCATCATCTCAACCTGACCAAGGCTAACCATTTTGGAATCCAGGCGTTTCCTGTCTTTCCTACACTTTCTGTCTCCGAAAGAGAAGAAGGGGAGGAAAGGACATGGAGGGGACCTGGGGAGAACCACCTCCCTCCTGATCTGCCCACCCCGCTCCAGGGCCCACTATGTGGTCCCAAGGGTAGAAAGTTTGCCCATGCCTGCATAACAATATCTCTATGAAGAACCTATTTGTTGATGAGTAGCCAAACAAAAGTTGAATGATGAAGGTTGGGAAGAAGCTTTGAAAGTAGTCTTGTGTTGGCAAGGGTCACAATGTATGCACAGCACAGTGGAATAGTCCACTGTTAAACAAAATACATAGACTAAAAATTAATAAACAGTAAAGCAAGAAATTAAATACATTTAAAATTTCCACCCGAATCTTTTATTTAAAAAAAATCAACATATTCACAAGAGTAAGACATATAAAACCCACTGGAAATATTTACAACATAAAGAACAAAAAGGAAAGTAACATACACCTTTGTGCACATACACATGTGCGCGCGCGCACAGCAATCAGAGGGGCACAAAATGTGGAATGCTATTGCACCCATACAGAAACAATTTTGTTTTGAAGATGTCAATATTCACATACTGAAGCCAGATGAACTGAGCTGCATGAAAGCACATTATGTCTCAGTGGGGTAAATAAAGGAGATTTGAAGTTTAAAAGATAAACAGAACGAACTCCAACAAGAAAAGGCAGATCCAATTATAGAAGCTGAGTTTGACATATAGATTGGATTATTTCTCAAAGGGGAACTAGAAATATATCTCATCTGTATGGTTCACCATCCAGTTTTGCCTTCAGTTAATAGTGTGAGGCTCCTTCTACACTGCCATATAACCCAGATTATCAAAGCAGATAATCCACATTATCGGAGTCTACACTGCCATATAATCCAGTTCAAATCAGATAATCTGGATTTTATATGGCGGTGTAGAAGGAACCTGAGTTGCTTGTGTGAAGTTATCCTTCATGTGAATAAATGTGACATCAAAGGATCCTCTTCCCTTAGATTCACCTAACACTCAAGTCACAAATGCACACTTCTGTGTCCAAAGAAAGACACATTAGCATCATGTTTCCCAGTAGCAGCGCATGTCCTCTCAAAAGTACAAACTTAATACAGTAGACTCTCAGTTAACCAGAATTCTAGCAAGTGGAATTTCAAGCAACCAGTTAGAAATCCAAGAAATAATAAATAAAAACTAAAAATATGTATGTAATATAGCAAAATTGTGTCTTAATTTCTTTACCTTAAATTTGCTTTTAACTACAGTATTTCAATATTAGTATCAAGTCAATACCAAGTTTATGGCATAGTATGAGGTATAGCATTAGGCCTATTTTTAATATTAACTCTCAAGCAACCAGAAACTACATTTATAGAGCTTCTACTAATCCCCACAGGGGACAATTAACTGAAAGTCTACCGTACTAGTTTTCTAATGTGTTAACTTCATGACATCCCAAAGAATACCAAGAACTATGGCTTAGTAAAGTGTCACACAGAAGATCCCCTGCAAAAAGGACACGTCCTTCCATTAGTTTAGGTTTGTGGTGTACATATCACCACAACTTGACCCATCTTTCCCTTCACTCCCTGAGCAGAAACAGTAGAAGAAGCCACTAGTGCACATGGAGCTTCTCTGGAATGTAACTTTCACAGACTAAATTATAATATATTATCATTATGCACCTATAAAAATATATCCCAGTAATGATAGATTCAATCTAAATTTAGGAATGTGCAACTTGACAGGCTAAAGTAGAGCTGGCCATTCTCCCTTCTCCAGCATGGCAGTCCTTCCAGCCACCGAAAATCCATCACAAGAGTCAGAGGAACCAGTCAGGCTATGCAATGGTAAAGTGGGATCCCTTGTAACTGGGAACCTTGACATACAGCCATAATCCAGAATATCAAGGCAGAAAATCCCACAATATCTGCTTTGAACTGGGTTATCTGAATCCACACAGCCATATATTCCAGTTCAAAGCACGCCTCTAAATTCGGACTCCAACCCCAACATATACAGTACAGCGAGATACATTTGTATGCACGATGCTCATAATATATATGGAAAATTAGCCAAAAGAAACCCCAGTTAAATACAATCAATAAATATTGAGAACTATTCAGATGTTTCAGACATTATAGGCTTACATTTTGTTTTAGTTTTCAAAGTATTCTTTAGTAGCTTTGGTCTGTGTTCGTACTTGCGTATGCTAACAACTTCTCACATTGAGAACTTGCCATACATTTCCATTTCACAATGAAATAATTAATTACCAAAATTCAAGTTAAAAGGTAGTCTGCCTCTTTCTATAGTTAGACTTCATCCCTTAAAAAAAAAAGGACAAGGCTAATCCATTATTGCCACCAGCAAAGAAATAGTAACTGAAACTCCAATTATGACTCATATATATCACTGTACCTTTAGAAGACAACAAAATATGAAATTTAATATACAAGAGGAATGCAGAAAGGTAAGTACAGTAGAGGGGACCACGGCTGAGAGGCCATCAGGGTTGGCCTGAGATGGTTGTCCTTTGTCCCCAAAAACAGTAGAGTTGCAGACTGTGAGGGGCATGTCTATCACTGAAGATTAGCCCTTGAAAGAGTCTTGTATGTTCTTCCCACATTAGTTGTCCTACATCTTGGCAGCCACAAGATGTCCGTTCATGTCTTCAAAGTCTTATCATAAAAAGGGGCCAAAGGCATGCAATTTTTTTCACTACAATTCCTATGGCCTGTTACAGGGGGAAAATAATATACACCCCATACTGACAAAAATATAGCCAATCCTTCACATTCACTGGAGCTGGGGGCACAAGAGCCCTGTGACAGTGGGAAAAAACCCTTAGGAATATTTAGGTCTTCCAGCAGAGCTCTGCGGTCAACTTCTGGTGGAATTTGACCATAGTTTCATGCTGAAGGACCTAGAGAGGCCTAGATAGATGTTTAGAGCAGTGGTTCTCAACCTGTGGGTCTGCAGATGTTTTGGTCTTCAACTCCCAGAAATCCCAACAGCTGGTAAACTGGCTGGGATTTCTGGGAGTTGTAAGCAAAACACCTGGAAACTCACAGATTGAGAACCACTACTCTAGGGCCTCCAGTGTGATGTTATGGTCAACTTCTCGTGGAAGGTGACCACAATTTCACTGGGGGATCTAATAGATTCCTAGAGATAATGTTTCAATTAAATCCACAAAAGTCAAACATGCAAATGCAGTGGGCTAATTGTATTGGAATTGTAGTAAAAAAAAAAACCCTATGTTTCCAAGTTCTGTCCTGCAGTCCTTCATTTGTGAACAATGAGTGAATGTATCGTGTTGCAACGTCCCATTTACACAACACAATTTTCAAGTAGTACTTAATAAAAAAAGTCTTCAACACACTCACCAAATATTCTGACAAGCATGGAGCACATCAAGAAAGCATGCTTTTCTTTCCAGAGTCCCACTTTTCTGAAAACATATTCAACCCTGAAGTGGGAGAGCCATAATCCACCCAGGATCAGACACCTGTCTGCAAAGTGACTTCTCTTCTCTTTGGTATCCCGTTGCCTATCCTATTCTTTTTACAGTCATAGTCCTTCTCACCTTAAAACGTCTGTCTAAAACATCTGCTCTGGTTCGTTTATACATAGAAGCATCTTTTTACATAAAAATAAATATTTACAACTCATGTGACACATAAATAAATACACTCTAGAAAATAAAAATATTTTGATTGTACAAAAAAGAGAAGGAGTATCCATTGTATCATTACCCCATTTCCCAATCCCTCCGAATTGATGAAATAAATAGATTTAACAGATCTTTCCCGGCAGAGGAAATCCCACGTTTTGGACACTTTCTACACTCACAGTATAGAAAGTTGTCTTAACAAAAGAGGAGCTGCTAGCTCGCGTTCAGAAAAGCATTTTTCCGAAGCTGTTAATAAACAATACAGACATAAATGCGTTAGCCCCTGTGTAACAATTCAACATGAGTGGAATTAAAAAAAAGAGGGAGAGAGAGAGAAAAATCAGCAATATTTCTCAAGTCTCTCTAGATGAGTGGCAAAATGGAGCAAGTTGGGAAGAATGAGGTTAGATTTGCCATAACACCTTCAAGTGATGGAAGCAGGTAAAGGCTCCCTACCCTTTTCATAGTTTAGTACTTTGCAAAAGTCTTGGCAGACACAAGGAACTGAGAGGGGAAATGAAAAAATAGCAGCAATTTAAAGGTTATAGCGGCTTTTCCCCCATGAGGATTAACCTCAATGACAAGCAGGTGTCAAGAACAGAGCCTTTTAAACGCCGGCAGCGTCATCTTTTGCAGGCTGTATGCTTGTCAATTCCACCATTGAGTTCTTTTCCACAGGAGGTGAAGCAATACCGTCCTCTGTTCGCCGCTCAAATCCACTAGAGATGTCTTCAAAAGTCCGGCCTTTTGTCTCAGGGACTTTAAAGAAGGTGAAGAAGAAGAAGAAGACGAGAAAGACAACAAAGACGATGAAAACATATGGGCCCCAGTATAGCTGCAAAGAAAATGAGAGAAAGAGAGATGGTTACACTTCAATAACATCAGACCTACATAAAAGTTCAAGCACGGCTACAAAGACAAGAATCATAAATTACAGCTATAGATCCCCTTTTTGCTGCAGAGTGACAGTGCTCTCTGCCTCAGGCCACAGTAAGACCACAAAACTTATACTGCAACATGTGCCCACATAGGAAGCTTTTGCAGAATTGGAGGCAGCTTGCAGAAAAGCCGCCTAACCCCCCCCCCCCCCCAAGACAGAGCATATTCCAGTCTTAATGTTCTACCATTCATGGTCTACTGTAACCTCTTGATGCTTTAATGGGAGAACCAAAATGGGCCAAAGTTGGCTCATATACATCGTGAAAGGAGGTGTTCTGAATCTGTTTCTTCATGCTCAGAAGTCACATGAAAATCTTAAATGATGGCCTTGCTTTCCCAAGTACCATTCCATGGAATGATCCAATTAGAGAAGTGGTTCTCAACCTGGGGTCCCCAGATGTTTTTGACCTACAACTCCCAGAAATCCCAGCCAGTTTACCAGCTGTTAGGATTTCTGGGAGTTGAAGGCCAAAAACATCTGGGGACCCCAGGTTGAGAATCATTGAATTAAGAGTTTGTCTTTCACCTCTTTCCTCATATCTTCCCTCATCTTTGAAATCCCACAATAGATGAAACATGTAACAAGGTCACATACGCACACACCGTTATAATATCTCTTTATGTGCCTTTGGTTGTTTCCTCAATTTCTTTTGGTTTTCAATCTGTTGTTATATTATGTAATAACAACAACAACAACAACATTATTTAGAGACCACCCTCTGTCCCTGAGGGGACTCAGGGCAGTTTACAACACCTAAAGGCAAACATTCAATGCCTGGACAAATGCAATTTTTTTTTAACAATAATGCAATATAATAAACATAATAATGAAAGTGAACTTATTGTATAAAAATTACGTTAAAATGAAAACCAAGATACAAAACCATTTACACTAATCACATACTCAACATCAAAACATCTCAGATTATAAATATATAACTAAAATAAATGGAAATTTGCTGGTTATAGTTGTTCTTGAAGTGTACCCAAGTGGCCACGAAGTACAAGTAAATCAGCAAATATTCCAATTGATTTAGATCAGTGGTTCTCAACCTGTGGGTCCCCAGATATTTTGGCTTTCAACTCCCAGAAATCCTAACAGCTGGTAAACTGGCTGGGATTTCAGGGAGTTGTAGGCCAAAACACCTACAACTCCCTGATCTAGAGGGTCCTAGTCCTCCTCCTCTCCATAAGCCAAAGTGCAAAGGTGTGTCTTCAAGGGTTTTTTAAAGGAGAGGAGGATGGGGGCATTTTTATTTCTTTGGGGGCAGAGTTCCAGAGATAAGGGAGTGATCAGGGAGAAGTCCCCCTCTCTCGTTCCCACCAACCGAGCTTGTGACGGGGATGGGACCAAGAGCAGGGCCTCCTCCGCTGATCATAATTTCAGTCACTGTAAGCAAAAAGCTGCACTGCCCAATAGTGTGCATGCCAGCCTAAATGCTCAAACCACAGTTCTTACACTAGCGTATGGGAAAAGCATGGCCACGAGGAAATTGGATGTCCAGTTTGAGAATCCTGCCACAGCCACCGCTGCTGGACGAGGGCCCTGGCTGAAGAGTTCAGACACAATAAACCAAGGGATGGGACCAGGGCCAATTTCAAACAAAGCAACGAATGCAAGAGTAGCAACAATGCTGATGTAGTTCATCCAGGTCACAGTAGCCTGCAACAGAAAAATGGAAAATTAATCACTTTGGGCATATTTATACAGAAGGCCTCAGCCACCCAATCTATTAAGCATCCAGATTCCCTGAACACCACTGAAGACATCTTTACAAATGCTAGCAAGGAACAAACTATTCACAATCCAAGATGTGCAAAACAGGCTCTATTTTGCAAAACCGCTGACATTCGCTATTTCTATTGTTGAGATAAAGTATTTGGCTGAGAAATGTTTAGTATTTGTGATATTGCTGGGATTTTCCCCCAAGGTTGCATTGATTTTTGGCAGTAGAGTGAAGTGCTTGACTTTCACACTGACCTATATGAAGATCAGGGTTCTAGTGCTTCACATAATAGCTTCAATATCCCTCACTAGTCTAGCAAGGGCCATTTGGAATTTTGTACAGAAAGTCTCCTGGGCAGGCATGTAGCCGGGGGGGGGGGCGCTTGGGGGGCTTCACCCCCCCCCCAAAGTTCTCATGGTGGTTCACGAAAAGGCCTTACTGGTGCATTATTTACACTGTTATGTTTATTCATATCATGATCTGATCACCATACTCAATATATCCCATATGCATGGGGGTATTGGGGTAATGATACAAAAGGTTTGCTAGGCTAGACCCTCTTTCTCTCAGGCTCAGCCCCCCCAACCCCCTCCCTGAAAAAAACTCACCCCCCCCCCCGAACTGAAATCCTGGCTACGGGCCTGCTCCTGGGAACACACTTCATGCACTCTTAGGGGAAAGATAGTCTGTCCTCATTCCCCAAAGAATGTCGGGAAATTGGCCAAGATCCAAATCTATGTACATGGTTTTAGATTGTTTCAGTTTGTTTAATTATTCAGTGTTAGTCAATTCTTCGATGCCTTTTTAGAACATTTGAAGTACTTTTATTTTCCCCCACAAATATTGTTTCAATTGGTTTTAGTCTATGCTACCCAGAAATGATATAATATAGGGCGGGATATGAGTATCTTAATATATCAAATGATGTCACACCATTCCTTTGTTGCACTGAGTCTGAAATTTCAAAGGGGACACTCCCAGACTGTTGGGGACAATCAAGCTGTCTCTTGAAGTGTCAGCAAAGCTTTGTTTGTTTTTAAGCAAAAAGCGTGCTCAGACCAAGATAGCATGACTAATGCTATCTATGATCTGATTACAAATTTAGGTTACTGCAATGCATTATACATGGGCCTGCTCCTGAGCTGGGTTCAGATTAAGTCTGGTCTTGAAACAGTTTGCTGGCTTCTTCTAACCCAAGATCAAGATAAAGGTTTCAACCTTTTAAAAATAGGGGGTTTTTTTTGGGGGGGGGGGTTGTTGTGTCAGGAGTGACTTGAGAAACTGCAAGTCGCTTCTAGTGTGAGAGAATTGGCTGTCTGCAAGGACGGTGCCCAGGGGACGCCCAGATGATTTGATGTTTTATCATCCTTGTGGGAGGCTTCTCTCATGTCCCCGCATGAGGAGCTGGAGCTGATAGAGGGAGCTCATCCGCCTCTCCCTGGATTCGAACCTGCGACCTGTCGGTCTTCAGTCCTGCCGGCACAGGGGTTTAACCCACTGCGTCACCGGGGGCTCCGTCTTAAAAATAGGTGTGAACTTGCACTCATACCAAACCCACAGGAATAATTGTATTGATTGGGGGGGGGGGGGTAGGAGAAACAAATGTATTATATGTTGTTGAAGGCTTTCATGGCCAGAATCACTGGGTTGCTGTGAGTTTTCCAGGCTGTATGTTCCAGAAGTATTCTCTCCTGACATTTCACCCACAACTATGGCAGGCAACCTCAGAGGTAGTGAGGTCTGTTGGAAACCAGGCAAGTGAGGCATGAAGCAGTCAGGCTTTGAAGCTGCAAGGCCTTTTGATGCTAATCAAGGTGGCCAATTGCAACATTCACACTTGCCTCCAACAGACAAGAGTTCTTTCTCCCACCCTGGACATTCCACAGATATATGAACCTCACTTGCCTACTTTCCAACAGACTTCAAAACCTCTGAGGATGCCTGCCATAGATGTGGGTGAAACGTCAGGAGAGAATGCTTCTGGAACATGGCCATACAGCCTAGAAAAATCACAGCAATCCAAATGTATCATGGTATAACCTTTTTTGCATCCAACAGCTGTAAGTAACTCTTAACATGGTCCGTAAAATAGTATTTCTTGTTCTTCTTCATAGATATATCATGCAAGAGACCTTTTCTTGTATATCACATTTACTTCTGGCACACAACAGCTTCCTCCACAATTCATTTGTGAGATGTTTCGCAATGTTTTGTTATGCATGCACATAAACACTGGCACAGACCCCCTTCCCATGCAACACTGTCTAGCTGAATGACTTAATCTCCTGACCTGAGACAGCCCTGATATTCTAACTCTGCTCAAGGATAATTCTGACAGCTTACCTTTAATGCCAAGCTGAGGGTCATGATCGCTGCGCAGACAGCCATGCCTCCCAAGCCAATTAAGTGGAGCGTCCTGCGCCCTGCATGCTCCACAAGGAAGAGCTGCACCATGGGAGAGAAACAACACATTGCTTTTGCCAGGAACTGAAAGTAGGGATTATCTCTCTTATAGCCACCAGTGTCTCTTGTCCTTCCTTCAACAAGCCTTGTAGGTTTAATGCGGTTTATTGAGCTTGGAAAACAAGATGATAAAGCTTGCCGACCAAAGAGATGTTTCTAAAAGATCTTTTTCTTTTCTTTTTATGAGCTTTACAGAACAACGCCAACTACCCCTCCAACAATGGCCATATCTTTCAATCCCCTTACATTCAGAGGTATACTGGCTCTGACGCTCCATTTAGCAGTGATGCCCAGTACTAATTAATAGAGAAACAACACATTGCTTTTGCAATCTTCTAGGGGCGCTTCCACACAGCCCTATATCCCAGAATACCAAGGCAGAAAATCCCACAATAGCTGCTTTAAACTGAGTTATCTGAGTCCACACTCAGATAATGTGGGATTTTCTGCCTTGATATTCTGGGATATAGAAGGGCCCTAGGACAAGGGTGTCAAACCAATTTTCACTGGGCCAGAGGACAGTTCCATCTTGTCTCTTGTGCTATGCTAATAATATAATATAATGTAATATAATATAATATATTGTATACACATATAATATTTATAATATTATAATGTAATATGTTATAATGCTAATAATATGTTATTATAATTATATATTTATATTACATGCAATACTACTAATAATATTACAATATAACGGTATAGTACAATATAGTAATATATAATACTGATACTGTACTATGCTAATAATATAATATATTGTGTGTGTGTGTGTATATATATATATATTGTAAGCTGCTCTGAGTCCCCTTCGGGGTGAGAAGGGCGGCATATAAATGCCATAAATAAATAAATAAATAAATATCAGCCTTATTGTTGCCTTCAAAGGGCTGTTCCTTATTGTAAGGCTGTATAAATGTAATTATGTTGCCCTGGCATTGAAAGCCTCACGAGCCACATAAAATGATATGGTGGGCCAGATTTGGCCCGTGGGCCTTGACTAAAACATGTGCGTTCTATATAAGGATTCTGGAAGTTCTTGTGATTCTGTCTCTCACCTGCCTGAAATTTCTTCTGCCATGTCTTCAAACTTTACCTGTCGTTTCTACACTGCCATATAAAATTCATATTATCTGCTTTGAACTGGGTTATATGGCAACGTAAACTCCTATACTCCAGTTGAAAGCAGATAATCTGGATTATCTGCTTTGATAATCTGGATTATATGGCAATGTAGAAGGAGCTTTAGTGTAAGAATGCCAATCATTATGAAGAAGAAAAGCCACCTGCAATATTTCATTTCTCATTCTCTGATACAAAAATACATCAAACTTCAGCAAGTGTGTTCTTAAAGCATGGCCTAATTCCAGAAAGACACACTCCCAAGTTTTAATCAGCTACCCAACTGATTAAATCAATATCTGCAGTCCTACACGATATAACCATGTGCTCCAGGTCACCTTGGCTAAGAGCCCAAGCTTAGTACCCTCTAGTTGAAGGTGGCATTTCATTATCAGGGAGGAATGCAAACATGGGCACTATTCATTTACCCCTCACTTGACAACAGCATTCCACCTCCCAAGGTCTAAGGATCTGACTCAATCAGCACTTCCTGCTAATATGGTTCCCAGGTGGCTGAGCAGGAGGAGGAAATAAGGCCTTAAATTCTTTGCAGAATTAAGCAGGCTTCTCCCTATTGCAATCCATAAACTTAGGCCTGCTTTACTTTGTATATTGCATTTAACCCAATGGCTCTAATCTAGAGAAGATGCAATGGAAGGAACTTTGAAAAAGATTATGTTTTTCAGTAGTAGCAGAGAAAGTAAGCAAGCGCATGCTTGCCCAAAACATGAATGCTGGTGTCACTTTATGGAAACATACCATCCCATTCCAAAAACAAATTGGAGAACCTAATATATGTTCAGTAATACTTACCGATACTACTGTGAAAACTGTGTTGATGACACCAGTGCCAATGGTTGCATAGACAGGCTCTTTCACACCAGCAGCTTCAAATATTCCAGTTGAATAGTATATCACCTAGAGGGAGAGAAATGTGGAGATCCATTACTCAAAATGAAAGGAAAAAGAATTGGATCTTAGCTAGCTGGTTTAAATCACTATTATAACCAGGAGATACTGCTGATATACAAACATCAGCCCCAACTACACTGACCATTTAACGCAGTTCAAAGCAAGACTTAAAATTGCAACATGCAGGTAACATATGAAGGGCTTTCTTTTGTGTATTTTATTTCCTGGTATTGTTATGTTTTTATTGTATGTATTTTATTTCCTGGTATTATTATGTTTTTGTATTATAATGTGTGTACTGTACTGATGGGCATGGCCTCATGTAAGCTGCACCGAGTCCCCCTGGGGGAGATGGAGTGGGGCATATTATTATTATTATTATTATTATTATTATTATTATTATATTGTGCACAAAAAGCTGCCCTTTGTGTGCATCGGGACTCTGTGGTTTGCATAATCACCATCAAGGCCTCAAACCGGTTCCAGGATTTCCTGTGTAATCATATGCATGGTGAAACCACTTTCAGCAATATTGGTTTGAAACTGCTTTAAACAGTCAGTGTGGATATGTCCTTCATCACAATACAGGATGTTTGCTTCATTAGAGAAAATTAATGCAGCAAGTAGTGTATAAATATATTATAGATTTTTTAAATGGGCGCTTATCTGAATGGACAGTGCCCGTTATTTTTCTTTATTTGTTATAGTTTGGCTTGTAATCCTTGAAAGGCTTAGGGCTCTTCCAGACAGGCCCTATAACCCAGGATTTGATCCCAGGTTTTCTGCTTTAAAGTGGATTATATGAGTTCCAATTGCCAGATAATCTGGGGGCCCTTCCACATAGTCCTTTATCCCAGAATATCAAGGCAGAAATCCCATATTATCTGAGTGTGGATTCAGATAACCCAGTTCAAAGCAGATATTGTGGGATTTTCTACCTTGATATTCCGGAATATAGAGCTGTGTGGAAGGGCGCTGGGATAACCTGGAATCAGGTCCTCGGATATTGGGCCTGTCTGGAAGGGCCCTTTAGACTGGATTTATTTAGATATCATGCATTATTTCCTGATTTTCCTGCTATATTTGTAATACTACTTTTTGTCAGTGTTTCATGTATATTTTCTCACAGGTTGTAATATTGTGGTATTCTGTTTAGTGCTCTATATATCCCCAATCATTTGTTATCCATGTTGACTGTAAACAATATTTTGATTTTACTTTTCTATTATATTTTTTAATACTCTGTTTTTATGATGTTCTGTTTTGGTTTATAATTGCAGTGCTTAAAAGCAGAGAGACAATTGTATTTGGTAGCAGTCATTTTCTCTATGAAACTGCAACTGTGTGCAAAAAAGATTTGGGCTTTCTGCAATGGGCCCTCCCTATCATTGCCCACAAAATCCTTGTGTTGGAGGGAGCCTTCTTCTGAAATTTATGATCTGAGCTCATAAATTTCAGGAGAAGGCAATGCCCATATTGCAGGCTCCCTTTTACAGCTCTTGTTCCCAGCATGTGGACTGCCTGGGGCCAGGGAGGAAGGAGAAGCCTTATTATCCCCATTCCATTCCATTTAATATCAAGGACAGGAATGCAAGAATAGATCTATGTTGTCCACATAACCAGTCATTACTAATATATAAAAGAAAGCAATACAATTATCATAGCATTTCACTTACTGAGGGAACCCAGCCTCTTACATCTACTCCACCAGCCTGCCTCTCTCTGTGCCGAGCATTATCCTCAGCCTAACCTGTTTTGCAGGTCTTTTATGAGAATTATTTTAACAAGACATTTTGATCCATCCATTCTCTTATACTTCTTCCTACAGAGATTATAGCTCTTTGGATTCTTTTTCCAATGTATTCAATTCTAGTAACTTGCCGTATTTTTTAAGTGGCACTAGTCTTGTGCCCTTAACAGCTACTCAATTCACAGATTTAGAGTGGTGAAAGAGTTGCCCATCTCAGAGCAAGGAATAGCTCTCAAGCTGGTATCCAAGAACAGATCCTGCAATTGATCCCTGCACTGGTGTAGTGAAATCATGAACTACATCCAGTTTATAGAATTGTTCAAAATCCTTTAAAAAGTTACTTTAGCCCTGTATAATTTGAAATAAATCAAGGAGAACTCAGTTGGATTTATTTATTTGAAGCGTTTATATTCCATGTTTTGTCGAAAGCTTTTATGGCCAGAATCACTGGGTTGTTGTAGGTTTTTTTGGGCTATATGGCCATGTTCTAGAGGCCTTCTCTCCTGACGTTTCACCTGTATCTGTGGCAAGCATCCTCAGAGGTAATGACCTCACTACCTCTGAGGATGCTTGCCATAGATGCAGGCAAAATGTCAGGAGAGAATGTCTCTAGAACATGGCCATATAGCCCCAAAAAAACTACAACCCGTTTATATTCCGCCCTTCTCACCCCAATGGGGACTCAGGGCAGAGTACATACAGCAAACATTCAATGCCGGAATACAACCAACTTTATAAATATACACAAACATTACTCCCAGCTAAGGGCCCTTCCAGAGAGGCCTTATATCCCAGAATTGATTCCAGGTTTTCTGCTTTAAACTAGATTATATGAGTCCGCACTGCCAGATAATCTGGGATAAACAGAAAACCTGGGATCAGATCCTGGGATATAGTGCCTGTCTGGAAGGGCCCTCAATGTCATGGTACTAGAACTAAGCAGTCCTAACTCAAAAATCTGTAGGGCATTAGGAAGGGGCAGAAGTCAACAGAACATCACAAGGGGTGAGGGAGGAGGTGAGTTATGTCACATCCAAACGGTTTACAGTGCAAGGACACAACCAAAAATGCTGACACAAAGTTAGACTGGGATGTCCTCAACACAGACTGAGCTTCTGTTAGGTCAGCTGGACCTTGACTATCTCAGAAAATTAAGATCATACTGCCAATATTTCATCTCTCTGTTCCTAAAACAATTTAACAATTCAACCTCTAATGACCTCTACCTGGCATATAGATTCTGCTGGTGTATACACCTCTTTCAATAATATGTCTGGAGAACTGGGAGTGAATTACTGCAGCTGCCTAACACCCAATGATCTTAATGCACCATCCCTCCTTTCCCCTGTGGGATACCCCTCTCTCTGAAAACCAGCCACTCAGAATAAGGTACTATCTCTATTAATGCCATAGGTATTTAGCAGGTAAGAAACAAGTTCTTGGAATGGAAGAAAACCTACCGCATTGATGCCTGAGAGCTGCTGAGAGAGCTGGAGTGAAATGGCAATGATAATGGCCTGGCGGTAGCTGGGAGAGCGGAAGAGCTCAAGAATGGGCACTTTCTTCTCTTGGGACATCTTGACACTCTCCTCTTTCATTTCATCAATATCACTCGAAACATCTTGGACACCACGAAGTTTCTGGAGAACTTAAAAAGGGGAATCAAACATCAGCCTTATGAAAGTCCAAACCAATGACTCTTCTTAATTTATATCAGATGAGATGCCCCCCTACCTCTTCAAATCGATATTGTCCTAATTTTCTGCTCAGTTCTGAGAAGAATTGACTTTCAGCCAAATCCAATTAATTATCACCAAATTTTACCCAAATCCTCTCAGGCCCCTTCTATACTGCCATACATTATCTGCTTTGAACTAATTATATGAGTCTACACTGCCATATAATCCAGTTCAAAGCAGATTTAATATGTGGATTTAATATGACAGTGTAGAAGTGGCCTCATCCATCCCTTGCCATCCGGATTTCCTCTCCTCTTTCCAATTACTTGGGAGTAATATTAGGTCTGCCACCCTCTTTTGGAGAAGGGATTGCCATTGTATTTTGCTTTTGAAAATTCTATAAACTACCCGGATCTATGAACCCATATTGGAGGCCTAGAAATGCTTCCTGTCATTTTTCAAAAATACCAAAATAAATTCAATAATCATTCCCACAAAGATTGTTCCCTGAGAATGCTATTAATAAGATGCAACTTCTTTCTCCTACATTTCCTCACCGCAAAGCCAAAACTTTGAAGTAGCACAGTAGATGTTATGAAGTTTTCTTCATATAAAAAATTCCAGTATTGCTACTTTTAGTCATTTTGACCTCAGTCATGCTAATGATGCATATTTTTGAATATTGTGAAACATTTACTCATTGGCTCGAATCCTGTTGATTAATCCCAACTAGACTAGATCAACTGGAGCAATGATTGAATTGTGAGTCAATCAATACCTAACTCTAATTGATTCAGTGAGTCTGCTTTACTCAGAATTAACAATAGGATTTAGGAATTTATTTCCAAATGTTTTTAGAAGACATGTCTTGTATTTTAAAGTAAAACATCAACAACACATTGTTAATTAATAATGCAACACATTATCGCAACTGCATAGCATATAACAACATTAAACTATTTTACACTTTTATCTAAATTAAAACTTTCTTATTTACAACTTTCAATCTAAAACACACCCAAAGCACTGTATTTTGAAACACTGTCCTGTCCAAGTATGATAGTAAGCAGACAATTCTGTTTAAATAAATGGTGGGAATCCACCATTACTGACTTTCAAAAGTGGTGGTTAGGAGGTGATAATAAAAAGTACAATATTTATACTCCAGTAAGCACAAGGGTGGAACCCTTGGTGACGCAGTGGGTTAAACTGCTGAGATGCTGAACTTGCTGATCGAAAGGTCAGCAGTTCGAATCCAGGGAGCAAGGTGAGCTCCCGCTGTTAGTCCCAGCTTCTGCCATCCTAGCAGTTCAAAAACATGCAAATGTGAGTAGATAATATGTACCGCTTCGGCAGGAAGGTAACAGCGCTCCATGCAGTCATGCTGGCCACATGACCTTGGAGATGTCTACAGACAATTCCGGCTTTTTGGCTTAGAAATGGAGATGAGCACCACCCCACAGAATCAGACACAATTAAGACTTAATGTCAAGGGGAAACCCTTACTTTTAGACACAAGGGTATAGTGGCCCTAACACAAAAATATGTACTGGCAGAAGGGAATTGAGTTGCTTGTTTGGTAATGCTTTTACTTTGTACCTACCTAATTGTGCCTTGTCTTCCTCCTTCTTGTTGATCAGCAAGAAACGTGGGCTTTCAGGACAAAATGGCAGCAGTATACATTGGAGGATGGATGGAACAATGGTGCAGCCTAGTAAGAGTGGCCATAGAGTTTCTGTTCCCATGATGACGTTTAGGCCAAAGATCTAATTGTAGAATTTGATGGAGAAAGACAGACAAGAAGGATCAGGAACTATTCTTGTATATTGACAGTTGACTACAGCATGTCTAAATTTGGATGGCATCTGTTTTATATCATTTCAACTGTCATCACTTCCTGCATGAATCCCCAAGAACTGTAGTTTGCTGAGGAGCTGCCGATTCTGTTATAGATCTCAAGTTTCTCTACAGCAGTGGTTCCCAACCTTTTTTTGACCAGGGACCACTCTCCAACATTAGTACCAAAAGGGTTATGAATCAGTTTTTTTGTCAACTTTACATTCAGTTTGGTTATTAGGGGTGCCGATTCAGAAAATTGTATTGGATAGACCACATCAGCTCTAGTTTCTGATACAGAACATATGCCATCCAGGAGTTGCCATCTGCTCACCTACAGAAAACCATATTTAATATGCCTCAGCATTATAAGAGGATTTCATGAGACCAGTTGCTCTTGTTGTAGAGGTATAGTAACGGTGAGGCCGCAGATCATATTTTAGTTATTGAGGACCACAGGTTGGGAACCACTACTCTACAGTGATCTACATCCCAGAGATAAGAGATTGGCAGTTTGTACTAGGATAGCGCTGCCCAAATCCTCACCCATCTGACCCCATTTAACCGATTTATTTGAAGCATTTTAAATCACTCTTAAACCCGAAATGCTTTCAGAATCAGTGGTATCACTAGGGGTGTGCAGGAGGTTCAAATCACACTGAGTGACATCATCAGAAGGAGCAACACCAAAATGGCTAACTATGAAGTTTTTGTGCAAGGTTTCTATTATTTTTTTATTCAAAATCCCTGTAATTAGGTATACACAGAAAAACATTTTTGTCCAACTAGTTCTTGTGTGTTTTTAAACTGAGTCACAGGTCAACTGAGTTATAGGGACAGGCAGGATTATAGCCTCAGGCATTAACTACCCTTAAACACTAGCAATAAATCACAAAATTGTGCAGTTTTGCTGCAACTGAAGAAAAAGTCAGGCTTACCTGTGCCACCAAGATGCCCACAACAATGCCAAGCTGCTGGAGGGTGCCAAAAGCCCCTCGCAGAGCGGTGGGAGAGATCTCACTGATATACATGGGAACAAAGCCAGAGGTGAGGCCACAGAAGATGCCAATGACAAAGCGGCCAATAATGAACATCTCCATAGCCTTTGCCAACTTGCATAAGCCCATCAAAACGCCACCTATAATGGCCAGAATGTTCACCATCAGCATAGAGTTTCGTCTGTACAAGAGGAGAAAAAAAAGCATTAAGATATAAAACCAGGGAGAAAGGAAACAACTAGATAGAGGATAGCTATATGCTTGGTTGAGCTTCGGTGCTTGAGAAGGTGCCGGGGTGGGGGAGGGGGCAATGACACATAAGTCCTAATTAACAAAGGACTTGTGCTACAAGTGGAACATTCATGTACAAAAATACATCAGAGAAGCCATATCTGCAGAGGTTGGAAAACAATAGTTTTTGAATTTCAGCTTCTATGATCCACTAACCCAGTGGTTCTCAACCTGTGGGTCCCCAGATGTTTTGGCCTTCAACTCCCAGAAATCCTAACAGCTGGTTAACTGGCTGGGATTTCTGGGAGTTGTAGGCCAAAATACCTGGGAACCAAAAGGTTGAGAACCACTGCACTAACCAGTCAGCATGATTACTGGTTGAGTTTCTGGGAACTGTGCCGAAGAAAACAAGACTTCCACACTCATCTGAATATGAGGGCATGCAAGAGGTACTTCCTGGGAGACTGTGTTGGGTCTTCCCTTGTTCTGTTTTGTTGCTCTTTGTGAAGCTTCAAATCTCCATCTTAAAGCATCCCACCCTCATCTCTTAGAAGGGGATCCTTTGAGTTCCCAATGAATCGTGCAACCACTGGTCTTCTCCTTGTTTATGAATATTTTTTCCCATCCCTTTTCCATCTTATCTCCTTCCCATGCTCCAAATAGAGAAGAATACTGTGAAATTCCTCTTTCCAACATACCTGCCAAATCTATTGACAAAAAGTCCAACAGAAAATGAGCCGGCCATCCCGCCTATTGGAAAAATAGCCACACAGAGGGACCAAAGTGAAGTTTTGAGATTCTCAGAGATAGGTTTTCCTGTTCGATATGTCCATGTCTCATTGAAAAAGTTCTTGATAATCTGCAGAACAGTAGAAAACAGACATTGGATTAGAACTGTGTTTTGATGGTCACATAAGAACATTTTAATACCTATGAAATAATATCTTCTTCACACACAAAAGGAAAGGGGGAGGGGAGAAAAAGCAAATCTGAATGGATTATAAAAGGATTAGTAATTTTAGATAGTTTTAGAAGTATGTCAGAAAGGCACAATGTTTTAAAATTGCTGCCAAGGGGGGAAAAATACTCAGATGTAAACAAGAGACTCAGGCTCCGTTGTACTGCATCATATGAGTCTACGCTGATTATACAATGCGGTTTTGGGGCCACAGTCACATTGGCAGATCTGTGATGTTTGCTTCTCTGTGTCCTTGTGACTCTTTGCCAGTGGCTGTTTTCACATGTCTGCCACATTCCTTTGCCAATAACCATCAGATGTGACAAAATAATACTAAATCAGAAGGCCTGGTACTAATCACTGTATATCTCAAAATCCCAATTGTTCTTGGCATCTTGGCAAAATTTGAAACATGTTTTCTAACCAAGTGACCTTAGAAGCACAGCAAAGAGAATATAACTGAATGAAAGACAAGTAAGTGTCATCCAAAACTATCATTCAATGCATAGAAAGCTTCTGAATAATAAAAAGGGGGTCTTGGCTGGTGCAATCAGACATATAGAGGTAAGAAAAGCTACATCTGTTGAAATTCTCTCTTCTACTGATCACGACTATTAGGGTTACAGGAATTCTGCATACTTTTGCATCGGAATCACCCTGATGAAACTGGGTACTAATGCTGGTTTTCTTTGATGTTGAGATTCTTGCACATACATGTCCTGTGTTTACCACCAGGTGGAAGCAGGGCATGTAAGCACAGCAGCTTGGCTCAGCCCTGTCGGAAATCCCGTCTAGTGATGACATCTATATTACGGGAACTAGGGTGGATGTGGTATACGTGAGTCATTCTTGAAAAGAAGCCAACCTACGCATTTCACTAGTCCCATCCCTCTTCCTCCAAATAATCTAATGGTGTAATTTCTAGACACATTATTTGGAGACCCCGCCCCCATAATGATATTCTTCCCTTCTTGTTTTATCCCTTGCATGATTTTTTAAAGGAATGAAATAGGAAGATGGGTAAGATTTTAACTGGGAAGACTAGTAATTCGCTAAAAGGTACAGACTTGAGTCCAATATATTGAGTCAGAGGAGAGCAACTTCCATGGGCCGGAGGACTACTCCTCAAACTTAGTAAAATGCTTGCAGCCTGCATATATTTTGCTTTACAGTTTAAAATGCCTAAAACTTTGTTACATATGCATACAATCAATGTTAAATTAGCTGATACCAAAACAAATTCAATCGCCATTAAACAGTTAAGTTCATTAAAATTTGTCCCACTGGTTGTTAACAAAACAATGATTTCACTTATATGTGATTATTATTTTATTTAATTACTCAATAGTAATAATAATACTTTATTTATATTCCACCCTTCTCCATGAGGGGACTAAGAGCAGATTACAGCATATAAACCAAGGGTTCTCAAACTTTTTAAACAGAGGGCCAGATCATAGTCCTTCAATCTGTTGGAGGGCCGGATTATAATTTGAAAAAAAAAAAGATGAATGAATTACTATGCACACTGCACATATCTTATTTGTAGTGCAAAAAATACTTTAAAACAATACAAAAATTAAAATGAAGGACAATTTTAACAAATATAAACTTATTAGTATTTCAATGGGAAGTGTGAGCCTGCTTTTGGCTGACGAGATAGGATTGTTGTTGTTATTGTGTGCTTTCAAGTAGTTTCAGACTTAGGTTGACCTGAGCGAGGGCCGGATAAATGACCGTGGAGGGCCGTGTCCGGCCCCCGGGCCTTAGTTTGAGGACCCCTGATATAAATAGACATAGGCAAACATTCAATGCCTTGTTACAATGAAATATGATGAGACACAAATGCACATACAAAAGCTTCATTTCCTGCTTTGGAGGAGTTTCTCCATTTCCAAGCTAAGGAGCCTGCATTATCCATAGACGCCTCCTCGTCATGTGGCCAAAATGACTGCATGGAGCGTTTTTTTGCCTTTTCCTGCCGGAGTGGTACCTATTGATCTACTTATACGCTGCAGAGACATAGATATGATCTACTCGTATTTGAATGTTTTCAAACTGATAGGTTGGCAGGAGCTAGGGCTAACAGCGGGAACTCACCCCGTCCTGTGCATTCAAACTGCCAACCTTCAGGTCAGCAGTTCAGCAGCACAAAGGTTTAACCCATTGCACCACCTGCAACCCCTTAATTTGATTTTAATATGATGTTCAGTATTACATTGATTTTTCACTATGATGCCGACTATTCTATGATCAAAATTCAACTAGGCAGCCAATATTTTCCTTTCCCCATTGTCTATATTGAATGCAATGGTTTGCCTTAGGATTTTGACAGCAAAAAGAATTTTTGACAGCAACAAGTTATGGTGAGCATCGTGGGCTGCAAAATTAGATGCTATACGTAACCCTTGGGTGATACTGTGCCCAGAATCCACAGTGACTATGTTGATTGGGATCTATGGAAGATGTAGTCTGGAAGGCCATGTTTCCAAACCAACCAGATTGAAAGAGTACACAGTGTACATGAAGGAAAGCAGCAAAAATTATACTAGGATGGAAGCTAATTACTTATAATGAAACAACTGATTAGGATTCGTGAAAAAGAACAGTTTTTCTCTGACTCAGATCCTAGTTCTGAAGACTTGCTCATGGGTTGAACATAACCAAGCTCTTCCCTCTGATGCTTTGAAAGTAGTCTGCTTCGATGTATCCCTAACCAATACTTGGGATTCAAATCACTCTCTCAAAAATTACCCTCTTTAATATCAACTAAGAGGGTATGACCCAGTTTAATGGTTTTAAGTTATGAGAAACTTGATTTCAGTTGACTTTCGGAGAAACTTCTCAACTGAGAGCAGTTCAGCAATGGAACCAATTGCCTAGCAAAATAGTCAGGTCTCCCTTATTATCTTCGGGCTATCTGCTGGAGATGCTTTAGCTGGATGTCATGCACTGAACTCTATAGCTCATGAGGCCCTTTCAAACTCCATGGTTCCATGATTCTAAGAAATACCTCCGTATTTATTAGTTCGGAACCACCAATAATGTCCCACTGCCAGGATTAGTTTTCCAATTTGGTTGGACTGTCAGGATTAAATATGCATCACACTGCAGAACTTCAATTCTTTTTTCATCTGGATGCTTAATGCTTCCCTCTAAATTATCATTCTCTCCAAATCCTCTCCCTCTAACACACTATATGTGGGGGCTTTCTTTAAAAATCTGAATTGGAGCCAGTGGTATTTATTTCCTCCTCCTTTCTAACTGCTCCCCACTTTCATCCCCTTCACAGAGGGAAGTAATTGAGAAGGTTTAATCTTTGGGGGACTCAAACTGGATTCACATCTACTCTCAAGTAAAGAAAAAAAATGTTTTAGGCACACAATATTCATTGTAAATCTTGGCCAAGTCACATTCTCTTGGCCTCAGAGGAAGGCCAAGGCAAACTATTATTATTATTATTATTATTATTATTATTATTATTATTATTAGAAACACCACAAGATGAGTCCACAGCAGACACTCTGCTGGCTGTTGTAATGGATCAAACGTCAGTCACCTCCCAGGTGTCTAGGACTGTGTGATGTATTGGTGAATAATGCGTGCAGATTCAGTAAGGTGGCCTTTTGCAGCTGGCAGATGGTAATCTTGTCAGCGCCGATTGTATTTAAGTGCAGGCCAAGGCCTTTAGGCACTGCACCCAGTGTGCCAATCACCACTGGGACCACCTTTACTGGCTTGTGCCACAGTCTTTGTAGCTCGATCTTTAAATCCTCATATTGTGTCATCCTTTCCAGTTGTTTCTCTATTATTATTATTATTATTAGTAGTAGTAGTAGTAGTAGTAGTAGTATCCCACTTTATCTCTCTAAAAAAGAGACTCAAAGTGGCTCACAACAAAACCAATACAAAATAATTTAAAACCTAAAAATACACAAAAATCCAAATAGAGGGAAACATTAGCAGTATTAAAAATAAACAATTAAAACCCTTAAAACCAATCAAAAACCTAAAATCATAACACCCAACTTGACCTCAAAAAACTCCTTATTTCAAAGCTTGCCTGAAGGATAGCAGGGAGGGGACCATTCTGACTTCCCTGAGAAGAAGGGAGTTCCAGAGTTGAGGGGCAACCACGGCTCTCTTGTTCTCACCAACTGAGCTTGTAAAGGAGGTGGGAGTGAGAGAAGGTCTGGACAGGTTTGTACAAGGATGTGCAATCAGCCAAATAGCCTGGACCTGAGCCGTATAGGACTTTAAATCAGCACTTTGAATTGTGCCTGGAAATAAATTGGCAGCCAGTGGAGCTGCTGTAACAGAGGGGTTGTCCACTCCCTGTAATCAGCCCTAGTTAGAAACCTGGCTGCAGCTCTTTGGACCAGCTGAAGTTTCCAAACACACTTCAGAGGCAGCCCCAAGTAGAGCACATTACAGTAATCCAGATGGGATGTAACTAAGGCATGTATCACCATGTCTAGATTTGGCTTCTCAAGGAATGAACACAGTTGGCATACAAGTTTTAATTGTGCAAAGGCCCTCCTGGCCACCAAAGATCCCTTTAATACTGAGTCTAGGAGGACCCCCAAATTGAGGACCTGTGTCTTCAGGGGGAGTGTGGCCCCATCCAGCACTGTGTGGATCCCTATTCCCTGATCTGCCTTCCAAATGACCAGGAGCACATGTCTTGTCTGGATTAAATTACAATTTGTTTGCCTTCATCCAGTCCATTACTGATGACATGCACTGCTTTAGGATCAGGACAGCTTCCTTGGCTTTTGGTGGAAAGAAGTAAGAGTTGAGTGTCATCGGCATATCGAAGGCACCACACTCCAAAGCTCCAGATGACCTCTCCCAGTGGCTTCATGTATATGTTAAATAGCAAACCTACTCTAAACAAATGTTGGTAAGAAACCCCTAGCAAAGGAAGAACTTGAAGACACACAGATGCAGCAATAGTTTAACTCTCCGCTATCAACACAAGAAATTATCTGTGGCTTGTGGGTTCCAGTCACAATGATTCGGCACAACTCTAATTTTGGAAAGAAAATGGTCATGCTGCATAAACACAATAGCCAGGGTGACACACATTCCAACATCAGATGACAATTGTTCTGTTTTCCCGAGAGAGAACAATGCTTTTCTATTCCCACTTACTTCTGAAAGGAAGGAATTTTACAATTCCACTGATAGGCAAAGCAAGTGATCATACACTGAATTTCAGCCATTGACAAACCCCACCTCCATCCCACAGACTCTGCTGATCATCCTTCAGTTAACTTCCTCTTATAAGGTGATTTCCTCAGAGATAAGTGCTTCAACAACTGGACTTGCAAATTAACATCAGTTCTGTAGTTGAGTGATTTAATTACAAAACAATGCATTCTAAGAGCAGTGAGAGCCCTTCCACACAGTCATATAACCCAGAATATCAAGGCAGATAATCCACAATATCTGCTTTGAACTGGGTTATCTGAGTCCATATTGCAATATAATCCAGTTCAATGTGGATTTTATACAGCTGTTTGGAAAGGACCGTAGTTCCAGGTGCACAGTAGAGGAAATCAAATGGTATAGCAAACAGACTTTTCCCCAATTTTTTTCTAAAAATGTGCTCAGCATATCATCTGATTTGAACAATTTAGTCTTGTGAATTAAGTCCATCTTTGCCTTCTAATGATCAGTTTCAAAACAAAGCATTCCACATTCAAGATCCACACTTCTAGAAAATAATATGCTATGACAGACATTTTTATTGATTGAGGGAGCACCTTTTCTAAAAATGTGCTAAGCACATCATCTAACTTGATCAGTCTAAATTTAGATTTGTTCATGGTTTTGCTTGCATCTCTACTACAAGTGACAGTTTTGTATTCCAAGGTGGCCCCAGTTTTGTATTCTCCTGCTCAACATCTGCTGTATCATTTCTCAACTTTCCTGGCAAATCCAATCCTGTGCTTATCAATGAAACTTAGGTTTAAAGTCAATTAAGTGTCCATTTCTCTGTCTTACCTCCTCAGGAGCATTGGTGACACCGATGTTGTACCCATATTGGAGAGGTCCAATGGCAGCAACAATCAAAGCAAAGAGAAGGGGGCAGGTTATCTTCTGTGGATGAACGGAAGGAGAAAGAGTGGTTACTTCATTCACATTTTCCAGAAAGAAAATTACACATAATGGATCTCCTTTTATCATTTCTTAAATATCAGAGTAATAATAATAATAATAATTATTATTATTATTATTATTATTATTATTATTTATATCCCGCTTTTCTCCCTCATGGGACCCAAAGTGGCTTACAACATATTAAAATAATGTAAACAACAATCCAAATACGTTGATGCTAAGTATAAATCATAGAATAAACAGTTTAAAACAATAATATACACATTCTTGTGGCATCATGTCAGATTATATTGCACTTTATTCCAGTCCATAAACATTATGATGTTTCTTATTACTCCAGCTTAGTTTCCTTCACTAAAGGCCTGTCTAAACAGGAAAGTTTTTAATTGGTTCTTGAAAAAACAAGACAGATCCATTCAAAAATGAAGAAATGCAGATCCATGTTAGTAGCTACACAAAACAGCTAAATCTCCCATTTCCCACCCAATATCCCAACAGAGAATTTAGAAAAGGTATAATGCTCCAGAATATTTTCTCATTATATTCTCCTTTATGTATATTTCACACACACACACAAATATGCTTCTTGGGATCTAAGAGCTCGTACTTTCATAAAGCACAACTGACTTTCCTCCAACCAGACTGGGAGATAAAGAGTAAAAAGATGTCATGGTTCTGAGCCAATGGGCTCAAAGTTTGGATTAAGCTTGCTAACTAAGTACAAATGCAACCCAAAACCATTGGGGGAGAGTAAAAATGACAGCTGGAACTTGTACAAATAAAGAAGCTCAGGGGTGGCAATACTGGCATTCTACTTCCGATCTGGATGCAATTGACACAATACACCGAATGCATGTATTACTACGTTTAACTCCCCACTCCACCGTGATACACCAACATTGCACTGTATGCACGCCCTGGTGCCAGTTGGAGATCTGTGCCCAACCTACTTGACATATAAAGTCACTTCTTCCTGTCACCTGCCCTAGGATTTGATTTTTCTGTCTGGAGACATATGGAAGCAAAGCAACTCAAAACTTCAGCTAGTTTTCTGAGACCAGACCACCATATTATTCAGTGTTAATCCCATAAAATGGCTGGTACCTTCCCCCTGCTAAATTTCATGAAGACCATTTTTGGGAGAGATGAGTTACTGATAGCCTCTTAGCACATCTGGAATGTGTTCGTGTTCAGATCAAGGAAGACAATATAATGGAGCCTAATTAAGTATTCAAAGGCTTCTTGTTACTTTTTCCAGAGCTAGGATGAAATGTGGAAAAAATAATTTCCCAGAAAACCCATCATGTCAGTTTTTCCTCCATTAAATATTTTTGAAATGCAACAATAGGGCCTGAGGGTGTTTGGAGATAGTTACTGGAAAGGCTATTCAAAAGATTGGTTTCTCTGTCCATCCCTCTTAGGGCCTTTCCAGACAGGTCCTATATCCGAGGATCTGATCCCAGGTTTTCTGTTTATCCCAGATGATCTGGCAGTGCAGATTCATATAATCCAGTTTAAAGCAAAAAAACCATATCCTGGGATATAGGGCCTGTCTGAGTGCAAATTACCCTTCTATGTGCACGGGGAAGGGTAATTTGGTCACATTCTACAGCGTTGTCAATCCAGGAAAGACTTTTCTTCAGCAAATCTGGCATTTGTGTGTTGATGTGTAAGATTACTTGCGAACTCTCTCAAGCTTCTTCTACACTGCCTTATAAAATCCTGATTATCTGCTTTGAACTGGAATTTAGGGCAGTATAGATTCATATAATCCAGTTCAAAGCAGATAATGTGGATTATCTGCTTTGATGATCTGGATCATATGGCAGTGTAGAAGGGGCCTCAATTCACACTCCCTTGTTCTGTAAAAATTAAAGCGACTGGAGAGATGGGATAGGATCTTCCTAATTAGAGTGATCCAGAAGAGTGTTTTGTATTTGATTTCTGGGGGTAGCTGTGATAGAAGAGCCAATGTGATCCAGTGGTTTGAGTGTTGAGACTGGGGCCCCTTCTACACTGCCATATGAAATCCAGATTATCTGCTTTGAAGTGGGTTATATGGTAGTGTAGACTCATATAATTCAAAGCAGATAATGTGGATTATCTGATTTAATAATATGGATTATATGACAATGTAGAAGGGGCCTATGACTCTGGAGACCAGGGTTTGATCACACATTTGGCCATGGAAATGCATTTGGTGTCACCCTCTCTCAACACCAGAAAACTCTGTGAAAGGGTTACTTCAGGGTGACCATGTCAGAATTGAAGGCACACAACAACAACAACAACAACAACAACAACAACAACAAAAACAAAAACAGTCCACTAGACTGCTGCAGAAATACCATCAAAGTATTCTACCACATTTTGAAATAAAAACGCTATATAGATAAAAGTGAAAATGTGTATGTATGTTTGCTTGTTTCGTAAAGGCTCCTACAGGACTTGTTGGATCTGGATCAAACATAGCACACACAACTTTTATGATAGAACTTAAAATACTAGTGGGTTTTCAAATATCAAAAATCTTTTTTTGGTGCTAGGATTACAAAAAAAAAAATTAAATATGTGCAGTACTTGTATTAAGCCACCAGAGGGGAGTATACAAATATATTGATAGAAAGGCTAACTCAGAAGGAAAGATGGCAAATGGAAGAGGGCTAAAATATCAAAGGTGAGACAATTTAGGAATCCTTTTCAGTGGGTTCCCATAGCCCCTGTAAGACAAACAAATGACATCTAGAAAAAAGCCCAGCATGAAGCCTATCATGAGGCAAAAACCACAGTCCTGAGGATCACAGTCAGTACATCCACCCCATAAGGAAGGAAGTAATTTAATTAAGATTTCAA
Organism: Anolis sagrei; assembly: GCF_037176765.1. Taxonomy (NCBI): domain Eukaryota; kingdom Metazoa; phylum Chordata; class Lepidosauria; order Squamata; family Anolidae; genus Anolis; species Anolis sagrei. The sequence goes on from NC_090025.1 coordinate 106,012,565, forward strand.
CAAGCAATACCCAATTTACAAACAATTGGAAGTGAGAGAAATCTACCCCTAGGAAGAGAAATTTACTCCTGAAAGAGTTATCATGGAGAAAAGGAGTCTCCATTGAACTTTAACAAGTCAAATTTTCCAAAATCCTTTCATCACAGGGACAGAAAGTGACGTGAAATGCAAACACCACAAGGATGTTAACACTTCCCTATGCTATCTAAAGCTAAGAAATGCATACTTTTGGCAAGAGCTACACTTAATAAATGTACCTGTTCCGACTTATAAACAAATTCAATTTAAAAACAAACCTACAGTGTCTATCTTGTTTGTAACTTGGGGACTGTCTGTATTTTGGAAAGGGTATGCACATTGCTCTAAGGCTGAGAGTTTGTCACTTCCAAGAAAAGACCAATCTGGTTAAGCCATGAGCCTGAACAACCATAAAAATCGAAAAGCTTACAAAGAGTGTTTTTAACTAACAGTGTTTTTATACTAATTTATGCAATGCTTTTGAAATGAAATAAATAAACTAATAGCATTGCATGGGTGTCACAGGACTCTTCTTGTTTTGGTATATTTATGAATAGATCATAGCTGCAAAAAAGAGGAGGACTAATACTAGTAATTATTACTAGATTATTACTAGATTATATGGAGGCATGTATGTTTGCAAAAGCTGATGTGTGTTTTGGAACACGCACTGAGCCTGAGTCAAATTTAGCAAAACATGAAAGGTGATCTAAAATATAGGAGTGACACTGGGGCCATTAAAATCCCACATTTTCTGCTTTGAACTGAAATATATGGCAGTGTGGACTCAGACAACCCAGCTCAAAGCAGATGTGGGATTTTCTGCCTTAATATTCTGGGTTATATAGTCATATAAGAAGAGCCCCCGGTGGTGCAGTGGGTTAAAGCACTGAGCTGCTGAGCTTGTTGATCGAAAGGTCGCAGGTTCGATTCCGGGGAGCGGCGTGAGCTTCCGCTGTCAGCCCTAGCTTCGGCCAACCTAGCAGTTCGAAAACATGCAAATGTGAGTAGATCAATAGGTACCGCTCCGGCGGGAAGGTAACGGCGCTCCATGCAGTCATGCTGGCCACATGACCTTGGAGGTCTCTACGGACAACGCTGGCTCTTCGGCTTAGAAATGGAGATGAGCACCACACCCCAGAGTCAGACATGACTGGACTTAATGTCAGGGGACTACCTTTATCTTATAGTCATATAAACCCTGAGAACCCTTCCACGCTGCAATATAATCCAGGTTATCAAATCAGAAAATCCACATTATCTGCTTATATGAGTCTACACTGCCTTATAATCCAGTTTAAAGCAGATAATCTGGATTTTATATGGCAGTGTAAAAGGGGCTAAGGGCCCTTTCACATATAACTCAGAATATCAAGGCAGACAATCCACAATATCTGCTTTGAACTTGTTTATCTGAGTCCACACTGCCATATAATCCAGTTCAACATGGATTTTATGCAGCTGTGTGGAAGAAGCCATATTTCTGGCTGTGTTATTTTTCCTATTACTCTCCTACTCGCAGACATTTTATTCCTTGTGAAGTTTGTGGTCTTAAACAAATGAAAGGAGGAAGGTTATTTTATAGGAACAGTGTAAGAATGTTTTGGGGAAGAATTCTGCACGCAGTCTGAGTTCATATGATTCACCTTTCATGTATACACAGTTTAAGTAGTTAAGACATCAAACCTGCTGCTACTTATGTCTGCTTCACCACTTAAGCAGTTGTTCTAATTGAGACAGAAGTACAATATCCCAAAATATCTATGCAAATGCCTTGGTTGTGAAAGATGAGAATCTCCCAAGACAGAGTGTTATAATAACACCTTAGAATGTATAAGTCCTTCAACGCTCCATAATTATTACAGCCAAATAGTCAAGTATGTCATTACTGCTCTTCTGTCATAGACAGTTGCTTGCCCAAGACTAGCTCATGACATTGTAGCTGGAAAGAGGTTTGAACCAAGGACTTCCTGCTCAACAGCCCACACCGGAAGAGAGCCTCATCCTCCAATACAACGTGATACCAAGCGATTGCAAAGGACTGGGTTTCCTATGCAATTGCTTAATAACGACACATAAAAACATGCATGTACATTTGCACACTTATGACCCAGCTCTGACCAGACAGAGCTCTCACTACGTTGTCGAAGGCTTTCATGGCCAGAATCACTGGGCTGCTGTGAGTTTTCCGGGCTGTGTGGCCATGTTCCAGAAGCATTCTCTCCTGACGTTTTGCCCACATCTATGGCAGGCATCCTTAGAGGTTCTGAGATTTGTTGGAAAGTAGTCAAGTGGGGTTTATATATCTGTGGAATGTCAAGGATGGGGAAAGAACTTCCCAGAGTAAGGAAATATCCTCAGCAATATGTCCCTAAATGCACTTTATCACTGATTTAGGATTGTCTGCGCGCCCCATCTCTACCTGAAAACTCTATCCCAGTTATATCCTACCTTGTCCATGCCCAGCATTATTTTTTAAATTTTAAATTATTACATTTGGCCCAGCCATAGATTTTAAATGCTTGTTGTTATTGTTACTGTTTATTGTTTACTTTTGTTTATGAGATTTACTTTAACTGTCATATTGATTGTTTTCCTATTGCTTTTACTGTTGATGTACTTTGGGTTCGGCCTCATGTAAGCCGCACCGAGTCCCTTGGGGAGATGGTAGTAGGGTATGAATAAAGTTTTATTATTATTACTAGCCGTCCCCTGCCACGTGTTTCTGTGGCCCACTCTGGTGGTCATGAGGGTTCTGTGAGGGAGGTTTGGCCCAATTGTATCGTTGGTGGGGTTCAGAATGCTCTGTGAATCCCAGCAACTACAACTCCCAAATTTCAAGGTTCTATTTTCCCCAAACTCCACCAGTGTTCACATTTGGGCATATTGAGTATTCGTGTAGAGTTTGGTCCAGATCCATCATTGTTTGAGTCCACAGTGCTCTCTGGATGTAGGTGAACTACAACTCCAAAACCAAAAGACACTGCCCACCAAACCTTTCCAGTATTTTGTTGGCCATGGGAGAACTGTGTGCCAAGTTTGGTTCAATTCCATCGTTGGTGGGGTTCAGAATGCTCTTTGATTGTTGGTGAACTATAAATCCCAGCAACCAGAGGCGGCCCTAGGTAATTTTCAACGGTAAGCAAACAGCATTTTGCCCCCCGTCCCCCAAACCAATCACTGATATATATTTTCTGTTCGTCGTGGGAGTTCTATGTGCCAAATTTGGTTCAATTCCATCATTGGTGGAGTTAAGAATGCTCTTTGATTGTAGGTGAACTATACATCCCAGTAACTACAACTTGCATATGTCAAGGTCTATTTTACCCCAAGAGCGCCTCAAGAGCGCCCCTGGGCAAAATCAACTATACTGCAAATGCTTACTTTGCGTAATGGGTGAGCCACCCCTGCCAGCAACTACAACTCCCAAATGACAGAATCAATTTTTTTTGAGTGAAGGACATACATTGGGTTGTTAAGTGTCTTGTTTCCAAATTGGGTGCCAATTGCCCCAGTGGTTTTTGAGTTCTGTGAATACCACAAACGAACATTACATTTTTATTTATATAGATCAGTGGTTCTCAACCTGTGGGTCTCCAGATGTTTTGGTCTTCAACTCCCAGAAATCCTAATAACTGGTAAACTGACTGGGATTTCTGAGTTGTAGGCCAAAACACCTGGGGACCCACAGGTTGAGAACCACTGATATAGATTATTATTTGAGGCAAGTGTGAACATTGCAATTGATCATCTTGATTAGGATTGAACAGCCTTGCAGCTTCAAAGCTTTGCTGCTTCCTGCCTGGGGGAATCCTTTGTTGGGAGGCGATTAGCTAGCCCGGACTGAAACAGACAAGAGTTTTTTCTCCCACCCTGGACATTCCAGATATATAAACCACACTTGACTAGTTTCCAAGCCTCACAACCTCTAAAGAGGTCTGCAATAGATGTGGGTGAAGCGTCAGGAGAGAATGCTTCTGGAACATAACCACACAGCCTGGAAAACTCACAGCAACCCAGAGTTCACACTCCTCTCCTTTTTCTGCAAACTCATCAGGATGACTTTACATCTCCGATAGTCCTGTGATCCTCCTCTTAAGCACAGCAATGCAGGAGGCCCTGCTGGGGAAGTCCTCCTGCCTTGCTTTTTGTCTGTACAGAAGATGAAGGGAAGATGGTGGCGGGGAAAGGCCTTGAGGCTCCATGCGGGTCTGTGAGAAACCTTCTCCAACACGCTTAGCCCCTGGCAGCATCTTCTCCTCCAAAGAGAACGATCCAATGGAGGGTGGGGTGGAGCTAAAAGCGCTGTGACAAATCTGGCAGGCAAATGTTCTCTCGCACACACGCTCGCTCGCTCTCTTTCTTTCTCATGCACACACATGCTCTCTCCTCCGCAGGCACGCACTGACTGTGAATAGGCACATGTCCCGGCTCCAGATTTATGAAGCCTTTCTCAAAGTGAAAGGAATTCCAGAATTGTATCACTTGTTGGATGCAAGGGAGGCACATCCTCCAAGTGTCCTTGGCAGAGATTCCTGGGAGGACCTTCCCTTTGCAAAGAGAGACGAAGAAACAACCAGTATCTATGTGGAGTTTTGTTGCACCAAGGTACCACATTATTTAAAAATAGAGAGATAAATGAATGATATTATGTAACTTAATTTTTCTTCCTGGGTTACAAATACCATTTCCTTTCTATCATAAAAAGATGGGGGGGAAAGTTTTTGCGGGATGTCCTGCAGCACATTTTGCTCTAGTTTTCAATAAATATCTCCTAGAATCTCAACCAATTCAACACAGTTTGCGGCAGCAACAAAAAAACCAAAGTTTCCGGAGTATAATAACTAAATTTATAGTAAGTATTGCACAATTAAACAGGATGTAACACTTTCCAACCAGGAACAGATTTTTTTTTCAAATTTGTTACATAGGCAGGCAGCGCATTGTTGGCTGGGAATACAATAATACAGTACAGAGCAAAAACAAAAATCCCTTCACTTTAGTACAGGGTTTGGGAAATTGCATTTTAGGCCCCCTCCACACAACTGAATAAAATCCCACATTATCTGCTTTGAACTGGAATATATAGCAGTGTGGACTCAGATAACCCAGGGCCCTTCCACACAGCCCTATATCCCAGAATATCAAGGCAGAAAATCCCACAATATTTGCTTTGAACTGGAATATATGGCAGTGTGGACTCAGATAACCCAGGACCCTTCCACACAGCCCTATATCCCAGAATATCCAGGCAGAAAATCCCACAATATTTGCTTTGAACATGAGTATATGGCAGTGTGGACTCAGATAACTCAGGACTGTTCCACACAGCCCTATATCCCAGAATATCCAAGCAGAAAATCCCCCAAAATTTGGTTTGAACTGGAGCATATGGCAGTGTGGAGTCAACATAACCCAGTTCAAAGCATATAGTGTGGGTTATTCTGCCTTGATATTTGGTGTGGAAAGGCCCTTGGAGCAAAAGGATGCATCTCCTCCATGGTTGATGCTCGATTCCTGTAGAATGTGTTCAGATGGATTCAGTACCTTTTGGGGCCCCTTCTACACTGCCATATAATCCAGATTATCGGAGCTGATAAGACATGCGATCTGTTTTGAACTGGATTATATGAGTCTATACTGCCATATAATCCAGTGCAAAGCAGATCATCGGGATTTTAAAAGCAGATAAGCCATGTATCTGTTTTGAACTGGATTATATGAGTCTACACTGCCATATAATCCAGTCCAAAGCAGATCATCAGGATTTTAAAAGCAAATAAATCAAGTTATCTGTTTTGAACTGGATTATATGAGTGTACATTGCCATATAATCCATTCCAAAGCAGACCATCAGGATTTTAAAAGCAGATAAACCACAAGATCTGTTTTAAACTGGATTATATGAATCTACACTGCCATATAATCCAGTCCAAAGGTGATCATCAGTGATCTGTTTTGAACTGGATTATATGACTCTACACTGCCATATAATCCAGTGCAAAGCAGATCATCAGGATCTTAAAAGCAGATAAACCACGTGATCTGTTTTGCACTGGATTATATGAGTCTACACTGCCATATAATCTAGTCCAAAGCAGACCATCAGGATTTTAAAAACTGATAAAACACGTGATCTGTTTCGAACTGGATTATATGAGTCTACACTGCCATATAATCCAGCCCAAAGCAGACCATCAGGATTTTAAAAGCAGATAAGCCATGTATCCATTTCGAACTGGATTATATATGAGTCTACACTGCCCTATAATCCATTCCAAAGCAGACCATCAGGATTTTAAATGCAGATAAACCACAAGATCTGTTTTGAACTGGATTATGAGTCTACACTGCCATATAATGCAGTCCAAAGCAGACCATCAGGATTTTAAAAGCAAATAAGACACGTGATCTGTTTTGGACTGGATTATATGAGTCTACACTGCCATATAATCCATTCCAAAGCAGGCCATCAGGATTTTAAAAGCAAATAAGACACCTGATCTGTTTTGGACTGTATTATATGAGTCTACACTGCCATATAATCCAGTCCAAAGCAGATCATCGGGATTGTATGTTCCAGTGTAGAAGGAGCATTGGAAACAAGCTCCAGAAACACACATATCTCCACATATTATCATCCCCATCTCTATCTCTATATAGGAATGACACAGTTGCAAGGCTCCTAATCAGGCTCCTAATGCCTGAGCTCCAAGGTGAACCAGCTTCTCCGAGATCTCCCTCCGCCTCCATCTTTTGAGCCTTCCCTGGCACACGTCTGCAAGGGCCCCACGTGCTTCCTGCCCCCATTACACCCCCAAAGAAAGCCAGCCCATTCAAACATTGGTTTGGAAAACTGTCCATCAGAGCCCCCTCTTCCACTCTCGCCACTCCCAAGGCAAATCCCTCCTTGGTCCTGGTTCTTATTCCAGGGTCCTGAATGATGGAGCAGCCCTTACCGCTTTGCCCTCCATGAGGCTTGGCTCCGGGGATCCTCCTCCTCTTTTTCTGCAGCGTCCTCGCTTCGCTTCTCGGGGCGACTTTTAGGGCGACTGCCTTGATGCAGCCGGGCAGGTCTCTTTATGAGTTCTGATGGCGATGGGAGGCGGGGCCAAGGAGGGAGGGGCCAAATCCCAGGCGAAATTACAAAAAAATCCACCGGCAGCATCAGATGGTCGTGACTTGAGTGCTTGTCATCGGTCCCAGTTCCTGTTTCGGCGAGCCGCTCGCGCGCTCTCCTAACACGGCTGTCTTGTTTTTAATGTTTCACGGAGGCGCAAGGCACAGAATTCTGAATCGGGCGGGCCATTTCCCTCAATCTTGCTGTTTGGGCCTTTTCGAAGCCAAGGAAACGGATTGTCTCGCCTTCAAATCAATCCCTCCTTATATCGGACTGCTGGGGGTCAATGAAATATATAAGAAAACTGACACCAGCTATCTAATCCTATCATCTCACGCAAGGCATCAGCCCAATTTTAGGAGAACCAGACTGGATCTACACTGCCCTACAATCCAGGGCCCTTCCAGACAGGCCCTATGGCCTGGGATGAGATTCATATGGCCCTTCTACACAGCCATATGACCAGTATGAGAATATCAAGGCAGATAATCCACTATATTTGCTTTGAGCTGGGTTATCTGAACCCACATTGTCATATATACCAGTTCAAAGCAAATAATGTGGACATGCACACCTAGCTCCAGCAGACAAGAGTCCTTTGTCCCACCCTGGTCATTCCACAGATATATAAACACTTTTTCCTAGTTCCAACAGACCTCACTATCTCTGAGGATGCTTGCCATAGATGCAGGTGAAACGTCAGGAGAAAATGCCTCTAGACCATGGCCATATAGCCTGAAAAACCTACAACAACCCAATGTGGACTTTTATTCAACTGGATTATTGAACTGGATTATATGGCAGTGTGGACTCAGAAAACCCAGTTCAAAGCAGATATTGTGAGTTATTCTGCCTTGATATTCTGGTGCCCCTGCCACACAGTTGAATAAAATCCCACATTATCAGCATTGAACTGGGTTATATGGCAGTGTGGACTCAGATAACCCAGTTCAAGGCAGATATTGTGGGATTTTCTGTCTTTATATCTTCTATATATATATATAAATGCTCTGTGCATAATGAGTACCTTAAAAACAAAAGAACCAATGAATGAAATAGCACCAAATTTGGCAACAAAATGTCTCACATCACAAGGAGTGACCATCACTCAAAAAATTATGATTTTGTCATTTGGGAGTTGTAGTTGTTGGGATTTATAGTTCACCTATAATCAAAGGGCATTCTGAACTCCACCAACGATGGAATTGAACCAAACTTGCCACACAGGACTCCTCTGACCAACAGGAAACACTAGAAGGATTTGGTGGGCATTGACCTTGTGTTTGGGAGTTGTAGTTCACCTTTATCTAGAGAGCACTGTGGACTCAAACAATGATGGATCCGGACCAAACTTGGCATTAATACTCAATATGCCCAAATGTAAACACTGGTGGAGTTTGGGGAAAATAGACCTTGACATTTGTGAGTTGTAGTTACTGGGATTTATAGTTCACCTACAATCAGAGCATTCTGAACCCCACCAATGACGGAATTAGGGCAAACTTCCCACACAGAACTCCCATGACCATTAGAAAATACTTAAGGCCATCCAGTCCAGCTCCCTTCACCAGGGAAAAAAACGTAATCAAAGCCCTCCTGACAAAGAGCCATCTAGCCATAGATATAGATAGATAGATAGATAGATAGATATGATTCACACTCACACAGATATAGTGTCATAGATTTGAAAGGGACCCTTAAAGAAGGACAATGATATCTTGCATGTTCCAGGGTGGACAAACCAGACACTGTCCACATCAACACTGACAAAGAAAAAACAAGAAATACTGTTTACCCACAAGCATAAAGACATTACATATATTAGAACAACACTTTCTCATTACTTTATTTTCCAGATCAACAGACTGGGCCACAACAACGTGTGGCAGGGGACAGCTAGTTCTATGTTATATGGCTGTTTGGAAGGGCCTTATATCACAGGATCTGATCCCAGCTTTTCTGCTTTAAACAGGATTATATGAGTCCACACTGCCAGATAATCTGAGATAAACAGAAAACCTGGGATCAGATGTGGGATATAGGGCCTGTCTGAAAGGGCCCCCAGATAAGCAAAGCAGATAATCCAGATTATCTGCTTTGAACTGGATTATATGAGTCTACACTGTCATATAATCCAGTTCAGTGCAGTTAATCTGGATTTGATATGCCAGTGTAGAAGGGGCCTTAGAGATGTAAGGGGTTTCATGCAGTGGCAGACTGGGGCCCCATCTACACTGCTATATAATGCAGTTTCTGTGTTGAACTGGGTTATGTGACAGTGTGGATTCAGGCCCCTTCCTGATTGGAAACTTGGCAACCCTGTCATTCATATCTATCTATCTATCTATCTATCTATCTATTTATCTATATGGATATTTGTGTGTGTGGCTTTTAAAAAAAGTAATTAAGTAAGTAAGTAAACTTTATTACGGTCTATGACCAGATCATAACAGGGGGGCCCAGTCCCGTAGATCCACATCAAACCCAAGGGGTTATATACTTCAAATGTCAACAAATTCGAAAATCTAAGCTAAAAACCAATACAAGTAGTTATTAAAACCTAACTCAACCCACGAGATCATCCAAACGTGTATAGCTTGTTTCCCAGGCCCATTCTATACTGCTATATCAAATCCAGATTGTCTGCTTTGAAATTGATTATATGGGGGTGTAGACTAATATAATCCAACTCAAAAGAGATAATATAGATTATCTGCTTTGATAATCTGGATTATAGCAATGTAGAAGGGTTGTCATATAATTCAGTTCAATGACATCAAACTGCATTATATAACAGTATAGATAGCCCAAATCTAAAAATATTAGTTGCCAAGAGACAAAGGGGGGCAGCCTGCAACTATAAGGCTATCATTTATTTACACCATGGCCTCTTCTACACTGCCATATAATTCAGTTCAAAGCGGAGTGTAGCTCAGAAAGTGGTTTATTGTTGTATTTGCTGCTTGCATCAATTCTCTCCAGAAGTCTGACTGGGACACTGGCATAGAAACCTGTGTTTCCAAGAATGCAGAAATTTATGTTCCTGATACCATATTGCCTTGGAAATAATCCAGAAATGAGGGCTCTTTGGCTGTCACACAAATGAATACTGGCACAGCAACACTGGTTGACTTTAATTCAAAACCTTTCAGAGTGAAGAATACTAGTCTGGCCTTAGAAGAAACCATGTATTCAACAACATTTTAAAATGTCCATTTCAGATATCTAGAAAAGTTTAGTATAAAAATTATTCTCTTCCTGTAACCTGCTTTTTAATTCATTTTTTTCCAAGTCACCTTAGTTTTGCTTATGCAGCGGGAAGATACAGAACAGGGCTATTGCTTCAGTGCTATTTAAAATTATCGAAATAGAGTAAATAACCCTGGTCTTGCATGCAAATCTTTGCATCGCAGAGATAACTATTTCAGGCAGAAATTTAGATAGTAATGACTTGCCAGGAAGGGTTAACTAAAGACTCCCAAGTGATGCAAAAGAGAGGTTTTGTTTGATAAGGAGGTCAAAACTCCACAACTTTACGCATGTGTTTCAATACTGGTTGGTTGTGAAACAATATTTTGTTCTTGTGTCCGTCTTGGGAGCTTCCCCTAGACCAGCGTATCCCAACCTTTGGTCCTCCAGGTGTTTGGGATGTCAACAAAGCCATCTTGACCAAGTGTCCCTAATTCTGGGAGCAAAGGTCCAAAACCCATGGAGAACCAGCCACTGCAGGAAGAAGAGTAAAGCCATGTAAAATCCAGATTATCTACTTTGAACTGGATCCAGTTTTATATGGCAGTGTAGAAAGGGCCTAAATAAACTGATGGCCTTTTTGGAAATAGCAACCTTCTTCAAGCCTCCTAAACTAGTTATTTATTAGGTATATAATTCAGATTGCTTACTGTATTGTGTATGTGTGTATTGGTATGCAGTTTTCCTTAACTCTGTGTTGTGGGAGGTGCAGAAAACCATGTGACCAGATCTGGGACTATTCAGACTCAGACTCCATTTAAAAAACAGTATTCTTTACAGAAGCCACTAGAAACAGAATGCTTTATAGTCTCTATTAGACTCTCAGAACAGAGAGATACTTTTAGACTTTGGACTGTTGATTATAAGAATGATGCCTTCTGTTACATACACAGAGAAACTACTTCAAATCCTATTTGTAACTGGATTGATATACAGTGTACCTGTATGCTGAATACATGAAGTTTATAAGTAAACCTATGTTATTTTAACAGATACTACTTCCTTTTTGGTTTCTTGAGTGCATGATTTAAACCAAGATGTTAAAATCCTGGCTTTGGAATCAGGCATTTGCAGATTGATGGATGATCCGGTATAGATTAAGAGTTATTTGACCACAACGCTTTGGACTGAGTTGGATGTTGTTTTAATTTGATGAATTGTCTTTTATATGTATTTTAGAACCTATTTATTGTGTATGTTATTCTATGATGCTACTAGCTGTACCCACCACGCGTTGCTGTGGCCAACCTTCTCTCTTTCTCTCCTTTCCCTCCTTCCTTCATTCCCTGTTTCCTTCCTTCCCATCTTTCCTTCCCTTCTTCCTTCCTTCTCTATCTCTTTCCCTCCTTTCCCCTTTTTCTTTCTCTTCTACTGTTTCTCTTTTCTTCCTTTTCTCTTTCCTTCTTTCCTTCCCTCCCTTTTTCTCTACATCTTCCCCCTTCCTTCGTTCCCTCTTTCCTTCCTTCTTTCCCTTTTTTCTTTCCTTCTCTCCTTCCTTCCTTTTCTAACTTTCCTTCCTTCCCCCTTTTTCTTTCCCTCTCTCTTCCTCTCCTTTCTTCCTTCTCTACCTCTTTCCTTCCTTCTCTCTTTGCTTCCATGCTTCCTTCTTCCCTTCCTTCCTTCCTTCCTTCCTTCCTTCCTTCCTTCCTTCCTTCTTTCTGTCTTTCTTTCTTTCTTTCTTTTTCTCTCCCCTTCCCTCCCTCTTTATTTCCTTTTTTCTGTATTGTCATTTAGCTTTTCATCATTTATCTTTTTGGGGCTTTTAAGTCCCTTCTGCTGTGTTTTTCAGTATTTTTATGAGTGAAGGACATACATTGGGTTGTTAGGTGTATGCCGTCCAAATTTGGTGTCAATTCGCCCACTAGTTTTTGAGTTCTGTTAATCCCACAAACGAACATTATATTTTTATTTATATAGATTTATTGTATAGTATTGAATTTTGCAGTTTGCCGTTCTGAGTCCCTCCATGGAGGTAGAGAGGAACGGGATATAAAAGCGCTAAATAAATAAATAATGTTTTATGGGAGAGTGGATGTTTTGGGGCAACTGAAAAGAACACTTCTGAAACTCTGCTGTATGTTTTTGTGCATTGGCATATCTTTGTTCCTAACAGTTCAAAGAGCTATCTGGGTATATCAGTCTAACAACTGAGAAACCTAATTGCTTTGCATGAATTCTAGTTTTGTTTTTTTTGTTTTTTAGTCATGTCAGGAGCGACTTGAGAAACTGCAAGTCACTTCTGGTGTGAGAGAATTGGCCGTCTGCAAGGATGTTGCCCAGGGGACACCCGGATGTTTTGATGTTTTTATCATCCTTGTGGGAGTCTTCTCTCATGTCCCCTCATGAGGAGCTGGAGCTGATAGAGGGAGCTCATCCGCCTCTGCCCGGATTTGAACCTGCGACGTGTCAGTCTTCAGTCCTGCCGGCACAGGGGTTTAACCCACTGCACAACCGGGGGCTCCATGAATTCTAGTGGGTATTTACCACTCGGAGAAGGTTGACCCAAGCAAGTTTTTAACTCTTCTCAGGAAGATCATACTTTACAAAAAATTAGGGTCTCTACCAAGGTCATGCCTTCCCAAAGGTTATAGTTATTCCGAACCTCGGAATTCCAGATCCCAAACTGAAATAAGCATTGCCTCATTTATTACACTAGTCATATTTGCAATAAGGACATTTTTGGGTAGTTCCCCCTGCCCCCCAGTTTTAAAAAATTACAATTAAATATAATTGTAAAATGGGTGGGAAGAGAAGCATTCCTTTCCTTTGCAGCTTTTCTGCACTATGTTTCTGCTTCCTATGGGCAGTCAACAAATGGCCCCTTCCTCCTGGCCCTAGAGAAGCCTTCCATTGGAGCCAAAAAGGAAACCCTCCGAGCCATAGAGGAGAGGCGGGTTTGAGAAAGATGATGCTGTTGCAGCTGTGGGCAGAGGTGGCTGCTGCTGGGCTCTGCCTACGCGGGAGACGTGACGCCCGCTAGAGCTTGTCTGGAATTTCCTATTCTCTCAGTCCTTCAAGCCACCTTCCTCATTTCAACCCGGAAAGACTTTAGCCGGGCATCTTTTCCTTTTTTTTGAATTTATCACTGTTGCCACAGCAACAGGACCTAGCAACCAAGTGAGTCATGTCTGCAAGGGATGCTGTAAGCTCATCTCTTGTACGGATCTGTCGCCCCATGGGTGTATTTGTCTTGGCCGTTTTCTTGCAAAACATCAAATGACAACAATCCCAAAATCTCAAAGGCATGGCTGTGATTGCTGTAATAAGAAGTTTCTCCTTGCACTCATGTCCTCTTTCTAGAGTTATCTGAACCTTAGCAAACATATGCACTCTAATATCTTGTGCAGGGGTTCCCAAACTTTTTAAACAAAGGGCCAGTTCACAGTTCCCCAGACTGTAGGAGCCCCTGGTGGTGCAGTGGGTTAAACCCCTGTGCCAAGACCAACAGGTCACAGGTTCGAATCCGGAGAGAGCGCGGATGAGCTCCCTCTATCAGCTCCACCTCCTCATGCGGGGACATGAGAGAAGCCTCCCAAAAGGATGATAAAACATCAGAACATCCGGGCATCCCCTGGGCAACGTCCTTGCAGACGGCCAATTCTCTCACAGCAGAAGCGACTTGCAGTTTCTCAAGTCGCTCCTGACACAACCAAAAACTATAGTTGGACTATAGTTTGAAAACAAAATGAATGAATTCCTATGCACACACTGCACACATCGTATTTGTCGTGCAAAAAGAAAAAAAAGAATAATACAATTTTTACAATGAAGCACAATGTTAATCAACATAAACTTGTCAGTATTTCAATGGGCAGTGGGCGCTCACTTTTGGCTGATGAGATAATTAAGTTAATTAGGAGGATTGTTGTTGTTGTGTGCCTTTGAGTTGTTTCAGACTTAGGGGGAGACCCTAAGTCTAAAGTCTAGAGGACCAGGTAAATAACCTTGGAGGGATGCATCCAGCCTGTTGGCCTTAGTTTGAGGACCCCCAATCTAGTGGGTTTAGAGATCATAGCTGGACTTCACTGTAGTCACTGTGGTTATGCTTCCAGGTGTCATCTGTACACTCCAACTTCCAGCTTACATCTATATTGTGAAGCACTTGAAGCATGGTACCCAAGCCTGCTGCAAGCACAGAGTGTTAGCACTGCTCACTCTCTAACAACAATAACAACAATAACAACAACAGGTTGCTGTGAGTTTTCCGGGCTGTATGGCCATGTTCCAGAAGCATTCTCTCCTGAAGTTTCATCCACATCTGCCTGAATATCAAGCAAAACGTGGGTGCTAGAAACAATATCATACGAAAGCTGACTGGCACAACCTGGGGATCACAACCAGACACAGTGAAGACATCTGCCCTTGCGCTATTCTACTCTGCTGCTGAGTATGCATGCCCAGTGTGGAACACATTTCACCACACTAAAACAGTGGATGTGGCTCTTAATGAGACATGCCGCATTATTACGGGGTGTCTGCGCCCTATACCACTGGAGAAATTACACTGTTTAGCTGGTATTGCACCACCTGACATCCGCCGGGAAGTAGCAGCCAATAGTGAAAGGACCAAGGCAGCAACATCTCCAGCTCATCCCTTGTTTGGTATCAGCCAGCACGTCAATGACTTAAATCAAGAAATAGTTTTCTAAGATCTACAGAGACACTCACTGGAACACCTCAGCAAGCGAGAGTCCAAAAGTGGCAGGCTCAAACCCAGAACCTGATACCAAATGAGAGACTCCCCCCTGGGCACACAGAAAACTGGGCGACTTGGAAGGCGCTGAACAAACTGCGCTCTGGCACCACGAGATGCAGAGCAATCTTAAGAAATGGGGCTACAAAGTGGAATCCACGACATGCGAGTGTGGAGAAGAGCAAACCGCTGACCACCTGCTGCAATGCAACCTGAGCCCAGCTACATGCACAATGGAGGACCTTCTTGCGGCAACACCAGAGGCACCCCAAGTGGCCAGATACTGGTCAAAGGACATTTAATCAACGACCAAGCTTTTGTCTGTCTGTTTGTTTGTTTGTTTTGCTCTGTTAGAAATGTAATACAATTGTCTGGTTGCCCTTGACACGATAAATAAAATCCACATCTGTGGCAGGCATCCTCAGAGGTTGTGAGGCCTTTTGGAAACTAGGCAAGTGAGGTTTATATATCTGTGGAATGTCCAGAATGGAAGAAAGAACTTGTCTGCTTGAGGCAAGTGTGAATGTTGCAATTGGCCGTCTTGATTAGCATTGAATGGCCTTGTAGCTTCAAAGACAGGCTGATTCCTGCCTGGGGGATCCTTTGTTGGGAGTGTTAGCTGGCCCTGATAGTTTCCTGTCTGGAATTCTCCTGGTTTTTTTTTTAGTGTTGCTCTTTATTTACTGCCCTGATTTTAGAGTTTTTAAAATACTAGTAGCCAGATTGTGTTCATTTTCATGGTTTCCTCTTTTCTGTTGAAACTGTCCACATGCTTGTGGGTTTTAATGACTTTTCTGTGTATTCTGACATGGTGGTTGTTAGAGTGGTCCATCATTTCTGTGTTGATGTCCAGGTTAGTTCATCAGGTGCTCTGCTTGAATTAGTCTGCAGTCCCTTTCAGGGTTTTTGATTTGTGTGTTGGGTGCTGTGTTTGGTGGTCCCTATGTAGATTTGTCCACAGCTGCATAGTATACAGTAAACTCCTGCAGAGATGAGAGGATCCCTCTTATCCTTTGCTGAATGTAGCATTTGTTGGATTTTCTTAGTGGGTCTATAGATAGTTTCTATGTTGTGTTTCTTCATCAGCTTCCCTATGTGCTCAGTAGTTCCCTTGATGTATGGTAAGAACACTTTTCCTCTGGGTGGATCTTTGTCTTTACTCTCGCGGCTTGTTCTTGGTCTTGCAGCAATTCTGATGTCTGTGGTGGAGTATCCATTGGCCTGTACAGACCTGTTTAGGAGGTTATAATAATAATACTTTTATTTCTTATGCATCATTCTTCCCATGGGATCTCAAGGCAACTTGCAATAACATGTCACAATCGATGGCAAATACAAAATTTAAAAACAATTAAATATTTGTGTCATCGATATTAGTTAAAGTCCAGTGAAGATATAATAACAAAATTTGTACAATTAAAATTACATTTAAAACTCATCCTCCCCAGCTCCCACCAACAACTTCCCAGTAATGTGCCCCACATCCTCCCCCAAATGCCTGAAGGCAAAGGAATGTCTTAGCTGGCTTGCAAAAGGCAAGCAAGGGTGTGACCATCCTGGTTTCTCTTGTGAGGATAACATTACTGAATTATACAACACCCACACCCATGTGCATGTCCATGCACATGAATTTTTCTCTCTCTTATAGAAGTGCATAAATCATCTCATCCCAAATCCTGAAATTGTGTAGCCCAGAAAGTGGTTTATCATCCTATTTGCAGCTTGCATTCATTCTCTCCAAAAGTCGGATTGGGACACTGGCACAGAAACCTGTGTTTCCAAGAATGCTGAAGTTTACATTCCTGAGGCCATATTGCCATGGAAATAATCCAGAAATGAGTGCTTTTTGGCTGTCACAAATGAACACTGGCACAGCAACACTGGTTGACTTTAATTCAAAACCTTTCAGAGTGAAGAATACTAGTAGAGTCCTCCTCAGTGATCAAGATTGAAACAAACTGACAGAGCTGTGGTTTTCACAGGCTGGAAGAGAGCAGAAGAAGTTGGAAGAAAATGCAGAGAGGCCTGGGGGAAAACCCAAGATAAGAAAAAAATGAGACAAGAAAATGAGTGGCAGAGATGAGGGTTGTAACAGCAGGGAGCCTAGAGCAAGAGGACCTAAGCTGGGATGGAGAGCTACTAGATTCATAGTGTGAGTGGCAAGACCAGGACAAGAATTATAAGATTGTTTCAGGACAGTATGAAGAGATTCCTAGACAGTTCAGAAAAGGAGCCTGACTCTGGAAAAGGGAGGAACTACCCCAAGGAAGTTAGGGGCCCTGGTGGCACAGTGGGTTAAACCGCTGAGCTGCTGAACTTGCTGACGGAAAGGTCACAGGTTCAAATCTGGGGAGCGGGGTGAGCTCCTGCTGTTAGCCCCAGCTTCTGCCAACCTAGCAGTTTGAAAACATGCAAATGTGAGTAGATCAATAGGTCCAGCGGGAAGGTAACAGTGCTCCATGCAGTCAGAGGCGGCCCTAGGTCATTTTCAAAGGTAAGCAAACAGTATTTTGGCGCTCCCCCAACCAATCACTGATATATATTTTCTGTTCATCGTGGGAGTTCTATGTGCCAAGTTTGGTTCAATTCCATCATTGGTGGAGTTCAGAATGCTCTTTGATTGTAGGTGAACTATACATCCCAGTAACTACAACTCGCATATGTCGAGGTCTATTTTCCCCCAAGAGCGCCTCAAAAGCGCCCCTGAGCAAAATCAACTATACTGCAAATGCTTACTTTGCTAATGGGTTGAGCATGCAGTCATGCTGGCCATATGACCTTGGAAGTGTCTACAGACAACACCAGCTCTTCAGCTTAGAAATGAAGATGCGCACCAACCCCAGAGTCGGACATGACTGGACTTAATGTCAGGGGAAACCTTTACCTTTATCCCCAAGGAAAGGTGACTAGGATTAGAATAGCCATACATGCTTCTTACAACTGGAAGTGTGTGGGGTGCTACTTAATTGTGGGAAGATCTATAGTTTGACTGAAGGAGGGCATGGATAATGGCCACCTAAGCTGTCCCTTTTGATTTTTCAATTAGTACAAAGAGGGAAGAAAAATATGCTCACTTTAACACGCTGAAAGGGAGAGGGAGTGAAAGTACATGGCGGAGTATATACACTCTTAGGGCATTCTAAGACAGAAGCACCCACAAGCATTCTGAGACCAATACCAGGATGGGCAGCATTATTAAATATTTGGTAATAAATATCATAATCTGTAACCCTGCCCCCTCTTTACTCTTCCCATGTCCCGCAACATAACAATCATTATTTTGAATCAGGCAAAAGGTTCTTCTCTCTCAAGCAGCAGCCAGCTTCTCAAGGTCACAAACAAGATACAAGTGTAAATGCTTTCAAACATTTCTTCCCGTATCTTATCTTTTGAATATCTAATCAAGTATACCCTAGAGCAGAAGATGAGCATCACCCCTCCAAAGGGGAAGCCTTTACATTTATCTGTGTTTCATTGTTTCTAGGCATTGAATGTTTGCCTTTGTGTTTGTGTATGCTGGAATCTGCCCTGAATCCCCTCGGGGAGATATGGTGGAATACAAATAAAGTATTATTTGTATTATTTTATTTTATTTGTCCTATTTATACCCCACCTTTCTCAAACCCAGAGGGAACTCAATGCAGCTTACATATAGGCATTATTATTATTATTATTATTATTATTATTATTACCCATTCTCAGCCACCAGGAGTAATTGACAGATTCATCTTCCCACTCTTAAATCATTCTAAAGCATCTTAATCATTTATTGTTACAATAGCCCATGGCAATGAATATTACAGCTTAATTCTATGCAGTGCATTGAGAAATATTCATGTTTTGGTTTAGGCTATTTTAAGAATTGCATCTCCCTTTATGAACTGAATAGATAGAACAAGGAATTCCACAGATGCCTTTCTCTTTGTCAAAGACCTGGTCAGGATACAACTCTCCTGAGGTCAAGATCTGGTCAGCTGTAATGCCAATTACCCCCAGATCTGGTGGGATGCAATTCTCGCCAGCCTCAAATCTGTCTAGTGTTGAACTCCCATTAGACTTAGAACTGGGTGGGTAGAAGTTGAGAGTCTGTGTCTAGCTGGTCAAACAGGTAAGCTTTTTTGTTGGGGTGCAAATCCCATCATCCTTAGGCTATGTAGTAAAAAGGTAAGGATATTGGGAGATGCAGGGTGGTGAGTAGGATATGCTGCCTGCTCAGTTAGGAGGAAAGGAATGCTTTTGGTCATTGGTGTGACTCACATGGCTCTCCAAATGTGAATGAACTACAAATCCCATCATCCTCAGTAAATCCCCACCAAACCTCCACTGGCATTTTAAGATGGATATGTGTGCTGGGTTTGGTCCTGATCCATCGCCAGTGGGATTCACATGGCTCTCCGGATATGGATGGACTCAAAATCCCATCATGCTGTAACACAACCACCACCAACACCCCAATATCCCAGCAGTATTTCAAGTTGGACCATGATGGTCCAAGTTTGGTCCAGGTCCATGAAGCCATCCAGGAACCATCACAGAACATGCACACATGCAAACAAATATATTTTTCTAAAAAGAAAGAGTCTATAAAATCTAAGTATTTCGCCTGCAAGCTCTCGCTCCATCATTTTCTCAAATTAAGGGTGCTCTGCACTGTGGAATTAATGCAGTTTGACACTACTTCAACTGCCCGGGCTCAATATTATGGAATCCTGGGAGTCATGGTTCTATATCTACAAGGTCCACAGTCTGGTTTCAGACCGGGACATGGTACCGAGACGGTCTTGGTCGCCTTAGTCGATGATCTGCGCCGGGAGCTAGACAGGGGGAGTGTGTCCCTGTTGGTGCTCCTGGACCTCTCAGCGGCCTTCGATACCGTCGACCACGGTATTCTTCTGGGGCGCCTTGCAGAGATGGGTCTCGGGGGCACTGCTTTGCAGTGGCTCCGGTCATTTCTGGAGGGCCGTACCCAGAAGGTGTTATTGGGGGACTCCTGTTCAACACCACAGCCTTTGACCTGTGGGGTTCCTCAGGGCTCCATCCTGTCCCCCATGCTGTTTAACATCTACATGAAGCCGCTGGGTGAGATCATCCGGAGTTTCGGGGTGCGGTGTCATCTGTACGCAGATGATGTCCAACTCTGTCACTCCTTCCCACCTGCTACTAAGGAGGCCGTCGAAGTCCTGAACCGGTGCCTGGCCGCTGTAATGGTCTGGATGAGGGCGAACAAACTGAAATTAAATCCAGACAAGACAGAGGTACTCCTGGTCAGTCGCAAGGCCGAACAGGGTATAGGGTTACAGCCTGTGCTGGACGGGGTCGCACTCCCCTTGAAGGCTCAGGTTCGCAGCTTGGGTGTGACCCTGGACTCGTCGCTGAGCCTGGATCCCCAGGTTTCAGCGGTGACCAGGGGAGCATTTGCACAGCTCAGGCTCGTGCGCTAGCTGCGCCCGTATCTTGGGAAGTCTGACTTGGCCACGGTGGTACACGCTTTGGTCACATCCCGCCTCGACTACTGCAACGCTCTCTACGTGGGGCTGCCCTTGAAAACGGCCCGGAAGCTCCAGCTAGTCCAGCGCGCGGCAGCCATGTTGTTAACAGGAGCAGGGCGTAGGGAGCACACAACGCCCCTGCTGTCCCAGCTCCACTGGCTGCCGATTTGCTACCGGGCCCAATTTAAGGTGCTGGTACTATCCTACAAAGCCCTAAACGGTTCCGGCCCAAAATACCTTGCAGACCGCATCTTGGCCTACGAGCCCACGAGGACCTTGAGATCATCCGGGGAGGCCCTTCTCTCGATCCCGTCTGCCTCACAGGCACGCCTGGCGGGGACGAGAGAGCGGGCCTTCTCGGTGGTGGCCCCCCGGCTGTGGAACGCCCTCCCTGCTGAAGTTAGACAGGCGCCCTCCCTTATGGCCTTTCGTAAGAGCCTGAAAACATGGCTCTTCGAGTTGGCCTTTAACTGAGTGCTATATCTTGGCAATGATGACCGGAATGGACCACGACTATGAGACTGACTATGACCCATGATATGACGAAGCGGATTTTTAGTATAAGTATATGTCAAGTAGTAGTAGCATGTTATGTATTGTTCTGATTACTGTAAATTGTCTTGTCTATGTTGTTGTTCACCGCCACGAGTCGCCCCCTGGGCTGAGAGTGGCGGTAAATAAGTGCAAGTAATAAATAAATAAATAAATAAATAAATTAGCCTTCTCTGCCAAACTACCAATCCCAAGATTCCATATCATTGAGCTATGGCAGTTAAAAGTGGTGAGAAATTACATTAATTCCAGAGTGTGGAGGCTCCCAAAGACTCTTCCTTTGTCCTTTTGTTTATTAGGCAACAGAACAGAGGAGTTGCAAGTGGGAAATGTCTATCCTGCTACCTTGAGGAGGTTCAAGAGAAAGGAGCAAAATTTTCACACAGAGTCTTCCCACCCACACATCCCTAGCTTGCATGATATCAGTGTTTCTGTTTGGAAAGAACAGTGGGATTTTTTTGGCCACTCTATTGAATGTGTTACATGGTTAGCCAGACACCTACGCAAAGGAAGCCTTCATCAGAGTCCACCTCAACAGTGATGGTCATGAATCCTTTACATTTCCATTTTTTTCTCATATCAAGATTTTGATGTTGTTGAATAGTTGTCGGTTGTTGAGGTTGTCGGCTTAAGGAGCTGGGCATGTTTAGCCTGTAGAAGAGAAGGCTGAGAGGAGATATGATAGCCATGTATAAATATGTGAGAGGAAGCCACAGGGAGGAGGGAGCAAGCTTGTTCTCTGGTGCCCTGGAGACTAGGACACGAAACAATGGCTTCAAACTACAAGAAAGGAGATTCCACCTGAACATGAGGAAGAACTTCCTGACTGTGAGAGCCGTTCAGCAGTGGAACTCTCTGCCCCGGAGTGTGGTGGAGGCTCCTTTGGAAGCTTTTAAACAGAGGCTGGATGGCCATCTGTCGGGGTGACTTGAATGCAATATTCCTGCTTCTTGGCAGGGGGTTGGACAGGATGGCCCATGAGGTCTCTTCCAACTCTTTGATTCTATGATTCTATGATTCTAATGTTATCTTCCTTTTGTCTAAGATGATGTATATAGACAACAGCAAGGACAATTTTATATGCATGACTCAATACGCACAAATAAGAAAGATATGGCATATTTCCAAGTAAGAATCTTGCCTTAGGCAGCAGGTGGTGAGGAGGTAGAATAATGTTCCCACCATTTTGCTTTGAATACTGGTAGCCCACCATTTCTTCAATGATTCCATTATTTTCTTTGGCTGCTGGCTAGAGGACAAAAATGGAAGCCTCCCAACAGCAAAAGAAACAGGTCTTTTGCCTGAGGTGTTCTTTGCGCTTTAGGATTACTCAGATCTCTTTGTTCAAAGAACTTATCAGAATAGAATCTTTTTTTCCAAGGGCAAGTCTAAATCCCATTGCCAATTCCCATCAGAGTAGAGAAGGGATAGATTCAATGGGTTCACTTTAGTTTGGAATAACAATTGAATGTAGGCCAAGATTTAATGCTGTGTTTATAGTCTTATGAAATGCTAATGGACAAGCACCCCCGAGGCTGTTAAAATGTATTCCAGCTTTTCAAGAAGATCACCCATTGTCGCATCCCTTTCAACTGTTGTCTTTTGACTGCAATTATGATTTATTGATTGATTGATTTATCATGTCAGAAGTGAATTGAGAATACAGTTACAATGTATAGAAAAACCACAAGCAAAAAAAAATTGGCATTATACTAAATTTCCTTTGATCAGAAGCTGGCCACTTCGAATGTCTGTGGTGTCATTGTAGGAAGATCCTCCACTGTGCATGTGGCAGGATTAGGCTGCTAGTAAGTGGTCTGTGGTTTGCATGTCGTGGACTCCACTTTATAGCCCCATTTCTTAAGGTCAGCTCTGCATCTCGTGGTGCCAGAGCGCAGTCTGTTCAGCACCTTCCAAGTCACCCAGTCTTCTGTCTGCCCAGGTATCAGTTTCTTATCTGGTATCAGCCACTGATTGAGGTTCTGGGTTTTAACCTGCCACTTTTGGACTCTTGCTTACTGAGATGTTCTAGCAAGTATCTCTGTAGATCTTAGGAAGCTATTTCTTGATTTAATGGCATGCTGGCTGATATCCGAACAGAACTTGGTCCTTTCATTACAGGCTACTACTTCCTGATAGAGCCCCCAGTGGCGCAGTGGGTTAAACCGCTGAGCTGCTAAATTTGTTGACTTAAAAATCTGGGGAGTGGTGGTCATCCTCAGCTTCTGCCAACCTAGCAGTTTGAAAACATGCAAATGTGAGTAGATCAATAGGTACCACTCTGGCAAGAAGGTAACGGCGCTCCATGCTGTCATACTGGCCACATGACCTTGGAGGTGTCTACGGATAATGCCGGCTCTTCAGCTTAGAAATGGAGATAAACACCAACCCTCAGACTCAGACATGACTGGACTTATTGTCAAGGGAAAACCTTTACCTTTACTTACTTCCCGACAGATGTCAGGTGGTGCAATACTGGCTAAACAGTATAATTTCTCCAGTAGTGTACGGCATAGATATCACGTGATAATGTGGCATGTCTCATTAAGAGACACATCCACTGTTTTACCATGGTGCAGTGTATTCCATACTGGGCATGCATATACAGCAGCAGTGTAGCAAAGCACAAGAGCAGATGTCTTCACTGTGTCTGATTGTGATCCCCAGGTTGTTCCAGTCAGCTTTTGCACAATGTTATTTCTAGCACCCATTGTTTGCTTGATAGTCAAGCAGTGCTTCTTGTAAGTCAGAGCACGGTCCAGAGTAACTCCCACGTATTTTGGTGTGCTGCAATGCTCCAGTGGGGTTTCTTCCCAGGTAATCCCCAGAGCTCGAGATGCTTGTCTGTTCTTCAGATAAAAAGCACATGTCTGCATTTTAGATGGATTAGAAATCAGCTGATTTTCCCTGTAATAGGCAGTAAAAGCACCTAAAGAGATTCTGTTCCATTATTTCAAAGCTCCGTGCTTGAGCAGTGATTGCATGATCATCAGCATAGATTAAACCCTCTGTCCCTTATGGCAGTGGCTGATCATTTGTGTAAATGTTAAACATGCATTTGTTTGATGCTTTGGTGTAAATAAAGGCTGAATCCACACTGCCTTTTTATGTAGTTTGAAACTGCATTATATGGTGAGTGTAGGCCTAAATAATGCAATTAAACTGCATTATATGAGTTTACACTGATTTCATAGTGCAGTTCCATGGCAATGTAGACCCAGCCAAAGAAATATATTTGTCTCAATGAATACTAGAGTAAGCAGGAGAAAAGCCTAAACAGAGCTCACAAGAACCCAGTCTTCAAATTTTTCAGTACTGGAGGATTAGCATAAGTGAATTTTTATAAGTGAAATAATACATACAGATCCATGGAGCATATACAGATTTCATACTTCAAGTGTGACACAAGCAAATAGCAAGAAAAAAAGCCAATGGGATTTTGGCCTGCATCAATAGGAGCATAGTGTCTAGATCTAGGGAAGTGATGCTACCCCTCTATTCTGCTTTGGTTAGACCACACCTGGAATACTGTGTCCAATTCTGGGCACCACAATTCAAGAGAGATATTGACAAGCTGGAATGTGTCCAGAGGATGGCGACTAAAATGATCAAGGGTCTGGAGAACAAGCCCTATGAGGAGCGGCTTAAGGAGCTGGGCATGTTGAGCCTGAAGAAGAGAAGGCTGAGAGGAGATATGCTAGCCATGTATAAATATGTGAGAGGAAGCCACAGGGAGGAGGGAGCAAGCTTGTTTTCTGCTTCCCTGGAGACTAGGATGCGAAACAATGGCCTCAAACTACAAGAAAGGAGATTCCATCTGAACATGAGGAAGAACTTCCTGACTGTGAGAGCCGTTCAGCAGTGGAACTCTCTGCCCCGGAGTGTGGTGGAGGCTCCTTCTTTGGAAGCTTTTAAACAGAGGCTGGATGGCCATCTGTCAGGGGTGATTTGAATGCAATATACCTGCTTCTTGGCAGGGGGTTGGACTGGATGGCCCATGAGGTCTCTTCCAACTCTTTGATTCTATGATTCTATGATAAGAAACTACTGTAAAGTATGCATAAATCAATAGTACACATTACTGCAAATAAAAACGGTTTATGTCTTGTGTCTCTTCTATTCTTTTTGTCTCAAGAACTCATATTTAGCCCAGGAAGCATGTGGCACACCTGTTTGAATTGCTTCCCACCTGATTTTGCACGAACATTTTCTCAAAAATACCAACAACTTTGTATCTACTTGAGGGGAATATATACACTGATGCAGGAATCGGAGAGAAGCATAATTTATTCTCCTATCTTATGCAGCAAAATGTCACGGGCAAACCTTGACAACACCACATACAAACATTCGGTTCCTGGAAAGGAGATGAGATTATTAAAGAAGGAACATGGAGCAATTAGGACAGGAGAATTCAGTAAGCCTATTACATCAGCAAGTATCACAAGAAACCAGCCTCTCCTTTCTGGTTCACTCCTGCAGGCTAATATTAGGTACTAGCAGAGTTGATGACATCTCGAAACACCCAAGCACCACTATAACGTTATTAATAGCTCTGCTTTTGGAAACTGAAGGACTTTGCAGCAGCCTACTTCGAAGGGGTAGTTCTAATGCGACCCCTCCCAATAGAAGAAAGTGGCATATCTGGGAGCAATGCCAAGAGCATGAAAACTAGGTCAGTTTGAATGAAATGTCCTTGTAGGTTGCTACCTCTCTGATGAATGTGGGGGAGGAGTGCGGGGAATATCCCGGCGCTTGTTTGCATGTGCTAATAGATGTTTGCATGTACTAATTTTACAATAGATCATTAAAGGCCACAGCATTTATCAGGTTAACTGGAAGAGAATGGTTGTTAATGGAAGCAGAGTGAATTGGATGACTTACCAAGCAGTATATCTCTCTGAAATATCAGAACACCTTGGGGGACCACACTGGAATGCATTTGTAGTCAGACTCTTCACTTAGGTTCTAAGTCTTAGGTGCAAGAAGGCTATTATTTGTGATAAGAAACACAATGATGATAATGAAATATTATAAAAATCCTCATTCTACTTACTAAGAGATGTGAAAAACTATTCACACTTAAGAGTTCTGTATTTCTTCAGTTAGGCAGTGCCTCAACTCTAGAAATCACTCCTTCTGCCTTCTGAAATCATGTGTGTCCTTGAATGACTTCAACATGTCTTAAAGGATTTGGGTTCAGTTAGACTGAAGACAAGTAGTAATGTGTAGCTGTAACATCTATTTATGTACCCCAGCAGCTCACTTTCTCTGTTTTCGCTGGACATAGTCTCTCACTTCTACTGTATTTTCCAATCAGTAATGTTTGTGAAAAAGCCAATGTCTACAAACCTCAGCAGCCTAGGAGTGTTTGCTGTTTCAGGTGTGTCCTTTTAACTATTTCAGTTATATTAATAATGATGATGATGATGATGATATTAATAATAAAGTAATCTTTTGACATCAGACATCAGCATCCTTTCTCTGCTGCTACATAATCACAAAGCCTACCAAGCTGTCTCCCAAAGCCTTGTTATTATGTTTTAGAACAGTGGTTCTCAACCTTCCTAATGCCACAACCCTTTAATATGCTTCCTCATGTTATGGTGACCTCCAACCATAAATAGTTTCATTGCTACTTCATAACTGTCATTTTGCTGCTGTTATGAATAGTAATGTAAATATCTGATATGCAGGATGTATTTTCATACACTGGACCAAATTTGGCACAAATACCCAATACAAGCAAATTTGAATACTGGTGGGATTGGGGAAGGGTATTGATTTTGTCCTGTGGGAGTTGTAGTTGCTGGGATTTATAGTTCACCTACAATCAAAGAGCATTCTGAACTCCACCAACGATGGAATTGAATCAAACTTGGCACACAGAACTCCCATGACCAACAGAAAATTTCCCCGGGGAAATTAGATCTGCGACCTCACTCCTCTCCTTCAGGAAAAAAACTGAAAACATGGATTTGGGACCAGGCATTTGGACAATCGGGCAGATAAAGAAAGGACTTTGACAATGGCCAGGAAATGACTAATGGAATGGAATTTGGAACTCAGAAAGACGAACGCTGAGCATGTGAATAGTTTTATATGATGTGTTGTATATTGATTGTTTTGATTGTTTTAACTGTGATAATTGTTTTAACTATGGGTTTGTACATTATGTGCAATTTGTATAGGCATCAAATTGTGCCTTTTTTGTAAGCCGCCCTGAATCCCCCTTCGGGGGTTGAGAAGGGCGGGGTAAAAGTACCCGAAATAATAAATAAATAAATAAAAATACTGGAAGAGTTTGGTGGGCATTGACCTTGAGTTTTGGGAGTTGTAGTTCACCTACATCAAGAGAGCACTGTGGACACAAACAATGATGGATGTGGACCAAACTTCTCAATATGAATTCTCAATATGCCCAAATGTAAACACTGGTGGAGTTTGGGGAAAATAGACCTTGACATTTGAGAGTTGTAGTTGTTGGGATTTATAGTTCACCTACAATCAAAGAGCATTCTGAACCCTACCAATGATTGAATTGGGCCAAACTTCCCACATAGAACCTCCATAGCCAACAGAAAATACTGTTTTTTCTGGTGGTCTTTGGTGACCCCTCTGACACCCACTCGTGACCCCCCCAGGGGTCCTGACCACCAGGTTGAGAAACACTGTTTTAGAAGCTTTGGAAGCCAATGTGATACTATGGTTTGAATGCTAGAGTAGGGGCCCTTCCACACAGCCTTATATCCCAGAATATCAAGGCAGAAAATCTTACATTGTCTGAGTATGGACTCAGATAACCCAGTTCAAAGCAGATATTGTGGAATTTTCTGCCTTGATATTCTGGGATATAGGACTGTGTGGAAGGGCCCTAGGGGAGGAGAGCTGAAACTTCCATCTAGCCATGGAACCGCAGTTGGTTTTGCTTGTTTGTCTGTTTTTCTCATGTCAGGAGTGACTTGAGAAAGCAACAAGTCAGTTTTGGTGTGAGAGAATTGGTCATCTGCAATTGTAGGAAGCTTCTCTCACGTCCCTGCATGCGGAGCTGGAGCTGACAGAGGGAGCTCATCCACGCTCTCCCCAGATTCAAACCTCTGACCTGTCGGTCTTCAGTCCCATTGCATCACTGGGGGCTCCTACCACAGTAAAAAAAAAATCCTTATAGGAACCCCCCAGTGGTGCAATGGGTTAAACCCTTGTGCCAGCAGGACTGCTGACCGACAGGTCAGTCCTTCGAATTTGGGGAGAGAGGATTGAGCTCCGTCTGTCAGCTCCAGCTTCCCATGATGGAAGCCTCCCATGGGGATGGTAAAACATCAAACATCTGGGCATCCCCTGGGCAACGTCTTTGCAGATGACCAATTCTATCACACCAGAAACGACTTGCAGTTTCTCACTCCTGACACGAAAAAAAATCCTTATAGAAGGGCAATGGCAAATTCTATCTGAACACATCATGCCACACTGCTCCTATGATAGAATTACTATAAGTCAGAATCAACATGAAGGCACACAAAAATAATGTAAGCTTTCCTATAGCTTCTTTTTAACTTGCCTGGCCATATCTGATTATTTTGAGGATCCTTATTTCCATAGGTGCTGGATATGCATCTTTTTAGAACTAAGCTTTCAATACGTTAGTTATTTAATTTTCACCTTTTGGTTTAATAAGATCTGTTGCTTGATTCAAAGCCTTCATTCATTCAGCAAACTGAATCAGCTTCTTGTTGCCTGTTTTGACCTCCCCTAATGGAAAAAGCAGCGCATGTGAGAGCTGCCTGTTCTTGGTCTATATTGGTTCTGTAGTTTGTATTCTAACATCTCCTTTCCAAGTATTTCAAATTCTGGTCGTTGCAGTGCATAGATACACTGCTGTATATCACAACGCAAAAGCTATCTTCACATCCCAATATTTTACATTATTCTAATTGTGTGCTTTGCTACTGATATAAAGTGTTTTCTTTTTGTGTGTTCCCCATGTTTTTGGGGAATAAGCTTTCATAGCTACCTTTGCTTTATATCTTTAGTTCTTGCCATTAACATTTTACTCAAAGATCCACTTGTATTCTGGTATTTTTCCAAGCGACAAGTTAGAAGATTCTGTGAAAAGCATCCAGTTCTTCTTTAACTGCCTTTCCCATCTGCCTCAAACAGACAAGCATTCTTTCTCCCACCCTGGACATTTTACAGATATATAAACTGCACTTGCCTAGTTTCCAACAGACCTCACAACCTCTGAGGATGCCTGCCATAGATGTGGGTGTTTGTTTGTCATGTCAGGAGTGACTTGAGGAACTGCAAGTCACTTGTGGTGTGAGAGAATTGGCCGTCTGCAAGGACGTTGCCAAGGAACGCCAGATGTTTTGATGTTTTTACCATCATTGTGGGAGGCTTCTCTCATGTCCCTACATGAGGAGCTGGAGCTGGCAGAGGGAGCTCTTCCACACTCTCCCCGGATTTGAAACTGCGACCTGTCGGTCTTCAGTCCTGTCAGCACAGGGGTTTAACCCACTGCACCACCGGAGGCCCCATAGATGTGGGTGAAACATCAGGACAGAATGCTTCTGGAACATGGCCACAGAGCCCGGAAAATTCATAGCAACCCAGTGATTCTGGCCATGAAAGCCTTCGGCCACACATTTTCCCCATAGTTAGGGATTTGATCTTCTCTTGTGATGTAGGACAGTTGCAGTACTGGGTGCTACTGAGTGTGTTAAGCTTTTGCAACTCTCCTGGCTCGGAGGCCTCATTCAGATCTGCGCACTTTCTGGCTCTGACTCTTCATCTCCTAATATTGACAGGTCTCTTCTCTATCAGCACCACTGTTTCTGCATTTATTTTTGCTTCTTTTCTGTAAGACACATGGAAGAGAGTCCCATCTAGTTGGGTTATGCACTCATTTTCATAAACAAATACTGATTGCATTTTTTAAAATGTTTGGGGACCAAAGAGTTTATATCCTATTGGTATGCCTTCTTTTGTTGTCTTTTGGAACTCTTCTGTACTGAATGTAGAATATTGATCCAAACATTCCTGGGTGAGCACATACTCATGCCCAAATTCATATAGTACCTTGTCTGAGGTTTTGTTTGATGGCTCAGAAGATATGTGGCTGTAGGTGTAATTTCTCCATAACATCTGGCATATTGCTTACTATACATCTCACCATTTCACTGTGTGTTGTAAGGGATTTTGATTTGGTATTTTATTCCTATTCACATGGATATTTCTGTGTTACTATAGATGCGTTTTCACCTGCAACCTGGATGGCTTTCAAAGGGGATTAGCCAAAATCATGGAGTACTAATGGATCCGTATATTCCGGACGACTGGGTGTATAAGACGTGAGTGAAAGAGGGTCTACCCTAGCAAATGTTTTGTATCGTTATCCCAATACCCCCATGCATATGGGATATATTGAGCATGGTGATCAGATCATGATATGAATAAACATAACAGTTTAAATAAAGTACCAGTAAGGCCTTCTCGTGGACCACCATGAGAATTGGGGAGGGGGGGGGGCTGAAGGTACATGCCTGCTCTCACACCAGAACCGACTTGCAGTCATTCCTGAAACGGAAAAAAAAAACCAAACCAACAAAAAAACAGTAATTGTTTTCTAATGTTTGTATTCGCTTTGTTTTAAATTGTGACCAAAGTGTGTGAGAAAGGTGAGGTATGAATAAAGTAAATGAAGAAATTTATTTGGAAATGACTTTTGATATTATTTGATAGGGTTATCCAAAACATTTTTATGCCTGATGTGAAGTGAGAAACCACAACCCAGTATATTAGCTTGCATGAGAGATAGCTGCTTGCAGTCAGCTAATTTGAGAAAAGGCAGGATATAAAATCTCTCAGCAGAGGCAGAGATCTCTCTCTGTCAGTTTTGCAGATCACTGTGAGAGAAAGAAATATAGTAAGGAGAGGCCCGATAAACAAATAATTAGTTTTCACTGTGATTGCCTGTGGAGGATGGCCTGTGTGCCAGGCAGGCAGTGCTTGAGAAGTCATAACTGGAGGGTGTGTACGTGCAGAACATCAGTTCAGTGGGATGCTGGCTCCTCTCGACCAATAGGAATTGGTCCATGGACCAGAATGTTGATCCTTGCCTTCTCCTCTGCTGCAAAATGTGAGTCACACTTTGTGGTTGCCTTTCTCCTCTCTCTCCATCATTTGCCCTTTGCTTTTCATCTTGCAAATGTTAATCATCTACGCTGGACCACGGTTCTTTTGCCTGTGTCTTTATTTTGGCTTTCTGTTCTGCAGAGGCTTTTGCTCCCTCTGCTCTTCTGACTCTCCTGAATGTGTGTGATGTTCACATGACTCAGCCTATATCCTTTTTCAGATGACGTTGCAAAGACAGAGCCAGTGGAGTCACATGCGCACGCTGAGAGAGGAGCTGCCAGCGAGCTCTCAGTGTCTTTTCCCAGGTTGACCGGTCATCCCAGGCAAAGTCTCTTGGCATTTGAATGTGTACAGTGGGTGTGAGATTGTGTTCCAATCCGAGTAGGCCTGCTTATGAATAAACACAGATATACAGCTTTATTATTTATGCATGTATATCTGTAAGCCTGGCCATCTGGTTCTAAGCAAGGACAAGGGCTCCCAAGGATGAGTGGGGTATGCATTTCTGTGCCTCTCTCTACTATTTGTGTTGCTGTATTCTTACTGTACTTTTTATTATCTAATTTTACAACCAAAAGACCAGGAAATATATTAGGCAGGACAGAGAGGGTTTTCCAAAATATATTTCTCCAAAATGTCTCAAATCCCTCCATAGGTCAAATGGGTCAAGTATGGGCCATAGGCTGAATCCTGAAAGGCTGTATGTATGGTTCTCAGCTTCACTCTCGCAGTCTGCTAAGTCCTCATGCCCACCCCAAAATCAAACCTCGAAATAGATATTTGGGTTTTGTACAACCGGCCTGATCTGATGTACCCTATGGCAAAGACTGGGGGGGGGGGGGGCAATGTGTTCCCCAGCCCTGACAGAATTGTCCCCTTCAGCCATCATATTGGGAACACTATATCAAAGAGCACTTCATATTGAAGAACTCTTTGCCGATGCAGCCAGCACGGAGCCCACCGGATCTCATCATACGACGCAGTTACTTCCAGTGAGGCTCCACGCTAGCTGTGTCGGAAAAGTGTTTTAGAATAGGGAAATCTAAACAAAGGAGACTACCAATTAACAGATTGATAATGCTTGGGACAGCATGGGAGCATGCTGGAAAGGTACACTTTCCAGGCAAGCGAGTGATGTGGGGCATTAGGTGATGGATTCACCCTGCTGCACCATGATTTGCCATAGAGATTCCCCCACTGCCCTCCACATCAAAGAGTCTGCCTCCACAGGGCCCATACCCCATTAGACCCGGGCCTTTCAGGAAGGCCTGGGTCTAATGGGGTATCTATTAAATTCAGGAATTCATCCTCTTTTACCTGAGGCATAATTTGGACAGCTCAGATAAAAGTCCAACAGGGCCCGCATTTTGCACCCTGTCTGGAAGGGCCCTCAGACCCATTCAAAAAGAGTAAAAAGTGGAGGCCACATTTATGCAGTGCATGCCACTAACAGAAGGACTGAAATGGCTGAGCTCCTACAGTTTCTACATAGTTCTTGCATGTGAAGAGGTCCCATATCAACCTATTCGTGATAGCCATGGCTGGTGACAGCTTTCACCCCTTGCAGGACCAACTGAACTAACGCATACCAAGTTCCAGGCCCATGAAATCCTCTCTCTTCATCCTTCCATGTATTGAGCTAGCTCAGAGCATGATTCCCAGGCCCTGGACAAGAGAGGTAAAAGCACACAGAAGGCTGCTTTATGGCTATAGCCAGGGAAGCCATTGAATCGTGTCTCTGTCCTTCTCTCCAGTCCCAAACATTTTTCCCACATTGTAACATGACAAGTGTACAGAATGGCTTTTCACATATGCATGTAGCAAAAATGCCCATCCGAATGGAAATCTATTGGGGTTGGTAACAAGAGGGCAGGGAGAGGCACATATATATTCCTTTTTTATTTTATGCACAAATACACACATACACACATGTTTCTGTCACGGAGTCCATGCTGTTTGGCATGACTAGGGGAGAAGAGTTTGCTTTCATCTTCAGTGATTAGAGAGCATGGACAAGAATGGTGGTAGTGATGACATATTCAAAACAGCACCGCCATGTGATTAAAGAAAAACAATACTGAGTAAGTCAAACAAGGATCCTATGTACTACAAGGTCCACTGGCAGTTGTGGGGAGGAGTGTACAGTGTTGAGAACTCCACTGTGCCTGACAATCAATAGAAAGGTTTGCATGCATGGCCTTTTTTGTTTCTAAGTGGGGAAAAAATTGTATTAAAATGAAAGGATGAAAGTGTTATACAGGATATATGTGTATGCGGCTATGTGTTCACATTCTGTCTTGTTATTTACATAGTAACTGTGCTGAAGACAATTTATAAAATATGAAAAAGCAATAATCACACTTAAAGATATAAGCGGGGAGGCACAGAGTCCCCATATGCAGAAGTGGACATAAAGGGTGACCTCTTCGTGACAGCACCATGTGGATCAGAATTGTGATTTCCACATCTTAACCATTCTCTGTGCAGAGTGTTGCTATTGTCACTCCACTGTTTGAATCCACACCTTCATGTATTGATACCTGTGGGTACTCTTCATGCAGGGAAAGGCTGCCCTCAGTCCAAAGCAAAAGGAAAATCTGATGGTGCTTTAAAAATGATGTGTGTCTGATCTAAAAGGTATTGTGGGCATCGGGCAATGCTCCTATTGTTCACTAACCCATTCATTGTGCTGACTGAGGGTGAATGAGTGGAGCCCAGCAACACACAAAGAGCCACAGATTCACCATCCCTGTTTTTAAAGCTCTCTCTTTAAAAGAGAAATGTATACAGATTTATTTTCTACAGTTTCTGCATATGCAAGAAACATGATGGGGAGGCTAAAGAAAGGGATAGATTTTTTAATGTTGCAGTAACATTTGATGCAGCGTAGTACAACCAAAATGCCAACCCATGGAAAGAATTAGAAATACTATTTTGAGAAGGTCAAAACTCACTGTCCTCAACTGCAGCCGCCTGCCATTCATGTGACAAGAATATGTGCCCTATCAGGTTGGAAAACCCAAGCTGAGAACTGGCAAACGTTCTTGATACTAAAGTAAGGAGGATAACTTGGGTGCTGCCCTTCTGACAAAACAGAGTCACAGTAAAAGCAAAACTTGTGTACATTTGTGTGTGTGTGTCCCGCAGAAGTTGTGTAGCTGCCAGCTCTAGGATGGCACTATAGCATATGGCTGTGACCTCCTTTGCCCCATATATTGACCAATACTGACCTAGATCAAGGCTTCTTAAACATTTTCCATTCACAACCCTTTTCTGCCTTAGAAATTTTTTTTGTGACCCCAGATATATAAATACAGTACAGTCTGGTTTATCCAACATAAACTGGCCAGCAGAATGTTGGATAAGTGAAAATGTTGGATACTGAGAAGGGGTTAAGGAAAAGCCTATTAAACGTCAAATTACATTAGGATTTAACAAATGAAGCACCAAAACATCATGTTTTATAGCAAATCGACAGAAAAAGCAGTTCAATACATGGTAATGTTATGTAGTAATTACTGTATTTACGAATTTAATACCAAAATGTCGCAATGTATTGAAATAGCTGTGGATCCGGGCATGAGACAGACTACGTTGGATAATACAGAATGCTGGATGAGCGAAGGTTGAATAAGTGAGACTCTACTGTATATAAAATAGGTTTAAAAATCAAACATTTACTGAAAATAAATCAGTATTT
This sequence comes from Anolis sagrei, assembly GCF_037176765.1. NCBI lineage: Eukaryota > Metazoa > Chordata > Lepidosauria > Squamata > Anolidae > Anolis > Anolis sagrei. Next base: position 106,047,517 of record NC_090025.1, read on the forward strand.
GCAAGAATTGTCAAACAGCCTAATTTTCCTATTTGTGGAGTACAACTGAAGCATTTTCTGCAGAGTCGACTGTAAACAATGCATATTATTCAGTTCTTGTGGGTTTTTTCGGGCTATATGGCCATGTTCTAGAAGCATTTCTCCTGACGTTTCGCCTGCATCTATGGCAAGCTTCCTCAGAGGTGAGGTCTACTGGAGCTGGGAAAAAAGGGGGTTTATATATCTGTGGAATGACCAGGGTGAGACAAAAGGCTTTTGTAAGTTGGGCTGGGTGTGGATCTTTCAACTGACCACCTTGATTAGCATACAATGGGCTGACTGTGCCTGGAGCAAACTCTTCTTGAAAGGTGATTAGATGTCCCTGCCTGTTTTTCTCTCTGCTGTTTTTGCTGTTGCAATTTTAGAATTTTTTTAATACTGGTAGCCAGATTTTTTTTAATACTGGTAGCCAGGATATGCCATACATCAAGGGAACCACTGACCGCATAGGGAAGCTGATGAGGAAACACAACATACAAACAATCTACAAACCCACCAAGAAAATCCAACAAATGCTACATTCAGCAAAGGACAAGAGGGATCCTCTCACCTCTTCAGGAGTCTACCGTATACCATGCAGCTGTGGACAAGTCTACATAGGGATCACCAAACGCAGCGCCCAAACAAGAATCCAGGAACATGAAAGGCACTGCAGACTACTCCAACCAGAGAAATCAGCCATAGCAGAGCACCTGATGAACTAACCTGGACACAGCATTTTATTTGAGAACACAAAAATGCTGGACCACTCTCACAACCACCATGTCAGACTACACAGAGAAGCCATTGAAATCCACAAACATGTGGACAATTTCAACAGAAAGGAAGAAACCATGAAAATGAACAAAATCTGGCTACCAGTATTAAAAAAATTCTAAAATTGCAACAGCAAAAACAGCAGAGAGAAAAACAGGCAGGGACATCTAATCACCTTTCAAGAAGAGTTTGCTCCAGGCACAGTCAGCCCATTGTATGCTAATCAAGGTGGTCAGTTGAAAGATCCACACCCAGCCCAACTTACAAAAGCCTTTTGTCTCACTCTGGTCATTCCACAGATATATAAACCCCCCTTTTTCCCAGCTCCAGTAGACCTCACCTCTGAGGAAGCTTGCCATAGATGCAGGCGAAACGTCAGGAGAAATGCTTCTAGAACATGGCCATATAGCCCGAAAAAACCCACAAGAACTGAGTGATTCCAGCCATGAAAGCCTTTGACAATACAATGCATATTATTGTTAACATATTTGTGTAAATGGGTGATAGCCAGAAACCTTTTACTGTTGGTAATTTTTTTAATGACCTCAACACCAAACTCAGGAGAGCACATTTGGAGTCACAACCTTTAGTTCAAGAAGCAGTGCTAAAGATTTTCCAGTTTCTGAATAATACTAATAATAATAATAATAATAACTAAATAAATAAATAAGCCAGTAAAGGTGGTCCCAGTGGTGATCGGCACACTGGGTGCAGTGCCTAAGGACCTTGGCCTGCACTTAAATACAATCAGCGCCGACAAGATTACCAGCTGCCAGCTGCAAAAGGCCACCTTACTGAGATCTGAACGCATTATTCGCCAACACATCACACAGTCCTAGACACTTGGGAAGTGTCCGACGTGTGATCCAATACAACAGCCAGCAGAGTGTCTGCTGTGGACTCATCTTATGGTGTTTCAAATAATAATAACTACTTTATTTTTGTACTCTGCCTCCATCTCCCTGAAGGGACTCGGGGCAGCTTACATATGGCACAAAGTGCCTAGAACAAAGCATAAAATAAACTCACATTACAATAAAATAAAGTAAAACTATAGCATATAAAACAACATTTTAAAACTCAAAACAATGCACAATGACGTATTGTGGCAACTACTGTAAGATATGGCCAAACTGTAAACAAGATCCTCCTGGACTCATCACTTCCACTTGAAGCTCAGGCGTCGGCGGTGTCCAGGAGGGCCTTCGCACAATTAAGACTCGTGCGCCAACTGTGACCATACCTTGTGAAGGCAGATCTGGCCAGGGTGATCCATGCCTTAGTCACCTCCAGATTGGACTACTGTAATGCACTCTACGTGGGGCTACCCTTGAAAACAGCCCGGAAATTTCAATTGGTTCAACGAGTGGTGGCCAGATTGTTAACTGGTGCTCCTTAGAGGGAGCGGTCAGCCCTCCTGTTTAAGGAGCTCCACTGGCTGCCGTTCATTTTCCGGTCCCAAGTCAATGTGCAGATGCTTACTTACAAAGCCCTAAACGATTTGGGACCCACCTACCTGCATGACCGGATCATTGCGTACGAACCCACATGATCTCTTCGATCATCTGGAGAGGCCCTGCTTGCGCTCCCACCTCCATCGCAAGCACAATTGGCGGGGACGAGGGACAGGGCCTTCTCGGTGGTGGCCCCTCAACTTTGGAACTCACTCCCCAGGGACATCAGACATGCTCCAATGTTGGCAGTCTTTAGGAGGAGCCTGAAAACATGGTTGTTCCAGTGCGCCTTCCCAGAATAAGGAAACTCCCAGCAATATGTCCCTAAACGCACTTTAGTAGTGATCTAGGATTGTCTGCATGCTTTATCCGTCTCCAAAATTTCTATCCTGTTCATATGTCACCTGGTCATGCCCAGCATTATTTTTTAATTTTTTAAATTAGTACATTTGGCCCTGCCATAGGTTTTAAATGTCGCTGTGTTATTGTTAATGTTTATTGCTATTTTCTGTTTATGAACTTTATTTATTGTTGTATTATTGTTGCTATTGTTTTATTGTTGTATTGTAAGCCGCACCGAGTCCCTTGTAAGCCGCACCGAGTCCCTTGGAGAGATGGTAGCGGGGTACAAATAAAGTTTAATAATAATAATTTAATAAAGATGAGGGAATGGGATAGTGGAAATTGTAGCTAAGGAACAGGGCATGGGATGAATGTAGGGAGGAGAATTTGGCCACTGTCCTGCTTGACCGAACAGTCATTGTGAATCAAAGGTCAAGGAGGGGTGAGGTCCCATGCAAGTTGTGTAGCTGCTAACATTGGGAGGGCATGGCATATGGCTGTGGCTTCATTTGCCCAGACATTGACCAATAGCAATATAGATAATCCAACATTCAGAAAATGTGGCACCTGTACTACAGAGACATATCTTCAAGTCTACCAGATATGTGTGTATTAGTGGCTGTGTGCAAAGAGATTCCACTGAAGCTACGAGCTAACAGACAGGCAGACCAATAGCTGATGGCTTCTGGGGAATAGTTTTTATTGTTTTATTGTTCCCATTCACTTTATAACTCCCATCTTCTCTTTTCTGTGTTCCCCTCCTCCTGTTCTTTCATCCAATTTCCTGCTCCTTTGTCTCTTTCCATCAGCCTCCTTTTCCATTGTCTCAGTTTCTCTAGCCCAAGCTCAACTTTTTTCAAGCCGAAAGAAGATGCTGTGAAGTCCTGTAAAAACACAAAGTAAGATCACAGGTCACATGATGAGATGCCAGTTCTCTTTTAACTCCAATGAAGAGGAAAAGAAGGCTTATAGGGACATCACTAGGAGGCTCTGGGCTGCGTGCTGCCATACACGTCCACAAAAATGTGTGTATACAGAGAGAAAGATTGAGGGGGGAAAACTGCAGGTAGCCATATTGCTTGATATTGCAGATTCCTTACAATACTGTCTGTTAGTATCCAGCAGGAAGGAGGCAAAATGGGAAGTTCTGTAAGATCCCAAATAGGAAAATAAATGCTAGCTGTGGGACATTTATTGATTTTTGCTGCTGCAGAGACTGTATATCTATACCAGAGCTTTCCAAACATTTCATGTCAGCGGCACACTTTTTAGACATACATCATTGCACGGCAATGTAATTAAGTTTTACTGGTAAACTGGAGGTTAAACCAACCTATTATAAGAGATATAGACAAATGCATAAATGATAATGAAGAGAACACAACATCTCTCTTTTTTATTGTCAGAAGTGACTTGAGAACATACTGCAAGTCATTTCTGGTTGGAGACAATTGGCCATCTACAGAGATGTTGCCCAGGGGACGCCTGGATGTGTTGCTATCCTACTGGGAGGCTTCTCTCATGTCCCTGCAAGCTAGAGCTGACAAATGGGAGCTCACCCTGTCTCGTGGATTTGAACCGACAACCTTCAGATCAGCAGTCCAGCCGTCACAAGGGTTTAATGAGCTTGAAGACGTGGTTGTTTCAGTGTGCCTTCCCGGAATAATGATCCCATAGCACTTTGTCCTTCTAATGCACTTTATACTTTATATTTTTTAGGTCTGCTCATATGTCTTTCCACAAACACCACTATCACCTTTTCGTCCATGTTTCAGCACTATTTCCAATTTTAATTTTACATTTGACCTTCCCACAGTTTTAATTGTATGTTGTCTTATTGATAATGTTATATGTCTATTGTCTATGTTTTTATTTTAATTGCTTGTATTGTTGTGATTATTACTGAAGGATTTCCTCACTTCAAACCCAGGAGCACCCCTGTCTCAGCTAGATCTTCTTACCTTCTCCAATGTTTCCACCTCTACTTGAAATCCTATATCCATCATTAGAGAGGAGGGGGGAATTATCACAAAGCACTGGATCTGAGAATATATATAGAGGGAGGGGTGTACTAAACAAGATAAATATGGGCCGTTGACGTGTCTTTTTCTTCTCTCTATAATATTAAAGCTCTTTATTTCTCAACACATGACCCGCAGCTGCAATCAAGAAAGTTCTTGGTTAGAAACCATCCATTGCATTGCCACTAAGCATGTTTCAATACTCATTACTAAATTGGGGGTAGGGATGGGGGGAGAGCAAATAGTTTCTAAAGTGTTTCTAAAACATTGTTAGGGCTCGGTATCAAAACTATAATGATATCTTGAAATGTTCATTACTTTTTTGTTATGTAATTGTGCAGGGAGGGAGCTTCTGGGGCTTCGTTCTCCCTCACTTTTAGAGCTATTGGGATGAAACTTGCTACAATGGTAGAACACATTTACCACTGTTACCCCTCCCCAAGTTTCAGAGTGTTTCACTTATCCATTGATTTTTATGAACAACATTTTTTAAAAAACCTACAAGAGCTATCTTCTTGAATTTCTATTTTTAATGATACAACATAACCAGGACATCATTCCCCCAAGTTTCAGAAAGCTTTGCACATCTACTGATTTTTAAGGGAATTTTAACCAACAAACTTACCAGTACTATTTCACTGGAAGACCCCAGGGGCCATCCAGTTCAATCCCCATCTGACAGGCAGGAAAAGAACAAAGCACCCCCAACAGATGCCCATCCAGACTTTGAAATAATAATAATAATAAGAAGAAGAAGAAGAAGAAGAAGAAGAAGAAACCTACTAGGTAAATTTTGGAGTTACTGCCTCTCAACTTTGTCTATCACACAGGGTTGATTCAATTCCCAACAATCCCCTTTTATCTCAAAATCCCTTTAGAGAATAAATATGGGCTTTCCTCCACCAAAACTTTCAGGGAGGAGGAGGTAGTAAGCAGAATTCTGGGAAATGTAGTTTGGGAAGGTAAGGACCCTTGTGGCAGAGAATTCAAAAGGCTCCACCCTAAACTGCATTTCCCAGAATTCTGCTCACTTCCCACATTAAAGCCTCAATGGGAATATGGTCTCTGCCTGACTCTGGGCCATCCATGTGTTGGAGGGGCTTCTTCCTTGACTGGCTATATCAGCCAGGCATCCCTCCCACTCACCCACCTGTCACAACCCCCCTCGATGCTCCATTTGGGGAAAGAGCAGGGCTTCTCCCTCACCATCTGGCCTCACTATCCTTCTTGAGGCCCTTTGGAGGAATTAAACCCATCCCTTTTGAGGAAGAAGCAGTTCCTGAGACAGAGACCTTGAGTCATTTACAAGACTTCCAGAACTCATCCAAAAGTCATACATAGGTCAGTGTTTTGAATCTTACTTTTTTGCATGGGCACCCCTTGTGTTTCTTGATATTGCATCATATGTACAAATCTTACGACAAATGAGTTTTTGCACAGTTTAGAGAGTGAGGGGAAAGGAGAAGAATACATTGGAAATGAAATGGAGCAAAGATGAGAAACAGTACGGAAGAGATAAAAGGATCACTTCCAAATTCAGCTATAGATCTATGTGTGAGGGAAAAAACCCTCAAATCTGAAAACTCACAAGGTAAATTGAGAAGCCATCTGATACACTCTTTTCAGAGGACAGGGAGGTCTAACTAGTAGATGAAAGAGAATATGAATGTGGAGGGGCTGTTACTAGGTGTAAAGGGGACTTATTGGCAGACGAGCAAAGAGTTACAAGGAAACAGAGAGTGACGCAAGAGACACAAAGGAAATTAGTTGCTCAAGGATCCCAGAAGGGCTACATCAAGCAATCTCTGCAGGAAGTTAAGAAAATTATGTGACCCTTGCAGGATCAGGAAGAGGCAGTGCCACACTGAACACATAATTTACAATCAACATCTTAAGGACTGAACATGTAATTTACATTAAACACGTAATTTACAATCAACATCCTAAGGACTGACAACTATTAGAATGCACAGTGGGAGTACTAGAAATGCAGAGGTGCAAGGGAACGTTGTAAGGAGGAAAACCATATCTTATTTTCCACCTCTATGTCTCCATCCATGCTGCAGAATTGTAACAGTTCAGCATCACTTTAACTGTCATATCTCTATTCTACAGAACCCCGAGCTTTGTAGTTTGGTATGGCATCAGAGCTCTATGACAGAGATGGGTAAATATCTCACAAAATCACAGAACCCATAATTTTAGAGCATTGAGCTATGGCAATTATTGTGGTGCTAAACACCACCATGTAATGCAATCAAACTACATTATGAAGCTGCATTATTTGGAAGTGTAGATGGGGGTCAAAGAAAGAAAAATCTAATTGGATGACAGAAAGCTGAGAAACATGACCAATGCAACTGAAATAAAGTCAGCATTCTTCATGCAACTGTTCCAGGATTTGCTTATGGAGGCAAAGGGAACTTGTATAATACTGTATTTCATCACATATTAGTCACATCTTTCCGATTTTCAATGAAAAAGAGTGCATGACCTTTACATGAGGAAAAAAACCCTGCCTTTAATTATCCGGTTTCTGTTGTGTGTTTTTAAAAAATAAAATGCCATACCTCTGAAAGTGGAGAAGGAGGGATAAATCCAACCTCAAACAAAACAGTTCAGTTTCTGTTTGTTTTTTTAAACTACAGAGTCATTTGGGGCTGATCTCCCTCCCTCCCTTCTTTTTTCCAAAGGCAAGGCAGTTAAAAACTATAAAATTGAGGTCTCTAAAGCTCAATTCTTCTCTCTTTTCTACTTTCTCTGAGGCATGACAGTTTTTAAAATCTGAAATTGAGGTCTCTAGAATTCAGATCTTCCTCCCTCCCTCCTTTTCTCCAAAAAAAGCTCAATTCCAGGTTTTGTAAAATGCCTTGTCTCAGAAGAAGGAGAGAGGAGAGAGTGGGGCTTCAGAGGCGGCAATTTTATAGTTTTTAAACTGCCTTGCCTTTGGAGAAGGAAGGAAGGAAGGAAGGAAGGAAGGAAGGAAGGAAGGAAGGAAGGAAGGAAGGAAGGAGGGGGGAAGGAAGGAAGGAGGGGGGAAGGAAGGAAGGAAGGAAAGAACAGTTTCAAATGGGGGTGCGACTATTAGGTGAGGAAAACAAAAATAACATTTTAACACCCAGAAAATGAGGGTGTTACTATTATTTGGTGGTGACTATTATGTGATGAAATATAAAAATCCGTATATATGGAAAGAAATTTAAAATAACAACCAAAATGTAGACTAAGAAATCTCTTCCATGAGACCTAAGAAATGAATGAAAATTCAAACCAAGAATATGGTTTTTATATACTCAAGACAGGAGCACTTTATACAATCATGACAAAATAAAAAATGGCCAGAAGGAACACACTAAGGTACAATGAAAAGAGATGAAATAATGACAATTTATTCAAAGAACAACCATTAGAAGATGAATCCACAAAGCAAAGATGAAAAAACCTCAAAAATTACTAGGAACAAATAGAATGATCTCTAGTTCAGGATATAAAGCAGGAATCCTTTCACATTCTAACAAAAACTTGCCAGTTATTTTTTTGGCAAACAAAAAAATGAGATGTCCAGTTTACATTCCAGCATCCAAGAAAAGCACACTAGGGGTTGGATCTCTCATAAAGTGAAGTCATGCTCAAGATTTTACAAGAAATGTACAAACTGGGTTCAGAAAAGAAATTGATCATATCAGAAACTTACATAGAGTAATGAGAGACTCCAGTGAATTTGGAAAGAAAATCAACTTGCATTTTATAGATGACAGTGTATATCATGAGAAATTACAGTTTGCACCAACAGAGAAGGTGCGACATCTAATTGTCCCAAAATAATTTACTCTTTGGAATAGGCAAGCCTGGATGTTATTGTCCTGTCTGATTTATTTATATGCAGAACACATATGAAAGCAGGACGAGACTCAGAGGAAACAGGCATGAAAACAGGAAAATGACTCCAAGAATTTAAAAGGTGTAGATTTTTTTTGTCATGTCAGGAGCGACTTGAGAAACTGCAAGTTGCTTTTGGTGTGAGAGAATTGGCCATCTGCAAGGACGTTGCCCAGGGGACGCCTGGATGATTTAATGTTTTTATCATCCTTGTGGGAGGCTTCTCTCATGTCCCTGCATGAGGAGCTGGAGTTGATAGAGGGAGCTCATCCGCCTCTCCCCGGATTCGAACCTGAGACCTGTTGGTCTTTAGTCCTGCCGGCACAGGGGTTTAACCCACTGTGCCACTGGGGGCTCCAAAGGTGTAGGTGACACCATAATGTATTAGGCAATGAGGATTGTGGATAAGAGGATCTGTGCCTGGCGAGTGCAAATTATACAGAATGGGCCAGGACAGAGGAATAATCACCAGGTTGAAGACAAACCACAGAGGTTCAATTCAGCCAAAAGGGATGAAAGTATAGCGGAAGCTTCAAAATATACAAGCTAAAACATAGAAGGCAAGATATGCTACACAGTTTGACAGCTATTCAAAACTTCTGCTTAGAGGGGCTGGTCTGGATTTGCAGCCTGATTGGCTTAGAATGCTGCTGACATTGCTACCTCCAGACAAGGATTCCCTTTCATGGGGAAATGATGGCCAAGGATTTTCCAGCTGGGGAACCAATCAGCTGAGAGATGCCCCCCCCCCCCCCAGGAGGAGATATCACTTGTTAAGACAATGCAAGGAAATGATAATGAAATATAATACTACTGATAATTATAATAGTATATAATGATGTACTGTTTTATTATATATTTGTATATTTTAAATTGTAATGTTTTTTATTGTGAGCCACTTTGAGTCTCCATTTGGAGAAATAAAGTGGAATATAAATATTTTTAAAAAAAGAAAATGAGACTAAATACTTTTAACACTTCAATTTTTATGCTTTTAATACTATATATATATTTCTTTTTTTCTTTTTTTTCTTTCCTTTTCTCTCCTCCACCCCCACACCCTACATACTATACACTTGCTTTTATTTCTTTCTGATGCCTTTCCATATCCTCTTAGTTTGTTCACTTTTTCTTTTTTCTTTCTTTCTATACTCCATACATTGGACTTTTTAATTGTGATAAAATTTTTAAACTCAATAAAGATTATAGATATTAAGAAAAGTGAGTTGTGTCCAGGACAAAAGGTGATGGTTTCGGTAATCAAGGGTTGGTTTTCAATAAAGATGTTTAACAAATGTACATACTCTGAGCCTCTGCTTCTGCAGTCAGCAATATCTCAGTTTCAAATGGACCATTCAGCCATACAAATATTTTCTGCCTTATCTGGGCTGACATAGGAAACTGTCTATCTCTGCACAGATGAACAATGGACTATGATAATTGCTCTGGCTGAAAAACAGGCGAAGGATTTGCCCAACCTTCCTGTTCAGGAAATGCCACAGCAGGGTTACAAAAAGGTGATTGTCTCCGGGTTATGTTTTGCTACATTTTATAAGGAAATATATACATTTATATAAAATAAATGTATACAATACAATATATATTTAAAGATACAAAAAGGCAGAAATTCACGAAGAATATATACACTGTATTAAAGTGTTTAAATGATAAAGTCTTTGTGGAGGTGATGCTGCCACTGGTTTGTTCCCATTCTTTGCCGTTACGAATCAGCACAGGTTCAAAAAGATTTAAAAATTATTAAAAATAACATATATTGTGTAGCCCTTGGTGGACTATAGATATGGGTGGGGGGGGGGGGGGTTATCATGGTTCAACTATGGGAAAAGGTTTGGACCAACAACAGACTAAGGTTAAGGAAGAAAGTGCGATTAAATATTACATAGACAAAAAACAATGATCACAAATTATTTAAATAGTTTTAACAAATGTTGAACGGAGTACGTTAACATAGCCTAAGTTTTCCTATACCTTGGCAACAGTCCACAAAAGCTCTTTGGAAAATGAAGAAATCAGTAAAAGACTAAGGACGGAATTAGATAAGGCACTCAAGTGTAAAGACATATCATTAAATGATTAAGTAATCATGTTTCCGATCTCTATGTTCAGTTGTGAAATTCTGACAGTGAAGAAGGCTGGCAGGAAGAACATCAAATCTTTTGAAAGATGATGTTGGAGAAGACTTCTATGGATAGTTGGATACCTGCTTAGGTGATCCCTCGTAGTCCGAAGATGATGGTCCTCCAAGTTCGGTGTCCTGGTGGTGGGTTCGTAGGTGACTGTGGAGCCCTATTCTTGCTCTGCATCTTCTTCCGCAGTGAGGGCATTGGTTTCCAGATGGAAGGCGGTCTCGGACAGGGTTGGCTTGACGCGCCTTCCTCTTGGCATGTTTCTCTCTTTCACCCTTCGTGCCTCTTCAAATTCTGTAGCACAAAAAAATAAATGGGTCCTACAGCAAATCAAGTCCAAACTCTTACTAGAAGTGGAGATAACTACATTGAGGCTGTTGTATTTTGAACATATTGTGAGATGAAATGACTAATTGGAAAACATAATGCCTGATAAAGTGGAAAGCAATAGGAAAAGAGAAATATTTTATTCCAGGTGAATTGATTCAGACAAGAAAACTACTTCTCTGAATTTCTAACATTTGTGCGAGGCATGTTGACAGGGCATCCTACAGGTCTCTCGTTTACATGTGTGTGTGCTATATGTGTCTTCAAGTTATCTGTCAACTTGAAGGCACATGAATTTCACAATGTTGTCTTAGGCAAGGAATAAGGTGGTTTTGCCAGTTCCTTCCTCTGAAATATAGCTTACAGTTCCTGGTATTAATTGGTAGTCTCCCATCCAAATACTAAACCGGTATAATCACAATTAGCTTTCAAGATCAGCTAGTATCTGTCACTCTGAGGGCTTTCATTCACGGGATCACTATGAGTCAAGGAATTCAGTTGTTTGGAGGCTTAGGCTGTATTACAGTCAAATGTCTCATGGACCCTACAAATAGAGATCAGAATATTAGGACCTGCACAATACTTCTAGGGAGTCAGCATGTGTGCAGATTTGAGTATTGGACTCTAAAAAGCATGATTTGAATCCTTGCTTGATTGTAAATCCCACTGGATAACCTTGGGTGAATAAAACTGTCAGCTTCAGAGGCAGGCAAAGGCAAAATGGAGTGTTGTGTGGTTTCCAGGCTGTATGGCTGTGTTTTGGTAGTATTTTCTCCTGATGTTTTACCTGTATCTGTGGCTGGCATCGTCTGAAAAAAGTTTTCCAAGGCACTCCCCTATCCCACAGAGATTCACCTTAAGGTCACAATTGGCTGGAAAGCACACAACAAGAACAACAACAACAACAACAACCCTGCCAGATGAAGCTGTTTATGTTTTTAAAAGACAAAACACAGGGCAAACTGAAAAGGCATCTCCTGGTCAAATCCTGTAACTAGAATCTATATCAGTGTTTCTCAACCTGGAGGTCAGGATCCCGGGGGGGGGGGGGGGGTCATGAGGGAGTTTCAGAAGGGTCGCCAAAGACTATCAGAAAACACAGTATTTTCTGTTGGTCATGGACAATCTGTGTGGGAAGTTTGACCCAATTCTATCGTTAGTGGGGTTCAGAATGCTCTTTAATTGTAGGTTAACTATAAATCCAAGCAACTACAACTCCCAAGTGTCAAGTTTATTTTCTCCAAACTCCACCATTCACATTTGGTCATATTGAATATTAATTCCAAGTTTGGTCCAGATGCATAATTGTTTGAGTCCCCACTGCTTTCTGGATGTAGGTGAACTACAACTCCCAAACTCAAGGTCAATGCCCACCAAATCCTTCCAGTATTTTCTGTTGGTCATGGGAGTTCTGTGTGCCAAGTTTGGTTCAGTTCCATCGTTGGTGGAGTTCAGAATGCTCTTTGGTTGTAGGTGAACTATAAATCCCAGCAACTACAACTCCCAAATGACAAAATCACCCCCCCCCCCAATCCCACCAGTATTCAAATTTGGGCGTATCAGGTATTTTGCCAAATTTGTTCCAGTGCATGAAAATACATCCTGCATATCAGATATTTACATTACAATTCATAACAGTAGCAAAATTACAGTTATGAAGTAGCAACAAAAATAATTTTATGGTTGGGGGTCACCAAAACATGGGGAACTGTATTAAGAGATTGGGCATTAGGAAGGTTGAGAACCACTGATCTATATTGAACTCCATGATTAGCCATATAATCAGTTCCTTGATTATATTATTTAAATAGGGATCACTCCCCTGGGAGATTCTGCCTCTCCCGGCATGTGGTCCTGCAGCTGAGATAGAGAGGATATGACATTGATAGGAAATCTCACCTTTGAGGAAAGTGTAATCAAATTAACACTTCTGTGAAGTCTTTCTTAAGCAGCTGTTTGTGTGAGCCATTAACCAACTTTTGCTACACAAAGCATCAGGCAATACCTTACAAGAAATTCAAATAGGCACCATTGTATGAAAGAAGTCCCATTGTTTAGAGGACTTCCTGATGCCATGCTCATTTTCCCCTGGTCTGGGATGCTTTTAAAGGGATGCTAAATTCTAGGGAGGGGGAGGGGGTCTACCTGCCTGTCTTCTATTTCTGGAGACCTCTTGCTGAAATCCCTAGCTAAGCTTTGTCCGTTTTAACTAAAATCACAGTTTCAGACTCACAGAATCTGAGGTTTTGGTCAGACAATCCTGTTAGTTCATTTAATTTCTCAAAGTCCTGATTTGCAGAAAACCTGTATGTTTACCCTTTTTACTATTCCAGCCAGAACTGCACCCTAGCTTCTCATAAGAAAACTTCAATGGGACAAAAGAACAAGTAACTTTAGTTATCTTGAAAACCTACTGCCCCCTTATTATTGTGTGTGCGTTAGAGAAATAATTACTTAGGAATAATTGTTGTTGTTCATTCGTTCAGTCGTCTCCGACTCTTCGTGACCTCATGGACCAGCCCACGCCAGAGCTCCCTGTCGGCCATTACCACCCCCAGCTCCCTCAAGGTCAGTCCAGTCACTTCAAGGATGCCATCCATCCATCTTGCCCTTGGTCGGCCCCTCTTCCTTTTGCCTTCCACTTTCCCTAGCATAATTGTCTTCTCTAGGCTTTGCTGTCTCCTCATGATGTGGCCAAAGTACTTCAACTTTGTCTCTAGTATCTTTCCCTCCAGTGAGCAGTCGGGCTTTATTTCCTGGAGGATGGACTGGTTGGATCTTCTCGCAGTCCAAGGCACTCTCAGAACTTTCCTCCAACACCACAACTCAAAAGCATCGATCTTCCTTCGCTCAGCCTTCCCTAAGGTCCAGCTCTCACATCCGTAGGTTACTACAGGGAATACCATGGCTTTGACTAGGCGGATCTTTGTTGCCAGTCTGATGTCTCTACTCTTTACTATTTTATCGAGATTGGACATTGCTCTCCTCCCAAGAAGTAAGCGTCTTCTGATTTCCTGGCCACAGTCTGCATCTGCAGTAATCTTTGCACCTAGAAATACAAAGTCTGTCACGGCCTCCACGGTTTCTCCCTCTATTTTCCAGTTGTCAATCATTCTTGTTGCCATAATCTTGGTTTTTTTGACATTTAGCTGCAACCCGGCTTTTGCGCTTTCTTCTTTCGCCTTGATTAGAAGGCTCCTCAGCTCCTCCTCGCTTTCGGCCATCAGAGTGATGTCATCTGCATATCTGAGGTTGTTAATGTTTCTTCCAGCAATTTTTACCCCAGCTTTGCATTCATCCAGCCCCGCACATCGCATGATGTGTTCTGCATACAAGTTAAAAAGGTTGGGTGAGAGTATGCAGCCTTGCCGTACGCCTTTCCCAATCTTGAACCAGTCTGTTGTTCCGTGGTCAGTTCTGACTGTTGCTACTTGGTCCTTGTACAGATTCCTCAGGAGAGAGACAAGGTGGCTTGGGATGCCCATCCCACTAAGAACTTGCCACAATTTATTATGATCCACACAGTCAAAGGCTTTAGAATAGTCAATGAAGCAGAAGTAGATGTTTTTCTGAAACTCCCTGCCTTTCTCCATTATCCAGCGGATATTGGCAATTTGGTCTCTCGTTCCTCTACCTTTTCTAAACCCAGCTTGAACATCTGGCAACTCTCGCTCCATGTATTGCTGGAGTCTTCCTTGCAGGATCTTGAGCATTACCTTACTGGCATGAGAAATAAGGGCCACTGTACGGAAGTTTGAGCAGTCTTTCGCATTTCCCTTTTTTGGTATGGGGATATAAGTTGATTTTTTCCAGTCTGATGGCCATTCTTGTGTTTTCCATATTTGCTGGCAAATGGCATGCATCACCTTGACAGCATAATCTTTTAAGATTTTAAACAGTTCAGCTGGGATCCCGTCGTCTCCTGCTGCCTTGTTGTTAGCAATGCTTCTTAAGGCCCATTCAACCTCACTCCTCAGGATGTCTGGTTCTAATTCATTCACCACACTGTCAAAACTATCCTCAATATTATTATCCTTCCTATACAGATCTTCTGTATAGTCTCGCCACCTTCTCTTGATCTCTTCAGCTTCTGTTAGGTCCCTGCCATCTTTGTTTCTTATCATACCAATTTTTGCCTGAAATTTACCTCCAAAGTTTCTAATTTTCTGGAAGAGGTCTCGTGTCCTTCCTATTCTGTTGTCTTCTTCCACTTCCATGCATTGCTTATTTAAAAATAGTTCCTTATCTCTTCTGGCTAACCTCTGGAATTGAGCATTTAACTGGGCATATCTCCCCTTATCCCTGTTTCCTTTTGCTTTCCTCCTTTCTTGGGCTACTTCCAGTGTCTCAGCAGACAACCATTTTGCCTTCTTGGTTTTCTTTTTCTTTGGGACGTACTTTGTTGCTGCCTCCTGAACAATGTCTCGGACTTCTGTCCATAGTTCTTCTGGGACTCTGTTTACTAAATCTAGTCCTTCAAATCTGTTCTTCACTTCCACTGTATATTCGCTAGGAATGTTAGTGAGATCATATCTAACTGGTCTGTGTATTTTCCCTGATCTCTTTAGTTTTATTTAGGAACAAATATATGGACTCATCATTGTGTGCGTGCATGTGCCTTCAAGTTGACTGTTGACTTAAGATGACTTCATGAATTTCAGAGGCTTCTCTGAAGCAAAGAATATTCAGATGTGATTTACCAATTCATCCCTCTGAAACTATAACCTACAGCACTTAATGGGTTTTTAGCTAGCAAAATATTTTCAGTTTTCCCTTTAAAACCAGAAAAAAATGCGGGGGGGGGGGGGGTGTGTGTGGCTATAGCAACCCTTGGTGAAAAAGACTCCTGGACAGCTGACTGAAAGGTTTGAATTGCATTGTTAGGGATCAAACTATAAGAAAGGAGATTCCCTCTGAGCATTAGGAAGAATTTCCTGACTGTGAGAGCTGTTCAGCAATGGAACTCTCTGCCCCGGAGTGTGGTAGAGGCTCCTTCTTTGGAAGCTTTTAAACAGAGGCTGGATGGCCATCTGTCAGGAGTTTTAGTGTTGTAATTGTGAGGCTGATGCTCTATTGGTGGTTTTCTTTTTCCTTACTCAATTTTCCTCTGTAGGAAGTGTGGCTTACATTTGCATTAGACACTTTTTTGCAATTTCCTTATTTGCTATTAGTTACTGTAATCCTGTCTCTTAGCTTTGAATTTTACAATAACACTGCACCCCAAGAACTGGCCAGATGTAGCCCTATCAGTCTATTGCAATCCATACAACAATAACTCTATTAAATTACCTGGAAACCAATGCCCTCACTGCGGAAGAAGATGCAGAGCAAGAATAGGGCTCCACAGCCACATACGGACCCACAAGGAAACCCATGATGGAAGACCATCTTACTCGTCCAACGAGGGATCGCCTAACTTAACCAACTAACTAACTTATTAAATTACAAAAGACTAAAAGTAATTTTTAAAGTTTTAATGATGCAAGACACATGACACATAGAGACGAACAAGTCTTGTCGGACATGACCTTTCATGGACTGCCCTTTCGTGGCATGTGCTTTTCCTTCATGGTTGGGGGTTAGACTAGATGGCCCATGCAATGTCTTTCTACTCTATGATTTTATGATTCTACTTCAGATGCATTAAAGAACTCGGTAATTCAATGCAATGTGTGAAACATCAACATAGCACCCATGTTCAGGAGCCCTTTACTGATGTATAAGTCTAGAAATATTAGTCATTTTGAAGACATATCCACAGGTCAGTGTGAGTCCTGTATCTTAACTCTTATCAAAAATGGAACCATCTCCTTTTCTGAGTAGAGTGTCTCTGAGTAGAGTGTCAGTCTTCTCTGCTATGGCTCCACTTTTTGAATGTCTGCAAAGAAAAATAACAGGGATTATTTGAACCCTTCAAAATGTCTTTTGAAGGGGTCCATTAATGAAAATGTTTGGGAACTGCTACTTTGCAAATCTCTGAAGAGAATAAAGGTGTTTTGGAGCCATCGCCACTACATCACCACCAATGATGTAGCAGGAGATTCTTGAAGAATGGACAATGGATCCAGCTTGAGTCAGTTGTCCACATCTCGGAAACTATAGGACCCTGTGTCCTCTTGTCCCATATTGATGGTTGGATGTAAAAATTCAGTTGCACATCCAGCTGTGGATTATTTGGATTTGCCACAGCAGTGGACCAATCTCTCAGCCTGGGCTATTTTATGGTGTTGTCATACAGATAAAAATGTGGAAGTTTAGATGTGCTTCCTTGAGATTCTTGAAGAAAAGGTGGGGTGTTGGGATAATCTAGCACAAATCACATCCCAAGGCAAGTGGGAAATGCTTGGCCTCAAAACAAGCACTTGTTGCTACATGTATCTAAAGACAATTGTTAAGCACCTCCGAGGGATAGTTCAACATGCCTAACATATTGTGTACATCACAAAGGTGTCATTAAAATATGCACAAGTGTCCTTGACATGGAGATACAAATAATTGCCATTGCCAAATACATTTGAGGTCCCTCTTAGGTTTCCATGCAGACACATTCTGGCTATATTCAGGATAATGGAATATGATATAATGTGTAAAAGTTGGCCTCTAGGAGAAATAGCTGTGGAGTTGAGTATGTTTAGCCTGGAAAAAGACCAAGAAGGGATATACGGTAATAGACATCTTCAAATATCAGAAGGCATGTTTAATGAAAGATAGAGTCCATTTGTTTTCTGCTATTCTGAAGAGCAGGACCAATGGATGCAAATTACAAGAAAGGAGATGCTAAGTAAACTTTGTGATGGTATGAAAAGTTTGATAGAGAATTATATTCAGCTGAAAAGTGGTGGATTCTTCACTGTAGGTTTTTAAGGCACCCCCTTCTTAGGTGTACATTACCAGTAGATACCTGTATTGTCGGGTGTCAAGCTAAATGGGTTTCAAGGTCTAAGTATCTTTCCCATTCTTTCTCTGAGAGGCAAAGATCAAGGCAAAGAACCAACCTGAAGAATTAAAGATATTTTGTCCATGCAACCCAATCTTTTACAAGAATCTTGCATGACTGCAGGAATGATCAGAACTTATTGTGTGCAAACAAATAGCATAAATCTCTTTGCACATGTAAAGAGCGTTTGAAGAAACATGCCCACCAGATATGTGATAAGGACAAATGAAATCAAATACAGGAGGCTGGGATTCAGGCAAAACAGGATGGGAAACTGCTGCAAGCAATGGATTGAATGAGGAGAGAACAGGTACTGCAACCTTTTACATATAAACCCATCAGAATTATATGCACAGTGTCATTCCTTCTCTCTTCCCTTCACCAGAGTATTTACGGCCAACAGCCCCGAGGGAGAAATTCCAGGAGAGGATGGGAGGGAAGGAGGCAAAACAGATATACACCCTTCTTCACACACATACAATACTATAGTGAGGGTCAACTATCTTGTGGGAAAGATACAATGCATTATACAGTAGAGTCTCAATTATCCAACCTTCGCTCATCCAACATTCTGTATTATCCAACACAGGACCTTTCCACACAGCCCTGTATCCCAGAATATCAAGGCAGAAAATCCCACATTATCTGAGTATGGACTCTGATAACCCAGTTCAAAGCAGATAATGTGGGATTTTCTGCCTTGATATTCTGGGATATAGGGCTGTGTGGAAGAGCCCTCAGTCTGCCTCCTGCCCGGATTCACAGCTGTTTCAATACATTGCAATGTTTTGGTGCTAAATTCGTAAATACAGTAATGACTACATAACATTACTATGTATTGATCTGCCTTTTCTGTCGATTTGTTGTAAAACATGATTTTTTGCTACTTAATTTGTAAAATCATAATGTAATTAGATGTGTAATAGGCTTTTCCTTAATCCCTCCTTATTATCCAACATTTTAGCTTATCCAACATTCTGCTGGTCCATTTATGTTGGATAAGCAAGGCTCTGCTGTAGTTTGATTTTGGGGGTCTCCATGCATGTGTGTTGTTCATTCATCCATACTTCCTTGGAATACTCTTTCACCCCCCAAAATAATAATAACTGTACTCATAATGGGTTGTTGTAGGTTTTTTCGGGCTATATGGCCATGGTCTAGAGGCATTCTCTCCTGATGTTTCACCTGCATCTATGGCAAGTAGGCTTGCGCAATCCATGGATCTAAATGGTTCTAAAGTACTTACAAAACTAAAGTTCTGGTGGTAAAAATTTCAGAACTCTAACAAAACTCTCAAAATTTCATAATAAATGGTAGTTCCTAATTGGTTCTGTCATTAAAATAACCAATAATGAAATAATAATTAAATTTTGAAAGTTTTGTTAGAGTTCTGAAATTTTCACCACCAGAACTTTAGTTTTGTAAGTACTTTAGAACCATTTAGAACTATGGATTGCCCAAGCCTAATTGCAAGCATCCTCAGGGGTAGTAAGGTGTGTTGGAACTAGGGGAAAAGGGTTTATATATCTGTGGAATGACCAGGGTGGGACAAAGGACTCTTGTCTCTGGAGCTAGGTGTGAATGTTTCAACTGACCACCTTGATTAGCATATAATGGCCTGACAGTGCCTAGAGCAAACTTTTGTTGAGAGGTGATTAGATGTCCTTGTTTGTTTCCTCTCTGTTATTGTGCTGTTGTAATTTTAGAGTTTTTTTTAATACTGATAGCCAGATTTTGTTCATTTTCATGGTTTCCTCCTTTCTGTTGAAATTGTCCACTTGCTTGTGTATTTCAATGGCTTCTCTGTGTAATCTGACATGGTGTTTGTGAGAGTGGTCCAGCATTTCTGTGTTGAAACATTCACACCTAGCTCAAGCAGACAAGAGTCCTTTGTTCCACCCTGGTCATTCCACAGATATATAAACCCCTTTCCCTAGTTCCAACACACCTCACTACCTCTGAGGATGCTTGCCATAGATGCAGGCGAAATGCCAGGAGAGAATGCCTCTAGACCATGGCCATATAGCCTGAAAAAACCTACAACAACCCAGTGATTCCAGCCATGAAAGCCTTTGACAATACATTGTACTCATAATGCTGCTAATATTTAAACACCTAATTTATTTATTATTTATCATGTCAAGAGCAAACCAAACAGTTGTATTGTGTTTTTTTAAAAACAAACAAAAACACAAAGTTAGCAAGCTTGGTAGTTGATTTCATGTCCTTTGACCAGTATCTGGCCACTTGGAGTGCCTCTGGTGTTGCTGCAAGAAGGTCCTCCATTGTGCATGTGGCAGGCTCAGGTTGCATTGCAGCAGGTGGTCTGTAGTTTGCTCTTCTCCACACTCGCATGTCGTGGATTCCACTTTGTAGCCTCATTTCCTAAGATTGGCTCTGCATCTTGTGGTACCAGAGCGCAGTCTGTTCAGCGCCTTCCAAGTCACCCAATTTTCTGTGTGCCCAGAGGGCTGAGTCTCTCATTTGGATTCAGCCATTGATTGAGGTTCTGGGTTTGAGCCTGCCACTTTTGGACTCTCACTTGCAGAGGTGTTCCAGTGAGTGTCTCTGTAGATCTTAGAAAACTATTTCTTGATTTAAGTCATTGACATGCTGGCTGATACCCAAACAGGGGATGAGCTGGAGATGTCACTGCCTTGGTCCTTTCACTATTGGCTGCTACTTCCCGGCGGATTCAGGTTGTGCAATACCAGCTAAACAGTGTAATTTCTCCAGTGGTGTGGGGTGCAGACACCCCGTGATAATGCATCATGTTTCATTAAGAGCCACATCTACTGTTTTAGCGTGGTGAGATGTGTTCCACACTGGACTTGCATAATGGCAGGAAGATGATAATGACAATAAGCCATTGATTCAAATGAGAGGAAAAGAGATTCCATCTGAATATTAAAAATAATCTCCTCATTGTAAGAGCTGTTTGCCAGCAGAATATTCTGCCTCACATTATGGCAGAGTCTCCTTTGCTGGTGATTTTTAAACAGAGATTGGATGACCATCAGCCAGGAGCGCTTTGTGCATTCCTGTGTGGCAGAAGGGGATTGGACTGGAGGGGTCCCTTCCAACTGTATGATTCTATGATGTTGATGCCACAGGCCAATAGGCATGAACAAGGAATTCTTGCCTATGGCTGTCTATTCAGCATATATTCCCTTTTCATGAGACCTATTACTTTAAAGAGCTGAAGGCCCTTCCACACAGTCATATAACCCAGAATATCAAGGTAGAACATCCCACAATATCTTCTTTGAATTGGGTTATCTGAGTCCACACAGCCATATATTCCAGTTCACAGCAGATAATGTGGGATTTTGTTCAGCTGTGTGAAAGGGGCCTGAGACTAAAATGTCATAGTAATAGTTTCAAGATTTTCTTGAGGAAGAGTAAATTACAGATAATTTGGAGAAAAGGGAGAATTTTTAGATCTAAAGATTTAAGACCCTGACACCACACGGCCGTCATCCACTAAAGAGCAGAGTGTTTTAGATTGCCACTTTCTATGCAGTTCAGTGTCATCTTTAGCCACTAAAAAGAGCAGAAGTCAAAACATTTTGCTTCTGTTGCTAAACACTTCTATGACTATATGTATGTTTTGTGCTTTACTAACTGCATCCTTCTGGGATCCAGGACAAACCTGGGAGACTGTTGGTTTGCTTTTAATAATCTGTTTACCTGATTTATACCCTGCCTTTCTTTGTGAGTTTCCCATTGAAACTACACAAGATGTACATATAATATGTGCTAAATTCAGTGTCTGGCGACTTTATTCAACAAGGATTCTACTCAGCAGAGTTGAAAGGGTCTGTGTTTAACAGTGTAATCCTAATTCAAGGATGTGCTGAATAGAGGGGATTAGGTAGGATTTGGCACGAACTTTCCATAGTAAAGCACTTCCACTAGCCAAACCCTTTTCTATTGGCAATTCAGAGATCTGATGATAGAGTAGAACTGACTTATACCTGTCCACTTTTTTGGAAAATAAATCAAAATACAGAGGAAATAAAGGCTGGAGCAAAGAAAAGACCAAATTCATACTCTCCAAGTGTTCCAGTATGGTATCGAGAAATTGAACTCCCAAAATATGAAAAATATGAAATTATATGAAACGGAAACTGCGGCTCTGCAAACCTAGCGAGTCACACCGTTGTCTTACATTTACCTTTTGTATACATTGTTTCTGGAATGTTGTCTGGTCACACCCAAAATCCCTGCCTTTAATTTCCATAATCCCCTCACAATGGTCTGGGAGACAGGGACAGGACGGGGACGCGGGGGGCGGGAGTGGGGGACCGGGAAAAGGGAATTACTCAATGAAAGTACGTCAGAGTTCCCTGGGTCCATTTGTCTCAAGCCAGTTTCACCTTTTGAGATTGTCATCATCCCCAAGTATCTATTGTGCACACTGGACTAACCCTATTGTCTTCACTAAAGCCAGGCTATTATGTTCATCATGGACTCATTATCTGGTAGCACATCACATTCCTTTTGGATTGTGCCCCCTCAAAGGCAGACCATTAAACAGACTGATACTTCATATGCTCCTATGATGGTTTATTGAATTTCCTGCCACCACCAAGAGGCAACCAGCAAAGATGTCCGATGGAGTCCTGAGCCACTCAGAACACGGATCCTAGCCAAACTACTTGTCAACCAATCAGGAGCTGGTGTGGGTTTCTTAAATATATGTCAAATTAAATAAAAATGTGCTGTAGTCACAATTGTGGTATGTTGGTACTTTGGAGTGCTTTCTCCACTGACATCCTCTTTGGCCTTCTGTGTTGTGGTTTTGCCTTCTTGTCATCTGTGTCTAATTTGGCCTTCTGAACAGAGGCGGCCCTAGGTAATTTTCAACGGTAAGCAAACAGTATTTTGCCCCCACCCCCAAACCAATCACTGATATATATTTTCTGTTCGTCGTGGAAGTTCTGTGTGCCATATTTGGTTCAATTCCATCATTGATGGAGTTCAGAATACTCTTTGATTGTAGGTGAACTATACATCCCAGTAACTACAACTCACATCTGTCAAGGTCTATTCCCCCCAAGAATGCCTCAAGAGCACCCCTGGGCAAAATCAACTATACTGCAAATGCTTACTTTGCATAATGGGTTGAGCCGCCCCTGCTTCTGAATTATCTAGACATGCCAGGCTTCTTAATTTGCCGTTCTTGCACTTGCTGAAATCACACAACAAATTTGCTAGGGAAAGTTCCAATTGATCCTCTATCCTCCCAGGGTCCTTCCAGACAGGCTCTTTATCCCAGGATCTGATCCCAGGTTTTCTGTTTATCCCAGATTATCTAGGAGTGCAGACTCACATAATACAGTTTAAAGCAGAAGTCCTGAGATTAGATCCTGGAATATAGGGCCTGTCTGGAAGGGCCCCCACTTTCTCAGCTACTTTTGAAATACCCCAGTTTCTCTCTCCTTCTCACACTTTCCCCCTTTGACCTCAGCTTACTTCAACTGCTTCAAACCAAATTCAAAGTGCAAAAGTAGTTTGCACTCAATTAATGCGGCAGGTTGGGGAGAGGAAAGAAAGGGCCAGAATTTTGCTCTTCCTGCAATAATAATAATAATAATAATAATAATAATAATAATAATAATAAACAAATCTATCTTTATTTGTATCCTGCTTTTCTCCCACAAAGGGACCCAAAGCGGCTTACAACATATTAAAAGCAACCCAAGTCCAAAACAATCAGCATATATAAGACATAAAGCCATCTATAAAATAAAACATAAATAAGCATTGAAAGTAGGCTTGGCCAAAAGTAAACTGCAACAGCCTTTCCTAGTATGTCTGTTCGTAACATCTTGACATGTTCTGAAGTTGCTAGACCATATATGTCACAGTTTCCATCTCTGAAACATTGGAGCGAATGCAAATTAGGTCAGATTGAAATGTTAGCCAGCCTTGGACATACCTATTAGATACCACGCCAGGTTCTTAGGCCAGAATTCGAATCATTTGTAGTAATTTCCTACACACAATGTTTATCTTTATTGCAGTGGTTCTCAACCTTTCAAATGCCGAGACCCCTTAATACAGTTCCTCATGTGATGGTGACTCCCCCCCCCCCCCCGCCCGACCATAAAAATACTTTCATTGCTACTTCATAACTGTAATTTTGCTATTGTTATGAATCGTAATGTAAATATCTGATATCCAGGGTGTATTTTCATTCACTGGATCAATCTGGGTACAAATGCCCGATACACCCAAATCTGAATACTGGTGGGGTTGGGGGGAGTCATTTGTCATTTGGGAGTTGTAATTTATGGGATTTATAGTTCAGCTACAATTAAAGCACATCCTGAACACCAATGATGGAATTGAACCAAATTTGGCACACATAACTCCCATGAACAAGAGAAAATACTGGCAGGGTTTGGTGGGCATTGACCTTGAGTTTTGGAGTTGTAGTTCACCTACATCCAGAGAGCACTGTGGACTCAAACAATGGTGGATCTGGACCAAACTTGGCACGAATACTCCATATGCCCAAATGTGAACACTGGTGGAGTTTGGGGAAAATAGACATTGACCTTTGGGATTTGTAATTACTGGGATTTATAGTTCGCATACAATCAAAGAGTTTTCTGAACTCCACCAACAATGGAATTGAACCAAACTTGACACATGGAACTCCTTGACCAACAGAAAATACTGTGTTTTCTGATGGTCTTCGGTGACCCCTCTGACGCACCCTGGCGACACCCCCAGGGGTCCCAACCCCCAGGTTGAGAAATACTGCTTTATTGGGATTTGGATTCAGCACTGTTGGCTCTTGGCCATCTCACCTGTATTTATTTATTTATTTATTTATTTATTTATTTATTTATTTACTTCTATACTGCTGTTCTCAGCCCGGAGGCTGAGAACAGGAATTATAACTCCAGAAAACTGTTGCCCACTGCTAGAGGTATAGTGGTGTCTGAAAATCTGGAGGGACAGACATGCATTGGATGAATAAATGACCTGCTATATAAAGAAGTCTGAGGCCCCTTCTACACTGCCATCTAAATCCAGATTATCTGATTTGAAGTGTATTATATGACAGTGTAGACTCATGTAATCCACTTCAAACCAGGAGCCGCGGTAGTGAAACAGTTAAACCATTGAGTTGCTGAACTTGTTGACCATAAGTTTGGTAGTTTGAATCCACGGGATGGGGTGAGCTCACGCTGTTAGCCCCAGCTCCTGCCAACCTAGCAGTTAGAAAACATGAAAACATGAGTAGATCAATAGGTACCACCCCAGTGGAAAGGTAAACGGCGCTCCATGCAGTCATGCCAGCCACATGATCTAGGAGGTGTCTAACACAGAGTCTTCGGCTTTGAAATTGAGATGAGCACCAGTCCCAGAGCTAGAGATGAAGAGGAAGCTTTTACCTTTATCTGTGTTTCATTGTTTTGATGCTTGCCTCGTATCTGTATATATCTATATATGCTGGAATCCGCCCTAAGTCCCCTCAAGGAGATATGGCAGAATACAATGAAGTGTTATTATTGATAATCTGGATTATATGGCAGTGTAGAAAGGATTTGAGTGTATAGGGACAAATTTGTTTCCAAAACAATGGTTGTGTTTTCATTCCATTCTTCTTCCCAGGTATCCAGGGTGGAATACATTGCTCTTCCCTCCTTTTACTTCACAACTGCCATCTTCAGTTTTTTTTTTTTTTTTTAAAAAACATTAACTGAGTTGCAACTGAATTAACCAGGAACTTCAGGGGCCTATGCAACCTCCTGCCTCTTGCCAGTCAGGGTGTGTACCAGGTTACATAGAGCAGTGATCTAATTCAGTTTAACACAACACCAGTTCTGTTTTTCATGTCACAAACTGAAGCTCCCTTATAGTAAAAAAACGGAAGGAATCCAAATGAGGCAATAGTGCCAGCGTAACCAATCTTTGCCCTTCCACTAAAAGTGTAACTCATAGTTTTGGGATCTAGAATTTTTTGGTCTTACATATCTCACTATGTTTTGTTCACCTGTTGGACATTGCATAACTACATGAACAGTGTCACGCCTTCCCCTTCTCTGCGGTCTGCCAGAAGCCCTTTCTCCCAACATCCTCCTCCTGTTTTAGCACCCTGTTGGTGTGTTTTCAGTTTTGCAAACTGCTTGAGAAATGTTGGGTTTTTTTAAAAAAACAAACAAACTTACAGTTTAAGAAGAAGGCCTTATGACGTGTGGTTATAAATTACGTTGCAATCCTATCAATGGCATCTGAAAGTGCAGCTTGATTTTTAATGTATTGTAGTTGGTTTCATAACTAGATCTGACCAGACAATCTGATCTACTTAGTTTTACAGTCTGATCTAGTCAGTTTCATAACTTGGCTAGAAAAACGATTGGAGTGAATTCTCCTCATTAGTAATTGGCTCTGAAACCAGAACTGCGCAAGAAGTGTTTGGAAAGCAGGGGAATCCCCATTACAGAATCCACTTAATGCTCCGGAGCAGAAAGGGATAAATCAGTAGGACAAGGTTGTTGTAGGTTTTTTCAGGCTATATGGCCATGTTCTAGAAGCATTCTCTCCTGACGTTTTGCCTGGACGCAGCATATTATTTGAGAACACAGAAATGCTGGACTACTCCAACAACCACCATGTCAGACTACACAGAGCAGCCATTGAAATCCACAAGCATGTGGACAATTTCAACAGAAAGGAGGAAACCATGAAAATGAACAAAATCTGACTACCAGTATTAAAAAAAACTCTGGAATTACAACAGCAAAACAACAGAAAGGAAACAATCAAGGACATCTAATCACCTCTCAACAAAAGATTTCCCCAGGCACTGCCAGGTCATCAAATGCTAATCAAGGTGGTCAGTTGAAGTTGCTAATCAAGGTGGTCAGTTGAAGTAGCTCCAGCAGACAAGAGTTCTTTGTCCCACCCTGGTCATTCCACAGATGTATAAACCCATTTTCCTAGTTCCAACAGACCTCACTACCTCTGAGGATGCTTGCCATAGATGCAGGCGAAACGTCAGGAGAGAATGCCTCTAGAACATGGCCATATAGCCCAAAAAAACCTACAACAACCCAGTGATTCCAGCCATTTTTTTTTTGTCGTGTCAGGAGAATCCTGTTGTGAGAGAATTGGCCATCTGCAAGGACGTTGCCCGGATGATTTTGATGTTTTATCATCCTTGTGGGAGGCTTCTCTCATGTCCCCGCATGAGGAGCTGGAGCTGGTAGAGGGAGCTCATCCGCCTCTCCCCGGATTCGAACCTGCGACCTGTCGGTCTTAAGTCCTGCTGGCACAGGGCTTTAACCCACTGCGCCACCTGGGGCTCCATTCCAGCCATGAAAGATATCTATGTATTGTCGAAGGCATTCCAGCCATGAAAGCCTTCGACAATACATACATATCTTTATTTATTTATTTACAGCTTTTATATTCCGCCCTTTTCACCCCGCAGGGGACTCAGGGCAGATTACAGTGTACACATATATGGCAAACATTCAATGCCAATTTTTGACATACAAACATATACAGACATACACAGAGGCTATTTTAACTTTTTCTGGCCTCCAGGGGAGCTGTCGCTTTCATCGTCCATCTGCGACGCTGATGAAGCACTTCTGCATTCTTGCATGCTTGCCCACTGGAATGCTTTGCTGGAGTCTTCTTTTATGGCCTCATAAATCAGTTAATTTAGCCTCCCCACCCTTAAAGGTGGTACCTTATTTTCCCACTTGACAGATGCAACTGTCTTTCGGGTTGCAAAGGTCGACAACAGGCTACATACAATTGGTTGGAAACCCACTTCAACCTGGGCTGACTTCGAACTCATGACCTTTTGGTCAGAGTGATCTTCATGCAGCTGACACTCAGCCAGCTGCGCCACAATCCCGGTGCTTTAGTTAGCAGTATGAAATATATTCAATTCATTTATGGATTTGGGGTAGTGGTAGAATTAATTATTTTGTTTATGACAAACTGGCACTTAATTTAAGCTAAATTCCTGCACTAATGTCTTACCCGAACGAAGCTTTAAAAACTTTCCAGCTGTGATTTTCCACCATCACCTGCTTCTTGTCCTGCAGGAATTTCGGAAAATGGCTTTTCTCATCCGCCCAATGAAAGCTTCTTTTTCCTCCCTTTCTCCCTTATAATTCCATATAATCACACAGAGCAGAACACACTATTTATCTTACTGGTTCCTATAGTTCCAGGGTTAAGAGCTTCATAAATCATTTTTAAATAAACAGGGACTCAACCTGTGCTAGACAGGATTACACACCTTTTGAAATCTCAGGCCCCTTCCAAGCAGCTGATTTTTTGTTGTTTATTCATTCAGTCGCTTCTGACTCTTCGTGACCTCATGGACCAGCCCACGCCAGAGCTCCCTGTTGGCTGTCACCACCCTTAGCTCCTTCAAGGTCAAGCCAGTCATTTCAAGGATACCATCTATTCAACTTGTACTTGGTCGGCTCCTGTCTCTTTTTCCTTCCATTTCCCCCAGCATCATTGTCTTCTCCAAGCTTTTCTGTCTTCTCATTATGTGGCCAAAGTACTTCATTTTTGCCTCTAATACTCTTCTCTCCAGTGAGCCGGGAGTATGGACTGGTTTGATCTTCTTGCAGTCCAAGGCACTCTGAGAATTTTCCTCCAACACCACAGTTCAAAGCCATGTATCTTCCTTTGCTCAGCCTTCCTTATGGTCCAGCTCTCACATCCATAGATTACTACGTAGAATACAGTTGAATA
The DNA here is from genome assembly GCF_037176765.1 of Anolis sagrei. Classification (NCBI taxonomy): domain Eukaryota; kingdom Metazoa; phylum Chordata; class Lepidosauria; order Squamata; family Anolidae; genus Anolis; species Anolis sagrei. Next base: position 106,076,165 of record NC_090025.1, read on the forward strand.
AAATTCCACATTATCTGCTTTGAACTGGAATATATGGCAGTATGGACTCTGATAACCCAGTTAAAAGCAGTTATTGTGATATTTTCTGCCTTGATATATGAATGTGTGGAAGGGCCCTTAGATTCACAGTTTGGGCACACATCTGGAGTCAGATTTGAGCCTAGGGTCCCAGCTGAGCATTAAGTTCCTTACAATTTCATACATGCACTATCTTTCGAGCCATTACCACCTACAAGTTCTCTCATACTTTGAGTGGGACAGATTTTACCAAAGCCCTAATTAATTGTGCACCAAGATCTTTTTCACATTTTGTGCATTTTTCCAAATAACTCTAAAAAAAAGTCCTGTCCTCTCTCCCATTTCCCAAAAATTACTCATATTTATAACAACAGTTGTTCAATCCTTGTTAAGGGGCAGATCATTTGTGCTTTAACAATGTGATTAGATATGAACATATGTGTAGGAAATTACTTTCATATTCTATGTTTGTGGCAAATGTCCATACCATCAGTAAATTCTTTAAATTGCTGTTTAACTAGTTGACATGATGTTGGTATTCAAATATTTTAAACCCCATCAATTCTAAAACATCTCTAATCCATACTCCATTGACACAGTCAGGTTTGACTTCACAGTACAATGGTGATTGGCACAAAATGGGCATAAGAGAAAGTGTTGATACAGCATTCTTTCCAGCTTTCAAATGTCAGTTTTGCAAGATGGTTTGTTATAAATAATTTCCTAACCTATGAGCCGAAAGAAAATCTGACAATTTATCTAGTGGTGGACTAAGTTTTAATCTATGTATTTTCCTGAGTCCTAGGGCCCTTCCAAACAGCCACATAACCCAGAAAATCAAGGCGGAAAAACCCACAATATTTGCATTGAACTGGAATATATGGCAGTGTGGACTCAGATAACGCAGTTCAAAGCAGATATTGTGGGATTTTCCTGCCTTGATATTCTGGGTTATATGGCTGTATGGAAGAGCCTTTAGACAGTAGCTGTACTAGTTGTCAAGAATGCTGCAATATGTGAGTTTTCGTAGTTTGAGAGTTCTACTGTGACTAAGAGCTCAGAATGTGAATTCCTGCTTGACCATGAAACCCACTGGTTGATGCTGTACATACTCTCTGAGGACCCTTCCACCCAGAATATCAAGGCAGAAAATCCCACAATATCTGCTTTGAACTGGGTTATCTGAGTCCATACTGCCATATATTCCAGTTCAAATCAGATAATATGGGATTTTATTCAACTGTGTGGGTTTTCAGCTTTACAGAAAGGGAAGGACAACCTTCTTCTGACCAAATATCTTACCAAGCAAACCCTGTGATAGATTCAAACTTAGGGTTGCCATAGGTTGGAAACATCTTTACGGCACACAAAAACAACAGAATCATATGAACATAGTTTATTACATGTGGTACTTCCAGTCCTCCTCAATCATGTTCCATAGAAATTGTGCTTATATTTAGTATTCCCTTTTAATATATAAAATGTGTTACTATCTTCTGCCATTTTCTCATAGTTTCTGGATTACACATTGGAACGATCTGTTTCCTCAAAGACAATTTAAGCAACATAGCAATTTGTTCTGCACTTTAAAATCATTTCCAGTTATGCCAATCTTGAAGAGAAGTTGCCACCTATGATTGCTATTTGCTAAGTTTGCTCTGGAATCTTTGTTGTGTAACTCTCTCGTATGGAGTTTTCTTGGCAGCATTTGTTCAGAGGGAGTTTTCCTTTGGCATTCCTCTGAAGCCAAGAGTGTGTGCACTTGGTGGCTTTCCATGACTAAGCTGGCATTTAAACCCTTTCTTCCAGTGTCCTAGTCCACACATTCAAACTGTTACACCACATTGCTATTGGAGGTCATACCCAGATAATCAAATGTTGTCGTGCATCCATTTCTTTATGACTGATCCATAGTTTTTTTGCTGATCTATACGAGGGGTCTTCAAGCTTTGGTTGAATTTATCACGGGAGTATGGCCTTACTGCCAGATTTCTCTGAAACTGAACTGAGGACCCTTCTACACAGCTGTATAAAATCCAGATTATCTGCATTGAACTGGATTATATGGCAGTGTAGATCCAGTGCCCTTCCACACAGCCATATAACCCAGAATATTAAGGCAGATAATCCACAATATCTGCTTTGGACTGGGTTGTCTGAGCCCACACTGCCAAACAATCTAGTTCAATGTGGATTTTATACAGCAGTGTGGAAAGGGCCCCAGATAATCAAGTTCAAAGCAGATAATGTGGATTATCTGACTTGATATTCTGGATTATATGGCAGTGTAAAAGGGCCCTGTGACCTCAGACTTTAAACACTGGGTTTAAAGAGAGGTCACAAGTGTATACAATGCTTATGATTTGTTCCATGATTGATATTCTATCAAGCTAATAAGCTGTCAGTCTTTTTCCTCCCTCACAGTTCAGGTAGAAGTGGGAGGAAAATTATTGTATGTCCAATTATTATTTTAATAGCCTGAACCACAATGCATTCAGAGAATCACTATGACATTGTAGTTGTCCACTGAGCTTTGATCTTGGAGACCATGGCTTGAAGAATCCCTACTCAGCCAATTGGCTGTCCTTGAGAAAGTCACACTCTCTCATCCTCAGAAGGAGGCAAGGGCAAACTCCCTTTGATGAAATCTTTCCAGGAAAACCCCATGTCAGGTTCACCTTACAATCAGAAAATAGATGTGAAAGCACACACACACACACACACAGAAATACACTTTTCACTTCATTTGAAACATCACAAACATATTTTAAATAATGCAGAAACTTGCTCTAAGGATGGAGATGAGGATATGTCTCTTATCTGGGTGGAAGACAGCCAACTCTGTTTCAGCTGGCGCCAACTAAATACAGTCTTTGCTGGAAACCTTCTGAGTTTCAGTGCAGAATCATAGAATCATTGAGTTGGAAGAGACCTCATGGGCCATCCAGTCCAACCCCCTGCCAAGAAATGGGAAAATCACATTCAAAGCAACCCCGACATATGGCCATCCAGCCTCTGCTTACAAGCCTCCAAAGAAGGAGCCTCCACCATACTCTGGGGCAGAGAGTTCCACTGCTGAACAGCTCTCACAGTTAAGAAGTTCTTCTTAATGTTCAGGTGGAATCTCCTTTCCTGTAGTTTGAAGCCATTGTTCTGCATCCTAGTCTCCAGGGCAGCAGCAAGGTATAAGTGTTCTGTCGCGCACTGGGTCTGAACAAATTGTCTTTATTCTATAGAACGTATATTTTAAACCCAGTGGGAAGCCGGGGTGCCTCAAAGAGAGATTCTTAGGGATTTCCTGAAGTAATGGTCTTTACAGTCTTTAATGGTACAACAAAGTCTTTATTAAGGAACAAATAACAAATCTTCAAACAACACTTCAAGGTTTTCTTATTCTAGTCTTTTAAGAGACTGGCACTGACTTGGATTAACTGTACTTTCTCAGCATGAGGAGGAACCCTTTATAATCTCTCCCAGGCTGTCTATTATCTGGGCCTCGTTGGTCTGGGTCTTACTACCAATCCCAAATGCATCTGGACATCGAGTAAACCTACCAGCCAAGGCTTGATGATACTTCAGCTGGAATTCAGTGGTTCTGTAATGCTGTCCTGTGGGAACTTCAGGGCTGTTTTCCCCTCTAGTGCTGAGAGGCTGTGAGCTCTCAGCCAGAGCCTTTGGGATCTTTGCCTTCTGTTTCTATTTCCCTGAATGATCCCCAGATGATCACTGGATGGTCCCCGGATGATTCCTGGATGATTTCTGAGGAATGAAGCTTTTCCTACGGGATGAGCTGTCTGCATCCTATAGACTAGCTTCCTTGTGTGTGACTGACTAAAAATGGCTCCCTTCTCTTCTGAAAACCCCAAAAGGGGGCGGAACTAAGGAACCTAATGATGATGGACAGGTGGCCTGACCTATAACTGCAAAATCCCAAGCCTAGGATTGCAAGCAAACATTTAATACAAGGCAAATAAAATGGGAGCTTCTGGTACAGGTGTACCAGCACAATAAGGTTTTCAGTCTCATCACCATTGACAACTTATGGTGAGAGCCGAACAGTTCTTTGGCATTGGTAGGAAACAAGCTCCATGGAAATCATTAGTAGTACCAATATTCAGCCCATTTTGGCAGAAGGCATGAGCCATCTGGATGAACAAACTGCAGAAATCCCAATGTAACCAGAGATCAGTCATGTTAGCTACACCCATTGTGGGAAGACAACCAGAAACTGAGGCCTGTGTTGATGATAAGCAAATTATCTCTTTGTTTCCTTGACTATTACTAGTCTCGAAGCAATGGCACTTGGAGAACAAAGAAATTTCATCAGATGCAAGCTCAGATGAGTTAGAACTATTAGACATGATGTTCTTGTTCCATGACAAAGGTGATTATTAGCTGCTGCTATTTTCTAAGAAGGGATTTAACATCTAGTCCTTTAATTGCATCTGCTATTACTTCCCTGTTCCCTATTACCACTGCAAATAGATCTGGGAAGTATGTTATTGTGTCTCCACAAAGGCAAATGTGTCCTCTCCAAAGCACAACCCCATGAATTCCATAGGGTTTTCTTAAGCAGGATAGCTCAGAGGTAATTTACTAGTTCCTTCCTCTGAAACAGTGCTTCCCAAAGTGGGTGATATCTCCCACCCCAGGGGTGGGAGGCACTGTAACCGAGGGGAGGGGGAGTGGTAGAATTGAGGGGTTTTGAGTAAAAATGGGGGGGGGGGTGGAAACACAAAGAAAGAAAGAAAAATGAAAGTCCCATTTTTATCATGCCAGAGCGATTTGAGAAACTGCAAGTAGCTTTTGGTGTGTGAGAATTAGCCGTCTGCAAGGACATTGCCCAGGGGACATCTGTGGGAGGCTTTCCTCATGTCCTCTCATGGGAAGCTGGAGCTGGCAGATGGGAGCTCACCCCATCTCGCAGATTTGAATCGCCAAACCTTCAGGTCAGCAGTTCAGCTAGCACAAGGGTTTGTGATAAAGTCATTGCTACAACAAAAAATGTAGTGATGGCTTTATTTCCCAAATAAACGCACCAAATGCAAGTTATAAACAATCAGTGGTGAAGTCTGTCAACAGGACTTAACAAGGAAGTGTTGGTAAGTGAGTGCGTCACACATTGTCGGGAAGTCCAGCATGTATAGTCAGGAATATGTGCATGTGATGACTTGTTTACAATATGTTTCCATAAATAGGCCACATGTATGAAATCTAATTTAGATCATTGAATCGTGTGATGAACAGTTGATAAGAGTGCAAGTGCAATAAGTATTTAAAATTTTAACTGACAAATAAAGAGCTGGACATTACCGGATCTCTCTCCATGAACCAGCCCAAGCTCTTAGATCCTCAGGGGAGGCTCTCCTTTTGCCCTTGCCATTATCACAGGCTCGTCTTATAAGCAGAAGAGAGAGAGCCTTCTCCTCTGTGGCCCCCCAATTCTGGAACTCATTACCCGGTGAGATTAGGAAGGCCCCCACCATAGAAACTTTCAAGAGGGATCTCAAAACCTGGCTTTTCCGATGTGCTTTTGGAGAGTCGCCATACTATCATACACAGTTGCTCCTCCTCAACGGTTTTTTGTCCACAGAGTATATTTCCCCACCTGTATGGAGGTCTATTTTTACAACCCCATTCCTTTATGAGTTTCTCCCTAACAAACAATCTGCTCCATCCCTATCTCATCCTGATTTTTAGTATTTTTAGTGTTTTAGTATTTTATCTTGCACATGCGGCCTGCTCATTATTTTATTGTGTATGGTTTTGTTTTATTGTTTTTTGTACTCATATGTTGTATGTATTTTACTGTGTTGTTATTGTGTTTTGGTTTTATTTTATTGTAATACGCTGTTGGGCTTGGCCTCATGTAAGCCGCCCCGAGTCCCCATTGGGGATAAAGATTATTATTATTATTATTATTATTATTATTACAACATTGAAAGGAATGCACAAGGTTCAGCAGTCCCATGTAGGATTATTTTTTAAAGTTATCCATAACTGTCATTTTTATATTATCCTTCGTAATCTTCATTTTGTGTTTGTAATGTCATGTTGTAATGTTTGTAAATTATATAACTATTTATTAAAATCAAAACCAACAACAACAAGAAGACTTTATTACGGCCCATAACCAGTACAGAGTGGGGCACAAATGCCCTGGGAAGGGAAAACACCGTTCTCTAGAGAGGCAGTCAGAAAAAAGATTAGAAAACAATTTTAAAAACAGCAACACTGTTTAAAGACATAGTTAAAAATTGAGGGGAGCACTAGAGAGAGAGGGAGGAGAACAGTACAAGTCCAACAGCATCTTAGTAACATTCTTACTATGTGTTGTCGAAGGCTTTCATGACCGGAATCACTGGGTTGCTGTAAGTTTTTCGGACTGTATGGCCATGTTTCTGGAACATGGCCATATAGCCTGAAAAACTTACAGCAACGAGCAACCCATTCTTACTATGGTTGATGTTAATAAATAATTTTATAATTTCAAGCTTCTATCTGAAAATCTTTCTTTACCATGTTGTAGGATGTAAGTAGAAATACAGATACATAAAACAATGCAAATTTGTCACTATACCTTTCGGTTTGCTTGTTTAAGAAAGTGAGATTTCTGGGGGCTCTGAGCAATCTTTTTTTCTGAAAAGGGGGGGTTAGGCTAAATATGTTAGGGAGCATATGCTCTGAAATATAGCCTAAAGCACGTGGTATTCATTAACAGTTCCCCCATCCACCTGCTTAACTTCCAAGAACAGATAGGTTCTTGCACCTTTAGGGTGTTAGGCCCTTTATATCCATAACAATAGGTTTAAAAGTGGGTTTTTTTTTATTTTATTTAGGAAATTTGCATGTTGCCTTTCTCTGGGCAAACCCAAGGCAACTTATATTATCTTGAAAACATCATAACATAAAACCATCAGCAAACATACCAAAACAAACCAAAACAAATAATAAAATTTCTGAGCATGCTCCACAGCATAATCCATGCTGTAACCAATAAAGTTAAAATCAATAAAAATTCCCCATACAACCATAAAGTGCTAGGATTCAAATAAAACTTATTTCAAAGAGGAAAGTCCTTCTTGTCCACTCTCCCAGTAAGAAACGGCAGGAACATAAACTCAGATTAAAAATTGGATGATTTAGAGCAGGGGTCTTCAAACTAAGGCCCGGGGACCGGATACGGCCATCCAAGGTCATTTACCTAGCCCTTGCTCAGGGTCAACGAATGACTTGAAAGCACACAACAACAACAACAATTCTATCTCATCAGCCAAAAGCAGGCCCACACTTCCCATTGAAATATTAATAAGTTATATTTGTTAAAATTGTTCTTCATTTTAATTATTGTTTTGTTTTAAAGTGGTTTTTTTTGCACTACAAATAAGATATGTGCAGTGTGCATAGGAATTCATTCATATATTTTTTTTTAATTATAATCCTGCCCTCCAACAGTTTGAGAGACTGTGACCTGGCCCTCTGTTTAAAAAGTTTGAGGACCCCTGATTTAGAGGTTCTCAACAAATCTGTAGTAAAAACATGTCCTCAGTCTCTTCTAAGGCTAGTTGTCTCAACTTTTGTCCTTTCCCATAAAACTCCCCTCCGTATTCTGTTCCAATGACTGATTGGCACAGAGTATGCCATTCTGCTCACACACTCCTACTTTGCCCAGGAGGATGTTCTTTTTCTAATGAATTAATGCACCACTCTGTCCCTTCTACATTGCCATATAAATTCCAAATTATCTATGCTGTCGAAGGCTTTCATGGGTGGAATCACTGAGTTGCTCAAGCAGACAAGAGTTCTTTCTTCCTCCCTGGACATTCCACAGATATATAAAACCCACTTGCCTAGTTTCCAACAACGTCTGAGGATGCCTGCCATAGATAAGTGAAATGTCAGGAGAGAATGCTTCTGGAACATGGCTGCATAACCTGAAAAACTCACAGCAACCCAGATTATCTGCTTTAAATTGGATTATATGGCAATGGAGATTCATATAATCCAGTTCAAATGTGGATTATTTGCTTTGATAACGTAGATTATATGGCAGTGTAGAAGGGGTCTCTAACTTCCATGGCTCAATGCTATCGGATCCTGGAGTTTGTGGCTTGGGCACTATGAAGGATCGTGCGATTATAACTCAGTAATAAACCACTCCACTGTCACCAATCTGATGGAATATGATTCTGGCACGGAGTGTTTATATATGTATGAGGTAGCTTGTATGTACTTTTGGTAGATTCGCTGCCACCACCTAATTAACTTTAGGAAATTACAGATGATTCCCTGAGGTAATCTTCTTCCTGCCCACCAGCTCTCCCTTAGCTCCCTGAGATGACTGTGTTGTTAAGATGTTAAATCAGATAGAACTATTATCACAGGAATGAATCACTACTGAGTCTTCTTTGAAAGTTGAACTAGATAAAATGTTTATTTATAATATTGAACAAACAACTATCTTCTTTAATGAGGCACACAAGCTTGAATGGTTACTGAGGCACAATAATCTTGATGGTGACTTCAAATAGGTTCTTTGGCTTAGATATGAGTAAAACACCTCACTCTACAATAACACAGTAGCAGTGAGTTCCCCAGACTAACCTAACCAGGTTGTCCCTAGAGCAATTAGCTACACTCTAAGCAGAGTCCTCTATAAGCGAATCTACTCTAAGCCAGAGAGCAAACCACTTGTGCAAAAAAAACAAAACAAAAAAAAAACAACCACACACGCACTCAGGCGACTACTTTGACCTTCCTGGCCAAATAATGCAGCCTTGCCTGTCACAAATGCTCTCTGACAGAAAAATCTAAGCTCAAAAATCTACCTCTCTCTTCTGTTCCCCAAATTACTCCTTCTTCTTCAAACCCAAAAATCAATCTCCCTTCTTTCTCTCAAGCTCACACTTTTCCCTCTCAGGGCTAAACTCCTCCCATCTGTCCTAACCAATCAAAAGAGAGTTTCAGCTCCTCCCCTCTTCTCCTTTTACACTCCCAAGATGTCTGCTTCCTTTGCTGACCCTCCCAAAATGGAGTCCTGCCTACTGATATTTCAGGCTTCTCCTTCGGCCTATGGAGTAAGAATCATTACAGGCACCATCTGCAATCTATATAAATAAAAATGTAATGTTCGTTTGTGGGATTAACATAACTCAAAAACCACTGGATGAATTGACACGAAAATTGGACACAACACACCTAACAGTCCAACGAGTGTTCATGACCCCTAAACACACACACACAAACCCCAGCGGAACAGACTTAAAAATCTCAAAAATACACCAGATATACATATACACATACACTCATATACATATGCACATGCACACATTCATACACATCTATTGGCTAAGGCACTCAGGAGGCGTCCAAGCCTCTTCCCAGCTGTAGAGCGCCAGCCAATCATCGCCAAGCCGACAGAGGGCGGGGAGCGGGAAATTCAAAACTGACAGCTCTGTTTATGTATAAAAAGGCTTTATTTTGTGTACTCTGTATGCTTTGCTTGATGAATTATTGCAGCTTTGCATCCTTTCCAGCTGGATTGCAATAAAATCAACTCGGTGGTGCTTCCTTCAGCTTTAGTGATATTCTTTTGGGAAATTAGGGAATTCTTTCAACTGCGGCTTCTCCTTTCTTTTGCTCACCAAAGTAGCGAGCCCACTTTGGTGGGTCTGCAGGGTCTCTCCTTCCAGGGTGAGACCCTTCTAAATATATATATATATATATATATATATATACACACACACACACACTAGCCATCCCCTGCCACATGTTGCTGTGGCCGACATGGGGGTTCTGTGTAGGATGTTTGCCCAATTCTATTGTTGGTGGGGTTCAGAATGCTCTGTGATTGTAGGTGAACTATAAATCCCAGTAACTACAAATCCCAAATATCAAGATCCTATTTTCCCCAAACTCTAACAAGTGTTCACATTTGCACATATTGAGTTTGGTCCAGATCCATAATTGTCTGAGTCCACAGTGCTCTCTGGATGTAGGTGAACTACAACTCCCAAACTCAAGGTTAATGCCCACCAAACCCTTCTAATGTTTTCTGTTGGTCATGGAATTCCTGTGTACCAAGTTTGGTTCCATTCAATCATTGGTAGAGTTCAGAATGCTCATTGATAGTCGGTGAACTATAAATCCCAGCAACTACAACTCCCAAATGGCAAACTTGATTCTTTTGATTGAAGGACATACATTGGGTTGTTAGGTGTATGCTGTCCAAATTTGGTGTCAATTCCCCCAGTGGTTTTTGCGTTCTGTTAATCCCACAAACGAACATTACATTTTTATTTATATAGATATATACACACACACATGCAAACACACATATATACACAAATACACACACACACATAAACACATATATATACACAAATACACACACACACAAACACATATACACAGCAGTGCATGGCAGGGGATGGCTAGTGTCATATAAAATCCAATTATCTTCTTTGAACTGAATTATATGGCAGTTTAGACTCATACAATCCAGTTCAAAGCAGATAATCTGGATTATATATGGTGTGTTTGTGCTTCAGACAATTTCAATACCAGGGAGAGGTATAAGGTTTATGGAACCTTTTAAAAACCTGTTTGCATCTGTTGCAGTAAAAGTAGTCTACAAAAGTTTATGAGGCCAACTTCTTTCTCTCTGTTAATCTCAAAGGTGCTACAAGTTCCTTATGTGTGTAATGCATGAATGCTGGTTTATTTGCCATTCTCAGCACTTTTATCAAAACCACTTCAAGGTCAAAGATAAGTTTTTTTAAAAAGAACAAAAGACTTCATGCCTGAACCCGGATAAGAACAAATCCTAGATCCGGGGAAAACATGCCAATGTACAGAATAGCTACAAGACAGACATGAAACAAAAGTTTTCCATCAGAGAGGGCAAATACAAAGGATTCTGGGTAGATTGTTCCCCAAATAGAATGTATTTAATGAAAGAAGGGCCAGAAGGAAATGTTTCTCTTCCTTGTCACAAAATCAAACAGAAAGCAGTAAAGGCTTGGGATAACCTTCCCCTCTCCAAAAAACAAATACGCAAGAATTTAAGGTGGAGGTTTCTGAAAAGCCAGGCCCTATCTACACTGCCATATAATGCAGTCTGTGTAGATTTATATAATCCAGTTTAACTACATTGAACTGCATCATGTGAGGCTGGGTGCCTTTCCACATAGCCATATAACTCAGGGCCCTTTCATACAGCCCTATATCCCAGAATATCAAAGCAGAAAATCGCACAATATCTGCTTTGAACTGGGTTATTTGAGTCCCCACTCAGATAATGTGGGATTTCCTGCCTTGATTTTCTGGGATGTAGGACTGTGTGGAAGGGTCCTCAGAATATTATTATTATTATTATTATTATTATTATTATTATTATTATTGACTTTATTTGTACCCCGCTAACATCTCCCGAAGGACTCGGTGCAGCTTACAAATCCCACAATATCTGCTTTGAACTTGAGGGCCCTTCCACACAGCCATGCAATCCAGAATATCAAGGCAGAAAATCTCACAATATCTGCTTTTAACTTGGTTATCTGAGTCCACACTCAGATAATGTGGGATTTTCTGCCTTGATTTTCTGGGATATAGGACTATGTGGAAGGGCCCCAGGTCCACACTGCCATATATCCCAGTTCAAAGCAGAAAATGTGGGTTTTTATTCAGCTGTTTGGAAAGGGGCTGGATCTACACTACCCTATATTCTTGGACCAGATCCCAGATCATCATCATCATCATCATCATCATCATTTATACCCTGCCTTATCTCCCCAAAGGGGACTCAAAGCGGCTTGACATAAAAGTATTGGTATCCAATTTAAAATATGCAAATATACAAACATTTAAACAGAATTACACACAAACAGCATTAACATTTTCAGCTAAAAACCATCAAAACATATTCAAAGTTCTTCTGCTTATCCTGGATTATCTGGCAGTGTAGACTCATATAACTCAGTTCAAAGCAGATAGTCTGAGATCAAATCCTGGTATATTTAAGGCAGTGTAGATCCAGCCTGAGTCTACACTGACCATATAATGAACTGCATTATAAGACATAAAGTGAAGTGAAATCTTCCAAACAGGGGGACAGGCAGCAAACCAAACCCTACTGGGATGTTAACCCTTCCCTATGCTATCCAAAGCTATACTTAATAAACTTACATGTTCCATCTTGTCTCCTCATATGTCATCAATTGGGGACCCCCCCCCCCCCCCACCACCACCACCACTCTGGGTCAGAGTGAATAGAGAGGGGGCCAGGGACAGTTCCACCTTGTCTCCTGTGCTATACTAATAATATAATATAATGCAATATAATGTAAAATATTGTATATACATATAATACTTATAATATTATATAAAATATTATAAATATTATATGTATATTATATATATTTATATTTATAATATTATAATGTAATACAATATAATACTAATAATATATTATAATTATATATTTATATTACATGTAATATTACTAATAATATTACAATATAATGGTACAATACAATATAGCAATATATAATACTGATATTGTACTATGCTAATAATATAATATATTGTATGTATATATCTTGTAAGCCTCTCTGAGTCGCCTTCGGGGTGCGAAGGGCAGCATATAAATGTCGTAAATATATAAATTAAATGTTCTGACTTGCAAAAAACTTAAGCACAAACCTAAAGAGCCTCTCCTGTTTGTAACTTGGAGACTGCCTGCACTACAGTACCAAACTGCACTGGCAATATAGATGAGATTTTTAGTTAAAGAAGCTTATGGAGCTGATTGTTTGATGGCTCACCACTCCCCCTGGTGGCTAATGAGTAGTAGAATTACTATTAAAAAGGGAATTCTAGGCTGGATCTACAGTGCCCTATACCTCAGGATCTGATCCCAGATTATCTGCTTTGAACTGGATTATATGGCAGTGTGGATTTAGGGCCCTTCCAGACAGGCCCTATATCCCAGGATGTGATTCCAGGTTTTCTTTTTTTTTTTTAACTGGATTATATGAATTCACGCTGCCAGATAATCTGGGGGCGGTTCCAGACAGGACTTTAATGTGTGCCCAATGGAGTTTTAAAAATCAGATCGGGCCTGCGTTAGAGTCCACACACTGGCCCAAAATCCATGCTTTTCAGAGGGGGGTGGGATATGTCCAAATGTCCTGTCACATCTTCTGGGAGGGCACCCAGACACAAAAGAAAAGCACTAGAAAAGCCTTTTAAAAAGAAAATAACTTACCCACCCAGCATTTCCCTACTGCCGGCCCTCTTGGTGCATAGAAATGATGCACAGGGAGAAGGGGGGGGGGGGCAGGAGCAATCTTCATCCTTTGCAAGGATGACCAAGCAGAAATTCAAATATTGGTCTCCAGATTCTCAAGACTTTATCATACAAAGCAGAGAAACCAGCATTACAGTTCAGCCATTTTTGGCAACTCCCTGTATTACATGAAGTCGGGTATCCCACTACTAGTTTGGTCACCCTCCCCCCACAATTCTTCCATCTCTAGCTGTAAATAGATCCTATTTGGGAATGTTCCTATCACCTACCTTGGTGTGTTGAGTCCCTTCTGCTCTGTGCCATCAGGATGGCAATACAATAAAATTAGGGGCTGGGATTATCCTCCTCCCTACATTATTACCAAGGTGGTTGCTTTGATTTATTTTATGCTCTACCACACACACATACACACACAATATATATAAGTGTGTGTGTGTTTTGTTTTTAAAAGCAATTGTGCAAAAAAAATTAATTAAAAATAAATAAACCTCAAGGTATGCCAAGGTGGGCCATATGGGCATGTACAAATCTGATTGTGGGATCATGAACTGGCAAATTAATGCAGTTTTGCTACTGAAGACAAGTGCAATATAGAAGAGGTCAATGTGGTATCTATTAATTATCTATAGCAGTGCTTCTCAAAGTGTGCTCTGTGGAGCACTTGGGTCTCTGCAAAGCACTCTAAGGGGCTCCACAGTTTCCTCTTCCTTCTCCCCCCCCCCCCGCCTCCACCAAGCATACCTTCATTTTTCCTACTCCCCTGCCTCCCTCACCCCCAAAAGGTTTTTTCCCTTGCCTTTGTTGCTTCCAAAACTCTGTCTCCCTCCCATCGCAGGGGATGCTTTGATTGTGCTTTTTCTACATGGCAGAAGGAAGTTCAACTGAATTCCCCCCTAGGGTTGCTCCTATTATTGCTGCTGCTGCTGCTGCTACTGCTACTGCTGCTACTGCTGCTGCTGCTGTTGTTAGAAACACAAAAAGATGAGTCCACAGCAAACAAGATCACTCTGCTCGCTGTTGTATTGGATCACACGTCGGACACTTCCCAAGTGTCTAGGACTGTGTGATGTATTGGCGAATAATGTTTGCAGATCCCAGTAAGGTGGCCTTTTGCAGCTGGCAATGGTAATTTTGTCAGTGCCGATTGTGTTTAAGTGCAGGCCAAGGTCTTTAGGCATTGTACCCAGTGTGCCGATCACCACTGGTACCAGCAGAGTCTTTACAGTTCGATCTTTAAATCCTCATATTGTGTCAGCTTTTCCAGTTGTTTCTCTTCAATCCTGCTGTCACCTGGGATTGCAACATCAACGATCTATACTTCGTTTTTTAACACCATTGTGAGGTCAGGAGTATTACTACTACTACTACTACTACTACTACTACAAAGGCTGGGTGGCCATTTGCTAGGGTTTCATTGTAAAAGTAAAACATCTTATTTATGTTTTAGTAATTGCAATAATAATCATCATCACCATCATCGTCATGAATTCTAAGGTTGGATCTACATTGCCCTATATCCCAGAATCTGATCCCAGATTATCTGGCAGTGTAGACTCATATAATCCAGTTGTATCAGATCCTAGGATATACGGCAGTATAGATCCAGCCTAGCTCAAAGCTCTGGTGGCTGCTAGAAATAGAAACAAGAGTTTCTACCTGCAGAATACCTTTCTTTTAGCAAGAATTCCTCTTCTGGTGGCAGATCTCAAGTTATCTGCTCACAAAGCTAATTTCTGATGCCAGAACTGTTGTTTCTTTATTTACAGCGTTTCTATCCCACCTCTCTCACCCTGGAAGGAATTCAACTTTTCTGGTGGCTAAACTAAAAGGGGGCAGGGGGAAAAGATGAATGGGGTTACAGCAGATCCAAATGTCCTCTCAATTAATAACACAATCATAGTATCAACCCAAAGTGTCATAAATAATTTCCAACATCCCTAAAAAGCTTTACCTACCAATTTTTAATCAATGTATGGAAGCACAGACCCTATCTACACTGCCATATAATCCAGTTCCTGATCCCAGATTATCTGCTTTAAACTAGATTATATGGCATTGAAGACTCAGGCCCCTTCTACACTGCCATATAATCCAGATTATTAAATCAGATAATCCACATTATCTGCTTTGAACTGGATTATATGAGTCTACACTGCCATATAATCCAGTTCAAATCAGATAATCTGGATTTCATATGACAGTGTAGGCCCAAACTCAGGCCCCTTCTACACTGCCATATAAAATCCAGATTATCTGCTTTTAACTGGATGATACTCAAGGTAGACTTCCTGCTGCTGGTCTGTTGTGGGGGTCGTGGAGATCTCACAGAAAAGGGAAATGAAATTATTTCATTTTATTTTGCTTGGATGTCCTTGACGAACTGTAAATCCTTAGGGTATGGGGAGGGGTGTTGTTCAAAAACATTATTGCCATACTAGTGCTACTGCTCAGTTCTCCTTTTATATATTGATTCAAATTCATTAAGTAACATTTACATAAGGTTTAGGCTGGGAGTAGTCTGGATTTAACACAACTTCAGTTGTTGCAGTGTTTCCTTGTTGGCCCTTGACCATCTCTTGCAATTAGGGTTGAATTCTTTGGCTGCAATCCTATATACACAAGTATTTGCATGGACATTAACCCCAGTGAACTGTATGAGCCTTACTTCTCAGCAAACATGTATAGTGTAGACTGGCCAAGCAGCCAGAAGAATTGCTTTATCATTCTGCAGATTAGAGTTGCTTCAGTAACTTGAGTATTAACTTTTATTCTCTAAATGTTGGCTCTTCTACTTTTTAAGACGTCAAATGAAGTGACTACAGTAAATTGAGACCAATACATACAGAGATAGAGTCTCACTTATCCAACCTTCGCTCATCTGATGTTTTGTATTATCCAACGCAGTCTGCCTCCCACCCGGATCCAATGCTGTTTCAATACATTGCTATGTTTTGATACTAAATTCATAAATACAGTAATTACTACATAATGTTACCATGTATTCAACTGCTTTTTTCTGTCAATTTGTTGCAAAGCATGATGTTTTGGTGCTCAATTTGTAAAATCATAATGTAATTTGACGTTTAATAGGCTTTTCTCTAATCCCTCCTTAGTATCCAACATTTTCGCTTATCCAATGTTCTGCTGGCCCGTTTATGTTGGATAAGGGAGACTCTACAATAGATAGATATGATCTGCTTTGAATTGGATTATATGGTAATGTAGAAGGGGCCTGAGTAACTGTTAGCATGACCCATGAAGAAGGATGAGAGGAGGGGGGAAATGGTGTTTTCTACATTATGGACATTATATATACATATACGTAAGATTTGCCTGTTAAACTGTAGGTCTTGAAATCGAGGTGGAATTTAAAAGGGTCTGGCCCTGAAGGAGAGACCCTGTGGCCCCACCAAAGAGAGATCGCTACAATGGTGAGCAAAAAGAAGCCCAATTTAAAAGGTTTTTCCTAAATTCCCCCCCAAAAAATCTCACTAAAGTTGAAGGAAGCACCACCAAGATGATTTTATTGCAATTCAGCTGAAAAGGATGCAAAGCAGCAATATTTTGCCAAGCTAAGCATGCATGAGTACAAATAAAAGCCATTTTTATAGAAAAACAGAGTTGCCTGGTTTGAATCTCCCACTCCCCGCCCTCCGCCTGGCTTGAAGGTGATTGGCCGGTGCTGCAACAGTTGGGAGGAGGCTCAGCTGCCTCTCGAACACCTGGGCCAATCACAGGGCTTCTGCTGTGCGCCTGGGCCAATTAGAGGGCTTCCGTCGCCTCGGCGCTCCAGCGAATCAGAAGAGAGGGTGGTGGGACAAGGGGATACAATGCATTCTTGAGTGGATTATGGAAACTCAGGAAATGTCCAAGGGGCTTGGCGAGTCCTAAAAGGCCTACGAGCGAAGCCTTACTATTGTCTTGTGAGTGATTACAATAAACATTGATATTGGTGATACCGCCATAATCCGGGTTTTCCTTCTACGCCAAGACAGAGGAACAATGGGGGAAACTTAGGGAGATGTCTTCAGTGAGAGAGATTGAATAGGTGACAGGTCAGGAGAGGGGAAGCTTTCCGAAGGCTTCTTCATGTCCTATTGAAATATAATAAAAGTTTGCCAAGTGGCCGTTTCCCCTGGTGGTCAAAACCTCCGAGGCCAGGGGATACGATCCTTTGTTATAGTCCATGCAAGGAGTGTCTTTTGATAAAGGTTCTTTCAACTGTTAATTCCTTCCTTTCCAAGGTCAAGGTGGCTTCCTTATATTTTTTATACATTTTTTTCAAAAGGGGAATGGGGCAAAAAGGGTCAGGAAAAGGTCAGATACACAGGGAGAAAGTATGAAAATATAGAAATCATGATACAGAGTATATACCCACCTATTCCCCTCACTAGAGTCCCATAGAAGTTCAAGAGAGTGCATAAGTGTAAAGGGAGGTGGTTTCTCAGTAATAAATGCTCTACCTTCTGCTATATATGAAGCATAGGGCATAAAACCTTGATTAAATGTACACACTATCTACCATGGGAAGGGTCCTTGTTGTTGTTAGTGTCTTGGCAAGTTGACCAAGGCTTAACCCTTATTATCCAGTCTGGTGTCCTTGTCCTTAGCAAAACTATAAGTTACTATCTTTTATGGGGGGGGGGGGAGAGAGGTCATGTTCGACTTCATTTTGATGATACATATGAATATAGTCATGTTGCTGTGAAGCCGCAATAGCCCCTCCCCCTAGAAGATCTGTAGTTCGCCAAGGGCTCTGTAATAAATATGTTTTTAAATTGCTTAAAAATATATTTTTTGAAGTTTCCCTGGTGTGAAGCATTGGAAATTGAGAACAGATTGGCGGCAGTTTTGACTTGTAGGAGCTTGAGTTTGGAGAGCATTTGTCATCACTGGTTTTCTAAATAGATAAACCAACTGTGGCTGCTTTCCTTGCACAACATTGCTTTAGCTCAGATGTCACATCTACACAGTATAATGAATGGAATTTGAACCCACACTAACTACCATGGCTTAATGCTCCGGAATTCTTGGAGTTATTGTATGACAAACACTAGTATTCTTTAATAGATGTCGCAATACACTTTTAACTGAAGTGTGTGCTTCTCTATGTGTGTCTCCAAGTCACCTGTTGACATATGGCAACCCCATGAATTCCATAGGCCTTTCTTGGAACAGGAATCCTCCATTCCTTCCTCCAAAATATCTCCTATAGCGCTTGGGATGTTTTGGTTGTCTCCCATCCAATGGATAACCACTGCTGATCCTGTGTAGCTTCCAAGATCAGACTGGATCTGTTGCCTTTACACCATTTAGGTAGTTTACAGCTCTCACAATCACATTTCCTGGAAGGATGTGGAAGACAAATTGCCCTATTTGTATGTGGTGTTGGAAACTTTGGTGTGTATGTGTGTGTGTTTTGGGCAGACATTGTTCCAAAATTGCAACCAAATTCAACAACTGGGAGAAAAGCATTAGGGGAATACTGTGGGATTTTTGAGGCTGCAAATGCTTTTGGATTGCAGTATTGATTCAAGAAAGCACAATGTTTAGCCTGGAGCAGAGAAGGTTTGGAGGGGACATGATAGCCCCGCGTAAATATTTGAAAAGAGAATCTATGGAAGATGAGCTCATCTTCCTGGGAGTCCAGTGGCATCTCCTTCTCAGGAGTTTTCAAACAGAGGGCCCTTCCAAACAACCCTATATCCCAGAATATCAAGGCGGAAAATCCCACATTATCTGAGCGTGGACTCAGATAACCCAGTTCAAAGCAGATATTGTGAGATTTTCTACCTTGATATTCTGGGATATAGGGCTGTGGGGAAGGGCACAGAGACTGGAGCCGCATCTACACGTCCATGAAATGCAATTTAAGAATGCATTGAAGGGACTTTATAATTTCTAAACCTTTAATAAATTGTATCTGCTTTGAGCAGATACAATTACATTTGCTTTAAGGAAGGGTGAGTGAAGAAAGATAGACCCTTTTGAACTGTGGTGCTGGAGGAAAATTCTGAGCGTTTCTTGGACCGCAAGAAGATCAAACCAGTCCATACTCCAGGAAATAATGTCCGGCTGCTCATTGGATATTAGAGGCAAAGATGAAGTATTTTGGCCACATATTGAGAAGACAGGAAAGCTTGGAGAAGACAATTATGCTGGATGGTATCCTTGAAGTGACTGAATTGACTTTGAAGGAGCTGGGGGTGGCCACGGCTGACAGGGAGCTCTGGCATGGGCTGGTCCATGAGGTCACGAAGAGTTGGAAGTGACTGAATGAATAAACAATAGCATCTGCTTTTCTCGATTTTCTGTGTAACTTGTATCTTTCCATGTACTATATCTATTTCTTATATAAAATATATAAGCTTCTTTATAAAATAAGATGTAACTCAGAGACAGTCAGATTTCCATAACTCTGCTGTATTTGTATTTCCGTGAGAACAAGAAGGTTGGGCAAATCCCTCTGTTTCCCAAGCCAAATGCAGAGATAGGTAGTTTCCCGTCTCAGTCCAGATAATCCCAGAATTGTTTGTCTCGTTAAATGATCCACGTGAGGCTGCTGACCATGGAAACAGAAGCTCAGTGTATGTACATTTGTTAACACCCCCTCTCATGTCACTGGTGGCACACCTTCAGCTGGGGTCTCTGTCAACCTGCTTCAATGTCTTGTCACTCGCTTTTCCCCATCCTCCTCCCAGCGCGAGGCCGAGATCAGGCAGTTGCTCAGCTGGAAGAAGGCTGAGCTGTGCCAGGTCAAGGAGCTTCTGCAGCGGGAGCATGGCACTGCCATGCGCCAGGCCCGAGACCGTCAGCGCCAGCTGGCCAAGGAGCTGGTAGGCCGCTGCAAAGGTCAAGACCTGAGTGGAGAGGCCTACGCCAAGCTGCAGGTAGTGCTAGGCAAGCCCCACAGGGAGATCGGCAGCGAGCAGGCTGCTTGCATCCGCCACCTCAAGGCTGAGCTGGAACTGGAACAGAGCCCCTTCCTCAAGTACATCCTGCAGCGCTTTGAGGGGGAGCAGCCCTGCAGAGGAGCCCCTCTGACCACCCCGAAGTCACCAAGAGCAGGCCTCACTCCCTGAGCAGCCCCATGGCCGTCTGCCAAGCCTCCAAGGCACATTCAGTGGATGGTGACCTGAACCACTGCTGTGAGTCTCTCCAAAAGCAAGCATGGAGCTGTTACACATGGAGCGAGAGCTGCTGCTTCCAGTTGCTTTCTGATAAGAGCAAACAATGTGAACATCTACAACAGGAAATTGAGGGCAAGCAAAAGCAATGTGAGGATTTGGAAAAAATAAAACCTAAAAGAAATTACTCAGGAAAATAGTGAGCTCTGCTTGAAGTTAATGCAGGCGAATGACGTTTGTGATTCTGCTTGTCAGTTGACCAAAACACTTAAAAGCCAAGTGGAGAATTTAGAAGAAAGGATTGGCAATTTGGAAGACATCGTGGAAATACAGCAACAGTTAGTTAGCTTTCAGTTTTGTCCTAATCCAACAGAAGAT